>NC_141696.1:885627352-886324273 GCF_964263255.1 Lissotriton vulgaris | reverse complement strand
CATATTTTATTGCCAGCCTGCTGAGTTCTGGGCTATTGGAGCATCTTCCCTTACCATTACATCAATGGATTTTTGATCCACATAGATCTCTTTTGGATCATCCAAATACACCTGAAACATCCTGTGGATGGTCATTGGTGCTGCCACTTGCACAACCTGTTTTGCCATTGCTTCTGCACTGGACTTAAGCCCTGCCGATTGAAACCAATACAAAGAAGAGGTTGGGTCCCGGTTCCTCTGTTGCTGTTGTTGCCAATGTTCTGGTTGATGGTGTTGTTGACTTCTATGAGACAAGACTGACCTCTCCAGAAGTTGAAGGCGGCATCCCAGAACTGTGGGATTGGACTTTAAGTTCCAGACATTCTTCATCTAGGTGTCTGGCTTGCTCTGCAATCCACCTCTTGTGTTTTGAAACATCACCTTCAACAAGTAATCAAAGTGGGCAGAATATTTTGTGTATCATGGATCACATAGTGTGGCATGGATTTGGCTACTCAACCAAGGCATGAACATTTGTGTTTTTCATTCACACCTGTGGGGGGGGAACCTTTCAGATACCTTCTTAACCTGGTCCTGTAGGGGATGCAATAATGGGATAGCTCGGCAATCATACTGTCCTCCCTGCTAACCTCCAAATGAAAACCTCAAAATGGAGAAGCATCTGTGTCAGGTATTTGACTAGGCCCCAATTGTCCACATCCATGGTCATAGCTTTCCGAACTGCATCCCCTCCTCTTTCAATGACATAGCCATTGATCTGTGTGTACTGCTAAGATGTTGCAACATGTAATAGGTCGAGTTCCAATGTGATGGCACCTTCTATATCAGGGCTTTAACTGGTGCTCTATTAGTATGATGAATAATCTGCAACTGCTTCCAGTCTTTGAAAGAATGGCTAAAATTAGTGTAGATTCTTCTGCAGGTGGTCAGTATGTTGCTGACAATGTCTTCTTTGTTTAGAAAGTCTTGCACTACCAAGTTGATGCAGTGGGCCAAACACAGGAACCTGAAATAGCCTTCGTCTGACAAGTGCTTTACTATGTTACTGCCATTGTCCATGGCAACAAATCCAATTCTGAGAACTCTGAGTCACAACCATTCATACACTTTTCTGTTAAATTTATTGAAGATGTTTACAGCTGTATGTGATTTCTCCATGGCGAACATGGCCACTGTTGCAGGCTGTCAAACGCTCTTAAAACATTCTTTAGGGCCAAGACCTGCAGATATATTTTTGCTTTATCCCTGCAAAAGTAAACCAATTTGCAGTGATGTACATGTAATCAGTCACCTGACAACTGGTCCACATGTTTTTCATCAGGTGGATGGTATGAAAAACACTTTGCTGCAAAGCTTGTCCAACCAATTGCAGTAAATTGTGATGCAGCACTGGAACAGCAACTCTGGCAAAATAGGTTTGACTTGGTACTTTACATTTCAGGCAGATGGCTGTCACAAATTCTTAGAATCCCACTCCTTACACAAAAAGTAAAAGGGAGGAGGCCCAGTGCTAATATTTTTTGCCAACTTCACCATTGTACAAATGTATGGTTGAGTGGTTCCGCTCTTAGGGCCCCTCCTGCCTAAACATGCCTGTAATAGTAGCCTGGATTTTCTTCTCTTCTTGGGCCACTGACACTTGCATCTTTTGAGAAGTAAATGGTGGTAGTAGACTTAATGTGCATCGTGATGGGGCAGTCACCATATGCCATGGTATCTCCATCCCACTCAGAGGTCTTGTGCAATGGTGAAGTCGCTGGGGTGGGTGATTCTGCTGGTGCACTGCTGGGGACAGGGCTGCTTTGCATGAAGATGTTGCCCTCTTCTACCTCATCATCACCTCTCACCATGATTGGACATGTAGCTGATGTTCCCTGACTCTCATTGCCACAGCAACCAAGTTCAGCAATTGTTTGAAGTGCTCTCCCACATGATTGTGTGGTAATTTTTTATATGGGTCATTTGGCCTTGAGTACCATAATGTGTACCAGACTTACCTCGATGGGCATTTGTGTAGCAAATGGTGCATACTGCAATGTGCTTCCTCTCTTTGCCAACTGCAACAAAGTCCTCAACTGAGGAGAACTACTTTTTTACTGTACTACTGCCAATGTCTGAAGAAGAACTGGAAGTAGGTGGGTGTGTCGTTGATTGCCTCTCTGCTTCTCCTGAGGTGGAGGCTGGTACAGGTCTCAACTGAGGCTCTTGCACATATGGGAAAACTGGTGCTACCTGTACCACATCCCTCAGACCAGGTTGAATAGCAATGTCATACACCACTGCGCTACCTTCCACAATGACTGGCTCTTCATAATCATCCTCCTTATCATCCCCTTCCATATGTATAAGTCTTTCAGGAACTTTTCTTTTCCCTTGCCTCTCCTGTTGGATCTTGGAATCTCCAGGGGTCTACTCTATGTCCCTATCATCATCATCAGAAGTGGTGCTTGGAGAAGATGGTGGAGTAGTACCCTTCCTTTTCCTTGCTGGATAACTGGGAGTCAATGATTCTAAAAGAGGAAGCTCAACCTTCTGTTCTGCTCCAATCGGAAAATTTATTTTTGCTGGCTGTGGCTGCTCTCCATTTTGCTCTGCTTCCTGAAACAATTGCGTACTACTTTGCAAAAGGGACACATCCAATATAACGCCACTACTAATTGGCGTAAACATTAGTGCAGTGGCTGCCTCACTGACATACATGGCCATGGGCTTAGGTTTAGGTGTTGGTGTTGATGCTATGGTGCTTTCCTCAGCTTGGTTCCCAAAATCCGGTGTGGCTGGCACACAACGTGGCAGTACAAAAAAGATTTGGGAGGACATGCCACTGGTGGCAAGCTCCTTCTTCTAACTAACCAGTTTTCTGAAGCATTTTTCTTTGTGGCAATCTCAAAGCCAACAGTTGTCAGTTGCATCAAGCTGCACAAGCGGAAATGATTGGAGGACTAATGTGTGAATGCACAGGCCTTCTGTTTGGCAGTTCTGCTGGTAATGTCTCTTCTTTTGTCTTGTTCACCGAAAAGCATATAAGCAAGAAAACATCCAGTGTGAAACGTGGAATTGTTTGCAGTTTGAATTAGTTCAGCAAAAGCCAATATTAGTGTGATTGTGTTGTTAACGTAAAAGTCAAACCACACCACCATACTATAACTCCCCCATCAGAATAACACACAATATACAGAGTAATAGAGCTCTTTCCTTTATGTTCATATATTCTAAAGGACACACCTGTGGCACTCCGGGAACTAAATGAATAGATGAAATAGTAATCTTTAAAAAATGGAGGTTAGTGTGCTTCTATGGCAGGCACTGTGGTCCAGGGGGATAGGAATAATAATAATAATAATCATTACACACATGTCTAAATCACACCGCAGTCAGGATGTCCACCAGGAAGAAATTTAATTATTTACCTAAAAAATTGAGTACTTTTTTTGAGTGCTGAATGGCTGAACACCTATGGTAGATGAATGGATCAACTGAGGCAAAACTGAAAAAATGATTAGCAAATTAAAACAAATGACAACAAATTGTAAATAAAAAATATAACACAATTACATTAAAAAAATTAAAATGAAAAACTACAATCAAAAGATAAAATTAGAAAAGAATTCAAACAAATGAAACTTACAAAAATGTAAATAAAAATGTACAGTTAAAAAAGTAAATGAAAAATAAAATAAAAAAATTAAAATAGTAAAAGGGACAATAAATGAAAATATCCCCAAGCACATTATTAAACTGGTATCTCATCCTTCCATGCAGGCCTATGGCGAAGGCACACTGGCTGGATGCACAAAATGGCTTCAAGGAGGTTCTACTAGGTCAAAAACAACACTGAGCAATAAGGCATGGGGAACAAAGCAGACATGCCAGCCTATGGCAAAGCACACTGGCTGGCTATACAACATTGTCAGCAGCCACATGGTCACAACAACAGCCAGCAAGGAGGCATGGCCCCAACAAAGAACTCTTTCAGGGCTATGGCAAAAACACACTGGCTGGCTACATAAAATGGCCACCAGCCACATGGTCACAACAACAACCAGCATGGAGGCATGGTCATAACAAAGAACACATGCAGGGCTCTGGCCAAGGCACACTGGCTGGCTACATAAAATGGCCACCAGACACATGGTCACAACAACAACCAGCAAGGAGGCATGGTCACAACAAAGAACACATGCAGGGCTTCGGCAAAAGCACACTGGCTGGCTTCACAAAATGGCCACCAGCCACATGGTCACAACAACAACCAGCAAGGAGGCATGGTCACAACAAAGAACACATGCAGGGCTATGGCAAAAGCACACTGACTGGCCATATAAAATGGCCACCAGCCACATGGTTACACTAAAACAACCATCAAGGAAGCTGGCCACAACAAAGAACACATGCAGGTCTATGGAAAAAGCACACTGGCTGGCTATACATAAATGCTAATGCTACCCACTGAAGGTATCCCAACCAGTATAATTAAAGCTCAGCGCTAAACTCTTGTGGCATCAACCGCTCAGTGCAGGAAAGGAAGCAATTCCTTTTTGTTTAGTAACACCCTAGTAGTGTAATGCTTGATCAACGGGTTCATCTTGACTCCTAAAGGTCAGTGTGGGCTCAACCATATTTCAGGGAGCACTTAGGAGAGATATGCCAGGGGGAATAAAGATAAAAAATCCTCCCGTCTCCAAGTATCCATTTATTAGTGAAGGCAAAGGGGATGTTACAATTTATATACAAAGGGGTCATCAGGAATTGATGGTCCTAAGACCCTAATGTCTTGCCAACATGTTTCAGCCAATAAAAATGGCCACTTGGGTCCCTGGCTTTCTTCAGGGCAAATAGAGGTTCCCTCCCTTGATATTAAAAAGGGGGGTATTTTCTTACCTCTTCAACTTGAGGATGCCGAAAGCTGCATTCTTGTGAATTGTGTGGAAGGTATACTTATCTCCCATCCATTTTCCTTATGTTTTGTACCTGCCTGTAAGAAAAAAATGAGAAGAAACCATATTTTTACATTTTATACATTTCACCCATGTAATGCCAGCGTACTGGGTGCTGTCATGTGCTCTCACTTCATTCACTCAAGGTGCGCTGTTATCAAAAAGAGGAGCTCTTTAAGGACTTAATCACACTGTTTTTGCAAGTCCATAAATAAACATCATTCTATTAAAAAACTCTACAATAAATAAATTCTTAAGATCTCACCAAGATGATCCACTGTCAAGCACATCACCATCACACCAGATGTTATGCTCCTGTTCCTCCTCTCACTCCTGATGGTCTTAATATCACACATATCTTACCCTATTGTGGAGGATTATATGTGTCTCGGGGGAGCAGTATTAGGAGTAGCCTTTTAGTCAAACTCTACGTCATGGCCATATTAAAGTTTAGTGGGAGAAAGAGAGAGACACAAACAAGGCTTAAAAAGATTATGTCGTTGTTCCCCAACTCTAACCAAGATGCTACAGCATGGCCACTTTTCATTTGGAAGAGAACCTGTGTTCCCACTTACTTTGTTAAAGATCTTGCCCCTCAATTCCACCTACTTGGGTCCCACGTCTCCCGGCATTCACAGTTCTCTCTGCCGGGAGCTCAGCTTTTGAAGTCGTTTCCTCTGGGCATCTACGTGGAGGGCGGGAGCAGACCCCAGCCTATGGCATGTTAGTATTGCGTCATTTTTGCCAGTCCCAGAAGGGACTACACAGAACCCACAGCCTAATCTGAGTTGCAGTCGCATGCTCTAGGAGACCTTAGTTACCATGGGAATTCATACTTTCACAACTCTTAAAAACATTTCCATGAATGCCTTGTTTCCATTGTTCTCACATTTATTCATGTAGTAAAATAGTATCTCATATAGAGAGACCAAAACCTGCACTCATTGGGGTATGCAAACCTCACGTGTAAAGGTGAGTATGATGCCAGTAAAATGCACATTCATATTCATTCTTTTGTAGTCCGTGGGCAATATTGGTGGTGGTGCTACATTACTTCGTGTCAGTAGTAGCAGATTTAAAATCCCCCTAATGTAAAATGTGACTAATTCAGGTAATCCCATGAGATGTACTGCATATTTATCTTTCACCCTCCTCTGCTACGTGAAGTAGTGAAGGGGGTGTAAGACAATTGGTCCTGTGGGAGGGGGCTACCCTATGTATGGGTAAGGGTTTCCGTGTTTATAGTGTCATCAGATGCCCCTCTACCTGTGCTGATTCAGTTGGTTCCAGGGAATAGAATCGTTAAGTCCCTGGGTATATGTCTGTAGTCCATAAACCCATTGCTGCTCCTTTTTCAACAGTTGCTTAGATATGTTACTTTTTCAATGATAGGCCATTCCAGATCGTTGTCCGTATGTCCCTTTTCCACGTAGTGGGCAGTAAGTTTGGTAGCCGTGATTGCTTGTCTAATCATGCTTCTATGCTCACTGACCTGCACCTATACCTTCCTAGTGGTTATGCAAATTTATTTGACCTTGAAGAGGCATGTGATTATGTATACTGCGTTCACAGTATTACAATTGGTATGGTCCATTTGTTCCCATTGACATTCCAGGCCCAAATCAACATTAGTGGTGTTAATGGTGAAATGACACACCACACATGAGACACATGGGTAATGGCCCTTCCCCAGTGGTTGTCTCCACAGTGTGAGTTGGGTGTTTTGTTTCTGTCTCCAACTGTCAGTGTGGACCAGGGTGCTCCTAATGCTCTTGTTACGTTTAAATGAGAACATGGGTTTTTCAAATGCCAGTTTGTTTGAGGTTAGTATATACCATTTGTTGTTAAATATTTTCTTTATGGCATTAGATGATGAGTTATAAGTGGTGACACATATTAACACATCAATGTCCCTTTTTATGTTAGTTTCAAGCAGAACTGCCTGTGGTGTATTGCTGTTTTTTTTCCGTACCTGTTTAATCACCTTTCTAGGGCATGATTTCTCTCATAGTTTTACTGAGAGTCTGTCCGCTTCTTTGTTGTAACTCTCAAGGTCTGAGAGTTTCTGCTTATTCTCAGATATTGCCCAATGGGAAGGTTCTCTCTCTCAGTGACCGGGGGTGGGCTCTATCGAACTGCAACAGACTGTTGTGGTAATTTGTTTTGGTATACAAAGTGCTCTCCAGTTTCCCGTTCCTAGCTATGATGTTGATATCCAGTAATGAAACCATCATATTATGGGTTGTCATTGTGAAGTTTAGGAAAGGATTAAGGTTATTAATCAACGTTCCAAATGCCGCTGTGCTGTCTTGGTCTCCATGCCATATGATAATGATGTAATCTATGTATCTCAGCCAGCTGGGGATTTTACCTGCAAAGGGGTTGTTTGACCTGATATGCTTATCCTCCAGCTAATAATAATAATAATAATATGAAATTTATAATGCGCTCAGCTTACCCAGGGGCGTCCCGGCGCAAGTACAGACAGGCAATACTAGGGGCCAAAGTACTGCCCATGGAAGTCCCATGTAGTTGTAGGTAGAGTTGATCTTCAAACCTAAAGATGTTCTCAGTGAGGGCAATGTGCATGAGTTCCATGACCCACTTCACAGGGGCCACTCCTGTATTCGGAGTATGTTTTCAATCACCCGTAAACTTTCTTCTTGTGGAATGCTTATATAGTGCCTCCACGTGCAGACATACCATGGTCTCACTATGTGAGTCATAGTCAAACTCTGCTAGGATATTAAGCAGATGCGAAAAACAATAGTTTAGGAGGGTCAAGGGGACTATATTTATAGACCATCCAAACTCAAATACTCCTAATCAAGCTACAACGAACCAAAAAGAGTTGGAGGGTCTGTAAACCAAAAGAGCCGAGCCTATACGGTCCTATTTAGGAGACCACACATATGGATTGCACTAAACCAGACCAAGTGGTCACAAGACACAAGTATATGATAGATATCCTATCAGCCCACCCACTTGGCGGAGCCTCGTCATGTAGGACGTCTAACCAGGATGGTGAGTCCGAGCCCAGATGAATTGGCCAGACAACACACACTACTGGTTCATATAGTGGAAGTGTCCATGCCACAGAGTGGTGCTGAAAAAGTGCAGTGCAAACAAAAAAGAGTGAAGTAAGTGATGTTAAAATGACGGTCGAGGCAAAAGAATTTTTTTTATTGATATTCACCAGGACGCCAGATTAAAAAGAGATGTAGGACAGTGTGAAAAAATCACTGTTTACTTTGCTGTGTTGTGGATTAGGCCAACATGTTTCTGCCAATAGGTGAAACTACACCGACATTCTTCAGGGCCACATACATAAGATATTGCTACTGCAAAGGTACACTCAAATAGTTTTGTGTAAAGTGAACAAGACAGACCAATTTTATTTGTTAACGGACTGTCACAACTACTGGAGTGGTCATATAGACCATCCTACCGTATCCTCTCGAACCAGTAGTTGATAGAGGATGTAATCCTGTAAATAGAAACAAAAAGACAACAACTATTGTGTGTGCTTTAAACATAACAAACTTGTCACGTTGTGAGGACCATTTAAAAGACTCAGCTGGCCTAGTCCCTAATAGAACGGCCAATCAAAATAATAAAGGTTGCATTCAAAGTAAACCACAGTCATTGCTGAACATAGTTTTTCAAAAAGTATAGAAGACTTACCCAGCAATATGTGGGAGTCAAGCCTCACCTCACCCGGCAACGGCTCGGAGATTGAGGCCCCGCTCTATGCACAAACAAAATAAATTTAAACATGTAAGCCTAAGTGACTCAAAGGGTCTGTACAGTATCCTAAGTCAATGCTAAGTTATAAAGTCTGTGCATGTAAAAACTGGTTATATGATTGCCCGCACTGATCACAGTCCCATGGAGATCAAGAGAAGGTATAACTGCTAGTCAAAACTAGTGTCTAGTCGCTGACTGGCTAGGTCAACCAAGAGTCAGTACCCCTATTGACCAAGTGATACTTGTTAAGTTATCAGTTTGTTGACCACTCAGAAGCAACATACAGTAAAGGAATGAGAATGAACTGTATGGCTCAAAGATGAATTTATAAGGGTAGTGAGTCTGAGTGAAAAAACAGCCCAATACTAGACTGTAAGAGGACAACAGGAACCATAGCCTACACCTATAACCGTACTCTGATGGTAGGAAAGAGGTGAAAAGCTCAGTCTTAAAGTTAGGCTGGGAATATAAATCAGCCTGGAGAGCTTCACTTCTCAGAATCAAAGTGCTCAGAGAGACCCCCAAAAAGCCAGAAGGAGCGTACCGCGATCTGCTTACTCACCTCTCCGTCGGTACCTCTCGGCTAACACCAAAGCCGAAGGGGAGGCAACGAGGAGAGGTGAGGCTCGCGTTTTTATACCCAACCTAATTGGAAGGAATGGCAACAGCTGTTGTCCTATCGCTGTTGCCGATGTACGTCTAATACATGCACTGCGCATGCGCGCCAATGCGTCGCTTCTCGGCACGTTGTGGTCCAGACATCGGGCATGCGCGAAAAAGTAAAGCATGCCTCCGGTTAAAGGAGATATGCCCGTAGCGAGCGCATGCACAGGGCATGCGCAAAGGGGTAAAGCATGCCTCAGGTTAGTGGGAATATGCCCGTAGCGAGCGCATGCTCAGTAGCATGTAAACAAAGCATGGAACTGACTAGCGGGAAGACAATGCTGCGCTTCATTTGCCCATCCAATGCCAAATATATATATATCGCCTGGGACATTTATCAAAACGGCGACATGGGGTTGTCTGAAACACGAACCGCAGGCTCAGAATCGTGCATAGTCACGCACCTATGACAAAAATACACAATCATGGGATACTAAATAACGGGCGCTATGAGGTATATTATGCGCTGGGATTTCCGGTGTTGATCAAGTGTGGTGAGTCAACAATACAGATGTAGGAGCAGTGTGTGAAAGATGTATAAAGGGCACATTATGCTAGAATATTGCTCAATTTGCAAAGAATGGGTGTAAACCACGGTGGATGTGCGCCGACCACTATGAGTTATAGGAACCTTGATCTTCAGCAACAGAGCTGGCTGAACCCAGAGCTTAAATTGAATAGATTCAACAGCGAAGGGACCACTGCCTCACCCAGTTCTTTTGGCATGTTGGGGTAATATTAACTAATTGCTGACGTGTACTACACATTGTATGATCACTGGAAAAGATCTACATAATGTGATGTGTATAGAAAGCTATTAAGCTGAAATTTTAGAGTGTAAAGAGTTGACAATTCATGAGGGTTATATTTCCATGGAGAATCCCAGATGGTCAAATGGACACCCAAGGTATGTTATCGTTCAACCCCGACACGTCAGTTTTCAATTTAAAAATCCAACGCTGTTCCTTGATAAAAAGAAACCTTGAGACATCTGTTATGTGCGCTGGGATGAAGGGTTGTTCTAAAACCACCCACCTCAGGTCATCAGCTTTGTGCTTCTTGATTAGAAAGTGGTTCGTCAGGCAGGTGGACTGTTTATTACACCATATCGTACTCTTATGTTCGCTGATACGAAGCTTGATTTTTCTGGTGGTGTGTCCGATATATGCCAGACCACACGGGCATGTGATCATATAGATCAACCTCTCCGAGTTGCAGTTGGTATGGTTGAACAACTTCCATGGTCTAGAAGTTCCAATGTCGATGGAGAGGGTCTTGCGGGTCTGTGGACAAGCCGTACAGCTACCACAAGGGTAGTGCCCCTGAACCGGAGTGGTATTCCAGATGGTATCCAAAGTGGTAGTGGTTGCCTTCCTCTGTGTCCGCGGTCTTGTATGAACCAGGCTATCTCTGATGCTAAACCCTCGTTTGAAGGCGAACAGAGGCCTGGGTATTACACCAGAAGCCGTGTTCAGAATTTTCCAGTGCTTCAGATCTGTTTTCTTCACCATATTCGATCGGGTGCTGAAAGTGTGCACTATCGTAATCCTTTCGGAAGGTGCCTTGCTTTGTTGATGTTCGATTAGTGCCTCTCGATTGTTATTGAAGGCTCTTTTGTGAGCCCGACGTATCAATTGATTTGGGTAGTGCCGTTCCTTCAGGTTCAGTGATAATTCTCTCGCATGTTGTTCATACAAGTGATTGGAGGAGCAGTTTCGCCGGACCCTCAGAAATTGGCCCACTGGCAAATTATCACGTAGTGACTGTGGGTGGAAACTTCGGTATGACAATAGGGAGTTTCGAGCCATGGGTTTCTTGTATAATCGGCTCTGCAAGCTTCCCTCTTCCGGAAAAATAAGAAGATCCAAGAAAGGTAGCCGCTCTTTGCTGTACTCCACTGTGAATCGGAGATATTGATTCCTGGAGTTCCACCATGTGTGAAAGTCGGTAACCTCCACACTGGTGCCCCTCCATATGACAATGATATCATCTATATATCTGCGCCACAGCAACACCTGACAGAAGTAAGGGTTGCTGTGGTTCAGGACATGGTCTTGCTCAAATTGATGCATATACAAGTTTGCCAGACTGGGGGCAAAGACACTCCCCATTGATGTCCCGGAGACTTGGAGGTAGAGATCATCCTGGTATTGGAAATAATTCTCCATCATAGCTAGTCTGGCACACTCCATGATGAAGGGTATCGGAGTGATGGTATCCGGTGGTTTGGATTCAAGTAAGTGCCTTATGCAGTCCAGAGTCTCTTGCTGAGGGATGCATGTATAAAGAGACTCAACATCGAAACTCACCAATAGGTCGGTCTCGACGTTGAACTCAGTCTCAGCAAGAAGTCGGAGGACGTCACCAGTGTCCTGCAGGTACGTAGGTGTCTCTTTTACTAGTGGTTTCAGGTAGACATCCACAAAAGTGGATAGCGGCTCGAGTAGAGACCCAATCCCCGAGATGATAGGGCGACCCGGAGGTGGTCTCTTCTCCTTGTGTATCTTCGGGAGGCAATAGAAGTAAGGGACCACCGGGTGGGCCGTGGTCAAGTACCTTGCTTCCTGAGATGTAATCCATCCCTCGCAGGATGCTTCCTCCGTGAGACTTTTGATATCATTGGAGAGTCTCGTGGTCGGATCTTCGGTGAGTCGACGATAGGCATCGGAATTGCTTAGTTGACGTAAGCACTCCCTGTGGTAGGTGTCAGTGTCTTGTATGACAATGGCACCGCCCTTGTCGGCGGGCTTGATGGTAATGCTGGTATCTTTAGACAAGGTTGCGAGTGCCAGCCTTTCTGTTCTGGTCATATTGGAAAAGGACTTTTTGTTTGTGCGGTCTGTATTCATGATATCATGAGTGACTACCTGCTCAAAAGCAATGACCCTTGCTGGCACTTGGTGATTGAGAGGCGTGAATGTGGATTTCGGTCTAAGACCAGTGTTCTGATCCACAAGGTCCACCAAATCGTTGTTATCATTGGTCAATTTGAAGAAGAAGTGTAGACGGACCTTCCTATAAAAGGATTCCAATTCACATCTCAAGTTGAAGGGGTCTCCTTCGTTTGTTGGAACAAATCCAAGTCCTTTATTCAGGACCGAAGTCTCGGTGGGTGTGAGTGTCCGGCTGCTGAGGTTCACCACTAGATCACTACTTTCTTCTAGGATTGTTCTCCTCTGTTGTTCGCAAGGTCTGGTGCCCAATTCACTGACTGTTGGCCTCTTCTTTTCCCACGACTTCTGCCTCGACCCTGCCATAAAAAAGACTGGTCGTAGTAGAAGTTTGGATTGGGTGGGCAATTAGGCATTTGATGACCCATAGGGGGTCCCATGGGGGGTTGATGATAACCCCAAGGCGCAGGGGGCCACTAAGGCCCTGGACTCGGATAGTATTGAGCCCCGCGTCCTCTGTTAGGTCTTCTCTGGGGACCCCTCCCTCGCCCTCTGTTAGATGTACCTCTATTTGACTCCCCTTGGTCACTAGACCCTGATTCTGAGCCTGAGGAAGAGTAGTTGGACCCATATCTCTTACCTCTAGAATTATACACAGGGGTACGTAGGAGTCACTAATGTAGGGGTATGTGGTTTCCATTGAAAAGCGTGTAAGGTCATTCTTGAACTTTTCAACTTTAGTCGCGAGGATGTTATCATAATATTCTTTATTTGTTTTGTTGGTCTCGTCCAAGCTCTTTTTGAATGGTACTGACCTAATCGCTGCGTTAATTTGGCCCTCAAGAACTTGGATCTCAACCAGCAGGGCATCGGCTGTCTTCTTGGCAGTTTTAATAATCAAGATAAGCCAATCACGCGTGCAGCGCCACGCAATGAGTGCCCAATCCCTTAGGAAACCCTTATCTGTTAAGAAGAGACGCGGTGTGTTGGTCACTATTAAGCCAGATGGTGCACACTTGCCATGCAAGTATTAATTCATGATTACACCATGTATTGTGGTGCGGGAATGGTTTTTCTTCATGTTTAATAAAGTCACCCAATCATCCTCTGTTGTAGTGGTAGTAGTGGTGGGTGTCGAGGCCAAACTGTCTAGGATACTGGGGTTGTCAGTCAGGAGTGTGTTGAGATCTTCATCATCAAAAGCCAACCCTCCAAAGTCAGCCATGGTAAGTGATCAAAGTGGGACAAAACAATCAACCAGTGAGCGAAATCAGACAACATAAATGGCGTGTTGTCGAAAGATAAAAGGACCCGCAGCGGAAACTGCTCAAAACTGAAAAACAATAGTTTAGGAGGGTCAAGGGGACTATATTTATAGACCATCCAAACTCAAATACCCCTAATCAAGCTACAACGAACCAAAAAGAGTTGGAGGGTCTGTAAACCAAAAGAGCCGAGCCTATACGGTCCTATTTAGGAGACCACACATTTGGATTGCACTAAACCAGACCAAGTGGTCACATGACACAAGTATATGATAGATATCCTATCAGCCCACCCACTTGGCGGAGCCTCGTCATGTAGGACGTCTAACCAGGATGGTGAGTCCGAGCCCAGATGAATTGGCCAGACAACACACACTACTGGTTCATATAGTGAAAGTGTCCATGCCACAGAGTGGTGCTGAAAAAGTGCAGTGCAAACAAAAAAGAGTGAAGTAAGTGATGTTAAAATGACGGTTGAGGCAAAATAATTTTTTTTATTGATATTCACCAGGACGCCAGATTAAAAAGAGATGTAGGACAGTGTGAAAAAATCACTGTTTACTTTGCTGTGTTGTGGATTAGGCCAACATGTTTCTGCCAATAGGTGAAACTACACCGGCATTCTTCAGGGCCACATACATAAGATATTGCTACTGCAAAGGTACACTCAAATAGTTTTGTGTAAAGTGAACAAGACAGACCAATTTTATTTGTTAACGGACTGTCACAACTACTGGAGTGGTCATATAGACCATCCTACCGTATCCTCTCGAACCAGTAGTTGATAGAGGATGTAATCCTGTAAATAGAAACAAAAAGACAACAACTATTGTGTGTTCTTTAAACATAACAAACTTGTCACGTTGTGAGGACCATTTAAAAGACTCAGCTGGCCTAGTCCCTAATAGAACGGCCAATCAAAATAATAAAGGTTGCATTCAAAGTAAACCACAGTCATTGCTGAACATAGTTTTTCAAAAAGTATAGAAGACTTACCCAGCAATATGTGGGAGTCAAGCCTCACCTCACCCGGCAACGGCTCGGAGATTGAGGCCCCGCTCTATGCACAAACAAAATAAATTTAAACATGTAAGCCTAAGTGACTCAAAGGGTCTGTACAGTATCCTAAGTCAATGCTAAGTTATAAAGTCTGTGCATGTAAAAACTGGTTATATGATTGCCCGCACTGATCACAGTCCCATGGAGATCAAGAGAAGGTATAACTGCTAGTCAAAACTAGTGTCTAGTCGCTGACTGGCTAGGTCAACCAAGAGTCAGTACCCCTATTGACCAAGTGATACTTGTTAAGTTATCAGTTTGTTGACCACTCAGAAGCAACATACAGTAAAGGAATGAGAATGAACTGTATGGCTCAAAGATGAATTTATAAGGGTAGTGAGTCTGAGTGAAAAAACAGCCCAATACTAGACTGTAAGAGGACAACAGGAACCATAGCCTACACCTATAACCGTACTCTGATGGTAGGAAAGAGGTGAAAAGCTCAGTCTTAAAGTTAGGCTGGGAATATAAATCAGCCTGGAGAGCTTCACTTCTCAGAATCAAAGTGCTCAGAGAGACCCCCAAAAAGCCAGAAGGAGCGTACCGCGATCTGCTTACTCACCTCTCCGTCGGTACCTCTCGGCTAACACCAAAGCCGAAGGGGAGGCAACGAGGAGAGGTGAGGCTCGCATTTTTATACCCAACCTAATTGGAAGGAATGGCAACAGCTGTTGTCCTATCGCTGTTGCCGATGTACGTCTAATACATGCACTGCGCATGCGCGCCAATGCGTCGCTTCTCGGCACGTTGTGGTCCAGACATCGGGCATGCGCGAAAAAGTAAAGCATGCCTCCGGTTAAAGGAGATATGCCCATAGCGAGCGCATGCACAGGGCATGCGCAAAGGGGTAAAGCATGCCTCAGGTTAGTGGGAATATGCCCGTAGCGAGCGCATGCTCAGTAGCATGTAAACAAAGCATGGAACTGACTAGCGGGAAGACAATGCTGCGCTTCATTTGCCCGTCCAATGCCAAATATATATATCGCCTGGGACATTTATCAAAACGGCGACATGGGGTTGTCTGAAACACGAACCGCAGGCTCAGAATCGTGCATAGTCACGCACCTATGACAAAAATACACAATCATGGGATACTAAATAACGGGCGCTATGAGGTATATTATGCGCCGGGATTTCCGGTGTTGATCAAGTGTGGTGAGTCAACAATACAGATGTAGGAGCAGTGTGTGAAAGATGTATAAAGGGCACATTATGCTAGAATATTGCTCAATTTGCAAAGAATGGGTGTAAACCACGGTGGATGTGCGCTGACCACTATGAGTTATAGGAACCTTGATCTTCAGCAACAGAGCTGGCTGAACCCAGAGCTTAAATTGAATAGATTCAACAGCGAAGGGACCACTGCCTCACCCAGTTCTTTTGGCATGTTGGGGTAATATTAACTAATTGCTGACGTGTACTACGCATTGTATGATCACTGGAAAAGATCTACATAATGTGATGTGTATAGAAAGCTATTAAGCTGAAATTTTAGAGTGTAAAGAGTTGACAATTCATGAGGGTTATATTTCCATGGAGAATCCCCTGTGTATAATTCTAGCGGTAAGAGATATGGGTCCAACT
The DNA here is from genome assembly GCF_964263255.1 of Lissotriton vulgaris. Lineage (NCBI taxonomy): Eukaryota > Metazoa > Chordata > Amphibia > Caudata > Salamandridae > Lissotriton > Lissotriton vulgaris. The sequence goes on along the minus strand of NC_141696.1, from coordinate 886,308,127 downwards.
ACTCTTCCTCAGGCTCAGAATCAGGGTCTAGTGACCAAGGGGAGTCAAATAGAGGTACATCTAACAGAGGGCGAGGGAGGGGTCCCCAGAGAAGACCTAACAGAGGACGCGGGGCTCAATACTATCTGAGTCCAGGGCCTTGGTGGCCCCCTGCGCCTTGGGGTTATCATCAACCCCCATGGGACCCCCTATGGGTCATCAAATGCCTAATTACCCACCCAATCCAAACTTCTACTACGACCAGTCTTTTTTATGGCAGGGCCGAGGCAGAAGTCGTGGGAAAAGAAGAGGCCAACAGTCAGTGAATTGGGCACCAGACCTTGCGAACAACAGAGGAGAACAATCCTAGAAGAAAGTAGTGATCTAGTGGTGAACCTCAGCAGCGGGACACTCACACCCACCGAGACTTCGGTCCTGAATAAAGGACTTGGATTTGTTCCAACAAACGAAGGAGACCCCTTCAACTTGAGATGTGAATTGGAATCCTTTTATAGGAAGGTCCGTCTACACTTCTTCTTCAAATTGACCAATGATAACAACGATTTGGTGGACCTTGTGGATCAGAACACTGGTCTTAGACCGAAATCCACATTCACGCCTCTCAATCACCAAGTGCCAGCGAGGGTCATTGCTTTTGAGCAGGCAGTCACTCATGATATCATGAATACAGACCGCACAAACAAAAAGTCCTTTTCCAATATGACCAGAACAGAAAGGCTGGCACTCGCAACCTTGTCTAAAGATACCAGCATTACCATCAAGCCCGCCGACAAGGGCGGTGCCATTGTCATACAGGACACTGACACCTACCACAGGGAGTGCTTACGTCAACTAAGCAATTCCGATGCCTATCGTCGACTCACCGAAGATCCGACCACGAGACTCTCCAATGATATCAAAAGTCTCACGGAGGAAGCATCCTGCGAGGGATGGATTACATCTCAGGAAGCAAGTTTCTTGACCACGGCCCACCCGGTGGTCCCTTACTTCTATTGCCTCCCGAAGATACACAAGGAGAAGAGACCACCTCCGGGTCGCCCTATCATCTCGGGGATTGGGTCTCTACTCGAGCCGCTATCCACTTTTGTGGATGTCTACCTGAAACCACTAGTAAAAGAGACACCTACGTACCTGCAGGACACTGGTGACGTCCTCCGACTTCTTGCTGAGACTGAGTTCAACGTCGAGACCGACCTATTGGTGAGTTTCGACGTTGAGTCTCTTTATACATGCATCCCTCAGCAAGAGACTCTGGACTGCATAAGGCACTTACTTGAATCCAAACCACCGGATACCATCACTCCGATACCCTTCATCATGGAGTGTGCCAGACTAGCTATGATGGAGAATTATTTCCAATACCAGGATGATCTCTACCTCCAAGTCTCCGGGACATCAATGGGGAGTGTCTTTGCCCCCAGTCTGGCAAACTTGTATATGCATCAATTTGAGCAAGACCATGTCCTGAACCACAGCAACCCTTACTTCTGTCAGGTGTTGCTGTGGCGCAGATATATAGATGATATCATTGTCATATGGAGGGGCACCAGTGTGGAGGTTACCGACTTTCACACATGGTTGAACTCCAGGAATCAATATCTCCGATTCACAGTGGAGTACAGCAAAGAGCGGCTACCTTTCTTGGATCTTCTTATTTTTCCGGAAGAGGGAGGCTTGCAGAGCCGATTATACAAGAAACCCATGGCTCGAAACTCCCTATTGTCATACCTAAGTTTCCACCCACAGTCACTACGTGATAATTTGCCAGTGGGCCAATTTCTGAGGGTCCGGCGAAACTGCTCCTCCAATCACTTGTATGAACAACATGCGAGAGAATTATCACTGAACCTGAAGGAACGGCACTACCCAAATCAATTGATACGTTGGGCTCACAAAAGAGCCTTCAATAACAATCGAGAGGCACTAATTGAACATCAACAAAGCAAGGCACCTTACGAAAGGATTACGATGGTGCACACTTTCAGCACCCGATCGAATATGGTGAAGAAAACAGTTCTGAAGCACTGGAAAATTCTGAACACGGCTTCTGGTGTAATACCCAGGCCTCTGTTCGCCTTCAAACGAGGGTTTAGCATCAGAGATAGCCTGGTTCATACAAGACCGCGGACACAGAGGAAGGCAACCACTACCACTTTGGATACCATCTGGAATACCACTCCGGTTCAGGGGCACTACCCTTGTGGTAGCTGTACGGCTTGTCCACAGACCCGCAAGACCCTCTCCATTGACATTGGAACTTCTAGACCATGGAAGTTGTTCAACCATACCAACTGCAACTCGGAGAGGTTGATCTATATGATCACATGCCCGTGTGGTCTGGCATATATCGGACACACCACCAGAAAAATCAAGCTTCGTATCAGCGAACATAAGAGTACGATACGGTGTAATAAACAGTCCACCTGCCTGACGAACCACTTTCTAATCAAGAAGCACAAAGCTGATGACCTGAGGTGGGTGGTTTTAGAACAACCCTTCATCCCAGCGCACATAACAGATGTCTCAAGGTTTCTTTTTATCAAGGAACAGCGTTGGATTTTTAAATTGAAAACGGACGTGTCGGGGTTGAACGATAACATACCTTGGGTGTCCATTTGACCATCTGGCATTCTCCATGGAAATATAACCCTCATGAATTGTCAACTCTTTACACTCTAAAATTTCAGCTTAATAGCTTTCTATACACATCACATTATGTAGATCTTTTCCAGTGATCATACAATGTGTAGTACACGTCAGCAATTAGTTAATATTACCCCAACATGCCAAAAGAACTGGGTGAGGCAGTGGTCCCTTCGCTGTTGAATCTATTCAATTTAAGCTCTGGGTTCAGCCAGCTCTGTTGCTGAAGATCAAGGTTCCTATAACTCATAGTGGTCAGCGCACATCCACTGTGGTTTACACCCATTCTTTGCAAATTGAGCAATATTCTAGCATAATGTGCCCTTTATACATCTTTCACACACTGCTCCTACATCTGTATTGTTGACTCACCACACTTGATCAACACCGGAAATCCCGGCGCATAATATACCTCATAGCGCCCGTTATTTAGTATCCCATGATTGTGTATTTTTGTCATAGGTGCGTGACTATGCACGATTCTGAGCCTGCGGTTCGTGTTTCAGACAACCCCATGTCGCCGTTTTGATAAATGTCCCAGGCGATATATATATTTGGCATTGGACGGGCAAATGAAGCGCAGCATTGTCTTCCCGCTAGTCAGTTCCATGCTTTGTTTACATGCTACTGAGCATGCGCTCGCTACGGGCATATTCCCACTAACCTGAGGCATGCTTTACCCCTTTGCGCATGCCCTGTGCATGCGCTCGCTACAGGCATATCTCCTTTAACTGGAGGCATGCTTTACTTTTTCGCACATGCCCGATGTCTGGACCACAACGTCCCGAGAAGCGACGCATTGGCGCGCATGCGCAGTGCATGTATTAGACGTACATCGGCAACAGCGATAGGACAACAGCTGTTGCCATTCCTTCCAATTAGGTTGGGTATAAAAGCGCGAGCCTCACCTCTCCTCGTTGCCTCCCCTTCGGCTTTGGTGTTAGCCAAGAGGTACCGACGGAGAGGTGAGTAAGCAGATCGCGGTACGCTCCTTCTGGCTTTTTGGGGGTCTCTCTGAGCACTTTGATTCTGAGAAGTGAAGCTCTCCAGGCTGATTTATATTCCCAGCCTAACTTTAAGACTGAGCTTTTCACCTCTTTCCTACCATCAGAGTACGGTTATAGGTGTAGGCTATGGTTCCTGTTGTCCTCTTACAGTCTAGTATTGGGCTGTTTTTTCACTCAGACTCACTACCCTTATAAATTCATCTTTGAGCCATACAGTTCATTCTCATTCCTTTACTGTATGTTGCTTCTGAGTGGTCAACAAACTGATAACTTAACAAGTATCACTTGGTCAATAGGGGTACTGACTCTTGGTTGACCTAGCCAGTCAGCGACTAGACACTAGTTTTGACTAGCAGTTATACCTTCTCTTGATCTCCATGGGACTGTGATCAGTGCGGGCAATCATATAACCAGTTTTTACATGCACAGACTTTATAACTTAGCATTGACTTAGGATACTGTACAGACCCTTTGAGTCACTTAGGCTTACATGTTTAAATTTATTTTGTTTGTGCATAGAGCGGGGCCTCAATCTCCGAGCCGTTGCCGGGTGAGGTGAGGCTTGACTCCCACATATTGCTGGGTAAGTCTTCTATACTTTTTGAAAAACTATGTTCAGCAATGACTGTGGTTTCCTTTGAATGCAACCTTTATTATTTTGATTGGCCGTTCTATTAGGGACTAGGCCAGCTGAGTCTTTTAAATGGTCCTCACAACGTGACAAGTTTGTTATGTTTAAAGAACACACAATAGTTGTTGTCTTTTTGTTTCTATTTACAGGATTACATCCTCTATCAACTACTGGTTCGAGAGGATACGGTAGGATGGTCTATATGACCACTCCAGTAGTTGTGACAGTCCGTTAACAAATAAAATTGGTCTGTCTTGTTCACTTTACACAAAACTATTTGAGTGTACCTTTGCAGTAGCAATATCTTATGCATGTGGCCCTGAAGAATGCTGGTGTAGTTTCACCTATTGGCAGAAACATGTTGGCCTAATCCACAACACAGCAAAGTAAACAGTGATTTTTTCACACTGTCCTACATCTCTTTTTAATCTGGCGTCCTGGTGAATATCAATAAAAAAAATTCTTTTGCCTCGACCGTCATTTTAACATCACTTACTTCACTCTTTTTTGTTTGCACTGCACTTTTTCAGCACCACTCTGTGGCATGGACACTTCCACTATATGAACCAGTAGTGTGTGTTGTCTGGCCAATTCATCTGGGCTTGGACTCACCATCCTGGTTAGACGTCCTACATGACGAGGCTCCGCCAAGTGGGTGGGCTGATAGGATATCTATCATATACTTGTGTCATGTGACCACTTGGTCTGGTTTAGTGCAATCCAAATGTGTGGTCTCCTAAATAGGACCGTATAGGCTCGGCTCTTTTGGTTTACAGACCCTCCAACTCTTTTTGGTTCATTGTAGCTTGATTAGGGGTATTTGAGTTTGGATGGTCTATAAATATAGTCCCCTTGACCCTCCTGAACTATTGTTTTTCAGTTTTGAGCAGTTTCCGCTGCGGGTCCTTTTATCTTTCGACAACACGCCATTTATGTTGTCTGATTTCGCTCACTGGTTGATTGTTTTGTCCCACTTTGATCACTTACCATGGCTGACTTTGGAGGGTTGGCTTTTGATGATGAAGATCTCAACACACTCCTGACTGACAACCCCAGTATCCTAGACAGTTTGGCCTCGACATCCACCACTACTACCACTACAACAGAGGATGATTGGGTGACTTTATTAAACATGAAGAAAAACCATTCCCGCACCACAATACATGGTGTAATCATGAATTAATACTTGCATGGCAAGTGTGCACCATCTGGCTTAATAGTGACCAACACACCGCGTCTCTTCTTAACAGATAAGGGTTTCCTAAGGGATTGGGCACTCATTGCGTGGCGCTGCACGCGTGATTGGCTTATCTTGATTATTAAAACTGCCAAGAAGACAGCCGATGCCCTGCTGGTTGAGATCCAAGTTCTTGAGGGCCAAATTAACGCAGCGATTAGGTCAGTACCATTCAAAAAGAGCTTGGACGAGACCAACAAAACAAATAAAGAATATTATGATAACATCCTCGCGACTAAAGTTGAAAAGTTCAAGAAAGACCTTGCACGCTTTTCAATGGAAACCACATACCCCTACATTAGTGACTCCTACGTAGCCCCTGTGTATAATTCTAGAGGTAAGAGATATGGGTCCAACTACTCTTCCTCAGGCTCAGAATCAGGGTCTAGTGACCAAGGGGAGTCAAATAGAGGTACATCTAACAGAGGGCGAGGGAGGGGTCCCCAGAGAAGACCTAACAGAGGACGCGGGGCTCAATACTATCCGAGTCCAGGGCCTTGGTGGCCCCCTGCGCCTTGGGGTTATCATCAACCCCCCATGGGACCCCCTATGGGTCATCAAATGCCTAATTACCCACCCAATCCAAACTTCTACTACGACCAGTCTTTTTTATGGCAGGGCCGAGGCAGAAGTCGTGGGAAAAGAAGAGGCCAACAGTCAGTGAATTGGGCACCAGACCTTGCGAACAACAGAGGAGAACAATCCTAGAAGAAAGTAGTGATCTAGTGGTGAACCTCAGCAGCCGGACACTCACACCTACCGAGACTTCGGTCCTGAATAAAGGACTTGGATTTGTTCCAACAAACGAAGGAGACCCCTTCAACTTGAGATGTGAATTGGAATCCTTTTATAGGAAGGTCCGTCTACACTTCTTCTTCAAATTGACCAATGATAACAACGATTTGGTGGACCTTGTGGATCAGAACACTGGTCTTAGACCGAAATCCACATTCACGCCTCTCAATCACCAAGTGCCAGCGAGGGTCATTGCTTTGAGCAGGCAGTCACTCATGATATCATGAATACAGACCGCACAAACAAAAAGTCCTTTTCCAATATGACCAGAACAGAAAGGCTGGCACTCGCAACCTTGTCTAAAGATACCAGCATTACCATCAAGCCTGCCGACAAGGGCGGTGCCATTGTCATACAGGACACTGACACCTACCACAGGGAGTGCTTACGTTAACTAAGCAATTCCGATGCCTATCGTCGACTCACCGAAGATCCGACCACGAGACTCTCCAATGATATCAAAAGTCTCACGGAGGAAGCATCCTGCGAGGGATGGATTACATCTCAGGAAGCAAGGTACTTGACCACGGCCCACCCGGTGGTCCCTTACTTCTATTGCCTCCCGAAGATACACAAGGAGAAGAGACCACCTCCGGGTCGCCCTATCATCTCGGGGATTGGGTCTCTACTCGAGCCGCTATCCACTTTTGTGGATGTCTACCTGAAACCACTAGTAAAAGAGACACCTACGTACCTGCAGGACACTGGTGACGTCCTCCGACTTCTTGCTGAGACTGAGTTCAACGTCGAGACCGACCTATTGGTGAGTTTCGACGTTGAGTCTCTTTATACATGCATCCCTCAGCAAGAGACTCTGGACTGCATAAGGCACTTACTTGAATCCAAACCACCGGATACCATCACTCCGATACCCTTCATCATGGAGTGTGCCAGACTAGCTATGATGGAGAATTATTTCCAATACCAGGATGATCTCTACCTCCAAGTCTCCGGGACATCAATGGGGAGTGTCTTTGCCCCCAGTCTGGCAAACTTGTATATGCATCAATTTGAGCAAGACCATGTCCTGAACCACAGCAACCCTTACTTCTGTCAGGTGTTGCTGTGGCGCAGATATATAGATGATATCATTGTCATATGGAGGGGCACCAGTGTGGAGGTTACCGACTTTCACACATGGTTGAATTCCAGGAATCAATATCTCCGATTCACAGTGGAGTACAGCAAAGAGCGGCTACCTTTCTTGGATCTTCTTATTTTTCCGGAAGAGGGAGGCTTGCAGAGCCGATTATACAAGAAACCCATGGCTCGAAACTCCCTATTGTCATACCGAAGTTTCCACCCACAGTCACTACGTGATAATTTGCCAGTGGGCCAATTTCTGAGGGTCCGGCGAAACTGCTCCTCCAATCACTTGTATGAACAACATGCGAGAGAATTATCACTGAACCTGAAGGAACGGCACTACCCAAGTCAATTGATACGTTGGGCTCACAAAAGAGCCTTCAATAACAATCGAGAGGCACTAATCGAACATCAACAAAGCAAGGCACCTTCCGAAAGGATTACGATGGTGCACACTTTCAGCACCCGATCGAATATGGTGAAGAAAACAGTTCTGAAGCACTGTAAAATTCTGAACACGGCTTCTGGTGTAATACCCAGGCCTCTGTTCACCTTCAAACGAGGGTTTAGCATCAGAGATAGCCTGGTTCATACAAGACCGCGGACACAGAGGAAGGCAACCACTACCACTTTGGATACCATCTGGAATACCACTCCGGTTCAGGGGCACTACCCTTGTGGTAGCTGTACGGCTTGTCCACAGACCCGCAAGACCCTCTCCATTGACATTGGAACTTCTAGACCATGGAAGTTGTTCAACCATACCAACTGCAACTCGGAGAGGTTGATCTATATGATCACATGCCCGTGTGGTCTGGCATATATCGGACACACCACCAGAAAAATCAAGCTTCGTATCAGCGAACATAAGAGTACGATACGGTGTAATAAACAGTCCACCTGCCTGACGAACCACTTTCTAATCAAGAAGCACAAAGCTGATGACCTGAGGTGGGTGGTTTTAGAACAACCCTTCATCCCAGCGCACAGAACAGATGTCTCAAGGTTTCTTTTTATCACGGAACAGCGTTGGATTTTTAAATTGAAAACTGACGTGTCGGGGTTGAACGATAACATACCTTGGGTGTCCATTTGACCCTCTGGGATTCTCCATGGAAATATAACCCTCATGAATTGTCAACTCTTTACACTCTAAAATTTCAGCTTAATAGCTTTCTATACACATCACATTATGTAGATCTTTTCCAGTGATCATACAATGTGTAGTACACGTCAGCAATTAGTTAATATTACCCCAACATGCCAAAAGAACTGGGTGAGGCAGTGGTCCCTTCGCTGTTGAATCTATTCAATTTAAGCTCTGGGTTCAGCCAGCTCTGTTGCTGAAGATCAAGGTTCCTATAACTCATAGTGGTCAGCGCACATCCACCGTGGTTTACACCCATTCTTTGCAAATTTAGCAATATTCTAGCATAATGTGCCCTTTATACATCTTTCATACACTGCTCCTACATCTGTATTGTTGACTCACCACACTTGATCAACACCGGAAATCCCGGCGCATGATATACCTCATAGCGCCTGTTATTTAGTATCCCATGATTGTGTATTTTTGTCATAGGTGCGTGACTATGCACGATTCTGAGCCTGCGGTTCGTGTTTCAGACAACCCCATGTCGCCGTTTTGATAAATGTCCCAGGCGATATATATATTTGGCATTGGATGGGCAAATGAAGCGCAGCATTGTCTTCCCGCTAGTCAGTTCCATGCTTTGTTTACATGCTACTGAGCATGCGCTCGCTACGGGCATATTCCCACTAACCTGAGGCATGCTTTACCCCTTTGCGCATGCCCTGTGCATGCGCTCGCTACGGGCATATCTCCTTTAACCGGAGGCATGCTTTACTTTTTCGCGCATGCCCGATGTCTGGACCACAACGTGCCGAGAAGCGACGCATTGGCGCGCATGCGCAGTGCATGTATTAGACGTACATCGGCAACAGCGATAGGACAACAGCTGTTGCCATTCCTTCCAATTAGGTTGGGTATAAAAACGCGAGCCTCACCTCTCCTCGTTGCCTCCCCTTCGGCTTTGGTGTTAGCCGAGAGGTACCGGCGGAGAGGTGAGTAAGCAGATCGCGGTACGCTCCTTCTGGCTTTTTGGGGGTCTCTCTGAGCACTTTGATTCTGAGAAGTGAAGCTCTCCAGGCTGATTTATATTCCCAGCCTAACTTTAAGACTGAGCTTTTCACCTCTTTCCTACCATCAGAGTACGGTTATAGGTGTAGGCTATGGTTCCTGTTGTCCTCTTACAGTCTAGTATTGGGCTGTTTTTTCACTCAGACTCACTACCCTTATAAATTCATCTTTGAGCCATACAGTTCATTCTCATTCCTTTACTGTATGTTGCTTCTGAGTGGTCAACAAACTGATAACTTAACAAGTATCACTTGGTCAATAGGGGTACTGACTCTTGGTTGACCTAGCCAGTCAGCGACTAGACACTAGTTTTGACTAGCAGTTATACCTTCTCTTGATCTCCATGGGTCTGTGATCAGTGCGGGCAATCATATAACCAGTTTTTACATGCACAGACTTTATAACTTAGCATTGACTTAGGATACTGTACAGACCCTTTGAGTCACTTAGGCTTACATGTTTAAATTTATTTTGTTTGTGCATACAGCGGGCCTCAATCTCCGAGCCGTTGCCGGGTGAGGTGAGGCTTGACTCCCACATATTGCTGGGTAAGTCTTCTATACTTTTTGAAAAACTATGTTCAGCAATGACTGTGGTTTCCTTTGAATGCAACCTTTATTATTTTGATTGGCCGTTCTATTAGGGACTAGGCCAGCTGAGTCTTTTAAATGGTCCTCACAACGTGACAAGTTTGTTATGTTTAAAGAACACACAATAGTTGTTGTCTTTTTGTTTCTATTTACAGGATTACATCCTCTATCAACTACTGGTTCGAGAGGATACGGTAGGATGGTCTATATGACCACTCCAGTAGTTGTGACAGTCCGTTAACAAATAAAATTGGTCTGTCTTGTTCACTTTACACAAAACTATTTGAGTGTACCTTTGCAGTAGCAATATCTTATGTATGTGGCCCTGAAGAATGCCGGTGTAGTTTCACCTATTGGCAGAAACATGTTGGCCTAATCCACAACACAGCAAAGTAAACAGTGATTTTTTCACACTGTCCTACATCTCTTTTTAATCTGGCGTCCTGGTGAATATCAATAAAAAAAATTCTTTTGCCTCGACCGTCATTTTAACATCACTTACTTCACTCTTTTTTGTTTGCATTGCACTTTTTCAGCACCACTCTGTGGCATGGACACTTCCACTATATGAACCAGTAGTGTGTGTTGTCTGGCCAATTCATCTGGGCTCGGACTCACCATCCTGGTTAGACGTCCTACATGACGAGGCTCCGCCAAGTGGGTGGGCTGATAGGATATCTATCATATACTTGTGTCATGTGACCACTTGGTCTGGTTTAGTGCAATCCAAATGTGTGGTCTCCTAAATAGGACCGTATAGGCTCGGCTCTTTTGGTTTACAGACCCTCCAACTCTTTTTGGTTCTTTATTAAGCAGATGCTTCATGTACCTAACGTATGACCTGATTTTAGTCACGAGGGGGCGCAAAAAACAGTTTGTGTTCTTAGAGAGAGGTTCCAAAATGGACCCAATGCCAGAGACAATGGGCCAGCCTGGTGGAGGAGTTCTACCCTTGTGTATTTTGGGGATAGTATAGAACAGGGGTGTTCTAGGTTCTTCTGTGTTTAGGAAGTCTCTCTCATTTTTTGTGATCCAGTTCCTCTCTAGTGTTTTAGTAGTGATTGTGGATATTGTTTTTTGTAAACGGGTTGCGGGGTCCATCTGTTGTATTTTGTAATGTCTCTCATCCGAGAGGAGGGATAAGCATGTAGTCTTATATGCGGTAACTTCTTGTACCATAATTGCTCCACCCTTGTCAGCAGTTTTTATAATCAGGTTGTTTCGCTTGTCCAAGGTGTTCAGTGCCTCTCGTTCCTTTCTGCTTAGATTGTTGTACATGTTCCTTTTTGGTTGTAGTGACTCAATCTCCTTGGTGACTACTTCCTTAAAAGGGATTACTTTGGGGGGGAATAAGGGTTGGAGGTGGACAGATCGTAGATTTTTTTTCCAAGGGGGTGTACCCTGTATCCATCTTCTGTTGAGGTTTCCCTTTGGAGAAAGTCTTGACACTGATCTTCCTGAACAACTTGCTTATTTCACATTGAATTTGGAATTTGTCTATGTTGGTTCTGGGGACAAATCCAAAGCCCTTGTTGAGTACCCCTAGGGCTTCCGGGGTGAGCTCCTTGTCCGTCAGGTTGACAACTTAGTTTACCTTGAGCTCGGGCCTGCCTGATGGTCCTTCGGCTGATTTCTTGTTTTCATCCCTCTTGTGTCGTCATACCATTGAACTCTCCGTTTGCTTTGTCTGCCACATCTGCCTCCTCTCCCGCACCGGCCTAAAAATATTGCTAGTTTTGGTTAGGCTGGAAGTATGGCATGTTATGTTTGATTATAACCCCCTCTCCTCTGTCTCCTTGGCTTGTCTCCCCAGTTCTTGGAGGAGTTATCACTGGACTACTCATCCTGGTCTGAATATGAGGACCATGAGTCACTTCTGTTAAATTAGCCAGTATCAGTGTCTTGCTGTTTGGTTTGTCATCCCTGATGTACGGGTAAACTTTCTCATGGGAGAATTTCTTCAGGTCCTTTTGCAATTTATTGATTTTTCTTTTTATCAGGTAATCTTTGTGTTCGCTGATTTCCTTGTTAACCTCCTCAAGTTTCTTCTTGTATATTGTTATTTTGATTTGTTTCCTCAATTCATCCTCACTTGTTTTGATGTTGATGAGTAGGGCTTCTGATAGGCGTTTTGCTGTGTTGATTACTAAAATTAATTAATCGTGCGTACACCTCCACGCAATCAGCGACCACTTTGTCCTGAAGATGGGGTCTTGTAGGAAGGTTCTAGGTTCATTGGTAACCAATAAGCTAGTGGGGGCTGCATTCCCCTCAAATATTCCATCATAATCTCTCATGCAGCAGGATCTTCATCTGATTCCTTTTTTGAGTTCTTTAAGTTCATCCCAACTTTGGGATTGGTTAAGGCATTGGGTGATAGTAGTGTCTGGCAAGAGAGATGGTGCTGCCGGAATCACTTATGCCATGTCATGGGAGTATCCAAAAGATGGATATGCACCACATCTCATTGGGATTACCTGAATTAGTCACATTATACATTACTGGGAGTTTAAATCTGCTCTGCCACAAAGTAATGTAGCACTACCATCAATATTGACCACGGACGAAAAAAGAACCAATTTGAATGTGGAGTTCATTGGCATCATACTTACCTTTACACGCGAGGTTCACATACCCCAATGACTGCGGGTTTCGGTCTCTCTATATGAGATACCATTTCACTACATAAAAAAATGCGAGAACAATGAAAACGAGGTTTTCATGTAAATGTCTTTAAGAGACATGAAAGTATGAATTCCTATGCTTACTAAGATCTCCTAGATTATGAGACTACAGCTCCCATGAAGTCCTGGGTTTTATGTTGTCCCTTCTGGTACTGCCGGAAATGATGCGATACTAACGCGCCATAGGCGGGGCTCTCCTCCCGCCCTGCACGTAGATGCCTGGAGGAAACAACTTTAAACCCCGTGCTCCCGGCAGAGAGAACTGCGAATGCCGGGAGACACTGACCCAAGTAGGTGGAACTGAGGGGCAGGACCTTTGACAAAGTAAGTGGGGACACAGGTTCTCTTCTGAATGCGAAGTGGCAACATTGTAGCATTGTGGTTAGAGTTGGAGAAAAACAATACAAATTTTGTGAGTCTTGTTTTTTTCTCTCTCTTTCTTCCACTCAACTTTAATAAGGCCATGATGTAGAGTTTGACTAAAAGGCTGCCACTACTACCACTCTCTCTGAGACACATATAATCCTCCACAATAGGGTAAGATAAGTGTGATATTAGGACCGTCATGAGTGAGAGAAGGAACAAGAGCATAACTTCTGGTATGATGGTGATGTGTTTGATTGTGGATCATCTTGGTGAGATCTTAAGAATATATCTATCAAGTAGTTTTTTTTAATAGAATGATGCTTACAGACTTGCAAAAACAGTGCGATTACTTGTTGCATGTCACAAAGTGTGACTAGAAGGAACAACAAAGTCTTTAAAGAGCTCCTCTTTTTGATCACAGATCATCACGAGTAAATGGAGAGAGAACACATGACAGCACCCAATATATTGGCATTACATGGGTGAAATATATAAAATGTAAAAATATGGTTTCTTCTCACTTTTTTCTTACAGGCAGATACAAAACATAAGGAAACTGCCTGGGAGATAAGTATACCTTTAATACCATTCAACAGAAAGAATCTTTCTGAATCCTCAATTTGAAGAGTTAGGGAAATACCACCCTTTTTTTGAATATCCAGGGAGGGACCTCTATTTGCCCTGAAGAAAGGTCGGGACACTAGTCACTTTTTTAAGGTTTGAAGCATGTTGGTAAGACATTAGGGTCATAGGACTGTCCATTCCTGACAACCTCTTTGTATATAATTTCTAACATCCCCTATGCCTCCACTAATAAAGGGATACCTGGAGACGGAGGAGGATTTTTATCTTTAGACCCCTGGCCTATCTCTCCTAAGGGCTCCCTGAAATATGGTCAAGCCCACCCTGACCTTAGGAGTCAGATGGAATCCGATGATGAAGCATAACACTACTACTCTGTTTCAGGATTACTAAACCAAATGGAATTGCTTCCTTTTGTGCGCTGAGCTGTTGACGCCACGAGAGTTTATCACTGCGCTTTAATTATACTGGTTGAGACACCTTAAGTAGTTAACATTTGATTTGGGAGGACGTAACCACACTCAGGAATACCTCACTACCCTTCCGGCCTAAGTAGAGGGTTCTTCTACCTCAGTCAAAGTACACTAGTATACATAATGGCAACCAGCAACATGGTCATACAACAACAACCAGCAAGGAGGCATGGCCACAACAAAGAACACATGCAGTCCTATGGCAAAAGCAAACTGGATGGCTATACAAAATGGCCACTGGCCACATGGTCCCAACAACCAGAAAGGAGGCATGGCCACAACAAAGAACACATGCAGGCCTATGGCATACGCACACTGGCTGGCCTCACAAAATGGTCGCCAGCCACATGGTCAGTCACAACAACCAGCAAGGAGGCATGGCCACAACAAAGAACATATGCATGCCTATGGCAAAACATACTTTCTGGTTACACAAAATGGCCACCAGCCACATGGTCACAACAACAAACAGCAAGGAGGCATGGCCACAAAAGAGAGCACATGCAGGCCTATGACAAAAGCATACTTGCTGGCTACACAATATGGCTGCCAGCCACATGGTCACAACAATAACAAGCAGGAGGCATGGAAAGCAAAGAACACATACAGGCCGATGGACACGGACTGAACAATAAAATGGCCCCTGGCCACATGAGCATGGTGAACAAAGACAAATGGTGGCCTATAGCAAACACACTCACACACTAGCAGACAAAGGATGCAGACAACACAGATAAAACAACACAGATAAAACAACATTACTTTAGCAATGCCAAAAACAAAATGTAAACGGGCTAAGAAATCAAAAGGCATCAAATTGAATTACCCCAACTATACACTTTTTTTTACAGAAAAAACATAAAATACCCCCCATAAAATACATTTTGTAATTTAATCCAATGCCATCTGTGGATAAAATGATGTTTCAATTCAACAGACACACAGAAACAGTTGTTTCATGCACCTATGGCTACTACTGGGGCTACTGGCTGGGAGCGCCATTGGCAGACTAGGCCACAAAGTAAATTAAAATAATATTGCAAATGTATTAATAAACATGGAGAACATGTACTAAACTGTGCATCATTTTTCCTTTACAAAAGTAGAAAAATCACATGCAAAAGAATAACTAGGCTCCTACTGAAACTTCAGGCTACCTACCACAATAAGTTCTAAAACTTGAATAAGAGTACAAATAAATACTGGCGCATTACCCCAATCAAACATACAATACCCTTATATAGCAGTTTTTTCAATTTACTTGTGAATTCTCAAATACAAAGCCCTTAAATCCAATAGTATATATGCAGCAGACAAGGAGAGTGAAACTTCCAGCTCTAAAACCAAATGAAAAGTGAACAGGAGATGAGCAAAGCACTGGGAGAAGCCTGCTAGACAGGAAGAGGAAGTTGGAGTCTTTGGGGCACTTCCTTCCTGTTTGAAAAAAAGGAAAAGATAAAAAGGCTTCTCGTATTAAAAAAAACCTCCAATAGCAATTTGGAGAAGAAAATCCACACAAAAACCTCTCAGCTGCTTCTCGGGCATAAAAGCTCTCGAGAGGTCCGTTTGCAATCGGCCCTACATTGGCACCATTGCAGCCAGAAGTGGTCCAAACGAGCGCGAAGTATTGTGAATGCCAAAACAGATGTTGAGTGCAGAAACATAAAAAACTACTCTTTACCGCCTTGAACGTGGAATTCAGAAGCTCCGCACTCCTCCGCGGAGCGCCCGAATTCCGCAAACTCCATGAGAGGAGCAGAGTTTTATGCCCAGGCCTACATTAAATGAGCTTTATTACCACATTAGATGCATGAAATGCTATATAAAGGCAACTAAAATGCAACAAAAAAAATAGTACAATGCAGAGGTTTTCAATGAATTTGCTCTTTTGCTGCAAATATGGCCCACGTATACAGAAACTGAATGTTGGGGTCAGATATTTCCCACGTGGAGGATGGCCTCTTTAAGAATAGGAATTGGGGGGCAGTCGACCAAGGGACCCCCTGGGAGGAGTGGGGGTTGCTGTCCAGGCGACTGCCATCAGTTTTTGGGCTACTTTCCATTAGAGAACATTGCCCAAGGTATATAGCCAGCTGTTATGAGCTACATAGCCACCATTTGAGGTAGATGACCCGGTGGCAGCATCGAGGTAGGGCGGGGAAGAGATTTTTGCTGTGGAGACGTGTAGTCAGGATGGAGGAAGATAATGTCAACCAGGTGCAGCACTAACTAAAGGAAGCAGGAATTTGGATTTATTAGAAGCGGATACTGACGCTGGCTCTGGCTGCGCATTGAGCAGAGAGTCAAAGAGGTTGTCGGCTGTGGTCTGGGCATGCTCACTGCCATGGAGGTAACCGTCAGTAGGACGGAAAAGAGCACAGATAGGTGCAAGGGACAGCTCAAGAGTTCGGCAAATAACCCCAAAATTGGCGCAAGGTGGTTCCAGAGTGGTGGGAGGCCCTCAATAGTAGAGAGCAGGGAGTGGCAGGGTTGGGCTCTGAGGCGGGAGGTGTGGTTGGGGGAGTGGTCAGCCTGAGTTAGCATGCATATGAACACTGCAGCAGAAGAGGGGCAAGGGGATGGACCAGGTCACACAGGGTTTCGGAGGAGACTGGCAGTGGTAGTGCGAGCAGGGTTATGACTGCTCACACCCTGAGGGAGTCAGGGTTGGGCATGGTGGTGCACGTGAGGTGGAGGAGGGTCACTGGAAAGTGCAGGGGTTTGCAGTGCATTGATGGGTTGGGCATTGGAAAGGCGTGCCACTTGACAACAGGAGTTGGTTGGAAAGGGCCCCTCGTGGCCACATGTCACAATAGTCAGGGTCAGATGGGAGGGGAGGGAAGGGGGACAGGAAGCAGCCGAATAAACTCAAGGCAGAGGAGATGAGGGGGGTCAGACAAGACCCAGGCCTGGGCAATGGCTTCTGCGGCAAGTGCGGATGCTGCTTCAGCATTGATGGCTGCTCTCTTGGAATGGAGGGAACAGGAGGAAGGAGGACAGAGAAAGAAGAGAAAGTAGTACAGTTAGAAGTGGGGCTCCAAGTGGGGGGAGTGAACAGCCCGATTGGGTTTATCCTCTGACAGTGAGGGGTGCTTCACCTGCACTGGGGGTTGGCATTCAGGAAAAGGAGTTGCAAAATGGAGGGCAGTTTTGGAATGCCCGAAGGTTTCTTACCTGGAAGTGGTGCATGACAATGAAGTGGAGTTGCAGGCAGGAGGGGGTGAGGGGTGCAGCAGATGGGGTTGGTTGCCGGAGGTGAGGTTGAGGCAGGATTCAATGGGGCCAGCACACCAGTCCTATCATCTTGTATACAGGTTGCAGGAAGCAGTGGGGCAGCAAACTCAGACACCCCAAGGGGAAATGAAGGCAGGGCACATATTGGCCAACCGGACGGCGTCATAGGACTGGGTGATCACTGACAGAAGAGGGTCTGGTGAGGTCTCATCAGTGTTTCAAGTGGACAGACTCAGAGCAGTCTCTGGTGAGCAGAGTTACGGGTCATGACAACCTTCATCAGAGGAATGGATGGGAGAGTCTGTAGTGGCCCCTCAGGACAAGGTGGCACATTTCCCTGTGGTATGGCACAATGTACAGCAAACATGGCAGGATCAACGAGACTCCAAGTGGGTGGTGGAGGATGAAGATATGGACAATATACAGTCAGTCTATGAGGAGGGTGGCTTAGAGACGGAATAGGTGTTGGACAGTGATGTCACCTTGGACACTGAATGGGTGTGGTGGCAGCAAGGATCAACAGTGGTTTGGGAGGTATGTGTTAACCATTCTCTGCTCAGTGTTTTACAGGGTGTGGAAGATGCACAGGTGATGTCCAGCCACATAATTGTACCTGCCGACTTACTCAACTGACTAGGCAGCAGGCTTTGAAGTGGTCACTCATCTTGACGTCTGGTAAGACGGGCCATGATGAAGGCTCCTGTGATGCTGGTAATGGAGGTGGATGCCTGGGGGAACAAGAGAGTGAAAGCATTTAGTTGTAAAAAGGCATATTGATGGGGTGGATGCCTGGGGGAACAAGATAGTGAAGCCATTAAGTTGCAAAAAGGCATGTATGTGAAGGATACTAGGGTGGGCATGGATGACCACAGACAAGAGGGTAAGGACAAAAACGATGCATATAACAAGGATAGCAAACAGGGTAGGGGTAAGTCAAGTGAAAGTACTGAGAAACCTGTAGGGGATCAGCAGGGCCTGTTGATCAAAAGCACAGAGAAAGGGGTTGGCATGGCAAAGGGCGATGAATGGGAAAGGGCAGTAGGTGGAAAGACCAGAGAGTAAGGAACTGAAAATCTGGAAGCTGCTGTACATGGGTATGATAAAGTCCTTGGGGAGATATTTAATGCTGTTGATGAAGAAACTTTGGAAAGGGAAATACGTTGAAATGTTTAAATTGTTGCATAGAGAGCTAATGGTTAAGGAAGGGTCGAAGGAGGAGGAGGAATATGAATTGTCTAAGTAGGCCAGGGTGCCAATGACAATTGAGAATTAGTTTGCAGCTTTTTTGCTATATGCTGGTGTTTATTGTGAAAATTTTCCAGAGTGGCGCATTGCTTCATTCAAAGATGTGAATGTGATTCGGAAGGCTCAGATCACATATCAGGGTATGCATGGGCCCCATATGATGATGAGTTTTGAGCACACATGGCACTTGACTCAGAAGCGAAATAGGGAGAGATTGACACAGATTTGTGGCAGCATACAATTGGGCCCTCTAAGTGTGGAAACCAATATTTACAGCTGGCGAATTACTGGTAGTGTATTGGCCCTTTCAAGAGTGCTCCACCCAGAGAGGGGTGGGGACGGCAGCAAAGGGGCAGAGTAGGACATTGTGAGCATGCTGGGATTTCAATAAAGAGCTATGCACACAGTATTGTAGGTTTAGGCATGAGTGCTGAAAATACACAAGGAGGCATGCCCTCATACACGTTTTTTGGAGCTGAGGGGGGATACCAGGGGGCTAATATTGGGCAGTGGCAACAGCACCAGGAGAGTAGACGTTCTAAGCAGCTTGCACAACCAACAGGTTACAGGGGAGGACTGGGCCCACATGTATGTTTGGGAAAAGGCTAATATGCTGCTTAATTGAAGAGGTTGGAATTTTGGCTGCAGTATTTTGACCAGTAGGAAGAAGCTAGAGTGCTGAGGAAGGAGTTTTGTTTGGGTACAGACTGGGTTATGATGGTCCAAGATTAAGAAGATGAGCAGAAACTTTGAAATTGGTGTGGGAACATACTCAACTGGTACAGGATAAACTTCAAAATGAAAAACAGGAAGACAGTAGGGTAGGATGGCAGGCCTCTTTAATGATTGGCCAATGGCTGACTTAATTGTGTCACCAATAGGGGATGTTTCTGAGAAAAAGAAGGGGCAGTTTCAATTGATCCAACATTTGTTCTGGCCCAAAAGGAGATAAGTTAATGATTTTATCTCAAAAGAACTGGGATCACTGTCATACTCTTCAGTTGATGTGGTGATGTCCCTTATGGAGCATGTGGGCAAAGGGACAAAAATGGCCAAGAGCAACATTAAGTCGACCTTTCAGTTGCTGCTGGTGCACCCTGAAGATTATTATTTGCTTGGCATCCAGTTTAATGGTATGTAAATATGGCTTTGCCAATGGGTTGTTCTATTTTTTGCTCTCTATTTGAGCATTTCAGTTATTTCCTACAGTGGTTGTTTTTGTTGTGCACAGGACATGTTCATGTGACACACTTTCTGGATGACTTTGTTTTTGTAAGTTAATCCAGCTTGGCAGATTGCCAGCAGCTGCTGCTAAGTTCCCAGGATCTCATAGGAGACTGTTGGTTTCTTTAGTATCAGACAAGACAATTTGTCCCAGTACAGTGTTGTTCTTTTTGGGGTAGAATTTGATTCTTTGGCCATGGAAGCATGTTTACCACCAGAAAAGAAGCTGATGATGCAGGTGTTTTTTGGATAACATGCTGTTTAAGGCCATGGTTACGATCAAGGAGTTACACGTGCTTCTGGTCCATTTGAATTTTGCCTGCATAGTAGTGAGGGCAGGCCAGACTTTTTGTCGGCGGTTAGGTATGCCTTTGTCAGGTCTGTCTCTGCCCCATCATCATGTGACGTTGTTAGCAGGAGTGAGGGAGGAGGATATACATCTTTGGCATTTCTTTCTTGACCCATAAGATGGTATTCCATTACTCACTACAGGCGAGTTTGAGTGGGATGTGCCGTCATTATCTGACAGGTATGGGTTTGGGTTTGTATTAGCAGGCGTGCTAGTGTGCGGAGGACTGGCCAGCAGATTGGAAACATGGGTGTCGGAGTCTTGGCTTTCTAGAGTTCGTTCTGCTGTTGGAGGCGATTACAATGTGTGTTTCTGAGTTGGCCCAATGAAGGGTACTTTTCAGGATTGGTAAGTGGAGGTGGTGCACATTGTGAACAGGCAGTCGGCCAGGGAAGCCCAGGTGCTGAAGCTATTATGAGTTTTTGTGTTTGGATGTTTGAAGCATTACGTTTTGTTTAAGGCAAGGCACCTTCTGGGGTGGACAAAGTGAAGCGGCTAATATGGGACCTTTGTGTGGGTGTTCAGAGACAACATCGGTCCTTATAGATTGCCAGTTTCAGAACCAGAAAGTCTGTAGCAGGCATAGGCTGAAAGTAATATGATATGATCTACAGCAAACAAAAACAGTAAACCGGTGCTGAACTGCAAGTGACTGCAGCAGTGTTGTGCCAGTCGCAAAGGCATGAGCTAAGAAGTTCCCGGAAAGGGGAGTTTCTCTTTGCCGTCACACTGCTTCGGTCGGACTGTGGGCGAGATGGCAAAGAAGGGTGTGTAAGCTACCCATCAGAAAAGACAAAGCCAGGAGGAATGCTTACAGGTCTGCTGTGTCGCTATTCAGGTGCCAGGGTGGAAGAAACCTGAGACATAAACGGGCACAAGACCTAGGGACTGTTACTGCCATCTTTTGCACAGACAGCAGCTTGACCTGGACCCATTATCAGGTTTGAAATTGTGGTAAAGTGCAGTAGTGAAACCAGTTAATAGAGCAATGATGCACATTCGAGTAGGGCACATTGTGCATATGTTTCCTCTTGAACAAACGAGAAAATATATTCTGCAACTCTCATGCGAATACCGCCAATCTGGCAGTTACTCTAAATAATAAAAGTTGGGAAAAACTGCGGCATTAGTTTCCTTTTCGATCTCCATTGACCATTCAATATCCTGTGTTTCACCTTGGGTATATGGATTTTCTGAAAATTGCACTCTGAGTGGGGTGGCGTATTGTCAATGGCTCTAGGAAAGCGATCCCCCAGACACATTGATACAAGCGAGAATATCCTTTTTTTCATGCGTCCCGAAGTACACACATTTATATAATTAACATCCCACAATTATTAAATGTTTTGCTGGTTACTGGTCGGGTGTAGATGGTTAAATGAGCTGTGATCTGGGCCTCCTGACATGGCCACAAAGAAATGAAACTGTGATAGAATATGTTGGGTCCTAAACCATACAGCAAAATCTCTGCTGTGCAGGCAGTAAATGCTCTTGCAGTCGCACAATTCATACATGGAATGACTTCCTCACAGCCTGGCCAACTATTGTACAATGAGGCACTTTCAAGGCCAAAGACTAGGAGCATCTTTATGAGCTGGTTTGCATCATGTTTGAACCACGCAGCATAGTACATGCACGTCAAAGGGAGGACGTGGCCTGGCAGTTTGTTCTGGACTGATCCCATGGGACACAGGGTCAAGACTGTTTTGCATATGGCTGGGTCCAAACTGGGGTGGCGTAGTGGACAAAAGAACGATGGATTTAACCCAGATCTTTTGACTGGGGGAGAATGTTTGCATTGTCAGCATTCCGTCCATCATTTGTTTGCTGTAACACTTTCCGCCCTTAGTGTGATGGGGATGCCCAGACATGGGTCCCTTGCTCACTTTGCCACTGGATCCAAGCTAGCGTGGCTGATGAAGGGTGACATACCCCGAAACCGGTCCCATGATGCTTGTTTCCAGTCCTGGGAGGACCTGGCTTGGCAGTTCGGTCTGGACTGTTCCCATGAGGCACAGGGTCAAGACTGATTTGCATATGGCTGGGTCCAAACTGGGGTGGCATAGTGGGCAAAAGAATGATGGATTTAACCCAGTTCTCTTGACTGGGGGAGAATGTTTGAATCATTCAACATTCCGTCCATCATTTGTTGCAGTTACAATATAAAATGACAGCACATCTTAGCACTACATCCTCATCTCCGTTATCTAGATAACAAGTTTGGCCTACTAGCGCCCACCATCATGCTTATAGCTGCATAAGGCAATACAAAAGGATATGGAGAAGCAGAAGACTTGTGATACTTCGAATCATCAAGCATGGCGGTGTCACTACCTTTCACTGCGACTGCAGGTATGACAATGAGTATTTAAACACGGCTGCCAGAAAGTGGGGTGTGTACCCCACTGTAACTTTGACCAAGACAGTTTGAAGAGAACTGTAGAGAAATTGCACAATGAAAGAGATAAATTGAGGTTTCAGCTCAAGGTGCAAACAGATGTATGTGGGGAGGCAGAGAAACCGATGATGACATTCAGTTGACTCTTGTCTTTAGATTCATGCAAGTACTGCGATGCATCTCTTGTCTATGCTCTTTATTAAAGTGCACTGACACTCTTACTAATGTCTGATCCATATTTTGGATGCAGATGCTATTCATGTTCTTGGTTTTGAATGTCATTTCATCACATATGTCATAGCAGAACCCATTGCTTATAATCAATGTCCAGACTTATGGTTACGCTGTGTTTCTAGTGCTCTTGCTAGTAATACGTGGGTTACAAGAACTATTGCAGCTCTGTTATGCGCTGCACATTAATGTCACACAGCACTTTTGTTGGTGGCCCATGACCACCTTGAGTTTGGTGAAGTTCCCACTTCCCATTTTTTAAATTCCAGAACTTCAGGAGTGTAGATGCTTATCCTTAGTCATAGCACTATCGTTTGCCAGTATTGACACAAATTATTTGAAGAAAACGGGTGATACCTCATGCTTTTGGCACATAACCCTACTGCTCCCAGGCTGGCATCAATCCAGTCTCCCCATACATGTCCCATATTGCAAGCTTGCTGTGGGAGGCTGTTTATCTGTTTTAGAGCTAACTCCAAGACTGCAATTGTAGGACTGGGCTTGTGTTCTTGTATACCCACTTGGAATCTCCTTGCCTTCCTCTTATCTTTACTTAACCCCATCTCTTCCCTATTGTCTTTTCAGTACTTGACCCATTGAGATAAGGGGATACTGTCTTCACTTCACTACTTGCTGATCTTCTGGAGCATCTGTTTTGCTTCCACCTTTGCTTGGTATTACTCTATAGTTCTTTGTGGCTGATTACTTTCATCAGTCTTGATAGGCTACATACATACTCAGAAGTCTGGCAAAAGTTAAATTACTCTTTAATGGATAGTAAACTATCTACCTATCAACACATGGCATCTCCCAGATTATTGTCAAAAGCTATTACCATTGTCTCCCTTAATCTGAATGGTCTTGTGCAATTCACCCTACATATGAAAATCCTACATTATCTATGCATGAAAAGTACAGATATTACATTGCACTACTTCAAGAAACGCATTTGTCTGACTCAGAGTCTTGCAAACCGAGTGTGACTGGGTAGGTTGTGCCATCAGCAGAAGTCGCATGATCGTCTTGCAGGTTGCACCATCCTCCATTTCTACCTACTCCAAGAAATGCCGCTTAGCCAATCTCGTTATTCACTCACTACACAATAAGGTATTCAAAACTCAGGTAGTGGGATGCTATGTTTATTTTAAATTACTTGTAGTGAGTAACAAAGGAATAATAGGATCGGTTAACACACACAACTAAACTAGAAGGGACCATTTTGGCCTGTTTATCCAGGCTTCTTTAAGAGTTGAGACACACAAAAACTATGATTAGAGAGGACTGGACTGTTGCATTGGATCCACACTAGACAAAACCTGTCCATCAGATAGAGTCAATTGGGTCGACAGAGCAGCTGACATCCTATGTACCTGACCCAACAGGACTATACTTTTTTTTACAATCTTTGCATGATGCATGGCTTGTCATCCAGCTTTCTGGTACAAGGATCTGGCTGTTGTATTGAGCTGAAATATGAATAATAGATGATGTTTTGAGTTTCGTTTCGCCTTGGTTGCTCAAGAAAAATTTAAATGAATCCTTTTTGTATTCGAAGACAGTATGGGGCACATGCATCAAGCGATTTTGGAATAGCAAACGGTGCGAATCGCAAAATTTGGCCGTTTGCAATTCCAAAATCTTTTTTTGGGATGCATCATTTATTTTTCATTAATCGCAATTTAAGAAATCACAATTTTTTGCGATTTCTCGAATTGCGATAGCATTTAAGAAATCGCAAATTTTGCAATTTCTTAAATGCTATGCATGATTAATTTTAATTTGCGAATTCGCAATTAGGAAGGGGAAAATTACCCTGAAGTGAACCTTCATGGTAATTTGTGAAAAGTTTCAAAAATGCAAAAAAAGGCATTTTTGAAACTTACATTTTACACACAAACATGCCCTTGGGACATGTGTGTGGGTAAAATGTACCTACATGACATTCCAGGGGTGCAGGGGGGGGGGTCCTTTGGACCCCCCCTGCACCCTTGAAATTGCATTCTCATTTTGCGATTCCTTAATTGCGAATTCGCAAAATGAGAATGCCTTCCTATTGATTCCTATGGGCCTCTAGGGCCATAGGAATCAATGTAAAGCGATTCCTTATTTGCGATTCGCAATTAAGGAAACGCAAATAGGGAAACTCAGGAAATCGCAAAAACGTTTGCGATTTTTTGATGCATAGGAATTTGCGATTCCTAATTTGTGATTCCTTAACTTTCGCCATTTAGGAATCGCAAATTCCTACAATGATGCATGTGGGCCTATGTTCTCATCCTACTGCAGGTGCAGTAATTCAACCTCGTTATTCTTAGATTTAAGGAGCTACCCGGAATGTCTTTGAAGAAGACTGAAAGATGAAAAGGGAGGACGCCTTTCATGTCTGGCCTATCTGGGAACCAAGGCCACTGGTGGGTAGTTGGACAATTAAGGCTCCTGTGGAAACTTACTGAAATGTTGAAAATAAAAAAGTTCATTATGTGACATATTATGGGTTGCACATTGTATTTTTGTATGATGCGCAGCGACAGATTCAGGAGACTTCTGCTTTTTCGCTGGAGAAGGAGCATCTTAGTGCAAGCTCCATAGCCTTAAGCTATCAGACCCATTTGACATGAGTACTTCTTAGGAAGTCAACACGTGCTAACACCTTTGGGGCATGAGATAAGGGAGATAGGCAGGACCCTCATTTAGAGTAGTGTAGGGAAAGATATCTTTCGTTTTTCTTCTCAATGACAAGAGAATTGGACTCAGCTTCCATTCCGTGTGCCATTTTGATTTTGAAGTTCATCACATTATATCTTTTGTGCCGAAATAATTATTTCTGTAAACTCGGTTCTGTATTGATTTTTATGTACCTATATACTTTGATATTAAGGTGTGTTTATATTCAATTATTTGTGGCCTTATAATAAATCCATCAAAACAAAGTCCAGAGTCTTTGGTCCTTTAAAGCATGACTAATTTGTAAGTATAATCTTGAATTGTTTTGCTCCCCTCTACCACTTTAAGCAGGCAAATAAAAGACAATCGGTATTGAATTCAGTAGGGAAGGTAAGGAGTAAATTTAGCGTAATCAAATGGTAGCAGAGGATGGTTTGCCTCTAAAAGAGAGGGGAGAAAGAGGAATTAGAGTAGCATCTGAAGAAAATTGGGCTCGGGATGACGGAGCAGGGGAGAAACAAAACAATGTTGTACCCCTTGTAAAGTCATTCTCTCAAAACCATAACAATATTAATTGTGTGAAGCCTGTTAATTAATCAACAAAATGCAACCGAATTAGACCCAACACGTGGGTACAACTAACTGCTGTTTTGCAAAATTCTAATTTGCTAATAAAAACAATGAGTCGAACTAATGTAGAGCTATGATGTCGTAGATATAACTGAATAATCGCTCGTGTTTTGTGCTTATGGTAGAATTATTTCGTGGCAATAGAATGCGGGTGGTAAGTAAAAATCGCATATCTGTTTGCTTCGCTAGGTAATATCTAACCTGTGGTAATTAGAATGTTGGGAGCTAAACAGAAGGGCTACATTTCTATATCTAATTTCTGTTGTGTTTGTTTTCATATTAGTTCCGATTTTGGCCTACGTGGCCTAGTCTGAAAGTGACTGTTTAAACGCGATGGTGGAAATGAAATCCAAAGATGGCCCCAACACATGCACAAATGATATGACAAGTCACGAATGTATGGTCTATGCCGGAGCAAGAGATGTCAAGGCCAGCCTGGCCTTTGAACAAGAGTTGTGCCAAAGTTGCCTGCATTTAAAAGTCTGGGAAATGAGGAGTTTTGAAAATTGAATGTTTGGAATGGATACAAAATAATAGACAAGTACAAATGTGAACATTAAGTCATGAGAAACTTAAAAATGACTTTGCAATTTCACGAACTGGTTTAAGCAAGGAGGACATGAGGTAATCATCACCACCCCTCTAATGAACTAATGAGAATTGAGTGTGGACCCTAAAAGTTTCAATTTGGGTTCAGATAGTTAGTGAAAAGGGTATAAAATAGCCGGTGCAAATGAGGGTTAGGTCGGTTCTGTGGGTATTTGGACGATTTTTTTGGTGCAAGAGACTTTGAAATAATTTAGACTTTAAACTTTGATGGGGAAGAGAAACTAGGGTTAGGTTGGTTCCGTGGGTTTTTATTTTCGCACCACAACATGCTGTTGGTTTGGATGATTTTTCTAGTGCAAAAGACTTTGAAATAATTTGGACTTTAAACTTTGATAGGGAAGAGACGCGAGATCAGTCACGGAGATTCTATGTCGGGAGGGAGAAATCGAGGAGCTTAGAAAGACAGTCAGCTTGGGAACCTGTTCTATGCAGTTCTGTCATCGTCTGATGACAAATTGGAAATGCGTAATTTTTGAATTTCTTTGCTTACAATGTACTAAATAATGTTTAGAATGTGCTTGTCTAATAAGATTTTGCAATATAAAATTCTTTCCTAACGAATCTAGATAAAATTCTGTAAAATATAAACTCGAGTCAGTGTTTATTAAAATAAAAAGTCATGTCAATCTAATGTTAAAAAGTTATGGGAATGTTGTGATTGAGCTGGACTTAATCGCCATCAACTGATTCCTACTTGTTGGTCCCTCGACCAAATAGCGGAGTACCTTGATGTTTGTTCTTTCTGACTGTTGAGCATTTGAAATTTTAATGTATATAATTATTGTATAAGTTAATAAGGTACCCCGCATATTCAGCAGCTCGTCTACTTGTCAGTGGTTCAGGGGCAGTGTGGGTTTTGCGTGAGAGTGTGTGACTCGCTGTGCTATGGGCCCCACCGACGAGTAAAATAAGTTGCTCCTGGATTAGTGAGATGGTTGTGAGGGTTGTTTGAAAGCCGCGCTGCGTCAGATTTCTTGGTAGCAGAGGTCTGGTTACTATAGGTCAGTTTGGAGATTAGGCAAATCAAAGACCATCGGTTTTGAATTCAGTAGGGAAGGCAAGGAGTAAATTTAGCGTAATCAAATGGTAGCAGAGGATGGTTTGCCTCTAAAAGAGAGGGGAGAAATAGAAATTAGAGTAGAATCGGAAGAAAATTGAACTCTGGACACAGAGAAGACGGTGGTGAAGGCGAAGACTGATGGAGGTCTGGGGACGCTGAGGTGCGGCGGAAACGGTGGTAGCGTGAGTTTGAAACTGTGTGGCGTGTTAGATTGTGGTAATGAATTAATTGTGTGATGTCTTGCGAAGGTGGGATGCGAGTTGAGTGATTGTGGGTTAATCGGTTTACTGGTCCAGACATGTGTGTATCAGGACCTTTGTGAGCAGACTCAAGAGAAGTCCAAGATCCCGGCATAGTTGTATTTGTAATTGTCTGATCAATACTGTGGGTGTTGTGAAGCGCTATCGATGATTCACTTGAAATAGGGAACTCTGTGTGAATGCAAGAGTACGTCACTGTAGAAAGCCTCCGGTCCTGGGGTGGACTACGGCGATTGAGTGATCAATGCGGGTCAGGGGTCACAGCGGACGTATGTTCTTGTAAGAGTGTTCTATCGATCTTTTAGAGGACGGACAATTACTTGTTTTATGTAACTGTAAGTTATTGTGACTGTGTTAGGAAGCAGTTACTTGGTTTAATAGCTTTTGGATATACAGTTACTTGTAGTACGAATGTGTGAGCGAGTGTCTGAGGTGAAATTGTAAAGGAGGGTGAGCAGCTGCAAAGAGAGAGAGCAATAACGGTAGTGGGTGCAACGCTGGAATAAGTCGGTTGGTGTAACGCCGTGCTGGGATTGGTGGAACTTCGTCCAAAGTTAAATATTGACATTTGGGTTGCAAATAATTGATCTCCATGATGAGAGGTTTTCAGGTGTTGCGAGATTTGTGTAGAGGCGACACAGGGGTGGTGACTTGGGTAGGAGAAGAAGCTCCACCAGAGGATACTCCGGCACATTATATGGCAACCAATGTGGGACTCCATACCATAGTGTGGTTTCAAAATTGGCATAAAATTACAGAAAAAGAGGGAGAATTGCCTTTCCCTTGGTATGGGTCTTTTCAAATGTAGGTGCTGTACCAGCTGAGGGTAGTGATTACTTCTCTGAAACCTCCACCTAGACCAACACAATTGTATGCATTAGAAGCATGGTTGAGAGCAGCAATAGTGAAGAGAAGAGAAGCATCACAGGGAAAAATGAAAAAGGCAATGAAGGCATATCAGGATGCCAGGTGGGATGCATAACTGAAGAGATGGAGAGCAGACACCATAGAGGGAGAGTGATTATATCCATTCAGGTTGCTGGAAGGAGGGTCTGGAGGAAAGAGTAAGACAGAGGAGGAGAGTGATACAGTTGATAGTTTTCTTGAAAGACTGCTAGCAGAACATCCTCCACCTAGTGATTCCAGGTCGGAGTCGGAGAAAATGCAGCAAATGGAAGAAGCGTTAGGAGTGGGAAGAATGGGCTCAGAGGATCAGACAACAGAAGTAAGAGGGAGAATGTCAGTGGGAATAAGAATTCCAGGAGGATCCAGAGGGATAGGGTATGCAGCTCCTGAGCCAGACGAAACAGCATGTACCATGCGGTTACCAGAAGCTCTTACTGTACCAGTTACTATTGGACCTGTGGTTTCAATATATAACCCTAGAGAGAGGACAGGTGGAAATCAAACACAAAGAAGGGAAAGAGACTATATCTGAAGGGAGTCTAACAATGAGTGGAACCAGTATGGCTCAGATGCCAATGGAAGCTAGTACTCCACTGCCAGCTACGGCTGATCCATCAAGAATGGACAGTGGGTCGGAACAAAGACGAACAAGAGCATTGGCAAATTCTAGGTCAGAGATAAGAATGTGGGTTAAACCGATGAGAGAGTCAATGATACAGAGAGAGGAAATGGAGATGAGATGAGAAGCACCTAGAGTACTGTTCGAACCACAGAATCTGTGTGAGGGTATCCATTGGAGAAGTAGAAGTTGTGAGAGAGAAAGTCGCCCAGTGTTGAGAATGGAGGAGAGTGTAGGTTCAAGGAGAGCACAAAGTTGTGTCAGGTAGGAATCAGGAAGTGAAAGCAGTCAGAGAATTATACAAGTTGCAATGAAGGCACCATTGTTAGATGTGGTAAGATTAAAAGCAAAAATAGATAAGGTGATTGAAGGGAATCTGCCATTGGACAAAATTGAAACATATGACCCAAGCGAGTTGCTATTTGTAGCTAAGGATGTTACTAAAAAGGCAAACCGAGCTCATGAAGCATTGGTACAGTTGGCACAAAGGTATGAGGTGGATTTGACCAAGATCAAATTGATGCAGGGAAGCTGCAGCTTGAATTATACTGATAAAGACTTAGAAGAAAAGCGAACAACAGTATAAAAGGCACAAATTAGAGACTTGGTGATAGGGATGCGACCGTGGAGAGAATTAGACAAATGGGAAGAAAGGTGGTCTAAAAAGAAAAGTGCCAAGAAAATGATAGGCGATACTCCGCCTCCGGGTGGAGGGATGGGAACAGCAGGAAATTTCCCTCTGAGAGAAGTACAAAATGGGTGGTATGTACATGTCCCATGGAGCAGGGGTGATTTGGCAGCATTCACTAATGATTTTCCACGGCTGAGGGAAAAACCTGCTGACTGGTATGAACAGATTGACTGGTTTGTCAAGATTTCGAATGTGTTATGGATTGATTTGAATACCTTGTTTGATTTTTTATTTGAATATGTTTATTGCATTTTGCCATTTTACAACATTACACATATGCAAAAGTAAATGATTAGCCATGCCGTAATATAGAATATTTGTCAGAGATCACTTCAGTCGTACATACTCATAAAGGAGCTTGGTCGCAAGGATCTAAATAAAAGCAACATAGGTAAAACAGCATGGCACTTTCATTAGTTACAGACGTATCAAAAAGAGAATATTGATCAAAAGTGGCAGTGTACAATTTTAAAGGTAAAAAAAAGGGGGAGAAGGATAAAGCAAGAGCTGTTTCCTGATATCACATCAGAGATTTGTTCAGTTCGGAGCACAGATTATGGAATGGCAGCAGATCAAGGGAAATTGGACTCATCAGCAATGCAACACATATCCAAAGCTTCATTTCAAACTAATCAAATGTAAAGAACAAATTGAAGATTACAAAAACGAGAGACTGGGCGGTGGCTAACAACGAATGTGTGTGTACGTGTAATGCTCTTGAGGCAGGCGGGGAGCAGGTATGCACTGCGCTATGTCAGTAATGAGGTTCAAGCTACAAGACCTGTCGTGCGCACGTCAAGGGGGGGGCCCACTGGGAGGGGGGAAGGGGAGGGGGGGAAACTCAGCTGGGAGTGTGTAAAGAGAGACACCAGTGTTTAAACAATGCCACTCTGCAGGCATACCTGGTGGTAAGTTGTCAAGATGCTATCCCAGTCCAGTGCTATGGGGTACATGCGGAGTCCCGCCGTCTCCTCTCCATGTAGCGCCACACATTATCCGCCCTTGCCCAGTTGTCCAATGAATTACGCCAGTGTATCGCCTGGGGGGGTGCACTATTCTTCCAGTGCTTAGTAATGAGACCTTTCGCTGTGATCAGCCCTAGGTCCCAGAACCTCGCCTGGACTTTTGTCTGTTTAATTCTTTTAAACAAGCCCAATAGGCAAGCTTCCCATGTATACGGCAAGCTGCCTCCTGTCGCTTTTGCCAAGGTACCTGAGACCGCAGTCCAGTATCACTACTGCCTCCCGACCTGGGTCCCGGTGCCTAACCCCCCCCCAACAATCCCAAAACAACCCCCATCCCCCCCCCCCAGCAACCGCTAATGATGTGGGCCATGCTCCTAACGCCACTATGGGTCCCGCTACAGATCAATTGATACCTCCATACTCATAAGCCTCATGGAGTCCTCATACACAATCAATTCAGTCTTCGTCCTCCAACATGGAGTCACGCAACGCCTGGACTATCATCTCCCACGCTCGCGCTATTTCTAGGCTCTTTTCATTGTCAAGCTTGACTGCCTGTCTCATACGGAGCACACTCTCGCATTCAGACCACCTCAGCAGTTCATTCTCCCATCTCCTCACAGACGGTCCCTCCCTGGACTTCCAGTGCCAAGTGATTTCCCTCTGCGCCAGTATCAGCCCCAGGGCAATGAATTTACTCGTCACCTTAGTATTCTTCGTGTGTGGGAACCAGAGCAACAAGCACGCCGCCATGTCAAAATCCACCTCCCGATCGGTCACTGCATTTAGGAGTTCCCCAACCTCCGCCCAGTAAATCTCCAGCTTCGGGCAGCCCCATAACAAATGATCTAGATCAGCCTCCAGTGCCAGGCATCTCGGACATCTCGCCTCCTGCACCTGGAAATTCCGTTTAATCTTCTCCGGGGTCAGGTAGGCCCTGTGCAACACGTAAAAGTGTACCTGCTGAAAGCGTGCGTTCCTTGTACCCTTCCACGTACGCTTAAGGATATGACCCCACACCGTGTCCGGAATGGGCCTACCTATGCTAAGTTCCCACTTCGATTTCAGGCCCAGGAGCGGATCCAACCCCTCAGGCAACATCCTATTATGGAGGCAGGTCACCGCTTTAAAGGTACCAGCGGCCATCACGACATACTGGCAAGCCATAGTCGTTTCCGGTTCAGTGAGCCCCCCTTTCCAGTACTTCTGCATGGCCGCTACCACAGCCGCATGCAAGAGGAAGCTCCCCTCCGGCAGCCCAAACTGTTCCTGCAGCGTCTGGAAGGGGACCAGCGTCCCATCAAGATACAGATCCCCCACCACCAGCAGTCCCAGCTCCTCCCACTCCAGTAGCGGAGACCAATCGCCCCCATGCGGCAGCGAAGTCAACATTCCCAACGGTATCTCCGGCGCATACGGTCGGGACGCCTTCGCTCTCCTCAAACTCCTTTGCCAACACAACCTGAGCGTCTTCTCCTCCATAGTGAGGCCTCGTAACTCCAGTCTCTGCTGCATGATAATGTAGGCCAGGACATGACGTTGTATACCATGCTCTCGTTCGTGTTCTGGCCCTCTAAATACCCTAGCCACGTGCTGTGTGAGAACCTGAAGCTGCGCGGCCAAGTAGTACAACTCAAAGTCAGGGACCGCCATCCCCCCCTCAAGCTTGGGTCGAAGCAAAGTGTTCAATGCTACCCTACGGCGACCGTGCCCCCAAAGGAAATCGATTATCATCGTCCGCAGGTCCCTAAAGATCCTCTGAGGGATCCAAATGGGCAGCGTGGGAAAGTAATACAGTAGCCGCGGGAGCGCTACCATCTTCAGTAGAGCTACTCTACCCCACACTGACAAAGGGAGGGAGGCCCAAAAGGACATACAGCCTCTCAGCGCTCTTATACATCTCCCAATATTACCCTCCAATA
The DNA here is from genome assembly GCF_964263255.1 of Lissotriton vulgaris. Lineage (NCBI taxonomy): Eukaryota > Metazoa > Chordata > Amphibia > Caudata > Salamandridae > Lissotriton > Lissotriton vulgaris. The sequence continues at coordinate 886,274,865 of NC_141696.1, read as the reverse complement.
AGTTCGCAACCTCGTGGTAGATTCGGACTCTCAAATAAGTGAAGCAAGATGGCTCCCAGACCACCCCTATATCGCGAGAGGGACACAGCGCATCTGCCCTGAGCGGAAAGACACAAGTCTTCGTCCAGTTAACCTTGAGGCCCGACAACCGACCAAACTCGGACAGCATATCCATCGCCCCCTCCAGAGCCCGCTCCGCGTCCGCCATGTACAGCAGCAAATCGTCTGCATACAATGATATATAGTGCGACTGCCCGCCTCTGTCGATCCCCGTGTACATGACTCCTGACCTGGCGCGCGCTGCTAATGGTTCCATCGCCAGTGCGAACAGCAGTGGGGAGAGGGAACACCCCTGTCTCGTCCCTCTACAAACTGGATAAGCCACGGATACCAGAGTGCCCAGGCGTACCCGCGCTGTAGCCGAGGAATACAACACCTTCGTCCATCTACGAAACCCCTCGCCAATGCCAAACTTTACTAGGACTTCCTCTAAGTAGACCCACTCCAGACTATCAAAGGCTTTCTCAAATCCACAGATAACACCGCCGGGTCACCGTCCGCTTCCGTTGCGCCGTCCAATATCCCAATCAGACGACGAATATTAAGCGCCGTGTTCCTCGTGGGGATAAACCCCGCTTGGTCCCTGTGCACCAGCCTGGTCATATGCGGGGCCAACCTGGTGGCCAAAATACGGCTCAATATCTTGTAGTCCACTGTCAACATGGACAACGGCCTATATGATCTTACATCAGACGCCTCTCTGCCGGGTTTCAACAATGGCACTATCAACGCCTCCCTCATTGATCTGGGCAGACTCCCCAGCCTGTGAGCCTCCCCATACACCACCAGTAATCTAGGCGCCAAACTATCTACATACTTCTGATAAAATTCAATCGGCAGGCCATCTACCCCGGGCGTTTTATTCCTCGCCATATGTTTAATGGCCGCCCTGATCTCGGCGAGTGTGATAGGTCCCCCCAAGTCCTTCGCATCGTCGTCATCCAGCACCGGAAGCTGCATCGATTCCAAGTATTCACTGATCTCCCAGGCCTCTACCCCTAGTTGACTCTCATACAACTCAGCATAATAGGTCCGAAAACATTCCATCACCGCTGTTTGTGAATAAACCATCTCCCTCAGTGCATTTTTTATGCTCAAGATTGGGCAGCCTCTGAGTTCAGGATTAGCGAGCCTGGCCAGTAACGTGCCTACCTTATCCCTTTCAGCATGTGCTTTAATGGCATATTGTCTATAATCATAACTCCGCAGCTGTTCCGTTTCGGTAGCCACCACCTCCTTTGCTTCCAATAACCGGGCTTGTAAGTCCGGTCGGTCCGGTCTACGCTGTTCCAGATCCCTCAACTTCTCTTCCGCCCTAGCAAGCGCATTCAACACCGACGTTCGGGCATTCGAAAACCTACCCATGCACACTCCTCTCACCACCACTTTCATCGCGTCCCATTCAGTGGACCTACAAGTAGCTGTCCCCTCATTCTCATCAAAGTATTGGTCTATGCCCCGTTGGACCGCGTCACTAAACACCGAGTCCTCCAAGGTGTCGGGCCGAAGCCGCCACGTTGGAATCGCAGATCTCGCACGCTGCCATTGTACGTGCACCAGCAAAGGATTATGATCCGAGATGGTCCTGGCCAGATACTCCGTATGAGTGACCAATGTAGCTAGGGACCCACTGCACAGGACCGAGTTGATCCTAACATGTAGAGCATGGAGGGCCGAGAAAAAGTAATAATCCCTACTCCCCTGGTGTTGCTCCCGCCACACATCCAGAAGTCCCCATCTTTCCTGCCAATCCTTCCTGTGTGCAGCTAGTCTACGTACTGGGGAATCGACCAGTGGTGGGTGAGACCTATCCAATGCCACATCCGTGATCGAGTTAAAGTCCCCTCCCATAAGCACAGGACCCGCCAAGAAAGAGGCCAGTGATCAGGATAAGCCATCAAAAAAGGGAGTCTGGTCAACATTCGGAGCATATACACAGCACAAGACCACATCCCGGCCATACAACCTTCCCTCCACCGCCACATATCTACCCTCAGGATCCACCAGCTGATTCAACATCTGGAACGGTACCCCCGCTCGTATCCATATCAGTACCCCTCTAGCGAACGCGGAATAAGTGGTTCCAAAGACCTGACCTCACCATCTCTTCTGTAACACAGTGCATTCCTGTTTAGTTAAATGAGTCTCCTGCAACATGGCAATCTGGACCCCCCGCCTCACCAAATAAGCATGCACTTTATGGCGTTTGACCATAGTTCGCAGTCCTCGGACATTCCATGTTAGGCATTTCAATTTAGGTAACGTCCCCATGCCAAAGCATAACGATCCAGTTCAGGTGTAGCCATTCATTGCCCACATCGTAGCAGTTGCCCCCCCAAAAGAATCATAGAAAAAACTCCCCAAACCCCGCTCCCCAGGACAGAGCCTACAAACCCAGTTTCAGCCCTGATCCAAACCTTAAACAAAACACACATCCGACTAATCTGTGGTCGCCACCACAGAAGGCCTTAAGGGCCCCGAGGGGGTGAGTTATCGCTGACCCCGGGCAGGCGGAGCCCGCGCCCGCGCCTTCCATCCCACAGTGCTGATGCCACACCCTACCTGGCAGCCCTTCTATTACTAACTGAACATTTCCCTGCGAGAAGTACAGTGTCACAAGTCCCATACATGAGTCAGCCATGAAAGATCTCGTCGGATGTCTGTGGGGTGACCACCGGGCCCTTCGAGCTCTCCGCCTCCGATAATTCCTCTCCAGCCCTGCCGCCGTCCTCGCCAGAGTCCGATACAGCCAGGTCACTCTCCTGTTGCGACCGTGTGATGCTCGCCGTCGCTGCCAGCGCCCCTCTTTTGTCCGCAGCCATTTGAGCCTCCCGTTTCGCTCTCTGAAGCTTGTTGCGGGAGCGGATCCGTTGGGACTTCCGGACCTGAAGCGGTTTAGGCCTCTCTCGCTGACTTCTGCCAGTCCTGTCCGTGCCAGCGTGATACAATTCTAACCATGACCACGCTTCATCAGGAGTCTGGAAAAATTGAGTGTTCCCATCCAGGATTACTCGCAGCTTAGCCGGGAAGAGCAATGAGTACTGGATGCCCTCCTCCCTCAGCTCCTTTTTCACCACCAGGAAGGATGCTCTGTTCTTCTGGACCGCCATTGTATGATCCAGGAAAATCGTGACTCGAACATTTTCCACCTCAAATGGGCCCGATGCTCGAGCTTTCTGAATTAACATGTCCCGATCTTTATAATGGAGGAGCTTCTCCACCATCGGTCTAGGGGGGCGGCCCTGTGTGCTCGTTCCAACGTGAAGAAGGCAGTGAGGCCCACCGGTGCCACCACCGTCCGGAACCAGTTTTCCATGTGGGCCACCGCATCATCCCCTTCAATTCTCTCCGGCAGGCCTACGACCGCACGTTGTTCCATCGATTACGGCTTTCGGCATCCTCCGCACGTCTCTCCAGCGTGTCCAAATGGTGGAGGATGTCCGTAATCTTATGTCCCGTGGTCACCACCGCCGGTGTCAGGTCTAGAAGCAGCTGCTCATGGTCCTTTACTTTGTCCGCCAGCTTGGCATGATCCGCCCTCAGGAGACCCAGCCCCGTGGTGACCTGCGCAATGTCCTGCTGCAATGCCTCCTTGGTCGAGGTGATGGCCTCCAAAATAGTATCCAGGCGTCGGTTCAGTCTCTGCTCCTGTTCCATCATCAGCCGGGAGGCCTCATTGACCTGGGATAGCGCGGTCGAGTCCTCCCGGCCCTGCTCCGTAATGGCCGCCCCTCCCGCAGCCGCCATCTTAGGTGCCTCTGTCGTCGTCGCTCGGACACGCCCGATCTTCACCAGGGCCCAGTATCCCCTGCCCGGGGGACGTGCGCACCAACAGTTATTGTGGTAGAGTACCTCCACTGTGCCGGCAACTCAAAGAACCAGGAGTACCAGGGCCGCCCGCTCCACTGTCGCCAGGACCAGGGGGACGGGGGAGGGGGGAGGTATAAACGAGTGCATACAACTAGTACACCAGTCCAATGCTGGCCTCCGAGCCCCCAGCTTTGCCCCACAGGTCTGTGCCAGCAAGCCCCCGTAACTCCAATCTCGCAGAAGGCGGGCCACCCCGCAGGCCGACGCCAATCTTCCCCAGTTTCGGTTCAGAGACCATCGACCCTCTCCGCCGCCATTTTCTTCGCACTCCGGGCAACACCTCGGGCGTTGTCTCTCAAGGTCTCAGTGGCACTAGCGGTCACCCAAGAGCTCTCAGCCGCTCTCCAGTGGTTCCCCAACACCTCGCAGGCCAGTTGCGCCGATCAGGGGTCTCCCCGGGTGTAGTTTTCAGGAGAAATAGCGGGACCCTGCGCGGAGCTGCAAGCTCACGCCGCCATCAAAATCGGCGTCCAAGCCACGCCCCCATCATCAGCAAGAGTTCACTGTGTCTGGGACAGTTAGTTCGAGCAGGCCAAGAGCCAGGTGATCGGCAATTGCGCTGGGCGGGTCGCGGGCAGGCACTCACCTCTGGGGGGGGTACGTTCGCTCCCCCCGTGTAAACCCAGGGCTCACCAGTAGCGGGACCGTCCATAACAGGGCACCAATGTTAGGTTTGGCTCTCAGACCCACAGTATCCGGGTCCAGACCTCGCCGCTGCACCAGTGCAGCACCGCCAGTAGCCCCCCTGCCACCTATTAGTTCCGAAGCTCATAGGCCGCAGTTAGTTCTTTGTGCCTCTACGGCTGGCCATTTATATTAAAGTAAAGTCAATTAATCAAATCAGCAGTCTGTGGTGTAACATCCGGGAGATCCGCTGATACCTGGGAATCCGTCAATCCGTAAAGGTACTCGTCATCACTCACCAGACCTTCAGGGCTGGCTCCCGGGGCAGGGTCCTCTGTCAACGAGACACTGATTTCCGCCACCTTGCGGTTGAATACCTTGTTTGATATAGTGGTCCCGGGTGATTTGTGGACGGCTTGTAAGGTTGCCATTTATTGGCCCACTGTAGAACTACCTAGAGAGGCAGTGAATCATGATCCTTCACCCGAGGTAATGAAGAAATAAGAACAAGTGATTACATGATTCCATTGGCTTATAATCAATCGCACTACTCAAGATCCTAAGGAGTCGTTACATGACTACTATGAGAGACTTTTAGTGGCTTTTAAACAACATGGTGGATTGGACACCATTGAGCAGAAAGACATGGCACAGTTTGTCTCGAAGTTTGTGTTGGGATTGAAGTCTGAAATTAGTTTGATGATACAGCATCACTTGATATGTTGGCAGAATAAGTCAGTGGATGAAATTCTGTGTTATGCAAAATACGGCAGTGAGCAGGTAGAGGCAGCACAAAAGAAAATGAAAGATGAATTGATGTTGGTACATTTGAGGAATGCCAAAAGGCCTTCCTCAAAAAATAGGTTGGAGGAGTGATGGGTTGAGGAATAGGAAGTGAATGAATAAAAAGAATGAATAAAACACTTATAAAGCGCATGGCTACCAAAGGCTTCCCAGCGCTAAAGACAGAACCTAAATCGCATGTGTAGGGGAGATCAGGAAAAAAACAGGGTTTTAAGACGTTTGTAGAATAAGAGATGATTGGCCTCAAGACGAATACCTACCATCTGGCACCTGATTCCAGCATTTCGCAGTGATGACAGAAAAAAGACGGCCCGCTCCGGGCTCGATTGACTTTGGGAACAATGGCAAGATGTTTCATCTCAGAGCGGAGTGGTCTATTAGGGAAATACGGAGAAATGATAGATTGGAGAATCGGCTGAGCACTAGCCGCCAATGATTTATGGGCGATACACAAGACCTTAAATTGAATTCTTTTGTCTATTGGCAGCCAATGCAAAGCATTAATATGTGGTTTGGCAGATTCCCTGTTATGAGCCTGCATTAGGAGTCGTGCCACGCAGTTTTGAAACGTTTGTAGATTTTTTATAGTCGAACAAGGGGAACCCAGGTAGAGCACATTGGCATAATCAAGCCTCGATAGTATCGGTGCTTGCACCAGCAGTTTCCTGGCATTAAAAGACAGAAGGGGCAGAATCTCCTGATCATTTTAAGAATGCCATAACAGGTGCCTGCTACCCTGGACGCCTGTGTCTTAAAGTTTAAATTATCGTCCAACCAAACTCCAAGACTTTTTAATTGATCTTTGGGGGAAGGCATGTCACCCATACATTTAGAAGAAAAAGAACATGCTTCTAGTGGGGCACTAGAAGCATCCCTGCGGGCACACCTTGCTCTCCTAAGTATGAAATGAGGATTCTTATCAACATGTTAGTTCAATGTTTTCCATATTTTATTCATTTTTTCTCAGTTCAATTATGTTTTATACTTTTGTCAAATAAAGTTCTATTGTGGTTCAGGGAACAATACCACAATACCACAAAGAAAAAGTAAAATCAAAAAACATTTTACGATCTGTTTGTTCCAAACTTCATCTCCTAATTCTGAAAAAACATCCTATCAGGAAGAATAAAAGTTGTGAGTTTTACCTATCACCTACTATAACCTTACATCTCGTGTAAATTCAAAAAATGTATAGGATGTTTTTTACGAATTTAGCCTAAAACATGTTAGTTTCCAGTTAAAAACACAGAGGTTTACAACATTAGGAGATGAAGTTTGGAACAAACAGATCGTACAATGTTTTTTGATTTTCTTTTACTTTTCCTTTTTCTTTGTAGGATTGTTACCTGATGAAGGGCAGGTTGTAATGCCCGAAATGCATTGGATGGAGTAAAAATAATGCCGCATTTTGTGAAATGAATTGAATGGATTATAAATGAACCACAATAGAACTTTATTTGACAAAAGTATAAAACATAATTGAACTGAGAACAAATTAATAAAATATGGAAAACATTGAACTAACATGGTGATAAGAATCCTCATTTCATACTGAGGAGAGCAAGGTGTGCCCGCAGGGATGCTTCTAGTGCCCAACTAGAAGCACGTTCTTTTTCTTGTCAATTCAAGCGCCTCAGGACGTCAGACGCCTCCTACGAGCACCCAAAGATAAATGAAACACTTCACAAAGTTGGGGATAAAATAAAGCAGTGCACGTGCCTCAAATAGTCACTATAAACCCATACATTTAGGCCAGAGAGTGCCAATCTCCAAGTTGGTGGTCTTTCCCAGAAACATCAATTCTGTTTAAGCAGCATTCAGCTTTAGGAAAGAAGAGTCCATCCATGAGGATGCCTTTTCCTAACAGTTAGCCAGAATGGACTTATTGTTGTCTAAAAGATTGGGGGACACAATAAGCTGAGTATCGTCAGCATATGTAATGATCTTAACCTCAAACAGCTTGACAATTTCTGCCAGAGGGCGCATGTAAACATTAAAAAGTCTGGGGCTGAGAGAGGAGTCCTGAGGCACCCCACACTGCAACGATATCCATTTAGAGGCGGCATTGTTCTCAAAGACTAAAAAGGAACGATCTGAAAGGAAGGATTCAAGCCATTTGAGTAGCATAGCAGTCACCCCACTCTCTCTAAGTCTTGCTAACAGAAGTTGATGATTGACCGTGTCGAAGGCCGTGCTGAGGTCAAGTAAGATAATGGCACCGGATCCTCCAACATCCAGAATTTTACTAGACTCCTCAATACCCGCTAGCAGGACAGTTTTGGTACCCTGCTGGGGCCTGAAGCCCGTTTGGGAGGAATGAAGGCATTGATTCTCTTTAAAAAAAGCAGAAAGAACAGAATTAACGTACTTCTCGCTTATTTTAGCCATCCCAGGTAGTAGCGAAATAGGTTGATAGTTATCAAAAACTTCGGGATCCAAGGTAGGCTTCTTCAAAAGGGCTCTAACTCTAGCCTGTTTCCAAAGAGAGGGGACAGTCCCAGAGGAGAATGAGTTGTTAACCAGCTCAAGAATAACAGGGGCGACCAAATCAAACACCTGGTTAAGAATGCGGGGAGGTGCTGTGTCACAGGGGGAGCCATATTTCAACCGATCAAAGTGCGTTTTTAAAATTTCCATATCCATGAGTGAAATGGATTCAATAGAGGGATTTAAGGGTAGGGATTGGTCCCTTATCGAGGGGGATTTGCCACACCTACCGAAACAGAAAGGGGGGAAAGGCAGAATAAATATCATGAATTTTCTAATAGGAAAAGTGGGCCAGTTCATTGCACCGACCTGGGGCATCTTCAGGGGGTAAGGAAGGTTCAGGATGTTGCAAGAGAGATTTGGTGATTTTAAACATTTCGCATGGGGAGTTTAAGGTTAATAAAAAATGTATTTGCGTAATATTCGGATTGTACAGTTTTAATTTCTGCCTTACAGGCCTTGACGGCATCACTATATTTAATTTTTTCAGATGTTGAAAAATCCTTTCTCCAAATTCTTTTATGGCGCTTACAAAGCTGTTTCAACTTCCTATGTTTAGGGGAGTACCAAGCTGCACCGTGATCAGCTTTTTTACTAGTTGACCACTTTTTGGGAATTTTAATATATAATGATGTTTCAAGCCAATGATTGCCTTTAATGTTATCAGATTCAGGGTCATTACTTAGCACAGGTCTCCCACTATCAAGAGTGGACGCCCATGTGTCAAGTTTAGCCCAGTTCCGGCTCCAAGATTTTCCCCTTTCCCTTTGCTGTCTACCCTCCTGTGGACTCCAAGCAAAAGGGACCATGTAATGGTCTGACCATGGTAGTGGAATGGATTTTTCCACTACAAGGTGAAGAACCGGGTTTTAGAACCCAGCGGCGCCAGGGGCCCGCCCAATGTCTTCGGGTTCACCTGTCTTAGAATACAGAGACACGGGATACTTCTCGGTGACGTCAAAGACCAAATTTATTGGCTGCAACCAGGAACAGAAGGCTACGAAGCACAACACCGGTGGTTCGTCAGAGACTGTACAATTTTAGTATTGCGAGACATCATCTTTTATGCTAAAAATCACATTCCTTACTAGCATCAGTTATTTACAAACTGTCCAATAACACATTGACATTTCAGAAGGTATCGCATAACGACAAGCCCACTTTCAGTTGTCTAGCCCACCATCAATTACAAGGAAAAACCCAATATTCTTGCTTGGACAGGCCGGACAAACCCATAATAAAAGAACCTCAACCCAAACCATAAATAGGCCATAAAAGAAGGAACAGAAACAGATGAGAAGCAAGATAGAAGGGTGTTTGCGTGTACCATAAACTCAGCAATGGCCTGCTCTTTGATCTCTATCTGACCCGCTGCCTAACAAGGAACTGGCTCAACAAGGTTAGCTTCGGGCAAGGGAGTCAGTTCGTTCAGGTCACACAGAAGTCAGCTAAAGGTGTACGTGTCCCAAGGACTCGCTCGGCCGTAGTCATCGGTCTATGTGAGGGCAACCACAAAATTGCTGCCGTACACAAAATGGAACCCCAAGGTTCAGAACGAAATCCCTGAATACGTAGTGTATCCATCAATCCAACCTGACGAAAACACTCGTACATATCACACTCGTCATTTGCGGTCCGCTGATACCAAAATCGTCATGATTCGACGACCTTTATTGAACGGGTTCAGAACCACGGAACCTCAAAGGTTGTTAATATTGGAGAAAAGCAGGTCCAGAAGATGACCTCTTTGATGGGTGGATCCGGACACTTTTTGCTTAAAGGCCAGTGCATCCAGGTTATCAGTTAGAGCCTCAGAATCATAGGACAAAGCCTGATCAAAATGGATATTTAAGTCACCTAAGAAAAATTAGCGGTGGAACTCACTGATTTGGCTATAATACCTGGGAGCTCTCTACTGAAATTGCCACTAGAGCCTGGTGGCCGGTAAATAAGAGCAGCAGAGAAGGTACATGTTGGGGAAAGGCCGAGCACAAAGAAACAGCTTTCACAGTTAGGAATCAGACTGTCTGTGATTTGACAATTAAAATAATCTTTGTATATGATAGCTAGCCCACCGCCTCTACTTCCTACACAATCTTGTCTCTGGATTAAGTATCCCGGGGGAAGGGTGTGAACTACCGCTGGGTCTGCAGTACTGGATAGCCAAGTTTCCTTAAGAAACAAGGCGTCAGGATAATATTCCTCCAGTAATAGCCTCAATTCAGTAGAGTGTTTAGGTAAAGAGCGGCAGTTCAGCAGGGACATTTTAAAAGTCCTATTGGCATGAGGGGGAATAACAGTGCTAGGTTTAGGTGAAGACTCAAGTTTGAAAGGGCAATGTGGACATTTATGGTAGCAGGTATCCGGTACCATAGAGTAACTACGGGGTTTATTAGGATGGCGGGCGGGCTTTGCCCGCCCGCCACCCTTTCGGTAATGTGGACCGCCCGCCTACAGGGCGGGGGTCCTGATTTTGGCATTAGGATGCGCCCGCCACATAGGCGGTCGCATCCTGTATATATATTGCGGTGGGCGGAGCTAAACTCTACGCCCGCCGCAATGGTAAAAATGAACGTCGTGCATTTCAAAGCACAACATGACAGGCACCGTGCGGTGCCTGCCATGTTGCATTTTGTATTGCGGGGGGTACCATAGGTAACCCCCATGTGCACCCCCCAAGTCCCGGACTCCCAGGGGGCCCGCAAGGGGTCCCCACAGGGAGTCTCCGCATGCCTTTCCGTGGCGGCATTGCTACCACGGAAAAGCATTTGAAAATGCCCATAGTAATATGGCGGACGGTGTCTAACAGACACCGCCACCATGTAACTCATTATCTGCCGTGGCCGCAAGGCGACCGGGGCGGAAAACGGTCGGGCGGTGTTTGACACCGCCGTGGTACCCTCCGCCATCCAAATATGGCGGGGGGAAATCACCCAGTGGATGTCGGGCGGATTTCCTCCGCCAGGCTGGCGGTGGCCACCACCTGCCTGGCGGAGAAAATCCACTCGACATCGTAATGACCCCCTACATGTCAGGGAGACATTCTCTCTAAGCTACAGTAATTGATTAGAAGAGTAGGAAACGTACCTCATATAGGGGATCCAGGGGTCCTGGCGCCTGGGCCCGATCAGGCAAGGATGGGCTCAGACGGGCTTGCCTTAGGCACGCCTGGCGCACCAGCGGCACGCCCACTGCGTGCCGCCGCATCATCCGCTCCTTAAGAGGAGTGGTGAACGTCGGTACCACCACAGTTGGGAAGCTGACCTACATTAATTTTGCCCGCCTAGAGGTCCCCCCGGAGCATTGAACACAACTCCTTCCCCCATTCCCAAGGTCTGTGCAAATACGCAAACACAAGTGCAGGTAACAGAATAAAAACAGTTGCACGTAGCACAATAAAATCAATGTTTTTAATAAGGGCAGAATTCAAACAGCAGCAGCCTCTGTGTCCTAACTGAGCCGCTAATGTAGGATTAGGTTTCCAGGAAGTGGTAGGGGAATGAATCAACAGACGGTATCTCAATCTGGACAGGGAAGAGGAAGGGGTATGGATGCCGGTACAGGAGGTGATTGGGTGGCGTATCGAAAGAAGGTCACTGCTTGTCATTATTGTCACAAAATCGGGCATTGGAAGTGTGAGTATCGATTGAATCCAGCAAATCAAATGCAATATGAGGGAGAGGGACAGATGTCTGAGGGTTTGAACACCATGACAAGACCTAGATCCATGTATGGGGGAGGTTGTGAGTCTAAAATGCAGATACCTCAGTCTCCAAGAATACCCATAAGTAATTAGGTATATCATAAGATGCCTTATTTAGAAACTCAAGAAGGATTTGATAAAACTAGAGGTCCTCATGAGTGTCAGAGGGGGATGCAGTTAGAGTGCACTTTGTGTGCTGCTCCGTAAGTAGATCAGAGTGGACCATTTGTAGATGCAGAGGTGAATGGACATCCTGCTATATTTTTGTTAGACACCTGAACTGCGCGCTCCACAGTAAGGACAGAAGTGGTCCCAAACGTATCCCTCTCCGGACAATCGATTCAAGTGGTGGGAGTTAGCAACTTGAAAATGACTAACTTGTTGACAACCGAGTTACTTGTGAGAATAGTACCTTTCCGAGACATCAATTTGTGGTGTGCGATTCAAGCCCAGTCTGTCTATTTGGACAAGATCTTTTGTGTAAGCTAAATTGTACCATATCTTGCACTCCGAGGGGTGTGGAGTTGCAAACCTATGATGACGATGACGATTTAAAAATGGCCAATATGAGCTTGTTTGCAGAAATGTTCGTGGTTCTCACAACAGAGGACTTACCACATGATTTGAGAGATTTGGTTTCTCCGAAAGTGTGGGATTTCACAGGTGAGGAGATAGGATTGATTCAAGGGGTTGAACCTGTTAAGATACAGGTCAAACCAAATGCATAATTCCCACAAACTCCGCAATATAAATTGACTCCAGAAACTGTGGCTGGAATAAGACCTGAAATCGAGTCCATGATTGCACAAGGCATTCTGAAGGAGATAAGAGGAAGTCCCTGTAACTCACCTATTACAGGACTACAGAAGCCTAGGGGCAAGAACAGAATAGTGCAGGATTTATGCAGTGTTAATAAAACAGTGATCCCATGTTGTCCTGTGGTACTGAATCCAGCTGTTATATTATTTCAGATACCATGTGAGGCAGAATGGTTTACCGTCACTGATTTATGTGAGGCATTTTTCTCCATACCACTCCACGAAGATAGTCAATATTTATTTGCATTTAGGATGGATGACCGTGAGTTAACATGGTGTCATATCCCTCAAGGGTATACAGAAAGCCCCTCTAACTTTAGTCAATATTTGAAAAAGAATGTTGAAGGGCTGGTGATGCCCCAGAGCTCAGTCCTGGGTCAGTATATTGACGACCTTTTGGTCGCTTCAGAGACTGAGGATGCTTGTAGGATCGACACTGTGGCTTTGCTGAATCATTTGGCAGAGAATGGACACAAAGCGTACCCAAACAAACGTCAGTATTGTCAGACTGAAGTTCAGTATCTAGGTCACCGAATTGAGAAGGGAAAACGAAGAGTGTCACCGGATCGCATAGAGACGATTCTGCAAACGGGAACACCAAAAACACAGAAAGAAGTCTGCGTGTTTTTGTGAATGGTCGGCTATTGTCAGCAGTGGATTCCAAATTTTTCCTTGCAAGCAAAGCCACTATTGAGGTTGACTCGAAAGGACATTAGTGATCCGGTACCATGGTATAATGATTGCTTGAGAGCCTTCCACGAGCTGAGAGAGAGTTTATGTCGTGCTCCAGCTCTGAGAATGTCAGATTACAACAAAGCGTTTTCGCTCTTCCGGTGTGAGAAGGAAGGATGTGTGTTAGCGGTCCTTGTACAGACATATGGAGGTGCCCGTACACCAGTGGCTTATTTTTCCGCTACGTTAGATCCAGTAGCTTCTGCGTTGCCCGGATGTCTCAAATCCGTTGCTGCAACAAGTGTCAGCATTGAGAGATGTGAAATCATAGTGATGGGTCATCCACTGATTGTTTATGTGCCACATTCAGTAGAACTGTTAATGACAAAAACCAAGACAGTATTTAATGAATAACAGACTTAGAAAGTAGGAGCAGGTTATATTGGCTTCCGAAATGTTACTCTGAAACGTTGTACCACTTTGAATCCTGCCACGTAATTGCCTCTTCTGCAAGAGGAAGGAGAGGACTGTGAAGAGCATGACTGTCTAGATGTTACCGAGCTATCTACCAAACCCAGACCTGACATTGTTGATGAACGTTTTGCGGAATCTGATTTGATCCTTTTTGTCGATGGTTCATGCTTAAGAGACAATGAAGGGTGTTTGAGAGCAGCATTTGCTGTGTGCACCATCTTGGGGGTGGTGGAAGCTGCCTGTTTGAAAAGAGTATACTCTGCTCAGGTGGCCGAGATTATTGCTCTGATACGTGCCTGTACCATCTCAAATGGAGTCCGAGTGACTATCTATACGGACAGCCAATATGAGTTTGGAGTTGTTCATTGCTTTGGACAGTTATGGTCCCAGAGTGGATTTTTGACATCCTCAGGATCCCCTATCCGTAATGGAGAATTTGTGCGCCAATTGTTAGAGGCTTTGCCGAAACCTAAAGAGATCGCAGTAGTAAAATGCACAGCCCATGGAAAGGGAGAAGACTTTGTTACTAAACGAAACAATTATGCTGATGAAGTAGCTTGTTTTTGCGCTATACATGCTTGTGTTTTTAATGGCGAATGTGTAGGAGAGAGTACAGAAGAGACCGAGCTCAGCATGATCTTAGCTGTAGCCGATACTTGGGATGAGGTGAAGTGGCTGCAGGATGAATTCTCAGAGGAGGAAGCTGCATCATGGGTTAGAGCAGGCTGTAAAAAGAGAGAAGATGACATTTGGGTGTCAACAGATGACAGAGCAGTACTACCCAACTGTCTACTAAGCCCAATGGCAAGACAGATTCGCGGAGCAGTTCATCTTGGGAGAGATGCCATGGTGTGAGTGTTTAGGCAAACTTAGTTTAACCCATGATTTCGTGTGTATGCTGAAGCAGTGTATCACAGGTGTGTTACATGTCAACAAGTGAATGTTGGAAAATTAACTGTGGTTGCAATGAGCCACATTGGAAGATCAGGAGGTCCTTTCAACAAGATACAATTGGATTTCATTGAGATGCTGAGGTGCAATAGGCTGAGATACGTTTTGGTGGTGGTGTGCATCTTTTCACGTTAGGCTGAGGCATATTCAACCAGATGATGTGACAGTCTCACATTGGCGAAACTGCTCTTAAGGGAACTGATATCGCGTTTCCGATTTCCGAACTCAGAGGAGACAGATAGAGGAACACACTTCCATAATGAAATCATGAAATAGTTATGTACAGCTTTGAAGATTGATCAGTGATTGTACTGTAGCTACATGCCTGAGGCTTCTGGTCTTGTGTAGCAGATAAATGGCATTCAAAATGAGAGTGTCAAAGGTTTGTTCGTCAACTTCATTGAAATGGCCAGATGCATTGCCATTGGTATTGATGAGTTTGCGTAGCACTCCTGATAGGAAGACAGGGCTCTCTCCCCACAAAATTATGATAAGAAAAGCTATGCGATTACCTATGGTGCCAGCTACAGCATTGATAAACATCAAAGATGAATTGGTTATGGATTGTTGTAGGGGACTGGCTGATGTGGTTAATTCTGTGTCCCACCAGGTTGAGGCTGGGACTGCATCCACCTCAAAAGACCTGCTGCATGATCTTAACCCTGGTGACTGGGTGCTTGTCCGAAAGTACGTGAGGAAGAGCTGTCTTGATGCTCGTTGGTGAGGTCCATATCAGGTGATTTTGGTCACAAGTACGACTGTAAAGTGTGGAGGATTGCCAAACTGGATTCACAATCTGCATACTCATAGAGTTCCCGAGCCTGTTGAGGAAACAACTCTCCTTGTTCCAAGAAGTGCAACTTAGAATGCAACAGAAACGGAAGGAACAGGTCAGATCGCGAGAGCTCTTGATTAAGCTGAACAATCAACCGAACAAGAAAGAATAGATCAAAATGCTCCAGAGTTGAATTCAGATTCTGATATAGATGAGATTGCAGAAGTGAACTTTGAACCAGAGCAGAGTGAACAGCCTGGTGCAGAGGCTCAGATAGAGAGGAAGAGAGGAGAGCAGATGCTGCAGCAGCAAGGTGGCCAACAAAGAAGGAAAGGTTGAACATAAGCCTTGTATCTGAGAAGAATCTTGCACCCAGTCCTGAAACATCTGCATCAGTTCAAAGTGAAACTGAACAAAGACCGGATGGTCTAAGACGATCCAGAAGAGAGAGGGTACTATCTCAAAAGTACGCATCTCCTGAGTGGACGTACCTGGCTGCAGATGCAGAGTCAGAAGGAGATCCAGGAGGTTGGGGACTGGTACTGTGAGTTACAGAGGGAACACTCTGACAATTGATATTCAGTTACTGGTCCCTGGAGTTGAAGCCTTCGGAACCCTAACTCTGACAGTCCCGATTGACCACGGCTAAGTGGTTTGTGATTTCTGATCCTTAACCAGGTTGCTTTTCCTACCTTTGGTCGACAGCCCACTGCACAGGAGTTAGGAGAGATTTGTGCAGAGATTCTGCAGCTTGTTCTTACCATACTTGGATCTAATATCATAAACAATAAAGTTTGATTGTGAAAGAAGAACTTATTAGCCTTAGAAAGAAGGTAACCTAGGCCCAAGTGGAAGAAGATTTAAAGAAGGGACATTCAATAGAAGAAGAACGGAGGACTAGGGCTGACTACATCTCTACACTAGATTTAGTATTATTGGACTGAAAATTGCAATAATCAATGGGGAAAGACTAATAAAATACATTGTAAATAACAAGATCAGACAAGGAAGAGAAGAACAGAGATGTTGGTGAGTTCATTTACGTTTCAAACCAACAGTGGTTCAAAAACGGAATCTGGAAAGTCAGGACGCAAGCAGAAGTGCATAATTGATACCCTTATTGTTGTAGTGCTTATTGTCATAATTGTGGTGATTGTTACATCTTGGGTTGGGTCTCACAATGCTGAAAAGAATGGGGAACCGTCAACACTCACCCCACCTGTCTCATATACAAAAGAGGGTGCATCCAAAAAAGATAGAGATATGATCAGGGAAACCAGTCGAATGTTACACGTAGATTTGTCAAAAGGTGATTTCACGCTGAATGCATATGTTCCTTTGTTGTATGAGTGTGTTTTCTGTGACGATAGACTCTGGTCAATCTCCTGATCTACTACGGAGCCTGCATTTTGGAAAGCTACAGCCAACTCTGGGAAATACAACAACACGCTGACAGGGGCAGGGACTGCGAGACCCAGGGATCACCGCGCATCAACAACGCAGCGCACCTGGTGTCTCTTCCCGCCCCCCTGCTCCCGGCTATTTATGGCTCGCGGCCCCTGCTTCGCGGGAGCCGCTCGCAGCCATTTTCTGTGATGATAGACTCTGGGCAATCTCCTGATCTACAACGGAGCCTGCATTTTGGAAAGCTACAGCCAACTCTGGGAACTACAACAACACGCTGTTAGGGGCCGGGACTGCGAGACCCAGGGATCACCGCACATCAACAACGCAGCGCACCTGGTGTCTCTTCCCGCCCCCCTGCTCCCGGCTATTTATGGCTCGCGGCCACCACTTCGTGGGAGCCGCACGCAGCCGTTTTCTGTGACAATAGACTCTGGGCAATCTCCTGATCTACTACGGAGCCTGCATTTTAGAAAGCTACAGCCAACTCTGGGAACTACAACAACACGCGGACAGGGGCCGGGACTGCGAGACCCAGGGATCACCGCGCATCAACAACGCAGCGCACCTGGTGTCTCTTCCCGACCCCTGCTCCCGGCTATTTACTGCTCGCGGCCCCCGCTTCGCGGGAGCCGCTCACAGCTGTTTTCTGTGACGATAGACTCTGGGCAATCTCCTGATCTACTACGGAGCCTGCATTTTGGAAAGCTACAGCCAACTCTGGGAACTACAACAACACGCTGACAGGGGCCGGGACTGCGAGACCCAGGGATCATCGCGCATCAACAACGCAGCGCACCTGGTGTCTCTTCCCCGCCCCCTCCTACTCCTATATTAGCACGCTATCTACAGCGAACGCGGGGCGCGCGCGGGCATGCGCCGGGCTGAGCCCGGGCAAAGGGCGGGCCATTTGAGGCCATTAGAGGACGGGAGAGACCGGGACAGGGCCACCCCCCTTGCTTTGGCTCTATTGTGTATCTGGTCCACCTTCCGGCAAAGATTGGACCAAACTCCGCATCAGGATGACCACAAGAGAAACACGGAGTAAAAGCAGCTTGGCAGCAGCGGGAGCTGCTAAAGGTACGCTGGAAAACTATTTTGCTAAGGCCGGCTCACAATTAATCGATGAAATCACGGTCCTAGAGAGGCGTATTTCACAAGAATTAGATTGGGCAAGGCGATCTTCCATGGGCCCTCTGGCACATGCCAAGTCCCCTCCCAACAGAGTCGATCATACACCAAACATTGAAAACATTGAGCCTAATAATGAGACATCTGGTGTTGTCAATTCCCCTGTGAACCCAGATACATTAAATTCGACCTCATTTAGTATTGCAAAGGACCTCAGCGAATATGTTGACATGAGCATGTTAAACTTGCCACCGATTCAACCACACCCCATCCCACCTACCACTGCAGCCCTCGTTCCAGATGTAATCATTGACAAAGGTATAGCTAATAACCTATTGCAGGGGGCAAGGGAAGGAGCTATTCCTAAAAGGAAAACAGAAGTCCAAAATAAAGGGAAACGGAAGACAAAAACTCCCAAGCTAAATCCTATCCACGAGGTTAATAGACCTGGTTCAATCAGCACAAAAAACAGGCCCACTGACGCAACTGAGATAATATCTTCTGACGTATTGCTTGTAGAGGCAATAGAACACAACAACACGCATCTCCTCGATACCTCTAGTGAGGATATTACGCTACCAGACATAGGTGCTCTTATGAGATCCCTATTAAGCCCTATAGAAGCATGGCTAATTAAGATGGAAGCTAGGTTAGCATCCATAGAAAAATCGTCTGTCCAGTTAGCTGACAGTCTAAAAGCAGACAGTGGGGGTGGCAGAGGGGGCACAGAGACAAAGAATAAAAGGGATCTCCTAACAAACTCAAAAAAGGACAATAGGGTAGTCCCTGTGGTGCAAAAGGCCAAATCAATCCCCCCCCAAGCACGACGAATCAACCTAAGGCCAAGGCAGACAATCCCAATCCACCCACAAACCAACAACTACCGCATCCCCCCCCCCAGTCTAACCCCAACCACACTAAGGATAATACCCAAGCTCCAAACGAGTCACACAAATCACACAAACCAACACCACCAACAGTTGAGGCACCTGGGAATACCAAGAAGTTTAGAGCTGTGTAGTTACCTCCAGAGGCGAGCCCCTTACAGTAATTTTAGAAGGGGTTCCTGAGTTGAAAACCACCTTCAAGGAATCTACAGCTTCCCTGAAGAATAAGGTGGTTAGTTGGCTATCCATGCATAGACCTTTACCGCAAGGAATTACTAGTGAGGTCCTGATGGTCAGAAGGGTTCCATGGGTAGGCAGCTCAAAGAAAACCATCCATGGAGATTGTGCCCTGATTAATTTTAGAGATCCCAGGACCACCTCCTATATCTGTGGATGGCACCCGGACGACCAAGGGAGCAACATCAAGTCATTACCCCTTTCCTTCTTCTATCTCCCATCGAACTATGAAAGGGACGCGGAGAGATGGGGTAGTTTCCCAGAGAGGGGGTGGCGGGTGGGACCACAGTGGGAGAGCAAATTTCAACTACCCCAGAATCCAACAACAAGAGATCTTCACACCAATCTTGGAGGAGGAGGGTTGGGAAACTTATCATGGTAGGGGAGGTGGCTGGGGTGGAAAAAACAGAGGAGAATATCGTCCTAGAGTCCACCACCCGACATACTTTCCCACATGCAATAGATATAGCGAATTAGAAATGGTGGATTGACAGGTAAGGCCCCATGGCAAGGAGTACCACCATTGCCATAGAGAGGGTCTCGAGGGAACCACCACACCCTGTAGTTCTATAAAAGAAGTAATGATAGAGATCAGGCAGAATGAAGAAACGAACCATAGTAGGGAGGCAGATAAAACCATCATTAAGCACCCCAATAGTAACAGGGAACCAGGAAAAGCATGAGGAGTTTTGACCACAGCAACAATGCTCACGGGTAATTTAAACGACCACGCTCCCTCTCCAACACTATCCGCATACCCCAGTGAATGTGAATGTGGCAGGCCTGGGAAATAAGTGGGATCAACTGGACTGGATATCCTTCGTTGACTGTAAAGACATATGTCTTTTCCAAGAAACCTTGGCGAGAGAAGAGTACTCTCCCCTTGGTTTTGAAAATTTTACATTCCTGCGAAATGGGGGGGTAGGGGACGTCCTTCTGGTGGCCTTGCAGTATGGGTGGCAACCCACTTGGGATGCCAGGCCACACGACTCCCGCTGATTACAGAAGACATATTAGCTGTGCAGCTCGTCTTGATAAATGTTTACTCCAGACCAGTAAACATAGCACGAGAATCGACTACTATTGAGGAACTTTCAGCTTTCCTTAATGAACTACCCACGGGGATCCCAATCGTGGTGGGAGGGGATTTCAACTCACACTTTGAGCCCCTTGCTGGCCTCCTGGATGGGTCCTCACTAGAAGAGGATTCTAGATGGTTAGTTCCCCCAACGGTAGCTCCTCCCCCTAGAGCATGGACCCCACTTGCTTCACAGATTACCGCCCTAACCCTCAAACATGGACTCAGGGCGTGCAACGGTCGCACTAAATCTGACAACCCCAGCAAATATACTTTTAACAGAGTGGGCAGCGAGTCAAGAAAAGACTAAGTCCTAGTCCAACTGTCCTCGTGGCAGCATATCATCGATTTTAGGGTGCTAGTCAGAACAGACAGTGACCATAACGCCCTAGAATTGGACTACGCCGTCCCTGGCAAGGAGGGTAGGGACTATGCTATGGTGGCGGTAAATCCAAATCCAGGCCTTCTTCTCGAGAACAATAGAAAGAGAGTAAGGTGGGAAAAATTGGCTACCAGTAGGGAAAAACTATCCAGCCTTTACACGAGAATAATTCCAATACTAGAAAAAGTCGGTCTCCTCAGTGTGCAACCTAGCTCCCGGGAAACCCACAAATTACTGTGGCTGGTACATGAGGAACTTGTTAAGACCTTGGCGATAGATCTCTTTTCCAAGGTTCATACCAGAGGGGCTGGCTACCACCGCTCCACATGGTACAATGCCACATGTCGCAAGGCAAAGGGGGATCTTCTCTCTTCTATTAAAGAGGGCAAAAGTAGACTAGAGATACAGACTAGAAGACGGGCATACAAGAAAATGGTCAATAGTGCTAAGATGGAATGGGACCAGAATAAATGGGAGGAACTTTCTAGTTCCTTAGCCGCTAGGGACTCCCGGATGTTCTGGCGTATCGTTAACAAGGGGTCCGAATATCTAGCACCTGCAATAGAACCCAATATCGCACCAAGCGTATGGCAGGAACACTTTCAGTCCCTCTACACCAGAGGTCTTCAAACTTTTGGATGCCGAGACCCCCCTGTCAACATTTTCAAGCATAAGGACCCCCTCCTGACAAAAATTTCTAAACCTCTAGGTTATGAGGAAGGTGAGGACCAAATTATGCGACAGGCTTGACTAAATTGTGTGAGTAGAAAATTTAAATAATGTTCTGTGATGCTGCGTATTTTGGGGTAGTATTGCTTTATTATTTAGAATTTTTTTAAACACAGTAATACTGAGGAAAGATTTCACCCCATCAGTACCAATTTATAACCAAAATACAGCAATTAACATTAAGATGTCTAGTCAACCTCTGTGAAGGGCCTCCCAATCCACAGGAATACGCGCTGCCACATTAGAAGCTCACCTGGCCCATGAATTCCCTCACTGCCACTCACCAATACACCTCATTTCTCTATAGCACCTGTCTGGCAAACATTTCATTTTTTAATAGCGCTACTCATAGTTTACCCACACTCAGTTCTGTGAAGTGCCCTGTGTGGGTGACGAGTGCCCGTGTGACTGCACAGTGAGCAATGCAACAGTGTGAGAGCAGGGTAAAAGGAGTGACTGCAGGGTGAGTGAGGTGACCATATAATTTTGGGTTCGGCTGTAAGTGCAGAGTGGGACGAATTAGTGCACGGCTAGTGATGGCCTTCTTTGAGTGAGCTACAGATTGAGCAGTAAGGGGGGGACAGGTGAGTGAAGTGTCACATGAGTGCAGGGTGAGAAGTGTGCTCGTGTGGCTGCAGGGAGAGGTACTGAATGAACAATGCAAGCAAATTTTTAGTGCAGAGTGATCACTGTGAGAGCAGGGTGAGCGGGTGAATGTTGTGTGTGCATGGTGATCAGTGTTAGTGCAGGGTGAGTGGGTGAATGTTGCGAGTGCATGGCGATCAGTGTGAGTGCACTGTGATCAGTGTGAGTGCATTGTGATCACTGTGTGTGTAGGGTGAGCTGGTGAATGGTGTGAGTGCATGGTGATCAGTGTGATTGCATGGTGATTGGTGTGAGTGCAAGGTGATCGGTGTGAGTACATGGTGATCAGTGTGAGTGCATGGTGATCAGTGTGAGTGCATGGTGATCAGTGTGAGTGCATGGTGATCCGTGTGAGTGCACTGTGATTGCTGTGAGTGCATTGTGATTGCTGTGAGTGCATTGTGATTGAAGTGAGTGCATTATGATTGCTGTGAGTGCAGGGTGAGCTGGTGAACGGTGTGAGTGCAGGGTGAGCTGGTGAACGGTGTGAGTGCAGGGTGAGCTGGTGAACGGTGTGAGTGCAGGGTGATCAGTGTGATTGCATGGTGATCAGTGTGATTGCATGGTGATTGGTGTGAGTGCAAGGTGATTGGTGTGAGTGCAAGGTGATTGGTGTGAGTGCATGGTGATCAGTGTGAGTGCATTGTGATCAGTGTGAGTGCATTGTGATTGTTGTGAGCGCATTGTGATTGTTGTGAGTGCATTGTGATTGTTGTGAGTGCATTGTGATTGCTTAGAGTGCATTGTGATTGCTTAGAGAGCATGGTGATCAGTGTGAGTGCATGGTGATCAGTGTGAGTGCATGGTGATCGCTATGAGTGCATGGTGATCGCTAGGAGTGCATGGTGATCGCTAGGAGTGCAGGGTGATCGCTAGGAGTGCAGGGTGAACGTGAAAGTGAAGGCGAGAATGAGAAGTGAGTAGTCTGAAAGCAGGGTGCATTCCCAGAAACTTGAAGCGTAGGGTTTCAGATATAAGTTAAACTATTGCTATAATGGCATTAATCAGGGTTCGAGGGTGGAGGAAATAAATAATGTGCTGATCCTGCAAAAAACTTCCAGTCTAATGATTAGGGTTACCAGCTCATTATTTTGATGGCCCAGAAATAAGCAGTCACCTACAGCTGTATTTTTTGCACTTATCTGTGAATACTTAGAACAGCAAATATAAATAGAAAGCACTTTAATTTGTGTTCTAGGGATGCCTCAATGATCCATGACTAATAATTAAAGAGAATAAAGACAGAAAAGTTACATAACTAATGAATACATACTTTTTTATGTATAACTCAATTTAATGTCAAGAGCAGGTCTCTGCAGGATCTTTAAACACATAGCAGGCATGTTTCTTTTAGCAACCCAACTTTATATTTCTTTTCATTAGATGCATTCTCACACTACAGCAGTAAGTGTAAAAATACAAATCTTAGGAATAGGCAGAGTGGGGGCACAGGGGGTACTGGAACCATTAAAAAACTAAGCTTTGGTAATCAGTTAACAAAGGCATGTAAATATGCTAATGGTCTTTAAAGACCTGTGAAACTGCCAGAGATAAGACTCCAGACACTACCCAGCCGAGGCCCCAGGAGCGCGAGCTGCACTGCAGCAGCCCGGGCTGAGACAGAGGATGGGGGAGGAGGGGGGCTGAAGCCCTGGAGGCCAGGGCAGAAGTGACACTGTGAAGGCGCGACCCCCTTTGCATCGCTCACGGCCCCCCTGGGGGTCGCGCCCCACAGTTTGAAGACCCCTGCTCTACACAGAGGAAAATGGGGCCAAATGTTATCCATCCCCATTCGTCACAAATCATTTAGAGGGGGACCTCTTCACAGAAAAGGAGGTCAGAGCAGCGATTGCGGGCCTACCACTGGGCAAAGCGCCGGGGTTGGATGGTCTTCCAGGTGACCTGTTTAAACAGGAGCCTGATGTATGGGCCCCCTACCTATTGGTATTATTCAATGCAGTTCTGAGGGGCATGGATGTGCCTTGCACTTGGCTGGGAGCAGAGGTGGTTCCTATATTTAAGAAGGGCTCGCCTTTGCTCCCAGCCAATTACAGGTCCATCAGCCTCATAGACGTGCCCCAGAAGCTTTTTGGGAGGCTTATATTAGATCGGCTCCAGAGCTGGCTGGAGGAATGCGCTATTCTGAGCCCATATCAGGCAGGTTTTAGAAGGAGAATATCTACAACTGACCAAATATTCAGACTAAACCTCATTTATTGGAGGACTGCACTAATCGAGGGCGGCAGCTTGTACACTGTGTTTGTGGACTTGCGAGCCGCCTTCGATTTGGTGCCAAGATCAAAATTATGGAGTCTCTTGGCAGATATGGGTGTCCCAGCAGATATCCTATCCATCCTAATTAAATTGCATCAGAATAACTTTGCACGTGTCAGGTGTGGCAGGAACGGGGACCTCACAGACAGATTCCCCGTTGACAGAGGGGTGAGACCGGGCTGTGTGCTTGCACCGACCCTGTTCTGCCTCTTTGTGAACGGGGTAATCGCCCACCTGTCCAGGATTGGTGACATTGATGCCCCCAAATTGGATGGCAGCAGGGTGCCCGCCATTATGTTTGCGGATGACACCCTGCTGCTGTCAAAATCCCCCATGGGAATCCAAAGGGTATTGGATGGTTTTCTGGAATTCTGCACGGAAAGGGGACTCGAGATCAACGCCTTAAAAACAAAATATATGATCTTAAACCCCACTCCCTCAACACGCTCTAACCCCATGCTTGGCTCAGTCCGCTTAGAGAGGGTCTCCACGTTTGAGTACCTGGGAGTAACCCTAAATGAGAAAATGACTTGGGAAACACACAAGATTAAAGCCAACATGAAACTTGTGCAGCTAGTGGGTGGTATCTCAAGGAGGGTGAAGAACTCTACATACCGCCCAGTGGGTCCAGTCATTCAAATTTATAAATCACAGGCCCGGGGGGCAGTCACATACGGGGGCGAACTGTGGGGTCACACCTCTGCTCAAAAACTGATGTGCACAGAAAAGAAATTCATTAGGCAGATGGTAGCTCTCCCTTCAAGTATGCCGCTGCTTCCTTTAAGACTCGATCTGGATATCAGGACAATCGCAGACGAATTGGGACTCAAGCCATTAACCTTTTGGCGACGAGTCTGGAGCAGCAATGATCTCATTAAATACAGGACTGAGCTCCAGGAGTTCTTAAATGTACCAAATGCTAGTTCTATCCCATGGCTAACCTATATAAAAAGGTCACTTGAGACCCTTGGCTTATCAGAACTCTGGACTGATCCGATAAATGCAAGTACCAGGATCTCACGGAAAGAACTATCAAAAGCTTATTACGACCTAAAGCTTACTGCTGCCGTGAATGAGACGCGGGTGGGCTCTCTGACAAACTTATTCATCCTAAACAAAGACTACTATTCTTTCGAATGTGTTTTGGATGGTATGACTCCAGCGCTAACCAGGAAGCTCTTTCTGCAGTGGCGGTATGGTACTTTACCTCTAAGGTCATTTACAAGTTCCTGGTCTTCGCCCCGACCACTGAGCGCTGCCCGGCATGCGCGCATCCCCAAGAAAATGACTCACATGTGGGTTTTTTTGCGAACCCTACTAAAAAATCAGGAAATACAGGCTTATTCCCCTCCTTAAAAACATGGGCTTTAGAAATGTTATACCTGCGTACAGAATCCTGAAGACTGATTTTTCCCCACAGATAGTGTTTGCAATGGCGAAGTATTTAACGGCAATGTGGCACGCACGTTCACGCTTCCTCAAGCTGGACGCGGATTTTTAATTCCGTTTTAACAAACTTTAGATGGTAACTGGTTTTAGCTTTCATTGAGGATAATTTGATTTATATCGTAAAGACCAATTTTTTAAATCATTGTTTTGATGTATTGTATAAATTCCATGTGATTGTGATGTGTGTATATCTTTTATGATCTTATTGGTCGAAATAAAGATTTGAAACGAAACGATACAATGGAAGCAAAAGACTACTATGTGTGTATTCAATTGCCAGCATCAGTAGCAGAAGGCATTCATCATCATTTACCTTTGATGTATGGCATCACATGCAGTGTGTTGTTGAGCATGTTTCATAGTAAGGCACATTTTGAGCACTACTTCTCAAATTATGATGTGGTACTCTCAGAAGTTCTAGTTCTTAAGTACATGAATAAATATGATTATTATAAGGAGAGGCGGTAGAGAGGATGTCTACGTATTTTGTGCCTACTATTACTTTAGATACATTGTATGCCCATAGACGCAATCTGACGTGCATGTTGTCTGACATCGAAAATACGTTTATAGATCAGATAGAAGATCAGCATTTGCAGACTTTATTTAGACCAAATCCAAAGCATAGGGTTATTCCCTGGACACAGGAAGAATTAGATCATAAGGCAAAGGGAAGATCTGGTGCAATAGCTTTGGACTTTCAGCAAAAAGGGATATTGTGCATTAGACACCCATCAGCATATTATGATAAAATATTTGTGGGTGAGAGTGATTGTGAACACATTTTCTTAATTGAAGAGTCAATAAGAAAGGCGCTATTGCATAAATTAACCATAGTGCCAAATGTGTATTTTGTGTGTGGAAAAAGTGCTTATGTGAAATTGCCTAAGATTTGGTATTGTACGTGTTATTTAGCTGTAGCATTTCCCAAAATCTTTCATGTAGATGATTAATGGCATTTGGAAGGAAAAAATCTCATCAAGGAAAATGTGGTGCAAGTGCTGGAGAAATTGTTGGAGATGTATTTGGAGCCATGATACCTACTGTGGGTGTGATTCTGAATGATGTGAAAATAAAAAAGTTGCCAACAATAGTGGATAAGCTCTCTGTGAACACTACCCTAAACTTATTACTTGTTGATGGGGAGATGGTTTCGATAAGGGCTATGGTTATTCAAAATCGTCTTGCTTTAGATGTGTTATTAGCAAAAGCCGGAGGAGTCTGTAAATTATTGAAAGTTCAACAGTGCTGTACGTATATTCCTGACAATAGTCAGGATATATGAAAATATATTAGTAACATCTCAGAGATACATCAGATCAGAAAATGCTTTATACGATTTTGGAAACTTAGTAAAATCATAAAAGCAACAGTTAAAATAATAAATTCATACAAAGAATACATTTAAAATTATTCCATTGATCAACAGAGATCACATCAAAAATTATATAATTATTAAAAAAACTAGCAGGTTATAGATTTCCGCTTCCTCAGAATACTTTTAAAAGGCCAGTCATAATCCCAATACAATATCCATTATCCAGTATCTGTAGAAATAAAAAAGCAGGTCGACATTGCCGCTATGCACCCTGCTTCATGTAGGGCATGATCTATCTTGCACGTTCCCTGGCATAGAATTTACAAAATAGGATCACGTACATAGTTGTTTACAAAGAAAGATTATCACATGGGCAGAGGGCAAGGTCTCTAGACGAGTCATTTATGGTGGGGAAAGTTACCAAACGATCAAGTCTATCGAACCTAAACCTGGTCAAGATATACCTATCAAAACCCCCTTTACAACAGACCAGGTTAGGTTGGATCGAATAACTTGCCAATGTCATTTGGTGCCGAAGAACTGATTTTTTATTAATTTCTACTGCTATTCTGAGTGGTTCAAAATGATTCTGGCATAACATTTTCAAGTCTTTTCTGGATACATCAAGATTTACGTGATCTGGCTGCAGATGGACTTTGGGAACAAATTGGCAAGGGATTTGGAAAAATTGGGAGCTGATTTGGAAGTCAGGGATAATCGGATACATCTTTAAACTTATAAAAATAGCTGTCATTTGTATAATTGTACTATTGGGAGCTATCAAGGCTTTCAAATGGCAAAAGGCACGTCATAATAAAAACTGTGAAGAAATGAGAGCAGTAGTTAGAACGACTTCAGAACAGTCATTATCTGCACTTTAAAGGGTTAGAAAGCTTTAGACAGGGACAGCAAGCTACAACTTCTGTTTAGGTCGGTCTTTTCTACAAGTAGAAAACTGTGAAAGGGTAAAATGTTGGTGTTATGACACTAGTCATAAGAGGGGGGAACTGATCGAGCGCTTACCGCGCTCTAAATTGTATGGGTGCATTATACTCATGGTTCAAACGCATTTACATATATTTTTGTCATTTGCAGTGTTTCATGATTATTAAAATACATTTATTCAAGTAACATGAGCATTTGTAATGTAGTATGCACATTTAAGAAGGACTTTGTATGTATTAGAAAAGTTTATTATTCCTGTATGTATAATGTGTAGGATGAAATTATATTGGTACAATGTAACTGTGTGTAATTTAAGTTGGCTGCATTGTAGGCCCAAAACTGCAGGTTGTTTTGAGTTTCCTTTCTCCTTGGTTGCTCAAGAAATAATTAAATCAATCATTTTTGTATTAGAAGACAGTATGTTCTCATCCTACTGCAGGTGCAGGAATTTGATCTCGTTATTCTTAGATTTAAGAAGATACACAGAATGTCTTTAAAGAAGACTGGAAGGCGAAAGGGAGGTCACCTTTCATGTCTGGTCTATCTGGGAACCAAGGCCACTGGAGGGGAGCTGGACAATTAAACCTCCTGTGGAAACTTACTAAAAATGTTGCAAATGAAAAAGTTCATTACGTTACGTATTGTGGGTTGAACATTGTCTTTTTGTATGATGCGCAGGGACAGATTGGGGAGACTTCTGCTTTTTCAGAGGAGAAGGAGCATCTTAGAGCGAGCTCCATAGCCGTAAGCTATCAGACCCATTTGACATGGGTACTTCTTAGGTAGTCAACACATGCTGACACCTTTGGGGTATGAGATAAGGGACATAGGCGGGACCCTCATTTAGATCAGTGTAGGCAAAGATACCTTTTGTTCTTCTTCTCAATGAAAAGAGAATTAGAATCAGCTTTCATTCTGTAATGCATTTTGATTTTAAAGTTCATCACAATATGCCTTTTATGGCGAATGAATTATATCAGTAGGTTCGGCTCTTTATTGATTTTGCTGTACCTATATACTTTGATATTAAGGTGTGTTTACATTCAATTATTTTTGGCCTTATAATAAATCCATATGTAACAACAACAGGAGAGATAGGGATGGAAATCACTCTTGGTCCCCGACAACAACAAAAAAGAGTGACTTATGGCGCAAAGAAAAACAAGTGAAATTTGCAGCCAAAATTAGGGTGTGTGTTTACGTGATGGGAAAAAACCTCTGTTTTTAAAAGAACCCTCACTCACCAACCTAGTTGGTGGCATGCTTCATCATCGGGTTCCCACCAGGGAGACCGAATGTCTCCCCGGTGTGCTACAATGCCTGAGTTACAGCGGAGCAGTTTTTTTTCGGACTGTGTGATTGTGCACTTTTTTGCATACCTTTAACCTGATGGTGTAATGGACTTAGATCAGGGCAATCAGTAAAAAATCTATAGGGGTACCGTCTATACCCAGTGCTTTATTGCTGGAGCAACAACATGTTTCATTCCCGGCTCGGACACCATGCGCCCGGCTTCAGGGACACATTGTAATGCTTCAGTGCTAACACAGCTCTACCCCCATCATGGTCCAAATCGCAACTTTGAAACCACACACTTTATGGTCTGAATCATGAGTAGATGTGTTTTTGTAGGGTTGGCCTCAATGAACAACTGCAGCACCACAAGGGGTCTCAGGTTGCACACTGCATTGTCCCACCACAATATCCTAAAAAGAAATAGTACAATATGGTGAGATGTTTAAAAAAATAGCACATGTAGCTGTATTTCTAATATATTACCACAGTTTTAAAGTATGTGTATTATGCTACCTTTACAGCTATTTATGACAATTTGTAGGAAATGACAAGCATTGGGAATTATCCCGAAATGTTTGTCAAATTTGTTTTGAGAGCAGTTCCTAATAGTGCACTTGAGAAAAACTGTAAAGAATATAATATGATTATGCATGGAGTTGGCGGTTCTCCACCAGAGGACTTTTGGGAAAATGTGTGGCAAACGTTGCATGTCTAGGTACTTTTTACTAACAAGCATTGGCATTGCCAATAGGTCTCGCTTTTGGGACCTTATAAGTATTTAGTTATGCAGCACAATATCCTTGCTGCAACAACATCAACTGTTGCATGGCTAAACACTTATAAGGTCCCAAAGGCGAGACATATTGGCTATGCCAATGCTTGTTTATGTTGCATTTTGTTGTGGCAGTGATTTCTGCTGTTGTAGAGAGCTGTTGTGTTTTGTGTTAAATTATTCCATTGTGTTGTTGTTTAGTTGTTTTGTGGTTGTGTCTGATGTGTTGCATTTTTTTGTCTGTTTTGTTTTACGGTGCCATGTTATGATTTATTTGTATTATAGTAATTTGTGTTTTGCTATTGTGTTGTTTACTTTAGACATTACAAATAGTGCTACATTTCGAGCCCAAAAAAATACTTTCTTTAGAATTTATAGTTGAAAAAATACCTGTTGACCACTATCCAAGGCGGTAATAAGGACTGCTCCATCTTTTTCACTAGTAAATAGATGGGCTGCCAGACTCCATAACATTGTTACTGGTGATATTTGATGTTCTTGACGATAAGTAAAGCAACGGTACCTGCAAATACTAGTTACCAGTGAATTATGAAAGCAGGTTTGTGGAGGTTAAAAAATGCAATAAAAATGTTGTGCATATTTTTAGTGTTCATGTTATGGTGATGATCAGTATTTTTTGCGCTGTTGTGTTGTGTTTTTGTTCCTTTATCACATTGTGTTATAGAATTTTACAATAGTTGATGTGTTACATTCTATTTTTACTGATTTAGTACATTGTGACAAGGGATGTTTTTATTGTGATGTTATTTTGCTTTGTGTTACATGATTGTTTTGTCTTCATGTGGGCTCTGTAATTACCCAACAGATGGCAACAAATGCTGCTTTATTTACCATCAAAAGCAGCACAGTCCTTTAAAGTTCCAATGCCAAACAATCACTTACCAATGTCTGGGCGGTAAATATCACTGCTCGAGCTCTTTAACTATTTAAAACACCTGCCAGCCCAAAACTATTTCAGAGATGTGTCTTAAATTTCATTTTAATTGCTCACGTTTTGTGATAGGATCCCAGATATACCAAAACTGTGGCACTCGCTTTTTGCAGTTCAAATCCCCCAGTAAGGTTGACATGTTTTTCTTCTGTTCTAGACGCCTCGGCCTACTCACTCGTTATTGTATATTACTACACAAAGTAGTGATTTATATAAGACGTTACTTAAATGGAGTTTAAAGTGTAGTTTTCAGCCTCATGCAGCACAAGGCCATTTCCAGATCATACTAATAATATGTTATTTTCTTTAGCCCTTATTGCAGTTTTGCGCGTCTAAAAGCTGTAAATAGCAGGTGTTACAGTAACCCAATTTATTGTAATCCAGTGTATAATTCTCTTGAAAGATAAAAAACCGAGTTTAAACTCGTGACCTAAAGGTCACACACAGCTGTCAGAAGATTTTTCCTACCACACACGTTGTATAGAATGCATACTTACATGTTCATTCTGTGCTCCTGGGGGTAAACTATATTTTAGCAGAATAATGTAATGTACTCTGTCAAGCGTAAAGTGTTTTTCTGTCAGTTTTAGAAAAACTGTGGTATGAATGAGTGAGTACCAAACGGATGCAAAATCGGGTGAAGGGAGTATGTGGCCGAGCGCACCTATTATTTGTGAGGCCAGCAAACAGCCACACTTTATGCATTTAGAGTGGCAACTTGATTGCGCGTTTGTTATTACGGTAAAATTACACCCAATTGTAAACGTGCGAGAACGACAAACCAGATATTTATCAAAAACAGGGATGCGCACTTATTAGCACTGCTGCTTCTTGCGGGCATGTTTCAGTGACAAGTTCTGAGACTCGGCAGCAACGGGGAAATTAGTGAGATGCGATTCTCGGCGGGGGCGCTGGATTAAGAGGCCGGGAGGGTGTGAAACAAGTCAACGTGTAATTGCGTGATAAGGCTCTCAGGAGGAATTTATTGGCCACGTCGCCGTTCCTCTCCCGCTCTAATCTCTGCCCAGCACATTCATTCCCTGCAATCTGTCTCCATAATCTGCTGTGACAGAATGGCGGCCCCTGGAAGCAGGCGTGTTTGGAGAGAGCTGCAAATATGCAGAGGAGTGATAAACGAGGGCTAATTATCCATATTTAGGACACCGAGTGCAGGAGATCGAGGCTCCCAGACAAGAAACCAGAGCCAGTGCTTGGTGCTTCCTAGGGTGGGATACATTGGAGGGGACAAGATAAGACTCTCACAGGCAGGAGAGATTTATTGGTCAGAACGCTCAGTTCGCCGCCCACCAGGCTCACTTTTATGCAGCAGTAAATAATTTAGGTTGAATCCACCAGAACATTACTCTTTTCTTGTTGGCAGTGGGTCTGCGCTCGCTTTTTTTTCTTTCTTTGTTGTACCCTCTGTGTAACATCCCTTGATAAGGTGCACATAATGGGAGAGAGGGCAGAAGCCCCATTAAACGGTGTCAGAGGGCAGGCGGGTGATTGGCGGAGGAAAGGGGCCTAGTAGGAGGTCATGTCGCTGTGTGTTGGTGTGATCTTCCTCTACATTGATGAGAGATAAGCAGCATTTTATCCTGGGCCCCAGCGGATCACAGCCGCCTGATTCGTGATATTACTTTGTTGAGATAGTGCGGGCACCTATGGTAGGTTCACCAGAATTTTAAAGGCAAAAACTTAGTCATTTCATAAAAATAGAAGGACTGCAATTTTACTTTAAGGGAGTGCACAGAATGACAGCACTCCTCAGCAGACAATTACAGAACAAGCAGTAAGAACATGCATAAAATACATTTTGTAAACCCAGTAGTTTGCCTGTTAATTATAAATAGCTTTCTTGAAACACCTGCTAACTATCCCTGATTTGTAAAACATAAAGCATCACTACCCACCTGTTAGACCTGTCTGCCCTTTGGATAGCCCCTCCTATTAATTATTTATTTTGTCCCCTTTTTGCCCCTCATAACCTTTTTATCTTTTCATGTCCACTGGATTTTTGAGATGTTGACCTAGGGGTTGGGTGTTCTTTGACCTCATAGTCTCTACTTGAGGCCTAGATGCCTACCTGACTAGATTTACCAGACCCACAAAATGGTGGTCAGTAACTGCCATAACGGTCATCCCTAGACAGGACCCATAGATTAGAATAGGGACCTTCCAGAACCTTCTGGTCCCTTCTGGACCTTTTGAGGCCAGCCTATAAAAGGTCAGCTGCGGAGCAGCCATTTTGTCTTACAAGAGAGAGTCAGCAGGAGTACAGGCTGTAGTATAAGGTGGGGTAGGATACCCAGAGGGTTGTTCTCCCATTGTAGGGACGCTTCCTTACTGCTTCACCACCCTTCTTCCCTTGTAGTTACTGACTTGACCCTGCCACGTGGTATTCCTTGAGACCCTGGGCGCCTGACCCGATCCAAAGCCTAGAAGTAAGGGTTGGAAGTGGTTGAGGGAGACTGAACTGGAGGGTGGCTCAGTCCATTGCCCAGTAGGAAAGCCCTCATTAAGACTCTGGGAGTGTGTTACCAGGAAGAAGGAAGGTTTGAAGCTGAGGAGCTGATTCCTGTGACCTCCCTTTTCGGTTCCCTACGTGAACTGAGGGCCTATTTGCCCCCCCGGCATTTCAACAGGACCCCCCCCGTACCTGTGGTAACGGACTGCCACATTAAGAGTAGCGGCTCACCCAGGAGGGAAGTCAGGGTCCGAGTGACTGGGGCAGTGGCCTCGGGTGGTGTGGCCGTGTGGAGGAAGCAGCCTCATTCTTCCCTGGGCCGGCGAAAAGTAATCAGAGGCTTTGTGTGAGGAAAGCACCTTCCCGATCTGCGTAGGCTCGGCAGAGCGAACGCTGGTCCTGGAGAGGGGCGGAGAAAGGAAAGGAGAACCGCCGGAGCTGAGCGGGCTCAGTCGCGGAGCCACTGATCCCTCGCGCCTGCTCAGACGGGCCGCTTTCCCTCAAGAAAGGCGGAGACAGCGCACGAAGAGAAAACAGGCGTGAGGCGAACATCGGCCCTCCTCAGCCTGTGTAGTCTTTCACCCGGCGCCAGCTCTGTGATCGAGTGGCTGGTCTGGCGGGTGAGGCTGAGTGGAGAGGTGGTCAGATCCCGGCAGATTCCACTGGTGTTGTCCTCCCTCCCCCAGCGATCCGAGACTGTGGCTCTTCACTAAAGTAAGGAGTGTGTTGGGAGAAACTAAAGATCGGGGAACTACCGACCAGGGGTCCTGAAGAGTGGTACCTCTCTACTGTTCTAGATAAAGAGTGGATAACTAAATCAAGAAGCCTTTGAGACTCCCACAAGTGACATTTACATCTGTAGCATTTATGAAGGTTTCTTAAGATCGTACTGGTATATAACCCTTTTGTTACAGGAGTAGTGGAGAGAATCCCTTTTAAAAGTCAATTGGGGATTATTAGCTGTTGTTCCTTGGTGCAGCAGGAGAAATAATCAGTACCATCCTGACTTGGAAGCACAAAAGTTACCTGAACTTACATAGTGGACAGACGGTGCTCTCTGAGAGCCCTTTTATTGATCCCTATTGCCTTTAAACTGAGACGTGATGATTCATCTCCAGCATTAAGCAGATTGTAGCAACAGTGTTTAAATGTGTATTTCTGTACTGACAAAGGATATAAAGTAGTAGAAGAGCAAAGTATTATGTTTATAAACCAGAACGTATTTTCCTACAAAACTTTGGTGTAGTGTCATTTTTGGTATGGAAGGTTACTGAGTTACTTTAGGGTGGAACGCAAACTTAACACTTTTGTCTCTAGAAATTGACTGTCTTACCCTAGGCCAGGCTACTCTATGTGACTTGGCAACTCTAGGTCCAACATATTTGGTGTCTAGCGGTGGGATACGAACTGTGTTTGCGTCTACTCTGCAGTAATTAAGTGTACTCCACAGGCTTACACCTGGAGTTTTCTCCTGGCGGACTTCCCAATTACTACTTTTGCTTTTTCCAAATTTACTCCTGGTGGTGGGCGGAGGTAGCTTCAAATTGCCCCCTTTGAATCCATTCTTTCTGTGTGGTTGTCCCTACAATTCTCATCAGCAAAATGGAATTTGCTCTGGAGGAACTGGAAACTTATTCTGCAGCCCAGCTTAGAGACTTTTGCCAAAAGATGAGAGTGTTTTTTAAGCGTGGTGCCAAGAAGGGGGAACTCCAGACCAGTTTGAGGGCTTGGGTGGCAGCACATGGAGAAGGGAAGGAGGAGGAAGAGGGGACGGACCGGGACACAGTCATAGGGGTAGAGGGATTGTTCCATCCTGAGATGGGAAACCTACTTCCTGGACCAATGACCTTCTCAAGGGGGGGGCAGCAGTGTCTCCGGAAGAAGCTTAACCGAAGCTGAACTAGTGGATAGGAGGGAAAAAAGACAGCTCAAGTGGGAGTTAGCTAGGTTAGTACAGGAGAAGGAGGAACAGAAGATGGCTCATGAGTTAAAACTGAGAGAGCTAGAACTCAAGGCCCTCTAGTTAGGACCCTCCAATTCTTCAAATGGTGGCAGCGAAACAAAAGAATTAACCAGGGAATCCAGACCCTACCTACGTAAAGACATAGTTGCCAGCTACAGCCAAGGGGATGACATCGCCAAGTGGCTGGCTGCCTATGAGGTCTCCTTAAGAGCCCATGGGATCCAGGAAAAACACTGGGGGGGTGGTTTATATAAGTATATGCTTCCTACTGGTCGGGACACATTATTGGCCCTGGAACAGGAGGAGCAGACCCACTACCCCACCATGAAAGTGGCGCTAATTAAAAAGTTTGGGCTGACCCCAGAGAAGTATCGACAAAAGTTCAGGGGGAGTCACAAATTAAGCACCCAAAACTGAGTGGATTTCCTGGACTATGCAAGGAAGGCATTGGAGGGCTGGATACAAGGCAGCGAGGTGAGGGACTATGAGGGGTTGTATGACCTTTTTCTCAAAGAGCACCTACTCGAGAAATGTTTTCCCGAGCTGCGTCAACACCTGGTGGACAGCAAGCTGACCAACCCCCGGAAGCTTGCAGAGGAGGCGGACATCTGGGCAAGTACCCGGGTGTCACCAAAGGGGACTGGAGGGGTTCCCAAAGGGCCGGACAGGGCGCCCCTCAGAAGAA
The DNA here is from genome assembly GCF_964263255.1 of Lissotriton vulgaris. NCBI lineage: Eukaryota > Metazoa > Chordata > Amphibia > Caudata > Salamandridae > Lissotriton > Lissotriton vulgaris. Next base: position 886,239,013 of record NC_141696.1, on the reverse strand, counting down.
GGAGGGGGGAGATTAAAAGTGGGAGTTCTCAAAAGGTCCCCAAAACAGTTTCCAGTGAAGGGGAACAGGATTCACCCCTAAGGCTAACCCGCCCAGGAACCCTCATCCTGGCCAAAGCCAGCAGCCAAGGGTTGTCCACTGCTTTTTAGTGTGGTGGTGTTGGACATTATAAGGGAGATGTCAAATGCCCAAAGAGACCACCCCCTCCCACTGGAGGAAAAGCCCTGGGAGTAGCTAGTGTAGTGCTCGGGGAGGAGTTGCCCTTAGATAAGGGGGGTGAGTGGGCAGGTGTCACCTTAGTGTCCCTGGGAGACCAGGAGATGGTTCCTAAGATCCAGGTGCCCTCAAATACTACCAAGTATGGGCAATGGGTCACCATCAATGGCCAAAGAGGGGAGGCTCTGGGAGACACAGGAGCCAGTATGACTATGGTAAGAAGTCAACTGGTGTCTCCAGAGCAGGTGATTCCACATGTGCTCCACCCTGCCACGATGGCTGACGGCAGATTGGGCCACTACCCTGTGGCCGAGGTTCCATTTGAGTGGGAAGGGGTTGCAGGTTCACTTCAAGTTGCCGTAAGCCCTGCCGTGCCAGTTGATTGTCTGTTGGGTAATGACATGGAGCACAATGCTTGGAGAGAGGTGGAATACCGGACTCATTCGGAGATGCTGGGTACACCTGACTGGGCCTGTGCAAGCACAAGGTCTGCGACTGCCCGGAGAGGGAGTTCACCTGGGTTGGAGCCTGGAACAATGGCCCAGCCCGCTGCCAAAAAGGGACATACACGAAGACAGGAGAAGCCTGCTTTGGCTTCCACGCCCCATGAGACAGATCGGCCACCTGCGGTGGTGGGCCAGGAGTCCGTGGAGGGGGAAGTAGTCTCCCTGGAGGACTTACCTATCCCTGCCGAGTGGCATGTGGAGGGAGGGCCTACCAGGGAGGAGTTCTGTAAGGGCCAGCAGGAATGCCCTACCCTTGAGGGACTGAGGCGACAGGCCGAAGCCCAGGCAGCAGGGAACGTTGCAGGGCACTACCACATTTACTGGGAGGACGGACTTCTCTACAGTGAACCCAAGGTACCTTTACCCGGTTCATCAAGGGCCATGGTAGTCCCTCAACAATACTGAGCCTTTCTGTTAGAATTGGCTCATGAGATACCCTTGGCAGGACACTTAGGTCAGGACAAGACCTTTGCCCGGCTTGTCCCTCCCTTTTACTGGCCTCAGATGAAAGTGGCATCTGACACTTACTGTCGGACGTGTGTATCCTGTCAAGCCAGTGGGAAGACAGGGGTGAAGCTGAAAGCTCCCCTGGAACCACTACCTGTCGTTAGCACCCCCTTTGAAAGGGTGGGCATCGACATTGTAGGGCCATTGGTTCCACCAACTGCAGCTGGTCACAGGTTTATCCTGGTTCTGGTGGATCACGCCACACGGTACCCAGAGGCAATTCCTCTGAAGACTATCACTGCACCTGTTGTGGCGAGGGCCCTGATGGGGATCTTTACCCGAATGGGTTTCCCCAAGGAAGTTGTGTCCGACAGGGGGACCAACTTCATGTCAGCATTAGGACCCGGATCCCCCAGCATGCTCCCCGCTCCCTCCTAATGGCTTGACAACCCACATGAGAATCACCACAGAGATTTGTGTGGGTGTAAAAAACGGCCATGTTTAATATTTTGACATTTTCATAAACATGACAAGGCATTTCAAAATTCATTAAATGCAGTTATCAACACAATTTTATTCTTGTCTTCCTGACCTTCTTTCGCCAGATACAGCTTCTAATCCTTAAACACCAAGGGGGGGGGACTTCCGCCTCCCCTCTTCCATGCCGTGCATCCACGCGAGGTGCAACCCACCTGCGACTCATGAGGAGAGGGCCCCGACCTCTGATCCTTGTCCGCCTTCTCCAGGGGCCCACCCTCCGACCACCAGGCTGACCAGGAACCCAGGAGGCTCGTAACCTGTCGCCCTAGCCTCCCCAGCCGGGGCCCTATTTCACAGCGGGGAGCTTACCGTCTCCCCCCTCAGTGCTAGCCTAGGGAGTACGCAAGGCGGACTCCCGTCCATTCCGTCGGTCAATTGTACTGTTCCAAGGTCTTTCTACCGCAACACGCCCCTCTAATCCACTGAGCTAAAGGGACGGGTGGGTGGGAGTTCAAATTATCCTAAGGGCTGTAGGAGGGAGGACGCTTCAGGGAGGCCGCCACGAAGATCCGGTGCCACAGAGGAAGGAGAGGCCAGGGTCACTGCCCCCAGTGCCTAAATAGGTCACCAGGCTCCTCCCTCTGTCGCACCGGAAGTGCGTCCTCCTGACCCCGGAAGTGATAAGTGGCCGGTCGCCCATTGGGGCAGACCGGTCGCCCCTATCTGGAACAGGTAGGAGGGCGGGGGCCGGGGGGCCGGGTCCTAAGGGCGCGCTTGCCGATGCTCAGCTCGCGCTTGGCATAGGACCCGGATCCCCCAGCATGCTCCCCGCTCCCTCCTAATGGCTTGACAACCCACATGAGAATCACCACAGAGATTTGTGTGGGTGTAAAAAACGGCCATGTTTAATATTTTGACATTTTCATAAACATGACAAGGCATTTCAAAATTCATTAAATGCAGTTATCAACACAATTTTATTCTTGTCTTCCTGATCTTCTTTCGCCAGATACAGCTTCTAATCCTTAAACACCAAGGGGGGGGGGACTTCCGCCTCCCCTCTTCCATGCCGTGCATCCACGCGAGGTGCAACCCACCTGCGACTCATGAGGAGAGGGCCCCCGACCTCTGATCCTTGTCCGCCTTCTCCAGGGGCCCACCCTCCGACCACCAGGCTGACCAGGAACCCAGGAGGCTCGTAACCTGTCGCCCTAGCCTCCCCAGCCGGGGCCCTATTTCACAGCGGGGAGCTTACCGTCTCCCCCCTCAGTGCTAGCCTAGGGAGTACGCAAGGCGGACTCCCGTCCATTCCGTCGGTCAATTGTACTGTTCCAAGGTCTTTCTACCGCCACAAAGGTGACCAGGGCCCACAGGTCCGTCACTTTCCCCACCTGCGCTCTGGGTGAAAGACCCTAATCCTCCAACTGAGCTCTCTGTACCGATGCCTGATAACTGCACTCCATTATTGCGATACCTCACCTCACCGTAAACTCCATTCGGTGTGGAATGTGACACCAGCAGCCCTTCACTGAGCCCACGGGCCACTTCCAACCTTGCGATACCTCACCTCTCCAGAGACTGGAGACCATTCGGGGAATGTTACCCAAGCGGCCCTACACTGAGCGCTACTCGGGCAACTCCCACTTGAGCCGCCTCACCGAGACATTCCAGGCTCACGACGTCTTCCCAGGGCCGCCCGCCCTGACACAGGAACCCTGTTCCCTTCAGGCCTACCGGCCATACCACTCGCCACTGCCATAGTCGCCTTGCAGCTTGTCGCATGAACAAGTGCCTCGTGCCCCCACCACCTTCGCGGGCACACCACTGAACAGGAGAGAAATAGAAAAGTCAAGTATGGTTATGGGCAAATCATTAGCATGTCTGACACACCGATTCTGGCCCAATGGGTCTCATGCAACCGATGGACGACCAGCGCCCGACCTATTCCATTGTGCTGTCTGGTAAGCCTGCCTCTGCGATTAGCAGTGCCCCACCTATCTTGCCCGAGAGGGCCGGGTATCCCAACTCGCTCAGTCCCAGTCCCCCTAACCCTACTCTGAACGGCTTGCTTTGGTACTGTTACCGAAAGTCAACATACTGCAAGTACCAACAAGAAGTCTTTCCCACCCCTGGCGCCAGGGAAACTGTTATATACATTCTTAAGGAAATGGACAGCGCGAATTATCCTGCATATTCCTGAGACAAACTAAGTGGGCCCGAGTGACTGTATAGTTTCCATGCTCTTGGGATTCAGGGCCGTCCTGTTCAGTGTATGCTAGAACTGTGCGCTCGCTGATTCACATAGCCTAATGTACACGGAGGGAGTGCATGGAGGCTGTCTGCCTACCAACCTAGTCTATAATATCCCAACATGACGGACCCCTCTACGGTATATGGGAACTATACGCCAATTGAAGGCGGGGTCCTATGTTATCAGACAAGGCAATCAGACAAGTGAATTCTAGCTACTTCTTATTTCCCTGAATCAGGCCTATTCTCAAGGATGCTAATTGACAATTAAAAAACACAGCTTATCATATGGGTTCCCCTCCGGAATTAGCCGTACGGTGAACCGTATGTACACGATAAACTATACGCCACTGAGACTACTATGCAAGATACCCACATGGCGCTAACCTCCTTCGTCTCCCGGACCAGCAATAAACCCCTTAACTTGATGGTAATGGGGGGGGGGGGCTCCTGCCCTATTTAAATCACCCAGAGGTGAACTTCCAACTCTTGCACGCTCTGCTCCTGCTGATCCCTTTGTTCACTAATACCTCACCTCTGATAACCAGTAACGACTTGCCCCCTCACGACAGTCAGTTCCCCTTAATTTTCTCTCTGGTGTTATTGTGGATCCGCAAACCACATGCACTTACCCACCACACCCAGCCATTGGGATCAAGATGCGAACAGACAATGGCCCTTAATTACATCCATGTTTGATTACAGAAATTCTCATAAATGCAGACACAAAGGTCACAGTAGTTCAGTATGGGCTCATTAAGATTGCTAAAACCACAATTTTAAAGCGATAAAACTTGTCACTCTTTGCCTTGTAACACCTACGCCTCCACTATCCACTCCTCCGAGGCCATTGTTCACAAAGAATGGTTTAGAATGATTGTCAATAATGGACATTTTTTGCCTTCACCCCTGTATGAAAACATTTCGGTTGCCCCACCCAAGAAAAGCAATGCAACCAATTATGACGCCATACACTCATGTCTTTTTCTCCTGTTAATGCCAGAGGCGTGTTTAAATGCCCCAATAGGCACCAGGTGAACAGGCACAAAGAATATCTACCTGCCCCCGACTGACATACTCCTGTTAGCAGGAGTGTCGTCAAGGTACAGATTGTTTACAACTGTAGTAAATTCGTGAGTTAAGAATGTGTCATGATGGGCTTCCCGAAATCTATGAAGCACGTTTCACACGTAGGCAACCCCGGGGCAGGTCCGGAAAGCAACAATGAAATCCCCTACAAACGGGGTGTAAAACCATCCGGATATAACAGTTTGGGGAATTTTAAACACAAAAAGAGGAGCCACGGTCACACGTATGTGCACTAAAATTGTGAGGAGGCGAACAAATCACCCCACTTAACATGGGGTGGGCAGCTGTAAGCGCATAAGCCCGGACATGTTAGGGAACATATTATGAAATGAAACTAACTTCAAGTGTATTTGAAATTGTGCACGTTTCCGGACCGTAAATTGGAATCTTTGATGAGCAATCTCTCACAAGAACTCTGACACCTGCGGGTCTACTTGGGTCATTCATGAGAGTTTTGAACGCAAGTACATACATTGCCTGCGCCACGCTGTTAAAGTAATGACTGCGTGCCCATTCAACCCTGGGCCTCTCGGCTGAAACTAACCCCGAACATGGTGCAGAGCAGTGGAAAGTGTGATGGAGGTTCTCCGAGGACACCAGGTGATTATTTTATACCCTTAAACTCATTCAGTATCATTTTCGGTTATTAGGTACCCGGACAAATCAAAGTTGGCATTTGAGGAGGAAATGTGCATTCCTTTCCATTTACTCGTAGAGAGGAGAGTGGTACAGCCTCCCCCCCGCACAGGTGGACCCGCCTCCTGGGCACTAGCCATGGGCATCGCTTTCGTGAGCCGGGCCTATAACCAGACCTCACTATTTTAGAATTACCTGAAAAAGGCACCATGTAAGGAGCTTCCCTGCCGCCCATGGTGTGTCACAACATACTCGGGGAGCCACCCTGCATCTGCGCGTGGGCACCGTAGCATGTGCACCTCATGCACCCTGTTTCAGCACTGAGCCCCTCGTGTGTCTTAACTATAATTACAGGCCCTGCTGCTGCCGCTTTTTGTCATTCCAAAGCGAGGGCTGTATTTTACAGCCTGGAATGACGAGTTCGTTTTTCCCGCCCTGTGCAGCGGCGCCAACTACACAACCGATATCATCCTTCCTCATACATCTGCGGTGAGTGCTCACTAAATCTGCTTCAAAGCAGGCGCTTTTATCAGCTACTTTCGCAAAGTTGAAGTGCTACTGCCACCGCACATACTGCATATACTGCAGCCGAACGCACATAGCAAATATCAGTTCAAAGTAGCATTTCACCTAACCTCGAATAACATTTAAGTGGTCTCTGTGTACACGCTTGAACTGTTCTGCAGTAAACACTGGGTTTGCTATTACAACTAGCCCATCGTTAATGCAAAGTGACTGTTCGCCGTTTAACTCTCGAAGCATGTCATATTTGTTCTGTTAATCTGTTTTCACCTCGAACATGCATTTAGAAAAACAAATTACCGATCTTTCTGGGACCAGTACAGCCCTTTCAAGTATATACATTCCTTCCAACGTGTTACCATTAGATTACCCCGTCATTTTGCAAAGCGCTACGGAATTTGAGGCACTGTAATTAACGCGCATTAAGCTTCTTAACCCTGACCAATTTATCTTCTCTTCGGGATTCACCACGTGGTGCGAACATCACATAACCGCCACCGCTTTCGCCCAGAGTTATGCGTGACCAGTATGCGCAGTTCAAACGCGCATACCGCATACCGAATGCTCTTCCTTATGAGACCCAGGTATACCGGAAGTGACCACAATCCCCAGGCTCGAGCCCCGGTCTCGCCCCCCTGTACTAAGGGCCCCCGGATGTCTGGTCATTAATGAAAAGGCCTCGTAAAATTACATCAGTAGATAATATGATTTGATATTGGATCTATGCCAAGGCTCGAACACCGGTCCCCGCTATTAAGTCGGTAGCGCTGACCGCTGCGCCATATCCTCCCCCTTTCAGGCGGGAAACGCGGCAGGCCTCGTAACTCTAGCCCTCAACACTCTAGCAAGTTTGAATACTGCATACTTATATCAGTAGATAATATGATTTGATATTGGGTCTATGCCCAAGGCTCGAACACCGGTCCCAGCTATTAAGCTCTGACCGCTGAGCCATATCCTCCCCCTTTCAGGCGGGAAGCGCGGCAGACTATTCCGAGCAGGGCAGGCCCACCCCGACTAACCCCAGCGCGGCAATCCTACTGGAGATCTCAACACTCTAGCAAGTTCAACTACTGCACCCGATCCCCAACAAGAGGCAGCGACCCTTCTATCTTCCTTATGACGCTTGCTAAAGGGGGGGTTCACATTGGCCTTTAAAGTTACATTTTCTGTCTACCTATCTGGCCGGGAGAGTGCTGGAGTGCACTCCCCGCACCCCACAGCCCGCCCACGTCAACCCGGAAGGAGCCTGCAGGCCCAGGGGCTCTGCCGGCAGCCGCAGACCACAGGAGCCAGCTCAATATCATCGCCCTGGACACCCCTCCCGCAATCCGCGGCTGCACAATGGCCCCCGGCCCCCCGACTCCTCACCTGGCGAGATGGACGGCTGCGACCCAACGCGCTTCTCCTCCTCGCCGGCTCCCATAACGCGCTCGGCAGTGCGCTTCTCCTCCTCGCCGGCTCTCATCACGCGCTCGGCAGTGCTGGACCTCTGGCCTCCCCCACATACTCCGAACGAGGGAATTCAAGGATTTAAGTTCAAATTATCCTAAGGGCTGTAGGAGGGAGGACGCTTCAGGGAGGCCGCCACGTTGATCCGGTGCCACAGAGGAAGGAGAGGCCGGGGTCACTGCCCCCAGTGCCTAAATAGGTCACCAGGCTCCTCCCTCTGTCGCACCGGAAGTGCGTCCTCCTGACCCCGGAAGTGATAAGTGGCCGGTCGCCCATTGGGGCAGACCGGTCGCCCCTATCTGGAACAGGTAGGAGGGCGGGGGCCGGGGGGCCGGGTCCTAAGGGCGCGCTTGCCGATGCTCAGCTCGCGCTTGGCAATATGCGGGCAATGTGGAAGGAGTGTGGAGTGACCTACCGGTTCACCACTCCATACCACCCCCAGTCCAATGGACTGGTAGAGAGGTTCAACAAGACCTTGAAGGGCATGATAAGAAGTCTGCCTGAGAGCCTACGGAGGAAATGGGACGTCCTCCTACCCTGTTTGCTATTCTCCTACAGGGAAGTGCCACAGAAGGGAGTGGGCTTCAGCCCTTTGAGCTTCTGTATGGGCACCCTGTGCGTGGACCTCTCAGCCTGGTGAAGGATGGATGGGAAAAGTTTCCCAGGAAGCCTCCGCAGGATGTGGTGAGCTACATGCTGGCCTTCCGGAGCCAAATGGCAAAGTTTGGAAGCAAGGTTCTGACAACTTGGAAGCCAGCCAAGCAGTAATGAAAGAGTGGTACGACCACAATGCTCACCCGGTGGAGTTGGAGCCTGGCCAAAAAGTGTGGGTGATGGAGCCTGGAGAGCTAAGTGCCCTCCAGGATCGCTGGACAGGCCCCTTCGAGGTATTAGAGAAGAAGGGTAAGGCCACATAGCTGGTGAACCTTAAAACCCCTCGACAGCCCCTACGGGTGCTGCATGTTAATCGCCTCAAATCCCACCATGAGAGGCCCGAGGTCATCTTGATGATGGTGACTGATGGAGGAGAGGAAGCGGAAAGCGAGCCTCTCCCGGACCTGTTTTCTTCTCAGGAAAAGGATGGGTCGGTGGAGGAAGTGACTCTCTCCCCATCCCTAACTCCTGAGCAGCGGGAGGACTGCCACCAGATATTGGAGCAGTACTCTACGTTGTTCTCCCTTGTCCCGGGAAGGACCCATCTGTGTACCCATGATGTGGACACAGGAGACAGCCCACCAGCGAAGTCAAAGACCTACCGGCTGTCAGACAAGTTGAAGGCCAGCATCCATGGTGAGGTTACCAAGATGCTGGAGCTAGGAGTTATTGAACCTTCCAGTAGCCCCTGGTCCAGTCCGGTGGTTTTAGTACCAAAAGCTGCCCCACTGGGCACCACTCCAGAACTGAGGTTCTGTGTGGATTACCGGGGACTGAACTCAGTGACCAAGACTGATGCTCATCCGATCCCTAGGGCGGATGAATTGATTGACCGGCTGGGAGCTGCCCAATATCTGAGTATCTTTGACCTTACTTCAGGGTACTGGCAGATCTCCCTTACAGATGGAGCAAAAGAAAGGTCAGCTTTCTACACGCCTGAGGGACACTTCCAGTTCTGCGTGATGCCCTTTGGGCTCAAGAACGCCCCTGCCACTTTTCTGCGGCTGGTGAACCAGGTCCTCTCCGGAATGTAGGCTTTCTCCGCTGCTTACCTGGATGACATTGCCGTCTTCAGCAGCAGTTGGGAGGACCATTTGCATTACTTGCAAGCTGTTCTCCAGGCCCTGAAACAAGCCGGCTTGACAATCAAGGCCAGCAAATGTCATATTGGGCAGGGGTCGGTTGTGTACCTAGGCCACTTGGTGGGTAGGGGAACAGTGCAGCCCCTCCAGGCAAAGATTGAGGCAATCATGGCCTGGGAACCCCCCAAGACCCAGACTGAGGTCCGAGCTTTCCTGGGCCTCACAGGTTACTACCGTCGCTTTGTGAAGGGGTATGGCACTATTGTAGCGCCCCTCACAGTGCTCACATCCAAGAAACAACCTCGACGGGTAGTCTGGACAGAGGCTTGTCAGCAAGCCTTTGAGAAATTTAAACCGGCAATGTGTGCAGCACCGGTCCTGAGGGCCCCAGACTTCTCCAAGGAGTTCATTGTCCAGACAGACGCCTCAGAACATGGCATTGGGGCAGTGTTATCGCAACTCAACGAAGAGGGTCTGGATCAGCCAGTAGTCTTCCTGTCCAGGAGACTGCTTCCCCGGGAACAGAAGTGGAGTGCAATTGAGCGGGAAGCTTTTGCGGTGGTATGGGCTCTGAAGAAGCTGCGGCCTTACCTGTTTGGCTCGCACTTCCTGGTTCAGACCGACCACCGACCCCTTCGTTGGCTGATGCAAATGAAGGAGGAAAATCCCAAGTTGTTGAGATGGTCCATCTCCCTACACGGAATGGACTTCCGAGTGGAAATCGGCCTGGAGTGGACCACGCCAATGCAGACGGTCTCTCTAGGTATTTCCGCCTTAGTGATGAAGACTCCCAAGGGGTTGGGTAGCTCTCCCCACTTTCAGCTGGGGGGGACGCGTGTTAGACCTATCTGCCCTTTGGATAGCCCTTCCTATTAATTATTTATTTTGTCCCATTTTTGCCCCTCATAACCTTTTATCTTTTCATGTCCACTGGATTTTTGAGATGTTGACCTAGGGGTTGGGTGTTCTTTGACCTCATAGTCTCTACTTGAGGCCTAGATGCCTCCCTGACTAGATTTACCAGACCCACAAAATGGTGGTCAGTAACTGCCATAACGGTCAACCCTAGACAGGACCCATAGATTAGAATAGGGACCTTCCAGAACCTTCTGGTCCCTTCTGGACCTTCTGAGGCCAACCTATAAAAGGTCAGCTGTGGAGCGGCCATTTTGTCTTACAAGAGAGAGTCAGCAGGAGTACAGGCTGTAGCATAAGGTGGGGGTAGGATACCCAGAGGGTTGTTCTCCCATTGTAGGGACGCTTCCTTACTGCTTCACCACCCTTCTTCCCTTGTAGTTACTGACTTGACCCTGTCACATGGTATTCCTTGAGATCCTGGGCGCCTGACCCGATCCAAAGCCTAGAAGTAAGGGTTGGGAGTGGTTGAGGGAGACTGAACTGGAAGGTAGCTCAGTCCATTGCCCAGTAGGAAAGCCCTCATTAAGACTCTGGGAGTGTGTTACCAGGAAGAAGGAAGGTTTGAAGCTGAGGAGCTGATTCCTGTGACCTCCCTTTTCGGTTCCCTACGTGAACTGAGACCTATTTGCCCCCGGCATTTCAACAGGACCCCCCCGTACCTGTGGTAACGGACTGCCACATTAAGAGTAGCGGCTCACTCAGGAGGGAAGTCAGGGTCCGAGTGACTGGGGCAGTGGCCGCGGGTAGTGTGGCCGTGTGGAGGAAGCAGCCTCATTCTTCCCTGGGCCGGTGAAAAGTAATCGGAGGCTTTGTGTGAGGAAAGCACCTTCCCGATCTGTGCAGGCTTGGCAGAGGGAACGCTGGTCCTGGAGAGGGGCGGAGCAAAGAAAGGAGAACCGCAGGAGCTGAGCGGGCTCGGTCTCGGAGCCACTGATCCCTCGCGCCTGCTCAGACGGGCCGCTTTCCCTCAAGAAAGGCAGAGACAGCGCACGAAGAGAAAACAGGCGTGAGGCGAACATCGGCCCTCCTCAGCCTGTGTAGTCTTTCACCCGGCGCCAGCTCTGTGATCGAGTGGCTGGTCTGGCGGGTAAGGCTGAGTGGAGTGGCAGTCAGATCCCGGCAGATTCCACTGGTGTTGTCCTCCCTCCCCCAGCGATCCGAGACTGTGGCTCTTCACTAAAGTAAGGAGTGTTTTGGGGGAAACTAAAGATCGGGGAACTACCGACCAGGGGTCCCGAAGAGTGGTACCTCTCTACTGTTCTAGATAAAGAGTGGATAACTAAATCAAGAAGCCTTTGAGACTTCCACAAGTGACCTTTACATCTGTAGCATTTATGAAGGTTTCTTAAGATCGTACTGGTATATAACCCTTTTGTTACAGGAGTAGTGGAGAGAATCCCTTTTAAAAGTCAATTGGGGTTTTTTAGCTGTTGTTCCTTGGTGCAGCAGGAGAAATAATCAGTACCATCCTCGCTTGGAAGCACAAAAGTTACCTGAACTTACATAGTGGACAGACGGTGCTCTCTGAGAGCCCTTTTATTGATCCCTATTGCCTTTAAACTGAGACGTGATGATTCATCTCCAGCATTAAGCAGATTGTAGCAACAGTGTTTAAATGTGTATTTCTGTACTGACAAAGGATATAAAGTAGTAGAAGAGCAAAGTATTATTTTTATAAACCAGAACGTATTTTCCTACAAAACTTTGGTGTAGTGTCATTTTTGGTATGGAAGGTTACTGAGTTACTTCAGGGTGGAACGCAAACTTAACACTTTTGTCTCTAGAAATTGACTGTCTTACCCTAGGCTAGGCTACCCTATGTGACTTGGCAACTCTAGGTCCAACATATTTGGTGTCTAGCGGTGGGATACGAACTGTGTTTGCGTCTACTCTGCAGTAACTAAGTGTACAGTCATCATCAGTCGACCCTCTCTAAAAAGTGGGACATGAGCTAAATTTCCTGAAATCTGCCAGGACAGTTGGGGGAAAACCGGGACCCTCCTGGCAAATTAGAAATGCCTGGTCATCCTAACCTAGAGCGTTTTCCTAATGAGATACAAGAAGTTTCTCTTGTGTAGAAGTAGGAAAAGAAGTCCATACACTGCACATGGACATCTATTCACCAAATTGACGGGGTTGGCGGAAGGTTTATCCTTGACACTGTTTCTATCACAGAATTGACTCCTTTTCTCACCCTTTGCCACTCAATAGCTTCCAATGTGTGGCAGAGGGGCCAAGGAAGGGCAAGGCTGGCATCTACACAAAGAAAAGAAGATTCTGATTGCCTGTGTTACTTTCTTTCCCATTCACATCCTTCATGAATGCTGAGACCAGGGATAATAAGGGGAAGTGCCCTAGGCAGTGCCTAATTTGAGCTGGTGGTTGCCATTGTGAGCCACGGTCACTTATTTCTGGGGACTGCCACTTATTTTCTTGCATCAGAAATTTACAGAGAGCAAGAGAGGGGAAAACATACATCAGAAAAAAAGAGGAAGAGAAAGATAGAAAAAACATCACAAACGAAGAAAACAAGGGCCAGCAAGAATTAGATAAAGGGGTAGGGAGTATTTGGTAGTGGATTTAAGAGGCTTAGTTCAAGACTACCAGCTTTGGTATTTACGCTGTTTGACTGCACCAGCCGCGGGCTTCTGAGTAATGTTTCGAGCACCAGCACTCTCTTTTACAAATTAAGCATTGGCCATAGGTATCAAACGGCAAGCCATGGGTAACAACTTGCCAGAATCTAGTCAGTTGCTACACCTTGTTGATGGCCCTGTGTATATCACTTTGAGCTAGCTGGGCCATGTAGCACTTTCACAGGAGTAGATTTAGGATGCGCCAGATGAAAGTAGGGTTATGGATATATTAAGCACTGGGAGACCATTGGAAACAGGCATTCAATGAGGTGGCTCATCTCCATATAACCAAGGCCCACCCTACAACTTCAAAATTACCAGTGCCTGCCTTTCTAGCCAGCGCCTGCACAATTACCACACCACCCCAAACTCCCTGATCGACCCTCAAAGACAGCATCTCTTGCAAGCTTCCATTAAGGCTATATTGTCAAGACTTTTTTTGCAATAATGATTGAAATTATAGTTGGAACAACCAAACTGTATGCCATTTTTGTACTAGATTGCTGATTTCATTCCGAAGAGATGAAGGTAGCGAGTTCCACAAGACGGGGTCAAGATAGGAGAAGGAACGTCCACCCATACGAGACAGTTTGAACCTTGGAATTCAAAATTTGGCTTGCGTAGAAGAGCGACGCGCACGTGTCGAAGATAAGATTGTACCAAGGAACATAGGGGTCGATTACGATGGTGGGCGGTTCACCACCGCCCAGCCGGCGGTGAGGACCGCCGACCCGGCGGTGACGGACAACCCACCATCACCCTTAATATTACCACCGCCAAATTAGGATGGCGGTGGGAATGGGAAAGGTACCGCAGTGGATGGAAAGACCGTCCGCCGTAGTTCCGCAAGGCGGTCCTTTTCTGCCTGCCTTGCGAGACACAGTACAATGGGACTATGGCGGCGGTGCCGTGCAGGCACCGCCATTGGGCATTAGGATGCCCGTAATCTTTGGTGGCGATCCCACAGCAAAAAGACAGGCGGTGAATGCCTTTGGGGTCCCGTTGCTGGCCCCTGGGGGGTGTGGGGTGCTGCACATGGGGGGTACGCACGGTGCCTGTCACGTTGTACATACATATGCAAAACATGTCTTTTTACATTGTGGCGGATGCTGCCGCCCCGCAATGTAAAAATACGGGATGCGCCCACCAGTGTAGCGGGCGCATCTTAATTTGTATTGCGGGACCGCGGCACCTATGGCGGGCGGTCCCTTTTGCCTATCAGCCCCATAGATATGTGGGTGCTATGCCTTGTTTGATTTTATGCATATAGCATAAGGCCTTAAATTTGGACTGGTTCTCTATCCTAAGCCAGTGAAGATCCCGGAGAGCACCTGAAATGGATGCTGATTTAGGCACATGGGAAAGCACTCTAGCCGCCAAGTTCTGAACCACTTGTAATTTGCGAACTGTCTCCTTGTTGGCTCTTAAATACAGGATGTTACCATAGTCCAGCCTAGACATGATCAAGGCTTGAATGCACCCACCCTGCCCCAATACACTAAAGCCTGTCTGGGGAGGTGCTGGCACCTCCCTGGACAGGAAACCTATTGTCCAGGCCTCCCCTGCCAGAGTTTTGTCCAGCAGCAGGAGGTCAGACACGTGTCTGTGGCAGCAGCATCCATTTTGTGATGCTGGGGCTCTGTTTAACTTTTACCGGGTAAGTGAGTGTGTACATGCCTTCTCCCTCTAGAAGGGCGGAATGCTACCCCTGCCACCAGAACTGGCGGGGTGTAGTATTCCAAAGTTTTTGACACCAGACACGACATGTTTTGATGCAGCCATTCCAAAGTTGGCATTAACCTCAAGGTTATAATGCACTTAAGAGTATATGGTATGGCTGTATCATAGAACAGCTATAAGGAAGGGATTCCGAAAGCTGTAGAGGGGCTCAGCTCATGCTTGGGCACCCTCTCACACAAAACCAAGCACTCTGCCTTCAGGATTGTCAAGTCCGGCATAGGAGTGACTTATATGTTTATATGTGTCTATATATAGGTAGATATAGGTATACTATATATATCACCAGCCATATACGGAAATCAAGCGGTGGGGCAAACACTAGTCCACATGTCATTCCCTTTTGCTGTGAACCACAAGCTCAATACCCCTTAAATAAAGAAGTGAAATGTGGTATAAAAGTCATATTAGAAGAGTATTAGAAGGAGGCACTCCATACTAGGTTCTTTTTGGAGCTCCTTAGTATGTGCCCGACTTAGATAATTCTGGGAAGGTGGTGGATGAAGATACAATTGAAAATTGAATGTTTTGCAGAGTATCCAAGAAGTCAAAGACAAGCTGTCAAACACAAACCACTCTGACTCTGCCACCAGTGAAGCGAAAGTTATCACTGCTGACGATGGGTGGGTCCCCAAAGTTGGGAATGTAGTGCTGGAGATAATCCACGACAAAGAAGCTTTTGAACCATCCTACAGAATACCCATCACTGTTCTTGGGTAACAGGCAACCTAACTGTAATTTTGCCTCCTCTGCCTGGTTTAAGGAGAAACCAACAGGTGTCTATTGACCACATTAAAAAGCACTGTGTGACTAGTCTTCTACAGCTGACCACCACAGACACCAAGAAGGTTTGAGAGCACTGATTCCAATCCTCTTCCGACACTGAATACCTCAGTCCCTGAACAAAGCAGTAACATTTCTAGCACAAGTTCGCAGCTGGTGATAGTTGAACCTGACACTCTACACAGGAAATTAAGTGCAACAAACACAGCTGATTCAGCTAATATGACAGTGGTTATTAGTCAATAATAACAAAAAGTGTGGTGGAGGGTCCAAGGGATTTTATAGATCTGCCGCGGATTAAGTCCCCAATCAATACTATCAAAACCATACAACTAATCCGGGGGTCTGCTATACCGACCAGCTTTCTGGGGGCAAGTTCCTGACCACTTATGTCATGAAGAGTACCACAGAAAGAAATTGCAGAGTTAAGAGACCCTTGCAAACAATAGGATTCCCATCACTCACTAAACTGATCAGTATCATCATCTGGGTATCCATCCTACCATCCACTGTACCTTTTGATCATAGAGGGATTCCTAGTGGATTGTATCTTGAAAGGGTCATGTAGGAGGAACAAAGAAAATAGAGGAATCAAGCTCTCTAGAACACATAGATGTGATCACAAATAGTATGTGGGAGTGATGAGTGCATTGCAATAGTGTGACAGTGAAAATTAAGAAAGGATTTACAAGAGAGAATTTTTTTTATTGGGGTATCTATTGTTATCCTTATTAAAAACAGTGCAAAAATCAGTTTTCAAACATAACTGCTTGTAGGTAAGGTCGACATGTTTCAGTCTTCTGGGCTGGTAGACCACGGCTTTCTTCAGGACCTGTCTATAAATGCTGTTGCTACTGCTATAAAAATGGAGTGTCAAAACAGTGAGTGTTTGGCAGCCTTCCACATCCACTGCACTCTAACCACAAGACTCCACAAAGCCGGCATCCACAACAAGGCTTTTGACTGGATCCACTCCTTTCTCACAGACTGGACCTAGCAAGTCAGACTACCACCATTCCTTACAGAACGCACAGAGATCAGCTGTGGAGTACCCCTAGGTTCCTACCTGAGCCCCACCCTCTTCAACGTCTACGTGGCCCACCTCGCAGTTATCGCCAGAAGCCACAGACTCAATATTGTCTCCCACACCAACTAACCCACAACCACCAGAACCAACTTCCACAGTGGAATAAAGGCCATTGCTACCTGTATGAAAGACATCGGCTTCAAGCTCAACTCGGACAAGACCAAAGGACTCATTCTGGGACCCACCCCTTCAGCCTGGGATGATTCCTGGTGGCCAGCCACTATGGGATCTCCTCCCACCCCGACAGACCACACACACAACCTCTGCATCATAATGGACTCATCACTCACTATGAACTGTCAAATCAACGCAGTGTCCTCAGCCTGCTTTCACACGCTCCACCTGCCTCGAATGACACTCAGATGGATCCCCACAGAATCCTGAAAGACAATCACTCACGTACTCATCCCTAGCTGACTCAATTACAGCAACACACTCTACGCCGGTGTCAACCAGAAATAGCTCAAGAAACTACAGAACGTCTAAAACACCACAGCCAGACTGGTCCTCAACATCCTCCACCGCAGCCACATCATGCAACACCTCCGACAACTCCACTGGATCCCAGTCAACAAGAGAGTCACTTTCAAACTATTCACTCATGGCTACAAAGCTCTACACGAGGACCAGCAAACCGGAACCAGCACTTCTCATTCCACGTACCCGCTGGACAACTCCGTTCCTCCCAACTGGCCTCCGTACCCAAGATCCACAAGACCAGAACTGGAGGAAAGTCGTTCTCCTACCTTGCGGCCAAGACCTGAAACACCCTGCCCCTGCACCTCAGGCAATCCGTGTTGCTGACCCAATTCCGGAAGGACCACAAGACCTGGCTCTTCAAATGATCCTCCACCCAGTCAGACCAGTAGCTCCCCTCCCCCAGAGATTTGAGAATCTCACGGGTGAGTAACTGTGCTTTACAAATCCCTGATTGATTTATTGATTCATTGTAGATTTGGTTAGGGTGGGGAAGATTGGAGTGAAGAGGATTGGAGTGGAGTAGATTGGGGTAAATTGAAGTGGGGCGCACTGAATGGGTAGATTGGAGTAGGGTAGTTTGGGATGGAGTGGGGTAGGGTAGATTGGAGTGGGAAGGAGTGGGGTGGATTGGGGTGGAGTGGGGTAGTTTTCGGGTGGCATGTGGTAGATTGGAGTGAAGTGGAGTTTAACAGATTGAGCAGAGTGGAATGGAATTGAGTGTGGTAGATTGGGGTAGAGTGGAATAGGGTAGACTGAGCAGACTAGAGTGGGTGGATTCCAGTGGGGTAGATTGAGGTAGAGTTGAGTGGGGTAGATTGGAGTGAGTTGGATATATTGGCACGGAGTTAAGATTAAAGTGGAGTGGTATAGATTAGGGAAGAGTGTTGTGGGGTAGATTGGAGTGGAATAGGGTGGATTAAGGTGGAATAGGGTGGGTTAGATTGGGTCGATCAGAGCAGGGTATGTTGGAATGGATTGGGATAGATTGGAGTGGGGAACATTGAAGTAGGGTAGATTGAAAAGGGAATGTTGGAGTGGGGTTGTTTGTAGTGGGGTATATTGGAGTGGAGTGGGTAGATTAGAGTGGAGTAGGGTAGATTTGACTGGAGTGTGGTAGATTGGAGTGGGGTATATTGGATCAAGTAGTGTGGGGTACATTTGGGTAGAGTGGGGTTTGGTAGAATGCGGTAGATTAGAGTGGAGGGGGATAGATTAGGTGGATTGGAGTGTGATAGTTTGGAGTTGGGTAGATTGTGGTAGATTGGATTGGAGTAGATTGTAGTGAAGTGGGATTCACTGGAGTGGAGTGGGGTAGATTAGAGTGGAGAGGAGTTGGATGGATTGCAGTGGAACTTGAAGAGGAGTGGTGTAACATTGAATGAAGTAGGGTAAAATGGACTGGGGTAGATTGGAGTGGAGCAGAGTGGAGTAGAGTGGAGTGGACTAGAGTGGAGTGGGGTAAATTGGGGTAGATTGGGGTGGAATCAGGTAGATGGAGGGTGAGTGGGTTGGATTGGGGTACACTAGAGTGGGGTAGATTGGGCAGATTGAAGTGGGATCGAATGGAGTGGAGTGGGATAGGCTTGGGTAGATTGTATAAAAGTGGGGTAGATTTGAGTGGAGCGTGGATGATTAGTGTGTAGTGGGGTAGATTGGAGTAGGGTGGCGTTGTTAGGATTAGATTGAGTGGAGTGGGATAGATTGGAGTGGAGTGATTGGAGTGGAGTGGGGGTAAGGTAAGTTAGGTTGGAGTGGGGTAGACTGGATTAAGTGGAGTGGATTGGGATAGATTGGAGTGGAGTGGGGTAGATTAATATGGGGTAGATTGGAATTGGGTGGGGTGGATTGAGACAGGTGGAGTGGGATGGGTAAATTGCAGTGCAGTAGATTGCAGCGATGTACATTGGAGTAGAGTAGATTGGGCTAAATTGCAGTGAGGTGGAAGGGGTTGGATGGGGTTGGTTGAGGTAGATTGGGGTGCATTTATAGTGGAGTGGGATAGATTGGAGTTGAGTGGGGTAGATAGGAGAGGGGCGAGTGGAGTGTGGTAAGTGGTGTGGAGTGGAGTGAAATGGAGTGAAGTGGAGGGATGTGAGTGGATTGACGTGTCGTGTTGTGAAGTTAGTGATGTAGATTGGAGAGGCTTGGAGTCGAGTGATATGGTGTGTCATGTCGTAGAGTGTCTTAGAGTAGAGTGACGTAGAGTGGAGTGTCATGCTATAAATTGGAGTGGAGTATCATATAATCGAGTGGTGTGGCACATAGTGGAAGGGCATAGGTGAAGTGGAGCTCCATAATGTGGAGTATGCATGTTGTGGTAGCGCACTACTATTACAGATAATATATTTTCAATTTAAGTGATGATTACATTTGCACTGAAAGGGGTTTGACTGCACACAAGCGATTTTGAGAGCAAAGGCCATCCCCTAGTGTATTGATGTGTTTTGATCGTATTCCAATATTAAATTGCCCCACACTTTAGAATTACGAACAAAAGTGTTTCATTTGTTCTAATTCTGATATAATCTTAAAAATCAGCACAATTATTTTTTGTGTGCTAGAAAAATAAATATCCTATGCCATATCCTCTAACATGGATACTTAGCAGGATTGTCACATTAATTCTCTTACTTTGAAGCCAGAGAAAGAAAAGTAAACACCAAGCTCTCTCAGAAGAGGGTGCTTGACATTTGACTTCTGACTTTGAATGCACAGCAAATATGACAAGATAAGAACAAGGTTTAAGAGCCTGTTTACAGAAAGAAAGCTAGTGGAAGAATACACTAAACAAGGTTTGGGAAACGGGAGGAACAAACTCAAGTTGGACAGCCTAGAATAAATAAAGCCAGCAGATAGAAAGCCATAAAATGTGAGTTATAAATTACAAAGTCAATGGTAAGCAACGGGAGAAATGCATTCCTACGTCAGCTTTCTAATTGTCCCCAAGATGTCTTTAGCAACCTGTCTTGT
Organism: Lissotriton vulgaris; assembly: GCF_964263255.1. Taxonomy (NCBI): domain Eukaryota; kingdom Metazoa; phylum Chordata; class Amphibia; order Caudata; family Salamandridae; genus Lissotriton; species Lissotriton vulgaris. Next base: position 886,219,068 of record NC_141696.1, on the reverse strand, counting down.
AGTCTTTAACCTAAAAATGCTCACTGACCTTTGTGAAGTCATCAATTAGGTAATTTGTGATGTACGCTGCACAGTGGAGTTGTGCAAGTTGTGATTGGCAGGTTTCAGTGGTTTTTCATTAATGAGTCAGAACCATAACTTTCTAATATATTTATGTATCCTCTCATGTGTTTGGCTTGATGTCTGGTTTCCCAGCTCTCTTCCGGGACAGGGGTGCCAAATAAAAGCAAGGGAGCCGACCTGATTGATTTGAAAAGATGCTCAGCAACATAATTACCATAGAGTCCGCACACTGATGCATTCACCAATGTAAAATTCATAACTACACTGTCATAACAACAATGTCATGATAATGGTGCCTTGACCAAATGCGTTTCATCGTGCAGTGGCATTGTTCAATATATACGAGGGGAGTATGCATTTCATCTGGATTGTTCTATGATAGCGATGTATATGGACACACAGGATTCAGTGTTGATGCCCATACATAGTGAACTAATTCCCCGAGGTATCAATGGACAGCTCAAACAGAGCGAGATTAAGTGAGAGGATTAATGTACATTTTGAGTCATGGACTTATTGAACTGACATCACTGTGCTTGTGCACCATAAGCCATATATGCATTGGAGTGTAATCTCATATTACAGCATACAGCTTATATTACTATGTGGAATGCAGGCAAGGATGAATTTAGACATTCTAACTCTATAAGTATGATGGCAACTGGATTGACGTAAAGTCCATTCTTTTTGTCCACAGCTAGTCTACCTGAGGTGACGCGCTTCAGATACCTGCATAAAAAGCAGTGGGAATGCATCATGTGCAACTGCTTAATTAAAGGCAAGGCGACATGCATACAACCCGTAGGCCAGATTGAGATCTGAATGTACATATGTATATAGCAACAATCTCTCAATCAGATTCAGTAAAACGACAGGTATATATGTATGTACAAGACATTACACAAAGCACAGGTAAAGAAAGATATTCAGAATTTTCGATTTTTAGAAAGTGCATATAGCATCATATCTTTTAGGAGCACATTTTATGAGACAGTTAAAGCAGCACTGTAGGCATAGAATGCAATGGCAACCCAAGTGGCTTTGTGCACTAGGTGATAGTGAAGCAAAGAGCGACGGTGCAAGTGACAGGTGGGTGAACACAGCGAAGGGGGCAAGGTGACACAGTGAAGATACAGTATATACAAGAGCAATGGTTCTTCTTCAGTAGATGGGTCATTGATATTTGATTGGGAACCAAGGTAGGTGGTGCGCCATGTGTCGCGGTATTGGGGGTCGACGGCGTTTCGATCCTGCCATCGCATTCTATGCCTACAATGCTGCTTTAACTGTCTCATAAAATGTGCTCCTAAAAATATATGATGCTATATGCACTTTCTAAAAATCGAAAATTCTGAATATCTTTACCGGTGCTTTGTGTAATGTCTTGTAAATATATATATACCTGCCGTTTTACTGAATTATTTTGAGAGATTGTTGCTATATACATACTGCTTAATTAAAGGCATTGAGAAAGGCAATCAAACAGATTTGATGACTTCATGCGTGCCCGCGAGTGCCTTTTCCTCCTTGTGGAGTTTGGTTTTGAAATTTATCGTGAGCCCAATCTAACATATTGGCACCCAGCCAGTCAGAGTTTGGTGGCTAGGATGGAACTGGGAAACGCATATATATATATATGACGGGGAAAGTCCGTCCCCGGGTGCACCAGCTGTTTTGGGAGTGTTCTCCGTGTTCGGACAAGTTTGGTGAGCAATATACATATATATATATATATATATATATATATATATATATATATATATATATATATATATATATATATATATATATATATATATATATATATATATATATATATATATATATATATATATATATATATAAATATCATCTTTTTGCCGTGTGCTGTAAATAAAATCTAGTGCCATACCCGGAGTGCTTCAAGTCTTCTTTCCGAGTGGCGAGGGAGACCAACGAGCTTCAATATATATATATATATATATATATATATATATACTTCACAGTCCTGTTCCGCTGCCTCAAACAAGGACCAGGATCCAATCTGCCGCAACGGAATCACCAGGTACAGACCACTCCACAGCGCAAAGGTGAGATTCAAATGGTTTTATTCACACGAACTCGCCAGCATGACGCGTTTCGGTCACTACACGGTGACCTTGATCACATGACGAACGAAACCAATAATAATGCTTATAAAGGGTTACCAATCAACACAGAGGGCGGGAAAATGATAGAAACTAAGAAAACACTGGATGCACAGCATCCGTAGTTGAAAACAGACCCATATTAACAATAAATACAACTGAATATATACAGTCTAGAAATTGATCTCAATATCCATATGTACAATCTATGTACAATATATCAATTTACAGTGCGAATTTAGACTCATGCCTATACAATATATACATGTAAATTGTTCATTATTGCTGTTTTCTTATATTTACAAACACTGAAGGTTCGACATCCGAACCCTGTGAATGTCAGATGGTAGTGCATACTCGTGTTCATTCTTTGCTAGACCCGCTCACATAACAGTGCCAATTGAAAAAAAGACCCTAAAAGTGACCACCTAGTGCAATTCATTGAAATACAAAATAAAAGTGCAATCTGAACCAACCTAAGATTCAGGTACCTGATCAAAATTTGATTCATATGTGGCTAGAAAATTCATACAGAAAAAAACGGGTCAAGTGATATAGAAAGGAATGCTCATGCCCCACCATGTTGTGCCCTATTAGGAGGTTTACATGTACGGGGGTTGAAATGGTGGATCACCCAGGTCCTATATACTTAATGTGACTACAGTGCTAAGCAAGTTGGTACCCCACATTTGTATATTGAAACAATTTACTAGTTGAATTTCATTGTGAGGAAACACATTAGGACATAGTGCCATAATAATATCCCCAAGGATACCATAATATCATAATCTGGAAATTACTAATTTAAACGGTACAATCAAGTTTCAAATTTGAATCAAATATTTACATCCGATATTTATCAAATGATGTGAAAAGAAAAACTTGGTCTACTGATGGGGGACACGGCTTTCAGACAGTGAAGCGTACACAGATAGTGATGTTGCACAGGGTAGATACAATGGACAAAGAAATCACATCAGCTTCGGAATACACAGTATAAGTACCTGTTACTCTCAGGATCAAAATCTAGCTGGTGATTAGAATAGGGGGGGACTAAAAGCTGTAAGAACTATGGCCGACAAGGCCAAATATGTTGCCCAGATATTATAAAAAACAATGAAGGTCCTCTCCCGTATTCAGTCCATTCGGAATTCTCGTATCTAACAGTAAGATATACTTACTTTCCAACTGTCTGAGGGATTTCTCCCTATTGCCCCCTCTTATGCTTTTAGGGACTCCATCAATAATGAAGTAGCTAAGATGATTTACATTCCTCTGATGGACTAGGCCAAAATGACGAGCCACAGGATATTTATCGTCTGAATTGACAATGGCCCTGAGATGCTGGAGTATTCGATTGAAGGCCTGTAGCTTAGTACTACCAACGTACTTGAGCCCACAAGTACATTGGAGCACATAGACTACAAACTCAGACCGGCAAGTATAGTGCCCCCTGATGGCAGTAGGAGATAAATCAAATGCAGTTTTGTAATCCTTGGTGGAAACCCCGAATTTACAGGCTCTGCAAGATATGCACCTATAGAAACCTGACCTTTCAAACAAACCCTCCTTTTTAGGAATGACCTCTGGGCTAGATCTTACCAGGGCATCCCGCATCGAGGGTGCCCTTCTGAAAGTTATTAGTGGCTCCTCAGGTAATAAGGGGGCTACAGTAATGTCAGTTTTTAGCAAAGGCCAATGTTTTCTAAGAATGCCCCTCAATTTCCTCTCCTCACTATTGTAAGTAGTGATCATGCCCATCCTCTCAGGGATCTCAGATGTTGCTTCCTGTCTTGTCCTGACAGCTGTGGTCGAATTTAGGTACTCTGCTCGGTTTAGCTCATTAGCTTTATTCAAAGCTTCCCTGAGGGCAGTAGTCTGATAGCCTCTAGCTACAAATCTTTTAAATGCTTCTGTTTGGCACTTTATCAAGTCATCCTCTGAACTACAAATCCTGCCAATACGCAAGAATTCCCCATAGGGGATACTTTTCACGAGGTGACCTGGGTATATATATATATATATATATATATATATATATATATATTACCTACTGGCGGTCGCCAGTAGGTAGTTATAGTTAGGACCTAGTTTCTATAGGAAATCCTCAACATTCTATTTGGATTAACTTTGGCCCTGGTGGATGAATCTTTGCGAATTTCTCAAAGAAGATGGCTCGGTCCGCTGCGCTCCTTCCCTGAAAGTTTGGGGGGGATTCGTCAAGTGGGGGCTGAGATAAAAGGGAGGTCCCAAAACGTGTTTTCTCCATGTTATTTTCCATAGGACGTTTAGACACGGCTACAGCTGAATGGATTTATAAGAAATTTGGCAAAACGGTAGAGTCCGGCTCGCAGATTACGCTTTTTTTGGAATGGTGTAAATCCGTTCAGTAGTTGCTGAGAAAATTAAAGTTAAAGTCAATTATATATCTATACGCGCGCACTCAAACGGCTGCGCGTGAGCGGAATTTTTTTTCTGCTGCGTGACGTCTGTTAACGTTCGATTCAAAGGAAATCCGGAAGTGTTCACCGCCATTTTGTTAGTGCGAGTGAATATATTGTACATTTCAAAGCGTTAGAACATGGAAAGGGGACTAGGTAGAGATTGTCTGGCCGCGTAGGTTTTCTCAGGGGTTGCAGTAAGGCTCTTGAACGCTAAAGAATTAAAAAAATATATTTTTTAAAGTTGCGGGGTGCGCGCACCCGGTCGCGCACACCTATTTACAAGAGTGTGAAAATGGAGATAAATCAGAAGTTTGAGTGCTTAGATATAAGGTGGCTCTGAAAAGAACCCTTGTGTTATTTGAGTTTTTTCTGCATTTATAAGTAAGTACCGATGCAGAGCCTGATGTTGCAGAGGAAGATTCTGTTTCCCTCATCCGTGAAATGAACACCATCTCTCCTATAGAAGTCTTGCATGTGGTAACGCAAGTTGTTGTGGTAAATAGAACCCATGCTATAATCTCTGAGGAAAGCAGAAACAGATTTATTTACATGTCTCCTTGCTTTCTCAATTTGTGCACAATGTTGATTGGACCAATTCCATTTCTGTCTTTGGCATATATTGAAATATACCAAGGCAGTTCGAGGAAAAAGTGTTATCAATTGTCGAAAGGTGTCTTTTAGAAGCATTTCCAGACCTACCCCAGTCAATGTGCCTAGATCGTTCCCACCACAGTGCACAATTATAAGGTCTGGTTCTGGGAGATGCATAAAAGTTTTCACCAATGGTATCAATTGGTGACTTCTCAATCCTCTTTGGCCAATCCACGTTATCTGCACATTTGGTAAATCAAGGTTGGAAATTCGTCTGTTTGCTGCATATTTTCCACTCTAGTGAATATAGCTGTGTCCTAAAAGCCAAACCTTCATTTTCAAGGGACATGCACTCGTACTCCGATGGGTTCAGGAAGTGGAATGGTAGTTAGAAGCTGAAAGTCAGGATAAAAAAATGGATGAGGCTTGGTGTGGTTGAAAAAATAAAAATGATTGGTTGATTGTAATACCTCAAGATTGAAGACTACGTTGCATGTTAATGTTTATGTAAAACGAAAAGTACTATTAGGTGTGAAAAAAATGACATGTAACAGAGCTGTGGATAGGCAGGTGTTTCTGGAGGGAAAACAGTCTTCTTAGATTGCTGTAGAACGTTGAGATATGAACTCTTGACCTGTGCCTTCAGCCAGGTGCAGAATGAGGTGTTACCATGGAAACAGCCAGAGATGGCAGTGGGTGATGGGTGACTTTTATGTGACATTAAAAATATTGTGAGGGAGAACAAACTGAAATGTACATTTGATTTCAAAATTTTGCGGGAAGAAATATGATTGGCTGAAGGGACATATATGAGTCTGTATTGACAGGATATCTGTGCCATTGAATTTTGGTTGCAGTGATAGAAGCATAATTGAGAGTTTCGTCAAAAGAATATCTGTTTTGTGACTGTCACTGTTGTACATCGTACAAAGCATTGGTAAAGGTAAGTCTGTAAATGTTTGTTTTGTCATGTACCGTAAAATGTGGTTTAGTCATAAACATTGATTGATTTTCCTCACAGTCTGACGGGAGGGGCGTGTGGGCCTAAAGTCCTGTGAATTTAATGGGGGTTGCGCGTCTTTTCTTCAAATTTTTTCAAGTGTAAATTATAGTTTTGTATATTTTTTTGGTGAACAGTGAAATATGGAGTATAAAATATGTTTATTATAGAGATTAATTATTTGTGTGATTTTGAAGCCTTTATATATAATGAGAGAAGTTGTTTATGAAGTGAAAAAATGGTATTAGCAGAGAGACAGATAATGCAGATAGAGAGAGAAATGGTAAATTACATGTGGTACCGTCGTTCAAAAATGCTAAAGGTTAATGAATTCGTAAATTTTCAGTCAGACGACAAAATTATAGTGTGGTATGTGGCCGTGGCCTGCACTGGTGGGGGTGGGGTGAGAGGGGGGGGGCAGGGGGCAGGGGGCCAAAGTGGTAATGATTAAGGTATTCATAAACTTTCTGTCAGACGACAAAATTACAGTGCGGTTTCTGGCCGCGGCCTGCATTGGTGGGCGTAGGGTGAGAGGGGCAGGTGGTTGAGTGAAATAAAATGAAAAGTTGGTATATTACATGTGATACCGTCTTGAAAAAGTGGTAATGCTTAATGAATTCCTAAAGTTTCTGTCAGACGACAAAATTACAGTGTGGTTTGTGGCCGTGGCCTGCACTGGTAGGGGTGGGGTGGGAGGGGGAGGGGGCCAAAGTGGTAATGATTAAGGTATTCATAAAGTTCCTGTCAGACGACAAAATTACAGTGCGGTTTCTGGCCGTGGCCTGCATTGGTGGGGGTAGGGTGAGAGGGGCAGGTGGTCGAATAAAATAAAATGAAAAGTTGGTACATTACATGTGATACCGTCTTGAAAAAGTGGTAATGCTTAATGAATTCTTAAACTTTCGGACAGACGACAAAATTACACTGTGGTTTGTGGCCGCGGCTTGCACTGGTGGGGTGAGAGGGGGAGGTGGTTGAGTAAAATAAAATGAAAAGTTCTGACCATGAGGTTGTACACAGATTTGTGCAGTAAATGTCTTCGTAAATTGAGGTAGCAAACTGAGTATAAAAATATCTCTCTCACTCCTGCTGTTTGACTGCATCTTCATCTCCCTTCTGTTTTCCGTCTCCGTTGCCCTGTGTTATCTTGTTGTGTGTGTGTCTGTCTGTGTCTGCCTTCAGTCCGGGCTGAGGAACTTTGCTGTGGGGGCACACACAGATAGTCCCATCAAAGTAGTTGGAACGTTTTCAAAAAAATATTTATATAATTGAGATGCTTTTTGGAAGCGCTAGTGAATGTCTTCTTTCACAATTACCGCTCGGTTGCTTCCATAGAGCAGAGGGTATGTCGTATTTCACTACTTAGTGCCTCTGCACTGTTCTCTGGTGGCTGGCGGAGAAGTGTTTGTTATTGTGGAGATGAAAGGGTGATAAGGAGTGAAATACGACATAGCGTCTGGTCGGTAGAAGCATGGGAGCAGTGATTAACTCTGAGTCAAGCGGAACTGCGGCGATGCTTGATAACAGTAATAAATTATTTTTTTACAGAGGTACAACTGTCTGCATGGTGTGTGACCTACTAAGAAAGGGTTCACAGGCCGTTATAGGCCTGCGGGTTCTAGTATGAGTAAGTCAGGTCGACAAAAGAAAACATTAAGTTAGTACAGCTGAGGTTACGTGGAACACATGAATATTCTTTTAGTATACAATTATTTCAGTTGAGATTATGGATTAAAAGAGAGAACAGGTATATTTGAAATGTTTATTCAGAAATGCACTGTTTTCAAGGCAAGTCCCTTATCTAATATGCGTACAGACATTGCAAGAAACAAAGTAATCGGTATAGTCACTACTACATAGAATACAAACGGTATAGTTGATGTAAAATGAATTTGGTTTAGCAAAATTAATTATACACTGTTATGAGGAAGTACATTATATTTTAATAAATGTAAGAAGGTCTCTGGCCTTTCAGTTTAAGAACGATACATGAAAAGGCTAGTGGTTAGACATCATCTCATTAACAATCAGCTCTCTGCATGCGAAGCATTATCAAGTTTGTGTTATGCTGTTGTGTAAGGAAAAAAAAAGGCGCCAAAAGCGACAAGTTGGCGAGAGGTGCATGTATGTAATCTGTTGGATCGTTCGCAAATCAGTGTTGAGAAGAACTACTGTATTGAGATATCTTTTGAAGGTTGCAGTATTGCATTTGAAATACAGCACGAAAAACAATGGAAATATTATTGAAAGAACATATTTTTCTCTTATGTATTAAAAAATATTTTAGTTTATGGAAAATTAAAGGAGCAGAGGTGTGTGAGGCGGAAATAGGCAGTTCAAAGGCGAAATGGCGTTTACAGTTATAAAAAACTCATGCTATATTTAGACATTAATCAGGGCACATGTAGCATATATTAGCGAGTTTTGCTTCGAGTACGTTTGAAATAACATAAGATAAGATATGCAATAGAATTGTTGAGATTAGAGTTTAATAAAAAATAAAGTTCAAAATCGGGTAGCTGAAGAAAAAAAATGTAGTCCACATAAAAGACAAAAATGTAACCAGCAGGAAATCATAATGTCCACTGTTAGTAAAGCCAATAGGTCTGTTCATGTTAAAAAAATATCCAAGAAAACGTGAAAAAGATAGGGAGGCAAAACGAAATGTGGACGTCAATGGCTTGTATAAGAGTCATCCTACAATTGTGTAGGCGAAGTAGGCAGCAACTGCTTCTAAAAGGAAGTCACTGTTATCATCCGAAAACATGTCAGCCATCCAATTGAAAAGAGGAAAGCAGCATTCATGGTCTTCTATTACCGGAGCCTCTATTACCATCAGAGGACAGCTCGGTGGGTTTTCAATGTAGCTGTCTGTCAGGAAATCTTGCGCCGCTGCAAATATATTCCAATGACCCAGAACTCCTTGTATCGCTGCAAAAGCCATAATCCCTCTGTTGCAACAAAGCTGTTCATGATCCATTAACGGATTCATGAGATGATTGTAATTCACTTCAGGAGGTACCAAGTTGCAGAGACATAAGTCCAGGGCCCACGTGAAATCACAGCTCAGGCAATGAAATACAGGCTGCACACAGGTGAAATAGGAATATCGAAATGATAATCGATATGATGCATTCAAAGTCGAGAGTGCTAAAATGCCGTAGTAGTCAAGCATCCTCTGGCGAATTAGTTCTAAGTGTACTGGCTCGTTTGCGAAGACAGGAGGGACATCCATTTTGAAATAAACAAGATGGGAACACTAACGTCGCAGCACTGGCAGTTCAATAGGAATCCAGAGAAATAGGTCGCCGACTATGGAGTGAAGAGTAGCAGAATGACTTGATATAATTTCTGGCAGAGTAGTCATTAAACCATTGCTTAGTAGTTATAAAAAAAATAGCCTGTCCTGAAGTGGAGGATGCGTTCAAAATTAAGGGAGTCACCTCAGCAAATTGTAAAGGAAGGTCACTATTTTCTAACGAATGCTCTTCTCTGTGAATATTAGCTAAGTGAAAGATTTGTGTGCGAACAGATGCTACGGTAACTTGTTTTGTGACAATAAGGCTGTTGTTCATGTCTTGTGATTCAAGGCTGGAATTCGCTGCCAGATGGAAACATCAAGGTTCACATGCGGGGGGTAGATAAACTATATTCTTAAAGGGAAGCAAATGCAGAGTGATTTTTACCGCGTAAGCTTTGTCGTTTAAAAAGTCATAGTAATTTTCATTATATGTAAAAAAATATCACTGATGAAGAATGAAAAAAAATCGTCATAATAGCAGGAACTGGTGTATTTTTGAAAAGATATGCAACATTACAGGGATTCTACTTAAATAAGTCATGTAATTGAAAGTGCCTGCATGTGGACGACTAATTACATGTTTGAGTATAGTCATTTGTATAAACATTTAGGGGCAGATTAACATGCTCCGTGCGGCAGTTTTGCTTCACTTGTCACATGTTAAAAGTGATGCTAAAGTGGCGTAAAGGGATTGTAAATCTGCCCGACATTTTTTTGCCGTGTCAAAGGCATTTGTAAGTGAAAGGGAGCGACTTAGTTTTATGACTGTAGGAGGTACTGAGCCGCTGGTATCCATTTATGTGAAGAAATTTATAGAATTTAAAGAATAAAAAAACGGAAAAGGTACACTAAATAAGTTATGCATTAGTCATGTTGCAGTTGTGGCTTCGGATTCTAAAAAGGGAAAAGTTTTTAGCCGTTTAATATGCAGCTTTGAAAAAAAATGTGTGTATGGTTTGAAAATGAAATGTAAAGGTTTAAAGCAGGAGTTTCCAAAGCGGTCCTGGAGGGCCAGATGCATGGCAGATTAAAAAAATTACTACATGTTTTTCAATGGGGTTATCTAAAAAATATGTTTCTTTATCTACTGTGCAGTTTTTATGCATGTTGCCTATTCTTTGATTTTTGCTGTTGCTGTGTCTTATACATTTTCCAGGGGCGGCTCTAGGCTCATGGCGGCCCTGGGCAGGGAGCGTAGGTAGGGGGCCCCGTAAGAGGGGGTCCGGGCGGGGCGGAGCACGGAGCCCAGTGAAGAGGGGGGGTCAGGGTGTTTGGAAGTGGAACAGAGCCAGAGGATGCCAAATTCCTGGCATGGGCCGCCACGCAAATATGTATCCATCCTCAGAGGATTATTATATTAAGGATATATATTGGCATGGTGGCCCCTGGGGTTTGGTGGCCCTGTGCAGGTGTACAGCTTGCATATGCCTAAGGCCGGCCCTGCATTTTCTGTCTATGCACTTGTTCTCCATCACATGGGCTTTTAGTTATGAAGGAATGTGTAGCTGGTGCATCACTTTTAACATGGGAAAAAGTGATGTATCTGTGGCGCAACGCTTTCATAAATGAGACGTTTTGTATCTTATTCTAATGATAGAGAATCTTGGGGAATTTATCTGTTATGCTTGTTCTTTGCTACAATGGCTCTATGTTGTGTAAGAAATAAGTCTGTAATATGTTAATTAAATGTTATTATTTTCTTTTTTATAGTGTTTGGTGCTGAAAAGCATTAACCTGCCTTCTGAATTACACAATTTGAGGAATTATATTCTTTTTTTCAGGTGAGTTGGTATTTTTGCATAGGCAATTTTTTTGGGTGCACATTAAAATAATAAAGAAGATTTTTTAAAATGTTTGTAAAATTTCATTTTGGAACATGATTTTATCTTGAATTTTTCCGATGGGTTGTATCTGCTTATACTAGATATGTATTTTGAGATATTTCTCCACTGACAGTTGAAATTATCTTTTAATGGGCTTGGTGCATGTGTTCTTTTTGATGGAGTTCAGATTTATGGATCATTTGAGTATAATTCTTTCAGGTTTCCATTAATTAATTCTTGTGAAGTGCTCATTATTTTTGAAATCTTGTTGTATTATGTTTGGCAGTCTTTCTCCTTTATTTACAGAGTGGTATTATGATATGGTTCTTGGTGTGATGGGCATCTTTCCTGCATATCTGTGATTATACTATGTATAGGCACTGTTTTACATATATATGCAGAGCTTTATTATGATGTGGTTCTTCATGGTTAGCATGATATTTTGTATATGCTATGACATTTACATGGTGAGTATGCTGTTGAAACATAAAAGCAACTGTCTCTGTGGGAAGTAGTAATCTGTTAAGTGAATGTTATGGTTTGTATAATGTGAGCCTTCTCTTTAGAGTGTATATAGTTTGCATAGCACTTTGTACTGGTGAACTCAGAAAATGGGTCTCTAAAAATTAATTCTAAAGTTAATCAATATTTCTGATATCTAGAAAATCGAAAAAGAAATTTTACAGTAAAATGTCTTTTAACAACAGTAATTATTTAATGCAAAAAAAAAGGATCAGTGTTAATGTTTAGGGTTATACTGCCAATTTGTTGTCAAAACAAGAGGAACGTGCTACCTTAAAATATATAGAGTTAATAAGTTAGAAATTATAAAAATATATGTCGTTTAAAAATTAGTAAAGGTACTTTTAAGTTATATATTTATGAAGAAAGATATAATTTAGTCTCTATATTTTTTTAAAAGGATACAGAAGAATAAACTGAATCTAGTTATGGAGAATTGCTCAGAAGAGAAACAAATTCATTTCGAAAATATTAACCCCTTCGACGCTGATGACGAGCTGGGCTCGTCATGGCGTAGCCTCCTCGCACGCTGATGACGAGCCCAGCTCGTCACGTGAAGTGCGTTTTTTAAAAACCCAGCGTGCGAGCGGAATTCCGCTAGCCCGCATGCGGTTAAAGAAGTGATGGAGGAAATTTTAGAAGCGGTCTTTGAAGAGGAAATAGACAATCAAAATGATGAATTTATGGACATTTCTTTAGACTCTGCTTACTTAGAGATGGTAGAAGGGGATGAGGACTTTGGACTTGAAGAAGTCCCTGATGATGTAATGCTGGAAGATCTACTAAATGATGAACTTTTGAATAAATAAACATTTTTTTGATAGTAAAGCATTCTTGAAGACAGTTTTCTTGTCCTATTTGTCGTTGATCTGCTTTATGAGAGTGATAAGACATGTTCTCATGAAGTGTAAAAGAGATTGTAGTAAAAAAGATTAAAACATCTACGATGACCGATAGTTCTTGAAAAAAGTGTACTGTTTGTATGCTTTAAAAATTAGAATTAAAAAATATGTCTATAATGTTAAAACAGCTATGGAGTGTGATAAATTTAGAACCAACATTCACTACAGGATTTCCTACTCTGTTCAGCGACTTTCTGTTATTCTCTTTATTCTACTTAGAAAATGAATCTGTGGTTTTAATTTGTACGTTATATGCTAGTAGTCAACTATAATATTTGTTATGTTTGTGTTTTACAGATTGACATTTTCATCAAAATCTTAAATTAAGATGCCGACCAAAAGTGAAAAAAGAAAGCTCTATAAACGGACTTACAATTTGAAGAAGAAAGGAATTCAAGAATTATCAAAAGAACAAAGGACGGATAAAAAGAAGAGTGCTCCTGGTAAGAAAACCAAAACGTTTTTGAAAGCAATATGTGAAAGGAAAAATGTTAGGATTAAAGTCCAAAAGGAAAAAAAATTACCAGTATCGAGAAGGAGACATGGAACCAAAGATAAAAATGTTTCTGGAATCAGCAGAGAGGAAAATCTATACAGTAAAACTCGGACAAATCAATTTAGCCAAATCAGGAAGCGTATGTTTTACAACAGAGTAGTTTCGAATTTATTAAAAAAGGAGAACGTTTGTAAAAGAAGATCTGCTTTTTTTAAGAAGAAACAACAAATAGAGGGTATTGTTGAGCGCGCGTTTGAGACAAAAGGAAAATTATTTATTTTTGTACTTAATAGAATAAATACACTAAATAAGGCAATACAAGTTTTAAAAGCTAAAAGTAAATGGAAGAGACACATAAATAGGAGTAATTTTTGTAAAGTGTTTTCTGGGAAGTCGATGCATACTTCAACTTCTGAACCATTTTTTAATGAAGAGAGTTACTTTCAAAGTAACGATTTGTTGCATGCAGTTGACACCAGTGGTCGAGCATATGAGGTGAAGGATGGTTGTGTAATTGAGAAAGAGAAAATTGCGGTTAGAAATGCAGAAGAGGTGATGGCTGGAGAAGCTTTAGAGGGACGTCCTAATGTTCCTGTTTACAGTTGGAATTGTAGTAGCATTTGTAGTGTATGACAGGATTCAATTGATTTCTTTCGCAATTTCTTACGTAAGTACACTAAAGAAAGTCTTAAAAAAATTGTAATGTTGCAAGAATTAGATAATTGCAGAGTGCGAGAAAAAATAGGTCTGCAGGGTCATTCTCTGGCTTGTCTTTCTAAAAAAATATGCCAGAGTGTGTTTCATCACGTCAGGATGTTAGCAGTGCATCATACTAAAATGAGAAAATTAGTGAGAAAGTTGTATTTTGCAAAAAGTTCAGCACTTAAACATAAACAGTTAAATAGTGCTCTTTTGCATGGATGTGAATTAGATGTTAAGAAGATTTGTGCAGAAATTGAGGTAAGTTATTTTGCTCCAGAGGGAGATAATGCAGAAACTGATATAATTATAGAAGGAAATGTGTTAGAAAATGTTGGAAATGTTAATATTGAAAATTTACAAAAGTCAAACTAGGTTAGTTGATTTATATTTAAAAAGTGAAGATGAAAGTAATAGTCAATGGAAAGATTTTGCAACTTATTTGTTGGTGGAAAACTATTTTGATTTGGGTTTGGAGCAACGTATTTGTAAATATTGTTATAATAAATTAAATGAAAATAAAATGCCTGCTAGAGGTGTTCATAATAATCTAGAGTTGATAAATATTCCATTAGAATTGATGGATTTAAATACTTATGAGACTATTCTGATTCAATGTGTACATCCTTTTCAGGCTATTGTTCGTATGGAGCCTAAGACTGGCAAATTAAATCCTTCAGATTTACAAAGAGGATTAAAGGGTAGAGTTGTATATTTGCCACTTGATTTAAAAAAAAATATGGAAACAATTGGTGTTGAAAATGTAGAAGAGGAACCTCTAGTTATTCTAGTTAATGGTGTACCTACAAAGAGTAAGAAAATCTGGCAAGATTTAGTGGATGTTAGAAAAGTCAAAAAGGCAACGTTGTATTTAGTCCAAAACAATAAGTACTATAAAGATGTATACGTAGAAGAAGAAGATGTGAGTGAAGAAGAGGACAATGATTTGTCTATTGGACAAATTGAAAAAGTTGACGTATCCAGAAGTGAAGAAATTTATGAACATTACAGTGTTCATCCACTGCATTCCAAAGAAGCAATAGGGAATGCTATTGAATTATTTCAGATGAAAAAGGCGAAAGGAAATCCTATTAGTGTGTGGGAAGAAAGTTTGGAAGGTCGTTGTTTTCCACAGTTATTCCCTACAGGTGAAGGTACACGATATGATGATCGACCTATGCAGATTCCTGCATCTGAATACCGGACAACAAGATTATATGCAGAAGATCCAAGGTTTCGCCAATGCATTCCATATTTGTTTCATCTTCTGTTTGAGAGTGACTTATCTGGTCTGTCTTATGCAGTAAACCATATCTTAAAAAGTGGAGTTCATCTGCAAAATATTTCAGCAAAGGAATTTATGGATAAAGTGCAACAGAAAGATAGTGTTTTGGATTCACACCTAATTAATTTAATGGCTTGTCAGCGTGGTACTAATGAGTATTGGTACCGTCGTCATGGAGATTTGAAGTGCATGCTTAGAAACTTAGGAGCACCAACATGGTTTTAACTCTAAGCTGTTCAGAGTATGCTTGGGAAGATTTACTTGAATTTCTTTGGGAGGCGAATGCAAACATAGAAAATATAAACTACAAGACACCTGGAGAACTGTGTTCGTTAGATCCAGTTAATGTTTGCAGATATTTTAATCATAGATTTTAAGCTATGATGTCTTTTATTACAAACAAGAAAAATCCGCCTCTTGGTGAAGTACTGGATTTCTTTTGGAGAAAAGAATATCAAGCAAGAGGTGCTGTTATGGATCAAGTATGCTACTAAATTTGGAACAGACTCGGATGAGACTGTACTGTCTTTTATTGAACAGTATGCCACTTGTGACATACCTAATAGTACAACTGATAAGGACTTAAGAGGAAAAGTGTTACGTTTTCATCGTTGAGGAAAATATTGTCGGCGAAAATTCAACTCAAAGAGTAAATTCTACACCAAATGTCGTTTTGGATTTGCACGACCGGTACTTTCAAAAGGAAGAGTCAACAATTTGATGTCATGTTTGTGACATAATATCAGAAGAAGGTCACCTAAAAATATGTACAATTTAAGAAGAGGTGAAGAATCCAAATATATAAATGACTATAACCCAGTCATTTTGTCCATGTGGAATGCTAACATGGACATACAATATGTTGCAGACAACTCTATTGCTGTGGCTCGATATGTAACGTCTTACATCACGAAATCTGAAAAGACGGAACTGAAGGAGATGTGGGAAGACATTTCTCATGAAAAGAGCCTAAGCAAGAAATTGTATACGTATAGTTTGAAGATGCTGTCTCATCGAGAAATTGGAGCATATGAATGTTGTGACCGGTTATCATCAGCAAGTCTTTATGCAAAATCAAGGACTATTCTCTGGGTGAGTTTGGGTCTTGCAGAAATACGAAACCGTGTTCTGAAACCTGTGCAAGAAATTGAATATTTAGCCCAGAAAGAACCAAACAGTACAGACATTCTGAAAACAAATATGTTGGATACATACTATCCAAATAGAAGTACTCTGCTTGAAAACATTTGTCTGTATGAAATACTTCAAAACTACACTTTTAAAAGGAATGTTACAGAGAATATTGATAAAGGTGTACACGCTGTAATTGGACTTGAAGGATGTCTGGTGAAACAAAGAAAAGGACACTTGATTAATCATCGGAAACTGAGTTGTGATACATCTGACAAAAGAGAATTTTACTATTTTGCTCTTTTGCAACTCTTTAAACCATGGCGTAGAGAAGAGGAACTACTTGGGAACTTTGATAGTTATGAAGATTCATTCAACGCATCTAAAAGTAGTATCGAAGTAGTATCGAATGTCCTGTTTTTAGTAATTATCTCCAAATGTTGAATGATGAAATAGAGGAAGAAGCGACAATTGCAGCGGAGATTGCTAGAGATAGTTCACAAGGTAGTCAAAGTTCGGCTTCATTAAGTCAAGATCCACTGGGACAACCAATTATCCAAAATGAAGCAGCCATCGCCATGGATGAGGTGGAAAGAGCAATGCAGCAAGGTCAAGAGGAAGTAATCAACTTAGAAGAATTAAAGAAGCAATTTAATCTTGAGCAAAGACAGATATATGATGAAGTGACAGAGCACATTGAGCATGGCTTTCGTCATGAGAGAAAAGATTGCTCATGTATGTCATTTGAACCTATTCGACTATATGTAAGTGGAGAAGCTGGAACTGGTAAAAGTTTCCTAATTAAAGGAATTACCACATATTTACAGCAAAGAACTCAGTCAACACTGTCGTGTGTTGTTACTGCTCCAACTGGATTGGCAGCACATAATATTAAAGGTATTACTTTACATCGTTTACTGATGCTGCCAGTTGAACATGAAAATAAATTACAATATCACGAGCTATCTGGAGAAGCTTGTTTTGAAGTTTCTAGAGTCCTTAAAAAAATTAAACTTCTTATTATTGATGAAGTAAGCATGGTATCCAATTTAATGCTTGCTTTTGTGCATTTAAGAATGCAACAGATACTTAAGACAGAGTGTGATGTGTTATTTGGAGGTAAACATGTCATAGTTTTTGGAGATCTACTGCAGCTAACTCCTGTGAAAGGACAACCTGTATTTGAAACTGTTACGCATGAGGAGACCAGAAAGTGCCTGGGCAGTATTGGAAATGTTATTATATGGTCACATTTCAAATATACTGAACTGATTCAAAATGTCACAAAGCAAGGCAGATTGACTAACCTTGCAATCCAGTTGCAGCAGGAGCGATGTTGCTGCTCTATTCGTCCCTCCCCATCTGAGGTACCTCTAGTGAGTAGAAATAGAAACACTCCCCTATGAGGACCTCACACAGGGAAGGGGAAAAATGGAGAATTAAAATATAAAGGCTGACAGCCAGAAACCATCTACAGCAATTGAGGATCAGCTTGACACCCTCCGTAGATCGATATTATAGTGTCCTGCAGAAAAGACATAAACAACACATATCAATTCAACCCACCCTGTCTTCTCTAACTATTGATTTAAATATGTGTATGTCTAGTTTCACTTACATCAGTAGACTGCCACAATTATCCAAGAAAAAAGGTCGTGTGAAAAAAGATAAAAATAAAGTAAGAAAAAGAAAGCAAAAGAATACCCAAGAATTATAGTTCTGATGGGCTATGAATTGTAGCCTTCACAGGTAACTAGTCATTCAAGTAATCGGACTACCGGCTCACAAAATATCCTTCCCGCTTGCAGCACTGTTCAAGTCTGTGGTTCTCTTACGATATTCTGAAGCAATAGCTCTTGCTTTCCAGTAATCACGTTACAAAAATACGATCAGCGTCACTGCACAGTTCCCACCAGACGTTATGCCCAAACGGAATCTCCGTTCCGAAATCCAATCTCCAAAGTACAAATATTAGACGAGCAGCTAAATGCGAGAGCAGCGTCTCTCACCCGCTTTTACTAACTTGGCTTCCACACGATACCTCAAAAGCACTCCAAGCGCTAATAAACGAAAAGGTTCTTTGTGGAAAAAGCAGGTTCCTTCTCAGCGCGGCTACAACTTAGCGAGGATCCTTCTCAGCGCGGCTCCTTCTCAGCGCGGCTCCAAGGAAGGGGTCAAAGTTCACAGAACGCCGAGCTCACCAGAATCGGCACAGTTTCTCCTTTCTTACGCTAGAATCAGCAGTAATCCACCCTGAAGCAAGGCACGAAACAAACTATGTAACACTGCAGGTGACAAGCACCGGTTGCAGGAAGGAAGGAGTAGTTATAGAACACAGAAGCAGTAACTTAGAAAGAAAAGACAGACCTCATAGATGAGCATTCTGGGAAACGTAGTTTTCTGTCTAATGAGCCTGAATCATGACAGAACCCCCTCACTATGACCGCCGTCCCAGTGGTCCACCAGGTTTAGTAGGATGCAACATGTGGAACCGCCTCAACAGGCCAGGACAATGTAGGTTAGTGTGCGGTTCCCAAGAACGTTCCTCTGGGCCATATCCTTTCCAATCAATCAAGTACTGCAAAACACCCCTTACCCTCCTCGAATCAAGCACAGCTCGCACCTCATATTCTGCCTCCCCCTCAATCTCCAAAGGACAAGGTCTACCAACAACCCTAGTACCCTATATAAATGGTTTCAACAGGGACACATGGAACACAGGGTGTATGTGCCAGGAAGGAGGTAGTCGTAACTTCATGGCAACAGGATTAACCACTGCAACAATGGGATAAGGTCCAACGAATTTGGGTTGCAAGCGTGTATTCCCCTTAAACTTCAAGTGTTTGGTACTCAACCACACCTTATCTCCCAGTACGTAACCTGGCTCAGGGGTTCTTTTCCTGTCTGCTTGTTGCTTATCACGGTTTCTGGCTGTCGCCAGATGCTCTAGCATCTTGCAATACAGTTATAAGATGTGTATGATGCTGTTGAATAGAGGGAAGGGGAGACATACCAGGTTGTTCAAAAGGCATAACAACCTTCCCTTCTCCCTTAGGCAGTGTACCAGCCACTCAATCTTCAGGAAGAGTCTTAAGACCACTCTGTTTCAGTACTAGAGCCTACCTCTCCTTGCACCCTCAGACAGCACTGCGCGGAGATACACCTTCGGGTGTGATTCCGGCGCGTTACAAATCTATAAATAAATAAATAGAGTTGGGATGATACCCGTTAATGCAATAAAAGGGTGAACATCCCAACGAAGAATGGGTAGCACTGTTGTAGGCGAACTCAGCCATCCACAACAATGTTCTCCACTCCTCATTCTGCTGTAATGTAAAACACCTTAAATACTGTTCCAGCGTTTGGTTCAGCCTTTCGGTTTTACCGTCCGTTTGCGGATGATAGCTTGTTGACAAACGGGCATCAATACACATAATGTCACACAGAGCTTTCCAGAATTTGAAGTGAACTGCGTACCCCTATCCGTGATAATAACAGAGGGCACACCATGTAACCGTACCACGTTCTGTAAAAATGCTATAGCCAGTTCTCCTGACGTGGGCAACTTAGTTAATGCAATAAAGTGACCCATTTTGGTTAAATGGTCTATCACCACTAGAATGGTATTGTTGCCGAAACTGATTGGCATTTCCACAATGAAGTCCATGGAAACGGTATGCCATGGTGCAGGAGGTATCGGTATAGGACGAAGTAAACCACTGCTTCGTTGGTGCGATGTTTTTGCTTGAGTACATATAGAGCATTTGGCAATGTACTCTTCAATGTCCTTTCACATTGACTCCCACCAGAAGTGTCTGGAAGTAGTTTGGAATGTCTTTTGTATTTCCATATGTCCACTCAAGGAGGAATCGTGAGTCCAATGCAGGACTTGAGTCTGTAAGTCTTTCGTTGGTACATACAACAGCTTCTCTCTGAAAAGCAGCTTGTTCCTCCGGATTCTTAGTAGTGGTTCTTTTGTTTTCCAAGAGTGGGCATCCAGATTTTCAGTTTCTTCTTCCACTCGTTTTAGGAAATCAGCGGAGCAGGTGATTGGTGAGGCAGATGGAACAAACGAGGCCGTATGTAATATGGACGGAGGGTCCTCATGCTCAGTTGATTGATCTTTCAAACCTGATTCTGGTCGCGAAAGAGCATCTGCTTTGCCATTTTGTGGGCCTGGGCGATATTTGATCACAAAATCAAAGTCAGAAAAGAAGAGAGACCATCTCAACTGGCGTGGTGTTAAAGCCTTTGCACTTTTCAAAAAGAGAAGATTCCGGTGATCAGTAAAGATCTCCACAGTGTGTCTAGCTCCCAAGAGATGATGACGCCATTCCTCACACGCTCTCTTTATAGCCAGTAATTCTTTATCAGTGATGCTATAATTAACCTCACTGGAAGTCAGTTTCCGAGAGAAATACGCCACCGGATGCAATTGGCCTGAATCAGGATTTCTTTGTGATAAGATGCCTCCGATAGCATAATATGAGGCATCCGTCTCCATCACAAAGGGTTGACTGGCATCAGGATGACGCAAAATGGGCGCAGTGACAAAACGGTTCTTTAAAGCTTGAAAGGCCTCTTCAGCAGATTCAGTCCACTGGAATACCACTCCTTTCTTTAAAAGATGGGTCAATGGCTGTATGGTTCTAGAGAAGTCTTGAATGAACCGACGATAAAAGTTTGCAAATCCCAGAAAACTTTGCAGGGCTTTTACGCACGAAGGGGATTCCCACTGAATGATGGCTTGTGTCTTTTTGTGGTCCATCCGCAAACCATTTGGTCCAATGACATATCCCAGAAACTCCACTTCCGTGGTATGAAAGAGGCATTTCTCCAGTTTGGCATAGAGTTCATGTTGGTGCAACCTTTCCAGTACTTCCAGAACATGCTTTACATGATCCTCCAGGGTGGGGGAATAAATCAAAATATCATCTATGTAGACAATACATGATATGTCAAGTAAGCCCTTCAACACCTCATCCATAAAGAATTGAAACGCCGCATGGGCATTGCACAAGCCAAAGAGCATAACTTGATACTCGTAGAGCCCGTATTTGGTGAGGAATGCTGTTTTCCACGGCGGACTCTCACCAAATGATACGCACCCCTCAAGTCAAGTTTGGTATATATCCGGGCATCCTTCAACTGATCCAACAAGACCGGTATCAAAGGGAGAGGGTACCTGTTCTTTTTGGTCACGCGATTTATAGCTCTATAGTCGATACAGAGGCGCAACCCTCCTTCCTTCTTAGGGATAAAAAAGAGAGGAGACGATGCAGGGGAGGTAGAGGGACGTATGAATCCTGATTCCAATAGCTTCTTCAGATATTGTTGAAGGTAGGTGTTTTCTTTCTCCGTCAGTGCGTATATCTTACTACAAGGAATACTAGCGCCAGGTTCCAACTCAATCACACAATCGTACTCTCTCTGTGGTGGTAGCTTGCCAGCTTCCTTCTCACTGAAGACGTCTCGGTACCGACTGTAGATCTCGGGAAGAGTAGTAACAGCGTTTACACTCGAGATTCGCCCTCCTTCTGCTAGAGAACTAGCTGGCGTTTCCATCCTAATTTCCTCATGTACACATTGGAGGGTACAATCTTTAATAAAGTGCCCGGCCCTTCCACAGTACATGCAGAGTTTCTGATTGCGCCTTCTGGTTCGTTCTTCTGGACTTAATGGACCCCGTACTCCTCCTATCTGCATAGGTTCGGTTGTGTCCGTAGGTACAGTACCCTCCATAACAGTCTTAGATCTGAAGAAGGGAAGGCACATTTCATTTAGATGCTTATCGCCTTTGCGTTCCTGTAGTCTATGATCCAGCTGTACTGTCAGATCAATTAACTTTGCACAAGTCGTCGGCATATTCACCACCTGGGCAAGCACGTCCTTTAGCTCTCCTCTCAATCCTTGGTAAAAGAAGGAGACTCTTTTTTCAGATGGCCAATCAGTTTCGACAACAAGGCGGTTAAAATTAGTAATATAGGACAAAATATCTTGCGAGCCCTGTCTGAGTGTAATGAGTTTCCTATCTAGGGAAAGCATGTGAGCCTTGCGATCAAACAATTTACGCATTTCCTCACAAAACTCATCAAAATTATTTAGGACAGGATCATTTCTCTCGATTAAAGGAAATGACCAGCTTGCAGCGTTACCGCCTAAATAGGACAACATAAAAGCTGTTTTAGAGTGATCGTCCGGAAAGACAGCGGGTTTGCACATAAAGTGCAGTATACACTGTCCCAGAAATGTACTATACTTTTTGGGATCCCAAAAAACCTCTCTGGTGGTGCTAACGGCAATTGTACTGGTTGAATAACCTGAATAGTAGAAGGACCTTGCATTCCTTGTATCACAGGGGTCTGAGTCTGCAAGGGAGGGGATAAGGTAGATTCTCTGATGTAATGGGCTCCCCTTAAACCTGTGGGGCTAGCCCGAGCCACTCCCGCAACCTCATGTCTAAGGATACTCATATCGTTCCTCAATCCTTGATTTTCCCCTCTAATAGCTTCTACCTCCACCCTTAAAGCGGTGATAGCGTCCAACACGGACACCAAGACCGTATCTGTATCCATCGCTCAGGCTGTATGACTACGTGGGCTTGTCACTCTGTCACAAAGCAAGGCAGATTGACTAACCTTGCAATCCAGTTACAGCAGGAGCGATGTTGTTGCTCTATTCGTCCCTCCCCATCTGAGGTACCTCTTGTGAGTAGAAATAGAAACACTCCCCTATGAGGACCTCACACAGGGAAGGGGAAAAAATGTAGAAATAAAATATAAAGGCTGACAGCCAGAAACCATCTACAGCAATTGAGGATCAGCTTGACACCCTCCGTAGATCGATATTATAGTGTCCTGCAGAAAAGACATAAACAACACATATCAATTCAACCCACCCTGTCTTCTCTAACTATTGATTTAAATATGTGTATGTCTAGTTTCACTTACATCAGTAGACTGCCACAACTATCCAAGAAAAAAGGTTGTGTGAAAAAAGATAAAAACAAAGTAAGAAAAAGAAAGCAAAAGAATACCCAAGAATTATAGTTCTGATGGGCTATGAATTGTAGCCTTCACAGGTAACTAGTCATTCAAGTAATCGGACTACCGGCTCACAAAATATCCTTCCCGCTTGCAGCACTGTTCAAGTCTGTGGTTCTCTTACGAGATTCTGAAGCAATAGCTCTTGCTTTCCAGTAATCACGTTACAAAAATACGATCAACGTCACTGCACAGTTCCCACCAGACTTTGTGCCCAAACGGAATCTCCGTTCCGAAATCCAATCTCCAAAGTACAAATATTAGACGAGCAGCTAAATGCGAGAGCAGCGTCTCTTACCCGCTTTTACTAACTTGGCTTTCACACGATACCTCAAAAGCACTCCAAGCGCTAATAAACGAAAAGGTTCTTTGTGGAAAAAGCAGGCTCCTTCTCAGCGCGG
This sequence comes from Lissotriton vulgaris, assembly GCF_964263255.1. Taxonomy (NCBI): domain Eukaryota; kingdom Metazoa; phylum Chordata; class Amphibia; order Caudata; family Salamandridae; genus Lissotriton; species Lissotriton vulgaris. Next base: position 886,195,241 of record NC_141696.1, on the reverse strand, counting down.
CTCCAACTCAGCGCGGCTCCTTCTCAGCGCGGCTCCTTCTCAGCGCGGCTCCAAGGAAGGGGTCAAAGTTCACAGAACGCCGAGCTCACCAGAATCGGCACAGTTTCTCCTTTCTTACGCTAGAATCAGCAGTAATCCATCCTGAAGCAAGGCACGAAAAAAACTATGTAACACTATAGGTGACAAGCACCGGTTGCAGGAAGGAAGGAGTAATTATAGAACACAGAAGCAGTAACTTAGAAAGAAAAGACAGACCTCATAGATGAGCATTCTGGGAAACGTAGTTTTCTGTCTAATGAGCCTGAATCATGACACAAAATATGCGACAGGCAAAGGATACTAAATATGGAAATATTCTTCAAGATATAAGGATTGGAAAACTAACTGAAGATGCGAAAGACACTCTACGAACACGATTACTTTCCAAGCTGTTTCCTAATGAAGATAATGTACCTGATAAAATATATAGTAAAGAGGTAGCAGATAAGTCAGTGATATGCTTGATGCCAACTCTCAAAGAATGTTCAGTTTTTAATGAGAAAATGTTGAATTTAGAAAATCAAGAAATTAAGAAACTGGAAGCTAAAGATAGAATAGAGCATGAAGGTAGTACTATTGTTTTGTCTGAAAAGTTGAAGTTAAAATTGGATTCTCTTCAAAAAACTATATCTAAAACTGCTGGTTTAGAGAAAAATCTGTATGTATGTTTAAATTGTCGGATAATTTTAAGGAGAAATTTACATGTAGAAAGAGGATTGGTAAATGGAGCAATGGGTAATGTTGTTGGTTTTGTCAATTACACAAATAGAGATGAGATTGAATTTTTAAGAATAAAATTTGATGGAATTGAGGAAGTTCAACAAATTAGTCGCTGTTCAACTCGTTTTTTGCTTGTGAAAGACTTATATGTCCGTCGGAAGCAATTTCCAATTTGTTTGGCATATGCAGTGACTATTCACAAATCTCAAGGTTTAAGTGTAGATTGTGCTTTGGTAAATATTGGAAGCACTGTATTCAAAGAGGGTATGGCGTATGTTGCTTTATCGCGAGTTAGAACATTATGTGGACTTTATCTAATTGATTATGATGAGACAAAGATTAGTGCAGATTTAAATTGTGTGAAGGAGTATAATAGGTTAAGAAGAGAATATGCTCCAAGTTTACCTCAATATCCTTTCATTGAAAGGCGTATGGTTGGTCAGAAAAGGAGAAATTAGGAGAAATGTGCTGAAGTAGTCGAGAAACGACGAAAAAAAGATGTAGTTGTTGTTGGTAGGCGTACGAAAACGGTTAGTATTGAAGAGATTGTTGGATTTAAGTTTGAAAACAGGTCTGGTGTCAACTGCTATGCAAATGTAGTAGTTAATGTTGTTTTTTTTCTAAAAAATTTTAAGGAACAGATTGCAGAAAATCAGGAGCAAACATTTTGCTATTCATTAAATTCCATATTTGAAAAATGTAGTAGTGGTGATAGTGAAGTAGCAAGTGTTTCAGAACTAAGGAAGGTTTTAGACATATGTGCAGGAGTAAATCAATTTTCTCAGAATATTCAGCAAGATTGTCAGGAATTTATTATGTATATGTTTACAGTTTTGGAAGATGAAGGTGTAGATATTGATAGTCTTTTTGGCCTTTCTTATAAATGGGAACATAAGTGTGATAATTGCTCATTTTCAAGTATTACTGATATACACAGTGAAAGATTTATATATTTAACATTACCAGACTGTAAAGAAGTGTCTTTTAATAAACTAGTTAAAGATGCGCATCAGAACATGGTCTGTTCTCAATGTAAGTCTGAAATGTTATCAACTTTATTTATCCATAGATATGGACAATATGTAATTTTAATGTTTCAACGATGCAGAGCTGATGGGAGTAAATTGTCAACTTTAATTAAAAATTTTGTGGCTTCTCAAGTATCTATTTCTAGAAGAACATTTGTAACTGTAGCCATTATTTTTCATGAAGGGCCTTCAACAGCATCAGGACATTATACAGCTTATTTGAAGTGTGCAAGCGGCTGGACGCTTTGCAATGATAGTCAATTGACTTTTAAGAAACGTTTGCCTTTTGCCTTAACTAACTCCTATCTGCTATTTTTGGAACCCAAATTTCAGTAGAATGACTTGCTGTAGGAAGATTAATACTGTAAAGATATGAAACTTTCTTGTTTACAAATATCATGTGACTGAGGGTGTACAAATCTATAAATGAAATTTGTGTTTGGCATAGTGATAACATCAGGTACAAGTTTACTTAATGTTTGATGGTATAAAACATGTTACAAATTTTAACTGTAAAGGTTCAGAAAAGAATAGATAAGACTAAGATTAAGAAATTTCAGAAAAAAACGACTTAACTCGTAGTATTTGGCCACATGGAAAAATATGAGAGAAGAAAATGAGTACTTTAGATAATTATTTTAGAACATATATGGACGCAAGTTTTTGGGAGAGGTATTTAAAAGATAATGAGTTAACTTATACAATTTGGCCACGCGGAAAGGTATGAGAGAAGAAAATGTGTACTTAAGATAGATTTTTATAGAAGATACTTGCACGGGGCTTTGTTGAGATATATTTAAAAATAGGTTGTATAGTTTAATTAGTTTGTAACTGTGGAAGATGTAGTGTGCTTACTCAAGAAATTGCAAATTTGAGAAAAACATGTAAGACATTTTTTTTTCAGGTATTTATATTATGTATGGAGATTTTGTATGGGTTTTTTAAACACAATCATTTTGATTGTGCTTTTTTCCCCACTGTTATATGATGATAAATATTGAAATCACTGTTTATAGTGAAAATCAATGCATTCTGAGGACAGCAAAAATAAACCATTTAATATGTTGTTTAAGTTATTTTGTTACATTGAATTTAGAAATATGTATTATAACAGATTTTTTTACTGTCTTCCACAGATATTATATTTATAAGGTAAGTACAACTAATAACATCCAAGAGTTTTCTCTGCCTCTCTCTTATTGACTCCGACTTTTTTTTCTTTTATGAAATGTACATTATAATCTTATTTTTACTTTTCTTCCACAGGTACTACGTTTTTAAAAGAAATTTTCTTTACTTTTTTACTATTTTTTAGGTAAGTATAAAAAATAAAGAAACTTTTACATCACTGTGTCATTTCTTTGTCTATCCTGGTTATAGCAATGCCATGTTTAATATAAGCACTTCCACATAGGATTGGGTGCATTGTTATAAGGCATGCTTTAAAAGTGATTTAATGAAATGAGCGACATTTCACTGAGTGAGTTCAGCAACACTGATATATGAAAACATTGGTGGGAAATGATATTAAATGTTACATGGTGTTCTTTCCAGGACTTTAAGACTTTTGCTGCAGTGGCAATTCTGCCTCAGCATTAGGGGCGGGGGGCTGAGTGGTACTTTTATGCTCATGATAGAGCCACTCCTTCACGAGCCACGGTTGAGATGTGTTCATGATAGAGTGGTTCTGTCATGGCTCCGCTTAGTCAATAGAACGTGTCATGGAGGCGCAATATCAGTGCTACGCAAGCACAGCGGCAAGGCCATGACAAAACTGGTCCATCATGAGGACAGCTCAGGCGATGCTCGTGACGGAGCGGCTCTGTCATGAGCATGGAAGGACTTAACAGGTGTAAAAAAAACTGAGGGGTCTCTTCAAAGAGAGTGTTGGTTGTAATTTAAAGGGCACTTTAAAACACATTGTGGCAGCTTTATGTTGACCTTGCGTCTCTTTGCGCCACAATTTCGTCACTTTATTTAATACAATGACAGTGCAAATAATGTACCATATTTACAACGTTATGGATCTAGGAGATATGTCACATCCTAAAGCCCTGCACCATAAGGAAGTGTTCTTCTGAAGGAATGCGTCTTGAAAGTGGCTGACTGTAATCCATGAGATTTCACTCAGGGACTTTCAGGCCCATGCTGTTTCAAAACTGTGCATGTGCTTGAAGCAGGCGTAGGTATTGACGCAGCATTGTGAATATAGTGCACTGGTGAGCCTTGCTGGAGCTGCATCACACTTGCGATGCAACTCTAGCAATGTATTACTTTTTCGGCACAGATGTGTTACGCATGTATGCTGTTTTTGTACCATGGTGCGCCACATTTTAAATGTGGCACACCATGGGTGACGGAGCAGTAGCATACTGTGGTGCACATTAACTGGTGCATATCTGGGTATGAAGTAGTTAACATAAATATGCCCCATAGGTTACAAATCTGCGTTTAGTAGAGTGTTCGGCCTTTGTAGTGTTATGTTTTTTCTGTTATTCTATGTAGATATGTAATATTGCAAGATTTTTGTCACGAAAAAGAAGCCATGAGTATTGGGTTTGTGAATGATTGCAAGATTCTTAAAATTAAAAAGCAACAACCATGGCATTGTTTAATATAGTATTGTAAATACTTATCTTTAAGAATGATGAGAGAGTAAAAAAAGGTTAACCTGATGTTTTAAAGTTATTCACAGGCTTCTTTAGAGGAAGTGTTCTATATGATTGTAGCGTGGGTATTTCACTTTTTTATACCTAACAGAATGCATTCTGTATGTTGTAGCAGGAGGAGTACTACATACTTGAATATTCTTCAGTGCTTATTTTCATTTAGTAAGTGGTATTGAGACCAACACAGAACTTCAATGGATGGGAGGGGCTGTTCCTGTGCTCCTGGAGGACTGCGAGGCCGCTGCAGCAGTGGGAGTGAGGCCTCTCAGAGGGGAGCAGCGCAGCTCCTTTTGATGCCCACAATTGCAGATAACAGGATAGAAATGTCCGTGGAATTTATGGATGGTTAGTCACACTAGAGTGTGCGCGGCGCCCCTGGCACCTTATTACGGCACACAGGGGAGCCGCGTTGCACAGTTTGAGAATCAGAGACTTAGGAGATAAACCTTCATAATAGCAAGGCCTCTAAGGGATAAAAATTGCCGGTGCTCGGCGTTAAAAATATTGCCGCTATCGGTGGTATTTTCCACGGTGTTAGTGCTTCAACATCAATGGGAACACATATGTGATAGTAAATCCTGTAACAGCCTCAGTATTTCACATTATCGCATGAAAACAAAAGTTGTTTTCACACAGTAATGTGTGCCTTGTAATTAGGGGACGGAGTGGATTTAGTTTTATTTACTACACTGTTATGTTAACGATGTCGAATGTTTGATTAGAGGAGGCTTTAACAGTTTTGCGATAAACTTTTTCTCACAACACCTCTTTTTGTGATAGGGTGTTTTGCCCTCCAACCACATTTTGAATGTGCTTTGACCTACGCCCACTTTGCATGTTACTTTCTTAGTATACGTAACATATGCAAAGTGGTCTTACGGCAGGCGATGTAATGCCGTGCAGCAGAATATTTTCAGGGATAGGTAAAACATTAACGCCGCTTTTATCGGCAGAAAACTGCAGATATAGTGGTGATAATGGCGTTGATAATATGCTTTATGAATTGCAATCGAATCTAATGTTAGATGTAAAGACAAGTAACGTAGGTTTCGGTTGCAATTCATACATCATATTATGAAGGCTATTATCGTCGTTTTATCGGCAGTGTCCTGTGGATGAAATCGACGATAATGTATTACGTCTCCTTCATAATATTCCGAAGTATCGTCGTTTTTTTGCATAATTGTCCTGAAAAAAAGCGTCGATACTTCAGCTTCTGAATAGGGAGCATATTACCAAGCAATAGCGATAATTATCTCTATTGCTTGGTTAGAGACAAAAATTTACCGCTGAGCTGCGGCGATTTTTATCGCAAATAAACCTTGGTATTGCCTAGGTTTATCGCAAATGCGATAAAAATCGGCTGCAATGCATGAAAACCGCTGAAAAGTCAGCGATATTCATGCATTACTGAGCTAATGCTCTTAGCCATGTTATCCACCTCCCATTGGATAACATGGCTAAGGACTGCTCAGGGCAGGTGTTAGCTTTTGGAGATATTCGCGCTTAGCGCGAATATCTCCAAAAGTTGGTAATCGGAGATAGCGATGTTAGCGACTGTTTTCAGTCGCTAACATCTTGGAACGCCCACTTTGCATATCATTAGTGATAAATATCACTGACATGCAAAGTGGGGCCCAAGATGGTCGCTATCTCCTACTAGCTGTCGCTAACTGGTGTTAGCGACAGCTTGGTAATAGGGAGATCATTTTATCTCCTCTTTCTTGGCTTTTAAAGCCAAAAAAGCGGAGATAAACCCCCTTGATAATATGCTCCTCGAGCTCTTTTTGGTACAATGAGTTAGTTCTGAAAATACCTTTTTTTTTTGTTTGTTTTAAAACAAGTGTTATGTTGTTTTTGATTTTTTAAACTTGCACCGACATTTTCAACTGTGACACAGGATCAAAATGAAATGAAAAAATGTATCTTTTCTCGGAGCATTTATGACTCTCAATTTTTAGTTTAATAAGATTGAGGCTCTGCTCTCCGTACAGAAGAATTTCTCCACAGTCGTTGCATTTCATGTGCACCTTCGCTAAATATGGTCTCAAGTCCATCTCTGCACTCGATGGAGATACAGGTCGTCGATCAGAAGATGTGCTGGCCACCTCTGATGGTAATAGCGTGGCCAGGGCTCTTGTCGATGCCTTTGCAAAATGCACAGGGTGCACTTGTTTGACATGCCGCACCATGGTATGTATGGAAAAGGAATATTTTTTTGTCGGATTTCCTCTTGAGAGAACCGAGTTACATATCGTGCAGGTTACTTTTGGCGCATTCACTTTCTTTTGATCCTCAGGATAAGTGAAAAATTGCCAGATAAAAGATTCCTTTTTTCTTTTTAAAGGTAGTCGCTCATTTCCTTCAGATTCGGAAGATGAATGCGGAACGGCAGCCATTTCAGCAAAGTCTTCCGAAAGATGTTGGACGTTGTTCTCTCTTGAGATTAGAAAAGATAGTGAGGGAAGTGGGTGGAGTGCTCCGTGTAAATTCCAGAATAGAAACTACTAAGAACCAATTGGAAGTGTTGTTTTCAAGTCACATGACTTCACATGCGCGTCTCAGGACGTGTACGCGGTGACAGTATCTAGTCACGTACGTTATTTTGAAGTAGCGGTCTAATTCAGCGAAGTTTCAAAACGTGAAAAGGAGTAAATCCAAACACATCCGGATTTTGTATATCTTCTGAGCTCGATTCAAGCATACAATTGTTAAACTATAAAACCTTTTATATTTCTAAAAAAAATACCAAGGTGTGTACATCTGGTCACGCACAAATGTTTAAAAAGACATTCAGCTCCATTTAATGAAAAGTTTCATAACAATAAAAAAGAAGCCTAGGTTCAGTCTCTTTGACGTACTATAAGTTCTTTGATGGGTCTATGAAGAAATTCAATACGTTCAAATTGCAAAGTTTTCACGAAATATATAGGCGGGTGCCGAGAGTGCGCGCACCGGGTCGCGCACGAATGTTTAGAAAGGCTATTTTTATTTACAGACAAATTTCAATACGTTCAAAATAAGACAAGGTACAGACTTTCTAATTCAGTACCGCTTTACAAGGAGTCTCTATGCAACCTGAACAGTCAAAAAAACGGCTGGTTTCCCAAAAAAATATTCCCAGAACTTTATTGACAAAAGTATAGGTTGCATTCACGATATAGTTCTGAATTAGCATTTTAAAAACCTATGCAATTCACTGAAAAAACCATAGGTTTTACACACGTTATAGTTAGGAAGTAGCATTTAAAAAACCTATGAAATTCACTGAAAAAACCATAGGTTTTACACACGTTATAGTTAGGAAGTAGCATTTACAAAACCTATGAAATTCACAAAAAAAAACATAGGTTTTACACACGTTAAAGTTAGGAAGTAGCATTTACAAAACCTATGAAATTCACTGAAAAAACCATAGGTTTGACACATGTTATAGTTAGCTGGACATTTCACTCATATAAAACCAATGAAATTCCCCCGTTATAGTTACTTCAGCTAACTATAACTCGCGTGCCCGCAATGCACTGCTGATGATGTCACATATTACACATATTACACATATTATATATATATATATATATATATATATATATATATATATATATATATATATACATACATATCACCCAGCAACTCTCCGAGCCACCTCCAGCTCAGCAGAACCGGCGAAGAAGGAGAACAGACCGCTGGAGTATGGCACAATGTTATTTTCTTTATTGGCAAGTATATATATATATATAACGCTCAGAAGTCCTTTCCCTCAAAAGGAACAACAGCACTCCGGGGGTGGTGAAATTAGCAGCGGTCTTTTTATTTAATGAAAAGTCAACAACAAACGCGTTTCGGCGTCAGCCGTCGTCAGTGTCAATGACACTAGGCACATGATTCAATTTTAAAGCTCCTTCATGGTGACAGACATGGGTGAAGGACTAACCCTAGGTTTAACACATACAATTACCCTTCAAGTAAAGAAATCATACCGTGTATTGGTTAGAAAAACAAGTGGAAATGCAACAATAATAATTATACAAATTATATAATGTGACAACATCTAGCCGTGGATATATATATATATATATATGCAAAAAAGAAAGAGAGAACTCTGGGTAGTTCTCAAGTTTAGGTGGAAAGCAACTCCTGTTAGAGCACTCTCAACACCAGCGACACTCTAGATCTGCTCACCTTAAATGTCTGTTTTTCTATCAAAGTCTTTAAGCATAGGATTAGCAAAGTGCCATCCACGCCGAGATAGAAAAGGACAAACTATTTTGCCATTTCTACAGCAATGTCTTTAAGCATAGGACTAGCAAAGTGCTGTCCTTGCCGAGCTGTAAAATGACAAAAAGTCATTTATCTCTCCAGGCACAGTATTACAGCTTTGAATTGGTAAAATACCAACTCAGGCAACCTGAAATGAGTAAAAACAACCCCTGACACAGTGTTTTGCTCTAATCAGAGCTCTTCAGAGAGGTCTAGCTTTGTCCAGACACAAGGAAGCACCCAGTATAAGTCAAAACAAAACCCTTTCAGGCATAGAGTAACGCATAAATTATGCAAAAAAGGAGAGAACTCTGGGTAGTTCTCAAGTTTAGGTGGAAAGCAGCTCCTGTTACAGAACTCTCAACACCAGCGACACTCTTGATCTGCTCACCTCAAATGTCTGTTTTTCTATCAAAGTCTTTTAGCATAGGATTAGCAAAGTGCCATCCACGCCGAGATAGAAAAGGACAACGTCTTTTGCCATTTCTACAGCATAGTCTTTAAGCGTAGGACTAGCAAAGTGCTGTCCTTGCCGAGCTGTAAAATGACAAAAGCCATTTATCACTCCAGGCACAGTATCACAGCTTTGAATTGGTAAAATACCAACTCAAGCCAACCTGAAATGAGTAAAAGCAACCCCTGACACAGTGTTTCGCTCTAATTAGAGCTCTTCAGAGAGGTATAGCTTTGTCCAGACACAAAGGAGTACCCAGTATAAGTCAAAACAAAACCCTTTCAGGCATAGAGTGATGCATAAATTATGCAAAAAAGAAGGCGAGAACTCTGGGTAGTTCTCAAGTTTAGGTGGAAAGCAGCTCCTGTTTAAGCACTCTCAACACCAGCGACACTCTAGATCTGCTCACCTCAAATGTCTGCTTTTCTATCAAAGTCTTTAAGCAAAGTGCCATATATATATATATATTCACTGAAAAAACCACAAGTTTCACACCAGTTATAGTTAGGAATTAGCATTTAAAAAACCTTTGAAATTCACTGAAAAAACCATAGGTTTCACACCAGTTATAGTTAGGAATTAGCATTTAAAAAACCTATTAAATTCACTGACAAAACCAGTTATAGTTAGCTGGAAATTTTACTGATATAAAACCAATGAAATTCCACGTTATAGTTAGTTGGACTCACTATAACTTGCGCGTGCAATGCACTGCTGATGACGTCACATATTACATCACTCATGACATGGTCAGTGACATCACTCATGACATCACTGATGACACCATCCAGTGAATATGTGTCTTTCTGAAAAATAAATATTAGTGAGTAATGTTTAAATATTTAAATATATATATTATTGTTTCACTTTGTTTATAAGTGGCTACATGTGTTGGTAAGTAGCTACATGCGTATGTATATGGGTTATTAGATGTTTCTCTTAGTATCAGTATGAGTGTCTATATGGTTTGGTGGGGGTATTACTGACTCGCTGTTTGTATGTGTTTTGAAGACAGCATATGTGCAGGACTGTATGGATGGATGAGTGTGTATATGTGTTTGTTAGTGAGTGAATGACTGTCTCACTAGTGTCTTTATCAGTAACTACATATGTTTTAATCTAGTATATGTGAATATTGATGTATATAAGTGAGTATATGTGAGAGTAAGAGATTGTAAGAGTTCCTGTTTAAATAAGTATGTGTTTCTATAAGTGATTGTTTAAGAGAATAAATATGTGTAATTTTCAATACAAGTAAGGTGGAAGTGTGTGTATAACTCTATATTCAAATAAATGGATGTTCAATAGTTTATTTGCACGTGTGAGTATGTGTGTGAGTAACTTTTGGATGACTGTCGGTGTGTAACAGGATGTATAGGTGTATCACTTCATATGATAAGTGAGTATATGTATGAGTGACTATATAGAACTGTTGGTGAATGACTGGATGTGCATATAGATGGTGGAATTACTGAATTGCTTGTTGTAACTGATATGGGTATCTCCATTTTTTTTTAAATTTCAGTTTCTATTTTTGAATATGTGTTTCAAGGGTTACATTACACTGAAAGGAGGTCTGTCACTATGTCACAAGGATGGTGTCATCAGTGATGTCATGAGTGATGTCACTGACCATGTCATGAGTGATGTAATATGTGACGTCATCAGCAGTGCATTGCACGCGCAAGTTATAGTGAGTCCAACTAACTATAACGTGGAATTTCATTGGTTTTATATCAGTAAAATTTCCAGCTAACTATAACTGGTTTTGTCAGTGAATTTAATAGGTTTTTTAAATGCTAATTCCTAACTATAACTGGTGTGAAACCTATGGTTTTTTCAGTGAATTTCAAAGGTTTTTTAAATGCTAATTCCTAACTATAACTGGTGTGAAACCTGTGGTTTTTTCAGTGAATTTCAAAGGTTTTTTTAATGCTAATTCCTAACTATATAAGACCTGAAAGCCCACCAGGAATCTCCAGTATGCGCCAGGGGACTGCATTGCAGAGAGGTGTAATGAAGCCACAACCCTTTTTACACCTCTCTGCAACGCAGCCCCCGTGCATGTTTGAAGAGGGGAAACTAATTCCCCTTGCATACTGGGGGCCCCTGGGGGCCTATTAGCCCACCTGGAACCTCCAGTATGCGCCTGGGGCTGCATTGCAGAGGTGTAATGAGACTATGCCCCTTGTTACACCTCTCTGCAACGCAGCCCACTGCCGCGTTTGCAGAGGGGGAACTAATTCCCCTTGCATACTGGGGGTCCCTGGGGTCAACTAGTCCACCAGGAGCCTCCAGTATGCACGAGGGAGCTGCATTGCAGAGAAGTGTAATGTGGCCACACCCTTGTTACACCTCTCTGCAATGCAGGCCACTGGTGCCTTTGCAGAGGGGGGACTAATTCCCCTTGCATACTGGGGGTCCCTGGATCATATCTGCCCAAACACCGATATTTCGAACGATTGTAAATGACTTTTCTTGAGAAACATTTGGATTTGGATTATCATGTCCTATACTTTCGAATTTTTGAAAGACTGACTTTGAGGATGCTATAAATTACTCAAGTCTGCCCGAATTGTGTGGGTAAAATTGATACCTAGTCACTTTTAATAAGAATATACTTATGTCTCGTCTAACATTTGGAAGAAATATCTAGTTATATGACAACGGGATACCGACATAACTTGAAGGAAATAAGAACGCCCTGAAGAAGTTCTGTTGTACAGAACGAAACGTTTCGGCTGGCTGTGGTACATAAACTTAAGGAAAATAAAAGCATTTGAATATACACCAAGATTCAGCGCTTCAATAAGTACTCTAAGTGATATGATTTGATTGGACTCATTGTGAAAGTGGTGCTGTGCCAAACTTTGGAATATTCTCCACTACTCTCTACTACTTACTCTCTCCCACTCTCTACTACTCACTCTCTACTGCTCTCTACTACTCACTCTACTACTTACTCTCTACTACTCTCTACTACTCAGTCTCTACTACTCACTCTCTACTACTCTCTACTACTCACTCTACTATTCACTCTACTACTCTCTACTACTCACTCTGCTACTCTCTCTACTGCTCTCTACTACTCTCTACTACTCACTCTCTACTCTCTATTACTCACTCTCTACTCTCTACCTCTCTACCTCTCTACCTCTACACCTCTACCTCTCTACCTCTCTCTACACGCACACATATAGACATATATGCATATATATATGTGCATATGCATTTATATATATGTATGTGTATATATAAAAAAAACAACTAAACATTTTTTTTTCTAATCAGCTACTTTTAAAACTGTCATTCTTTTTCCCCATGGTACACTCCCCGGTACGCTTACCGGTGCGCGTACCGGGCGCTCACCCCGCGAAAATCAAAAATTTTTTTTTTTTTTTTTTTGCCCCGTGGGGCCCTTTTATGGCCCCCACATCAAACCTAGGGGGTCAAGGGGGGTCTACTCTGCCCCCTTATGGTCATTTCCCCCTTTGTTTTGGCCACCTCTTGTGTCTCGATCCTACCGAGACACAAGATGGCGGCCGCTCCGGACTGTTTAGAATGTTTACAGACACCCCAGAGCCAATCAGCTTTCTCCGCGCAAGTCGCGTGACGCGCCCGGTGCGCGTACCGGTGCGCTTACCGGAGCGCTGCTATAGATATATATGTTTTTTTGAACCTTAATTACTCAAAATCCACTGGAGCACATATCTTGAGACATAGCAAAGGCACATCGGGCTACCAGTCCCTACAATTTTGCCAAGTTTGGTGGAAATCCATTCAGCCGTTCGGGCTAAAAGTGAAATCGACCGCCCTATGGAAATTAACATGGGGAAAACGCGTTTTGGGACCCCCCTTTTATCTCGGCCCCCGCTTGACGAATCCCCCCCAAACTTTCAGGGAAGGACCGGACCGCCATGAGACCATTTTCCTGAAAATTTCAGGCAGATTCGTCAACCGGCGCCAAAGTTATTCAAAATAGAATGTTGAGATTTAACATTGAAAATTATCCTAACTATAACTACCTACTGGCGACCGCCAGTAGGTAATATACATATATATATATATATATTACCTACTGGCAGTCGCAAGTAGGTGGTTATAGTTAGGACCTATTATCCATAGGAAATACGCAACATTCTATTTGGAATAACTGGCGCCGATTTTCCCCTTGCAATTACCCTTAGGACATTTAGCCGCAGCTACAACCCCAACTGCTGAACAGAATTACACCAAATTTGGCAAAGAGGTAGTCCTTGGTTCAGACTTGTGCCTTTTGCTTATTTGGTGTAAATCTGTTCAGTAGTTCCTGAGAAAATGACAGTTAAAGTCATATATATATCAATGGGCGCGGTGGATCTGCGTACCTATCCGCGTACCCTACGCGCAGCCTGCACGCACCCTGCCGTGCATGAGCTGTATTTTAATTGGCTGTCAACACTCCAAATCAGGAATTGTTGGCAGTCATCTTGTGCCTGTGTGGAACCGAGGCACAAGAAACCCAAAACAAATGCCGCAAAACTCAAAAAGGGGGCAGGGTAGACACACCCTGACCCGTTAGGCCTGTTCAGGGGTCCCACAAGGACCCCCAGGGCCAACAAACATTTATTTTAATTTTTTTTAATCGCGGGATGCGCGTAGGATCCACGCATCCTACCAATATAAAAAAAAGAAACACGGTCTCCAGCGCTAAATATGGTAATATGCCCCGGGGGGGCCAAATCCCGGGGGCATTATTAAAAAATAGTGTGGGGGGTCCCAATCCCCCCACACTGCCCCGGGGACCACCACCCCAGGGCTCTTACTTAATATATGCATGGGCTCACAGACCCCCCCGCAGCCCCAGGAACTGCCACCCCCGGGGCTTGATTCAAATGGGTGGGGGGGATCTCAGGTCCCCCCAGCCCCGGGGACCGCCATCCCCTGGGACTTTAAAGCATTACCGCAGCCCCAGAGACCACCACCCCCAGGGCTTTTGAAAATTATGTAGGGGGGCTCTCAGGCCCCCCAGCCCCGGGGACTGCCACCCCCGGGCTTAGTAAAATTGGGTGGGGGGGCTCTTAGGCCCCCCCAAGCCCAGGGACTGCCACCCTCCTTGAACCTTGTACAGACCCTGGGGACCACCACCCCCCTGGGCCGGCTCCTGCAGTGTCCCGGGGTGCCCACCCCAGGACACTGCTGTTTGCCTCGCGGCTCCTACCCTGCCATTCCAAACTGCTTTGCTTCATTGAAGCAAGAGCAGGGAAATCTGCTCTCGCTTCAGTGAAGCAAAGTAGATTGCTTTTCCATATGGGGAGCAGCATGTTAGCTGCTCCCCATATGGAAAAGCAATGCCAGCTCCTGCAGGAGGCGGGGAGCCGGTGGGACCATGGTGGGATTGGGGACCCCCACGGTCGCCAACAGTGAGAGCCAGCCCCTGGGGATGGGGTCCCCAGGGCTACCAGTGGACCGGGACGGCGGCCTTGCGGCCCCCATCCCCATTAACAAAAGAAAGTAATTTGGAGAAAAAAAGGCCCGCCCCGGGGGATGGGGTCCCAGGGGCCTTGAAGTGGCCTGAGGAGAGGGGCTATGCAACCCCCCTCCATAAAAAAATGTATTAATTAATTGGCCATGCCCCGGGGGATGGGGTCCCCGGGGCCCGGAATTGGCCATGGGAGGGGGCCACGAGGCCCCTTAACATAAAACAATTAAAATAATTTACATTTTGGGTCAGGCCTGGGGGATGGTGTCCCCAGGGCCCAAAAAAAGTAAAAGGAAGGGGGGCAACACAGCCCCCCCTTTCAATTTTTTTTTTTAAAGAGGCAATCGTCCCTAGGCCCGCCCCCTCATAAACACACTCTGCAAACGCGCCCTGTGGCGTGTTTTAAATCGGGAAATTAATTCCCCTTCAATACTGGGGGTCCCTGGGTGCCAACTAGCCCACCAGGTACCTCCAGTAAGAGCCACAGGGCTGCGTTGCAGAGAGGTGTTCCAGGCCACGCCCCTTTTTACACCTCTCTGCAACACAGCCTTGTGGCGCTTACTGGAGGTACCTGGTGGGCTAGTTGGACCCCAGAACCCCCAGAATTCAAAGGGTTTTAACTCCCCAACTTAAAACGCGCCACGGGACGCGTTTGCACAGTGGTGAAGGGAGGGGGTGGGGCCTGAATTCACATGTGTGCAAACACGCCCTGTGGCGCTGTTTAAGTTTGGGAATTAATTCCTTGTCTATACTGAGGGTCCCTGGGGGCCAACTAGCCCACCAGGTACCTCTAGTGAGCGCCACGGAGCTGCTTTGCAGAGTGTTGTAAAAAGAGGCGTGGCCTCTGTACACCTCTCTGCAACGGAGCCTCCTGGCGCATACGGGAGGTATCTGGTGGGCTAGTTGGCCCCCAGGGACCCACAGGATTGAGGAGGAATTCATTCTCTAACTTAAAACGCGTCACAGGGTGTGATTGCAGACATATCACCTTAGGCCACGCCTCCTTCCTTCACCACTGTGCAAACGCGCCCTGTAGAACTTTTTAAGTTGGGGAATTAATTCTCTTTCAATACTGAGGGTCCCTGAGGGCCAATAGCCCAACAGCTATGTCCAGTATGTGCCAGGGAGCTGGGTTGCAGACAGGTGTTCAGAGGCCACGCCCCTTTTTACACCTTGTTGCAAGACAGCTCTGTGGCACTTACTGGAGGTACCTAGTGGGCTAGTTTGACCCTAGGGACCCTTAGGATTGAAGGGGACTTAATCTCTCAACTTAGAACGGTGACAGGACGCGTTTACACAGTAGTGAAGGGAGGGGAGGGGAGGGGCCTGACGTGATGTTTGCAAACACGCCCTGTAGCACGTTTTAAGTTGGGGAAAAATTCCATTTCAAACTTGAGAGATCATGGGGGCCAAGTACCCACCAGGTGCTTCCAGGAAGCGCCACTGCGCTGCGTTGCAGAGAGGTGGTGCAGGCCGTGACCCATTTTACATCTTTATGCTACGCAGCTCTGTGGCGCTTACTGGATGTACTACGAATTCTGATTTACTCACCTGTTGTCAAGAGAGACCTCAGTGTAGCATCTTTGAGCCCAGTGCTGATCCTGAAAAGTAATTCTAACCATACTTACCAGTAACTTGAATTTCCTTCCATAAGCTAAAATTGACTGGTTTCACTTGAAAATTCTTTTAAGTGTGGAGTTTTGGAACTTTTGAATATGCAGCTAAAATCATCCAAACAACGAATTCCGATTTACTCACCTGTTATCAGTAAATAACTCAGTGCTGCATCTTTTGGCCCAGCACTGATGCTGAAAAGTAATTCTAACCATACTTACAAGTAACTTGTATTTCCTACCATAGGAATCAATTGTCTGCTTTTCACCAGAAAAGTTTCTAAGTGTCTATTTTCACAAACTACAAATATTCCTAAAAAATCGCCTGTATGACTTAAACACATTCTTTCAACTGTTTACAGGAGATGCACCAGTACTGGATCCAGGATCCACCACTGAGTAAGAAAAAGTAACAATAACACTACTTACCTGCTACGTGAATTTCCTTCCATAGGGTAACATTGACTGGTTTCACTTGGAAATTCTTCTAAGTGTGGAGTTTTGGAACTTTTAAATATTAAATGTTCACCTAAAATCATCCGAACAACGAATTCCGATTTACTCACCAGTTATCAGGAGAGAACTAAAAGCTGCACCTTTTAGCCGAGGACTGAACCTGAAAAGTAATTCTAACCATACTTACAAGTGACTTGTATTTCCTTCCATAGGAATCCATTGTCTGGTTTTCACCAGAAAAGTTTCTGTCTATTTTCACAAACTACAAATATTCCTAAAAAATCGCCTGTATGACTTAAACGCATTATTTCAACTGTTTACAGGAGATGCACCAGTGCTGGATCCAGGATCCACCACTGGTGCAAGTAACAATAACACTTCTTACTTGCTAATTGAATTTCCTCCCATAGGATAACATTGGTGATTCTATGTGAAAAAGTTTCAACTTTAAAATATAATATTTTCCTTAAAAATCACTACTGTAACCAAAACGCTTTTACTCAACTGTTTACAGGAAATGTCCCAGGATTGAATCTAGGATCCAGTCCAGTGGTTAGAAAAGTAATCCATAAAGTAACTAATTGCATTTAACTAGAAATTCCCATTCAGCTCAACGTTGCATTGAGTTTGAAATTGTGTTGCCCATTGCAACAACTGTAACTACTGTACTTAAAACTCTATTGCCTATTTGCAAAGTATTTAAACTAAAGTAATTCATTCTGAGGAAGTATATTTTGTAATGTAGTGTATAATGTAAATATAATGTAATTTAAAAAATAAAATATCTAAAAATAAATAGTTTTAAAAAATGTATTAAATCAGTATGAAAAAAATAAATATAAGAATTAATATATTTAAAAATGTTCAATTAAAAACCTTTAAAATTCAGTGAAAAAACCATGGGTTTCAGACATGTTATAGTTAGGAATCAACATTGATTAAAAACCTTTGAAATTCACTGAAAAAACCATAGTTTTCAGACATGTTATTCTTAGGAATTAGCATTTAAAAAACCTTAGAAATTCACTGAAAAAACCATAGGTTTTAGGGGTATTATAGTTAGTTGGACATTCCACTCGTACAAAACCAATAAAATTCCCCCGTTAAAGTTAGTTGTACTAACTATAACTTGTGCGCCCGCAATCCACTGCTGATGATGTCACATCTTACATCATTCATGATATGGTCAGTGACATCACTAATGACATCTCAAAATCTCCCCCAGAAGTGCTTAGGTATTGGCAGAGTGATACAATAAGAACATAGTGCTGGATGGCTGACAAACTGCATGAGACTGACAGAAGGTATCCTAGGCTGCATGAGTACTACTTCAGTATGTAGTGGAGTGTACCAATAGTATGTATCTGCTTAGAGGTTTGTAGGGATTGTGCACATGATATTGTACGTGTGTTGGTGCCTAGGTCATTCTATGAGAACATCACTAGTAACAAGAATGACGACAGTGCTGCAAACAGAGTGCTCAGTTAATTTATAAGTGCTTAGGTATTGTCTCAAAGCCTGTTTATAAGCACTTATGTTTCAGCACAGTTATTAGATAAGGATGATTGTAGGAGTGGAGACAGACTCACAGTGTGATTCCAGATAAACATGACTATTACCTGGACTTTTGCAGGACTGACTCAGTAGTCTGCAAGGGATTAAGAGACCGCATATATTGTGCACAGTTGACTTTACCACTGCTTGTCTCAATGCCTGAGTCATTCTGCAAGTGCATAGATAGTGACTGGGTTCCTAGAGTGCAAGTAGCTGACAGCAGGATATGTTTATAGGCACTTAAGTTTCAGCAGAGTCATTAGATAAGGACATGCTTCAGTCAGGATAATTATAGGAGTGGACAGAGCTGCTTTAGAGTCATAGAACAGGTCAGCAGAGCTGCTTTAGAGCAAGAGAACCAGGTCAGCAAAGCTGCAGTAGAGCCAGAGACCCAGGTCAGCAGAACTGCTGTAGAGCCAGAGAACCAGGTTAGCAGAGCTGCTTTAGAGCCATAGAACCAGGTCAGCAGAGCTGCTTTAAAACCAGAAAAAACAGGTTAGCAGAGCTGCTTCAGAGCCAGAGAACCAGGTCAGCAGAGCCATTGTAGAGCCAGAGAACCAGGCCAGCAGAGCTGCTCTACAGCCTAAGAAGCAGGTCAGCAGAGCTGCTCGAGAACCAGAGCCCCAGGTCAGCATAGCGGCTCTAGAGCCAGACAACCAGGTCAGCAGTGCTGCTGTAGAGCCTGAGAAACCAGGCCAGCAGAGCTGCTTTAGAGGGACAGAACCAGGTCCTCGAAACTGCTTTAGAGCCAGAGGACCAGGTCACCAGAGCTGCTTTAGAGCCATAGAACCAGGTCAGCAGAGCTACTGTGCAGCCAGAAAAACCAGGTCAGCAGAGCTGCTCTAGAGGCAGAGAACCAGGTCAGCAGAGCTCGTTTAGAGCCAGAGAACCAGGTCAGCAGAGCTGTTGTAGAGCCAGAGACCTAGGTCAGCAGAGCGGCTCTAGAGCCTAAGAACTAGGTCAGCAGAGCTGCTCTAGAGCCAGATAACCAGGTCAGCAGAGGTGCGCTAGAGCCAGAGAAACCAGGTCAGCAGAGCTGCTTTAGGGCCGGAGAACCAGGTCAGCAAAGCTGCTCTAGAGCCTGAGACCCAGGTCAGCAGAGCTGCTGTGGAGACAGAGAACCAGGTCAGCAGAGCTGATTTAGAGTCATTGAACCAGGTCAGCAGAGCTGCTGTAAAGCCAGAGAAACCAGGTCAGGAGAGATGCTTTAGAGCCAGAGTACCAGGTCAGCAGAGCCGTTGTAGAGCCAGAGAATGAGGCCAGCAGAGCTGCTCTAGAGCCTAAGAAGCAGGTCAGCAGAGCTGCCCTAGAACCAGAGACCCAGGTCAGCAGAGCGGCTCTAGAGCCAGAGAAACCAGGTCAGCAGAGCTGCTTTAGAGCCAGAGAACCAGGTCAGCAGAGATGCTCTAGAGCCAGAGAAACCAGGTCAGCAGAGCTGCTTTAGAGGGAGAGAACCAGGTCAGCAGAGCTGTTCTAGAGCCAGAGAACCAGGTCAGCAGGGCTGCTTTATAGCCATAGAACCAGGTCAGCAGAGCTGCTCGAGAGGCAGAGAACCATGTCAGCAGGGCTGATTTAGAGGGCAAGAACCAGGTCAGTAGAGCTGCTCTAGAGCCAGAGAGCCAGGTCAGCAGAGCTGCTTTATAGCCATAGAACCAGGTCAGCAGAGCTGCTCTAGAAGCAGAGAGCCAGGTCAGCAGGGCTGATTTAGAGGGCAAGAACCAGGTCAGTAGAGCTGCTCTAGAGCCAGGGAACCTGGTTAGCAGAGCTGCTTTAGAGCCATAGAACCTGGTCAGCAGAGCTGCTGTAGAGCCAGAGACACCAGGTCAGTAGAGCTGCTTTAGAGTGAGAGAACCAGGTCAGCAGAGGTGCTTTAGAGGGAGAGAACTAGGTCAGCAGAGCTGCTTTAGAGCCAAGGGACAAGGTCAGCAGAGCTGCTCTAGAGCCAGAGAACCAGGTCAGCAGAACTGCTTTAGAGCCATATAACCAGGTCAGCAGTGCTACGTCAGAGCCAGAGAACCAGGTCAGCAGAGCTGTTGTAGAGCCAGAGACGCAGGTCAGCAGAGCTGCTCTAGAGCCTAAGAATTAGGTCAGCTGAGCTGCTCTTGAGCCAGAGAACAAGGTCAGCAGAGCTGCTGTAGAGCCAGAGAAACCGGGTCAGCAGAGCTGCTTTGGAGAGAGAGAACTAGGTCAGCAGAGCTGCTTTAGAGCCAGAGAACCAGGCCAGCAGAACTGCTTTCGAGCCAGAGAACCAGGTCAGCAGAGCTGCTTTAGCGCCAGAGAACCAGGTCAGCAGAGCTGCTTTAGAGCCAGAGAACCAGGTCAGCAGAGCTGATCTAGAGCCAGAGAACCAAGCCAGCAGAGCTGCTTGAGAGCCATAGAACCAGGTCAGCAGAGCTGCTTTAGAGGGAGAGAACCAGGTCAGCAGAGCTGCTCTAGAGCCAGAGACCCAGGTCAGCAGAGCTGCTGTAGAGCCAGAGAACCAGGTCAGCACAGCTGCTTTAGAGCCATTGAACCAGGTCAGCAGAGCTGCTGTAAAGCCAGATAAACCAGATCAGCAGAGCTGCTTTAGAACCAGAGAACCAGGTCAGCAGAGCTGCTGTAGAGCCTGAGAAACAGGTCAGCAGAGCTGCTTTAGAGCCATTGAACCAGGTCAGCAGAGCTGCTGTAAAGCCAGATAAACCAGGTCAGCAGAGCTGCTTTAGAGCCAGAGAACCAGGCCAGCAGAGCCGTTGTAGAGCCAGGAAACCAGGCCAGCAGAGCTGCTCTAGAGCCTAAGAAGCAGGTCAGCAGAGCTGCCCGAGAACCAGCGACCCAGGTCAGCAGAGTGGCTCTAGAGCCAGAGAACCGGGTCAGCAGAGCTGCTGTAGAGCCTGAGAAACCAGGTCAGCAGAGCTGCTTTAGAGGGAGAGAACCAGGTCAGCAGAGCTGCTCTAGAGCCAGAGAAACCAGGTCAGCAGAGCTGCTTTAGAGGGAGAGAACCAGGTCAGCAGAGCTGCTTTAGAGCCAGAGAACCAGGTCAGCAGAGCTGCTCTAGAGCCAGAGAACCAGGTCAGCAGAGCTGCTTTAGAGCCATAGAACCAGGTCAGCAGAGCTGCTGTAGAGACACAGACACCAGGTCAGTAGAGCTGCTTTAGAGTGAGAGAACCAGGTCAGCAGAGGTGCTTTAGAGGGAGAGAACCAGGTTAACAGAGCTGATTTAGAGCCAAGGGACCAGGTCAGCAGAGCTGCTCGAGAAGCAGAGAACCAGGTCAGCAGAACTGCTTAAGAGCCATAGAACCAGGTCAGCAGTGCTGCTTCAGGGCCAGAGAACCAGGTCAGCATGTCTGTTGTAGAGCCAGAGACGCAGGTTAGCAAAGCTGCTCTCGAGCCTAAGAATTAGGACAGCAGAGCTGCTCTAGAGCCAGAGAACCAGGTCAGAAGAGCTACTGTAGAGCCAGAGAAACCAGGTCAGCAGAGCTGCTTTAGAGGGAGAGAACCAGGTCAGCAGAGCTGCTTTAGAGCCAGAGAACCAGGCCAGCAGAGCTGCTTTAGAGCCAGAGAACCAGGTCAGCAGAGCTGGTCTAGAGCCAGACAACCAGGTCAGCAGAGCTGCTCTAGAGCCAGAGAACCAGGTCAGCAGAGCTGCTGTAGAGCCTGAGAAACCTGGTCAGCAGAGCTGCTTTAGAGGGAGAGAACCAGGTCATCAGAAGTGCTTTAGAGCCAGAGGACCAGGTCACCTGAGCTCTTTAGAGGTAGAGAACCAGATCAGCAGAGCTGATTTCGAGCCAGAGAACAAGGTCAGCAGAGCTGCTTTATAGGGAGAGAACTAGGTCAGCAGAGCTGCTTTAGAGCCAGAGAAACCAGGCCAGCAGAACTGCTTTAGAGGGAGAGAACCAGGTCAGTAGAGCTGCTTTATAGCCAGAGAACCAGGTCAGGAGAGCTGCTCTAGAGCCAGAGAAACCAGGTCAGCAGAGCTGCTGTAGAGGGAGAGAACCAGGTCAGTAGAGCTGCATTAGAGCCAGAGAACCAGGTCAGCAGAGCTGCTCTAGAGCCAGAGAGCCAGGTCAGCAGAGCTATTTTAGAGCCATAGAACCAGGTCAGAAGTGCTGCTCTAGAGGCAGAGAACTAGGTCAGCAGAGCTGATTTAGAGGGCAAGAACCAGGTCAGCAGAGCTGCTCTAGAGCCAGAGAACAAGGTTAGCAGAGCTGCTTTAGAGCCAAAGAACCAGGTCAGTAGAGCTGCTGTAGAGTAAGAGACACCATGTCAGTAGAGCTGCTTTAGGGTGAGAGAACCAGGACAGCAGACAGCAGAGGTGCTTTAGAGGGTGAGAAACAGGTCAGCAGAGCTGCTTTAGAGCCAAGGGACCAGGTCAGCAGAGCTGCTCTATAGCCAGAGAACCAGGTCAGAAGAACTGCTTTAGAGTCATAGAACCAGGTCAGCAGTGCTACGTCAGAGCCAGAGAACCAGGTCAGCAGAGCTTTTGTAGAGCCAGAGACGCAGGTCAGCAGAGCTGCTCTAGAGCCTTTGAATTTGGTCAGCTGAGTTGCTCTTGAGCCAGAGAACCAGGCCAGCAGAGTTGCTGTAGAGCCAGAGAACCAGGCCAGCAGAGCTGCTTTAGAGCCAGAGAACCCAGTCAGCAGAGCTGCTTTAGAGCCAGAGAACCAGGTCAGCAGAGCTGCTTTAGAGCCAGAGAACCAGGTCAGCAGAGCTGCTCTAGAGCCAGAGAACCAAGTCAGCAGAGCTGCTTGAGAGCCATAGAACCAGGTCAGCAAAGCTGCTTTAGAGGGAGAGAACCAGGTCAGCAGAGCTGCTTCAGAGCCAGAGAACCAGGTTAGCAGAGCTGCTCTAGAGCCAGAGAACCAGGTCAGCATAGCTGCTTTAGAGCCATAGAACCTGGTCAGCAGAGCTGCTGTAGAGACAGAGACACCAGGTCAGTAGGGCTGCTTTAGAGTGAGAGATCCAGGTCATCAGAGGTGCCTTAGAGGGGGAGAACTAGGTCAGCAGAGCTGCTTTAGAGGCCAAGGGACCAGGTCAGCAGAGCTGCTCTAGAGCCAGAGAACCAGGTCAGCAGTGCTGCTTC
Source organism: Lissotriton vulgaris (assembly GCF_964263255.1). Classification (NCBI taxonomy): domain Eukaryota; kingdom Metazoa; phylum Chordata; class Amphibia; order Caudata; family Salamandridae; genus Lissotriton; species Lissotriton vulgaris. The sequence goes on along the minus strand of NC_141696.1, from coordinate 886,171,928 downwards.
AGAGCCAGAGAACCAGGTCAGCAGAGCTGTTGTAGAGCCAGAGACCTAGGTCGGCGGAGTTGCTCTAGAGCCTAAGAATTAGGTCAGCAGAGCTGCTCTAGAGCCAGAGAACCAGGTCAGCAGAACTGCTTTAGAGCCATAGAACCAGGTCAGCAGTGCTACTTCAGAGCCAGAGAACCAGGTCAGCAGAGCTGTTGTAGAGCTAGAGACGCAGGTCAGCAGAGCTGTTCTAGAGCCTAAGAATTAGGTCGTACAAAAGGGGGTGGTGATAGATGGAGCATCTGAATTAATCAAACACTCACACCCAGTCAAAAGATCTGGGTTTAATCCATCACCGTTCTTTAGCCCACTCTGCCACCCGAGTTCAGACATGGCTATATGCAAATCAGTCTGACCCTGTGCCTCAATGGAACAGTCCAGCCCGAACTGCCAAGCCATGTCTTACCTGGACCGGAAACAAGCTTCCGAGGACCGGTTTCTGGCATTCCAGCCGTCTTCAGCCCGGCTTGCTTGAATCCAGTGGCAAAGTGAGCAAGGGACTCACGTCTGAGCATACCCTGCCACACTTATGGCGGCCAGAAGCAGTACAAAAGGGGGTGGTGATAGATGGAGCATCTGAATCAATCAAACACTCACACCCAGTCAAAAGATCTGGGTTTAATCCATTACCGTTCTTTAGCCCACTCTGCCACCCCAGTTCAGACATGGCCAAAGAATTAGGTCAGCAGAGCTGCTCTTGAGCCAGAGAGCTGCTGTAGAGCCAGAGAAACCAGGTCAGCAGAGCTGCTTTGGGCGGAGAGAACCAGGTCAGCAGAGCTGCATCAGAGCCAGAGAACCAGGTCAGCCGAGCTGCTTTAGAGCCAGAGAACCACGTCAGCAGAGCTGCTTTAGAGCCATAGAACCAGGTCAGCAGAGCTGCTTTAGAGCCGGAGAACCAGGTCAGCAGAGCTGCTCTAGAGCCTAAGAACCAGGTCAGAAGAGCTGCTCTAGAGCAAGAGAACCAGGTCAGCAGAGCTGCCGTAGAGCCAGAGAAACTAGGACAGTAGAGCTGCTTTAGAGGGAGAGAACAAGGTCAGCAGAGCTGTTTTAGAGGGAGAGAACAAGGTCAGCAGAGCTGTTGTAGAGCCAGAGAACCAGATCAGCAGAGCTGCTCTATAGCCAAAGAACCAGGTCAGCAGAGCTGCTCTAGAGCCAGAGAACCAGGTCAGCAGACCTGCTGTAGAGCCAGAGAAACCAGGTCAGCAGAGCTGCTTTAGAAAGCGAGAACCAGGCCAGCAGAGCTTCTTTAGAACCAGAGAACCAGGTCAGCAGAGCTGCTTTAGAGCAGAGAACCAGGTCAGCAGAGCCGCTCTAGCTGACACTGACTGACTGACACTGACTGACTGACTGACACTGACTGACACTGATTCACTGACACTTACTGACTGACACTGACTGACACTGATTGACTGACACTGACTGACTGACACTGACTGACTGACTGACACTGACTGACACTGATTGACTGACTGCACTGACTGACACTGATTGACTGACAGTGACTGACTGACACTGACTGACTGACACTGACAGACACTGACTGACTGACTGACACTGACAGACTGACACTGACTGAATACTCTCTACGAAGCTACTACTCACTCTCTACTACTCACTCTCTATTTCCCTACTACTCTCTACTACTCACTCTCTACTACTACTCTCTACTACTATCTCTCTACTACTCAGTCACTACTTTTCACTCTCTACTACTCACTCTCTACTACTCTCTCTCTACTACTCACTCTCTACTACTCACTCGCTACTACTCTCTGCTACTCACTCTCTACTACTCTCTAATACTACTCTCTACTACTAACTCTCTACTACTCACTCTTTACTACTCTCTCTACTACTCTCTACCACTCACGCTCTACTACTCTACTACTCACTCTCTACTACTCCCTCTCTAGTTCTCACTCTGCACTACTCACTCTCTACTACTCTCTACTACTCACTCTACTACTCACTCCACTACTCTCTACTACTCACTGTCTACTACGCTACTACTCACTCTCTATTACTCTCTACTACTCACTCTCTACTACTCACTCTTCTACTCTCTGCTAATCACTCTTTGCTACTCTCTCTACTACTCTCTACTACTCTCTACTACTCACTCCATACTCTCTATTACTCACTCTCTACTCTCTACCTCTCTCTACCTCTCTCTCTACTACTCTCTACCTCTCTACCTCTATCTCTATACCTATACCTCTCTACCTCTCTACCTCACCACCTCTACCTCTACACCTCTAGCCTCTCTACCTCTCTCTACTCGCACACATATGCACATATATATATATATATATGCATATATATGCATTTATATATATATATATATATGTGTGTATATATCTATATACATATATAAACATATATATAATCTGCATATCTATATAAATACAAATAGAAATGCATGCATACATATACATATATGCATACATATGCGTTATGTACATGAACGTTTGAAAAACACTAATAAAAGCAAAGCTAGAAAGCCACCTCATTGCAAACAGAATTGCTTTAACTTAAACGAGGGTGAGACCTATTGCATTTTCAATGCTTGTTTACTTTGGTTCCATCAAGAGGGCATTCAGATGTGTCACACATTTGCCATAAATTCTGAATGTTAGCACTCTAGTTCCTCATTAGATCACTGTAGTAAAACTACTGCCCACCAGGGAAGTCTGCTGCTGGTATTCAAAGAGCATGTTACAGTCTGCTTGTTAGAATTTTTTACTGAAATAGAAGAGGATTTGAGAAGTAAAAATGTGCCCTAATTTTTCTTTCTGCAGCACTAATCATAATTCCTAAGGCAAAATGAAGCCCTTCTTTTTGTTCCTTTGCAAATTAAATGTTTTAAGTGTTACCACGTTATTCCAATCAAGATGGCTTCAGGTGTTCCATACTTTTGTCATAAGTAAGACTGTTAGCGCTCTAGTTGTTCTTTAGAACACTCCGGGACATTCTGTCATTGGACTATACTTGGGCTACATCTGGGTGATATTTGTGCTACATTTGGGCTCTTTTGTCTCTGGCGGCCATCTTGGGAGACTTATTTGTTATGAAGTTTCCTAATTTCCTCATTTACTACAGTCTCCTCAGTAGGAAATACTTTCAGTGTTTTACTTTGCTTCCATAAAGAAGGCATTCAGATGTGTCACATTTGCCATAAATTCTGAATGTTAGCACTCTAGTTTCTCATTTGGTCACTGTAGTAAAGCTACTGCTCACCAGGGAAGTCTGCTGCTGGTATTGAAAGTACATGTTTCAGTCTGCATGCCAGCATTTTTTTTAATGAAATAGAAGAGGATTTGAGAAGTCACTCAAATGTGTGCCCTCATTTTTCGTTCTGCAGCACTAATCATACTTGCTATGGCAAAATGAACCCCCTCATTTTGTTCCTTTTAAATTAAATGTTTTAAGAGTTACCACTTCATTCCAATCAAGATGGCTCAGGTGTGCTATACTTTTGTCATAAGTAAGGCTGTTAGCACTCTAGTTGTTCTTTAGAACACTCTGGGAAACTGCAGTAGAACACAAAGGAATCAACTGACAGTCTCTGCCCTTGTTGGATGTACACGTTTTACTGAGAATGTCAGACTTCATTCTTACATGACTGAGAAATATAATGTGAATTTACAGAAAATATGCTCTCAGTTTAGCTTATAGATCACCTTCCAAACCTCTGTGGGAAAAGCATGAGAACATAGTTTTCTCTCAAACATGATCATGATATCCCAGCAGAAGGCTTTTTCACATGGTAAAATCACCTTAGAACACACAACAATTCCTAAAGTGAGTAAGGTACCATCAACACCGCCTATTCTACAGAGTCAGTCATCCTGACAGTCATGGATGATCTCAGAGGGGGGCGGATAGGGGCCTTACCCAAGCCCTGATTTTCTCTTGGATTTGTCAGCAGCTTTTGACACAGTTGATCATAACACTCTGATTGATCCTGTCAGCAATGCTGGGATCCAGGGCCTGGCTCGGAAGTGGCTCTCCTCCTTACTCAGCAACCGGTTTCAATCAGTACATCTTACCAACTTCTCCTCCAAGAAAATGGACCTGACTTGTGAGGTTCCCTAAGGCTCCTCCCTCTCCCGCTTCTTTTCAATTTGTTCCTCCTCCCTTTAATCTCCTCCTTGCGAGAAAGGAAAGTTGGGACATATAATTACTCTGATGATCTTCAATTGGTTTGCGATATCAATCTTTCTCCATCTTCTGTGTCTCATTTTCAAGACACTATGATATTTATAAGTGAATGGATGAACAAAAATCAATTGAAGCCCAACCCTGATAAAACAGAGCTTATCCTCTCTGGCCGGCTTCCTAATCCATGGAACTCCAACTTTTGGCCTCCTATTCTGGGCGACCCTCCACTTCCGGTCAGCTCAGCCAAGAGTTTGGGCATAGTGATAAGCCATGACCTGTCTTTGAAGGCTCAGATCAGCTCTGTGGTCTCTGCCGGGTTTTATCAACTGCGTAGAATCAAGAAGATCAGAAGATTTCTGTCTCGGGAAGCTCTGACCTTAGTTATCTTGGCATTGGTCATCTCCCGACTGGACTATGCAAATTCACTTTATGTAGGCATGCCGACTTACCATCTCAGACGCCTTCAGCTAGTCCCGAACCAGGCTGCTAGAGTGATCTTTCACCAACCTAAATGGCATCACGTCAGACCACTGATGAAAAGCCTCCACTGACTTCCAGTGGCCATGTGTTGTGTATTTAAGTTGGGATGCACTATTTTTAAAGCGCTACATGGCAATAGTCCAGCCTTCATCTCCTCCAAGATTCTACGTTATGTCCCCACTCATAACCTAGAATCCTCCTCTCTGAATCTGTTAGTCACTCCTACCTTTAAGCGTAAGAAACATGGTGGCTCCCGATTTGCAGTCTTAGCACCCCAGTTTTAGAATACGCTCCCTGTGGAGCTGAGGTCGGTCACCTCTTGTGCACTATTCAGAAAACAGCTGGAAACCTGGTTGTTTTCACAGGCATATGTCAACTAGACTCCTTCCTTCCGCTGCTACCTCACCTCCACTCCAGCGCCAAGAAACCGTGTGGTGAACATGCATTTGATAAGTATTTTTTAACATAACATAATATAACGTAGACCTAGGATTCAGTGAGTGGTTATGTAGTAACTGGTATTGGTGTATCTATGGTTTCGAAAATGGAAGTCTGCATTTTAGAGTGGGTTTTTTCTAAGGTTATATTAGGGTGTGAGAAAGTGCATCAGATTATCACATGGATGATGTCCTCAGTGATGTCATTTGAGAAGTCATCAGTGATGTCACTGACCATGTCATGAGTGATGTAATATGTGACGTCATCAGTAGTGCATTCTTGGGGCGTGAATTATAGTTAGCTCTACTAACTATAATGGCCGAATTTTGAAATGTCCAACTACCTATAACTCCCTGAAACCTATGGTTTTTTCTGTTATTTTCTAAGGTTTTTTAAATGCTAATTTCTAAATATAACGTCCCTGAAACCTATGCTTTTTTCAGTGAATTTCAAGGGTTTTTAAATGGCTAATTTTTAACTAAAATGTGTTTTCAGTATCTTTCATTTTTTTGGGTGATATTTTGTAAGTTTAATATCGTAATTTTGTTGTTGTTAATAAAATTATACAAATGTCTTCTATTTTCTTAAATATTAATAATTGTTTTGAGGGGAGAAAAAGTGGAGTTGCGCACCCATTGTCTACCTATCTCGGTTGGTGCGCGCATTCAAGGAGCCATATTGGTAAAGTTGTGAAGAATGCGTGTTTGGTTGGTGACTGGTGCGTGGTACCTGGCCCCGCGTAACGTCATATACATATGGGGTCATGCCAGGTGCGCGTTTGTTATGTGATGGGTGCGCAGTACTTGGCCCTGTGTAACGTCATGTACGTATGAGGTTGCGCCGGGTTCGCGCCTCCCGTAAATATTTTTAATGTTTCACAACTACACATATATAACTTAATCTTTATATGAGGGCAAGACATTATCTAACATATTTATAAAAATAATATATTTGTACTTGTAATAAACGTATATTATTGTTAAATATATTTTCACGAAGTCACGCCGCGTGCATGTTTGTTGTGCGCCGGGTGCACGACACCCATGTCAGTGTAAAAGAAAGCATTTCTTTGCTTCATAAGTTTTCCCATTGTAACAATTGAAGGACCCCATCCATTTTAGTCATTCTCTCTGCAGCATCACTGGACAGACATCTTTTGTAGTTTTGCAGCTGTTCTGTAAATTTGTTTGGTCTTTTTTACTATAAAACTGTTGAAATGGATTTTCCAAATCTGGATCCACAACTTCCATTTGATGATAAAGATATTGAGAACCACCTTCCAAGAAAAGACCGGAATCCATTATCTGGAAGTTTTTCACCATCCCAGATGGTGAAAGCAAAGTTAATGCTCGGAAGATGAGCTGTACTCTATGTCCTCGGATTTTGTGACAAAAAGTACTCATGTAGAACATTGAGTATGTACAAGTAGCTGCAGACAATTCATCCGAGACATTTTGCATGAGAGCAGCTGTGACGTGCACAAGGAAACATGCAGCAAGGTGACCAAGCAGCTGGTCCCATTACTTCTGGAGCGTCAAGCACCTCGTCTCGAGGTCCGGACATTAGCACAGAGTTTGCCAACTTGCAACAACACTGCATAAAATGCAAAGCCATATTATGTTGTGGTGAACAATCTGTGGATGTGGCCATCATAGCTGCTAATTTTATTTGTATTTTTTATTGGAATAACTTTATAATTCCAAAAATGAAGACTTTAGCCTGTTGCTTTTTTCAGTTTTCTAAAAATACCATAAACAATTACAAAACATTTCTTAAAACACACAAACAAAATTAAAAACAAAGAAGAAGAAAAAAAGAGTTCTTTTCAGAACTACCATATCTGGTTAAAAAGAGAAATAACTGCTTCCTTATATATGGGTGATTGCATGAGTACATGTATAGAGTTTGTTTTGGAAAAAGAACAACGGTGGAGGATTCCCATCAAAACAGCACCTGGTCAAATATTCTCCCAAAATTAGTTTAGACCCACATTATAATATATGGGACAATATGTGTGCACACTTCAATAACACCCACCGTTACAATGTTGGTTCAAATCATGAACTATGAATTACTTTAAACAAGGTCAAGGTGCACCACTTTAGAGTTTGCATGAACTGATAACTTTGATGAGGTTAGCAGCAATGATCACATTAGTTGTTACTTGTGTTCTTTAAGAGTTCTTTTATTGAGTTTAGTTGTAAGTAACAAATCACACACAGGAGCTACAGCCGACGCGTTTCGTCCTCTTGGGACTTCTTCAGGGCAAAGTGAAAGATAGAATAGTGTCCTTGTGTTTTTCTCCCGTGACTATCAGGGTGCGTGGAAATATCTGTAACGATTTGTTATGCTCGATAGGGCATCCTGTTGAACAAAAAGTTCTCTGTGGAGGAATCTCGTCTGTCCGAGCCGTTCTTATTATTGGGCAGTATATACCTATTTGTGGTCTATACTGCCAAAATTCTCTTGAAAGGGTATTTCAATATTGTACATGTAAATATCATCAAGAATATGGATGATGATCCAAAAAGAGCTGGAACCAGGGTAGTAGAAAATGTAGGTTTTAGTCTGGCTATCTATTGTAGTTGGCTTGTTATAAGGAATGGGGTATTAAACCTTCTGCTTAGGCACTCTTAATAAAGTGAGCTAAGGCATCCCCTGGTTCCTATATCCACCTGCAGTACAACGTCCTCCTCCGTCAGGTAGCAGCTGTGATCATTGCTGCTAACCTCATCAAAGTAATCAGTTCATGCAAACTCTAAAGTGGTGCACCTTGACCTTGTTTAAAATGTATAGAGTTTGATTGATTCAAAGGTCTGCATGTGCAGTGCACAGGTAATTGTAGTACTGCATGTATTACTGCCTGGGTCATTGCATGACTATATGGGTAGTAACTGGACGATTAGAGTACTGCAATGAGAGTGCATAGTGAATTTATAAGTGCTTGGATATTGGCGTAGTGATTGGAGAAGTACATGCTATTTCTACTCTGGTTGCCAATGACACAGCAATCCGGCTGTGGACTAAAAGCTTCCTCTTACGTGTAACTGTTCATTCCCCAAAGGACGGTGGTTGGCCCACCACTGGGCAAACATGTAATGTGGGTTTTGCATGACCATATACTGCTCCAGCTCAGACAGACCACAGAATGTGAACAAAACATTCAGAATCACACAGATGTGTCATGTCTATCTTCACTCAAAGTTCAAATATTAGATGAATATAGGGACATAGATTGCACAAAAAATATACCCCGGTAAATGACATTAATACATATATATGAGCCTGACACACATGGCCAATTAGATGACTGTGAACGGGTGAACTAGCTGTGGTCTCTTTGCACATGAACAACAATCTTGCAATCCCCCAACGTAGGCCCATGTACACGTATAAAATGGAGCTGTGTGTAGAAATGTCAAAGTCGGGAGCAGGCCCGAATCAGTGTCCCCCCATCACATGTTGGAACATAACATCTGTTCACATTACCTACTTACACACATCTGTGTAGACGCTGCCTGTTATGATGGATCACATTGATCCAAGTGGCAGGAAGTTGGACACCATACTCACATTGCTGAGGACACATAAGGGCACAGTTGTATCAGCAGCTGTCAAAACCACAATCTCTATTGCACAAAAGTTGGACTGGCTAGAGGGACTCACCCCCAATATGCATGAGTCAGTCAGTCCCTCCCTGTATGTGGACAATGCTCATTGAGGCACACAATTTTTCGTTCTCATCAGCACTCATCACAGTTGGACACTGGTGAAGTAGCATATGTTTTATTAGCATGTGCATGTCAGTACAGGCAAGGCAAGTGCCAGAAACTGCAAACAAATGCATCAGACAATAACAGAAAGCATAAGTACATGTCGAGGTGCACTATATGGGGATGCAAAAATGAACACAGGTCCTTATGGCTGGAAACATGCTTAGCCTAGCTTGCAGATGGGCATCAGAGCTGCTAATTTGTTTTTTATTGTAATAACTTTATAATTCCAAAAGTTAAGACTTTAGCCTGTTGCTTTTTTCAGTTTTCTAAAAATACCACAAAAAATTACAAAATAGTTTAAAAAAAACACCCAAAAAATTAAAAACAAAGAAGAAAAAAAAGAGTTATTTTCAGAACTACCACACGATTTGTCGTTCTCATCAACACTCATCACAATTGGACACTGGTGAAGTAGCATATGTTTTATTAGCATGTGCGTGTCAGTACGGGCAAGGCAAGTGCTAGAAGCAGTAGACAAATGCATCAGACAATAACAGAAAGCATAAGTGCATGTCGAGGTGCACTATATGGGGATGCAAAAATTACCACAGGTCATTTTGGGTGGAAACGCGCTTAGCCTACCTTGCCTTCCTGGACGAGTTATGTGATGTTTGCCATCTGCTTATTGCCCGTGTCAGGGAACAAAAGTCAATGCCCATGGGATCTGCTTCACCTTGCAAAGGTGTCTACCAACACGCTTAGGTACACACACATGCATTCTGAGGAATGCTTACATGTCCACTGTTGTGATGGGATATGTGACCATTCCTCCGAGATGCAACAAGGTGTTGGGACCTGTGCTCTGGGTTACAATCAGTTGTAACTGCAGGTACATACTCATTCCTTCATGAATGCGAGCGCAGCCTTATGTGAAATATTTTCCAGAAATACGTCATTCCGAGTTCAACAAACACGAGGGAGACTTAATCCATTAACTTGTCCAGACATATGTGCTGTGTGCAGGCCGTTTCACCAATCCGCACTACAGCCCAATAAGGTAGCGGCTCGATGTAGTCATTGCACATGATGATTTGTGCAATCTCCCATCCACTACTGCCAGCAGATAATCCACATATCAAAGCATCCCACGCACTACTGTTCGTGAGCCAACAGGGGCGACAGACGCAAGTCATAATCCAATTCAGCTACCGTTGTGTTTGGTAGGCAGACCTCCATGGGCCACTCAAATGTACATGTTCGACAGTGGAGCCATGGCTGGATGCAGGTGACGTACGCAAGATGGAAGCTTAGACGGTAACTGATCCACAGCACTGCCATTGGCAGAGATTCCAACAGATACAGCATACGTGCCCGTCACAGTTCCACGTGACAGGGGTTCTACATGTCTCCGGGATGGCCTGCCATTACGTTTGTAGATCTCTTAGAGCTGGCACTCTCCTGGCCGGCGTCAATTATGCGGATGATATGCCACAGCTCTGAGCAATGTGTCTTATGTGTGTGCAACAATTGTACTTATAAATTGCATTTAATACCAGTGCCAAGGGCTTCCCATGGTGGGGTGCCTCATGCATTGAATATTGTGTGTGGGATGTGGACAAGTAGCTCTTTCATCAACGCAGTTCGTGGTGTGGGAGCCGTCAAAATGTAGTATGGTATCTGTTTCCTAGGGTAACAGCCTCATTCAAGACCAAGGTCGCAGGTGCAGCTGTCCTTCAGTCTTGATTCAGAAAGTGGTGTAAATCCATTCAGTAGTTGTTGAGAAATGTAAAAAATAAAAGTTTCAAAATCAATTTGCCATAGGAAACTTTAGCCAAGCCTACAGTCCGAACGCCTCAATTAAATGCTTTATGTATGGAGAGAAAGCAGCTTTACTTCCTAATGTCGGTCTGAGTACTGCTTGCATTTCATAAATGTGATGTGGCCTTGGTACTGCAATTGAGGCCAGACCTTCGAATTATGTTGCTCCAATAGCGATAGACACACAATATGTTGGATGGATGTTCCAAAGGCCCAAGTACCATTGAGCTCATTGTATGTTCTCTCTTTCTCTTCCTCACTCTCTCTCTCTCCCCCTCTCTGCCTCTTTCTCTTTCTCTGTCCAATGATGAGTGCATGACACATCTCCTTATCTTGGATTTTGTCTTGCAGTCTGGCTGTGACGTACAGATTGTCCTGGAATGAGCCGCCATGAGTCTTTCTAATAGTTGTTTTGACTCACATATAAATCTGATATATTTTTTTGGGGACTTTCAATGATGAATGAATGTTTCTCTTTTTTCTGCCACCCCTGCATATTTAATTAAAGCCCCGGGGGATGCCAATCCCCGAGGCTTGTGGAGGACTCAGAGGGTCCCCAAAAATTATTTAACAAGCCCCATGGAGTTAACGGTCCCCGGGGCTACGGGAGGTTTGTGTCCCCTTCTGCACCTAATTTACATAGACCTGGTGAGGTGGTGGTACATGGACCTGCAGAGGCCCTGCACGCCCCCTTAATATAATTATAGAACTGCCCCAGGACCCTGCCCTACCTGGGGACACATTTAAATGGATCGGGGGAACCCACTTAATTTTATTTTGTATTTTCTTTGCCCGGATTTGCGCTCCCAGCATGCATTCTGACGATTTCTTAAAAAACATAATAATAATGTTTGGGCCTACAGCTCCTTGTGGGACCCCAGTGAGCAGGACTAGGGGGTTAGGGCGTTTCTAACCTGCCCCTTTTCTTGTTTTTTGTGTTTGCTTCAATGTTTTCTTCTGACTCGGTTCTACAGAGTCACAAGATGGCTGCAAACACTTCCTCGTTTAGAGTGTTGCCAGCCAATCACAGTGAAGCTCATGGTTGTGACAGCCAATCACAGTCAAGCGCATGGTCCGGACGGTGCGCGAACCCACCACTGCCCCAAACTTTTATTTTTTAAATTTCTCAGCAACTTCTGAAAGGATTTACACCATTTAAAAAAAGATGCTTTTTGAATCAAGCACTACCTTGTTGCCAAATTTGGTGTCATTCCGTTCAGCAGTTAAAGCTGAAGCCTTGACTAAAGTTTCCTATGGGAAAATGATTTTTTCACTTTTATTTTTTTAATTTCTCAGCTACTACTGAACAGATTTACACCATTTACAACAAAGGTCACTTTCTAAACCAAGCTCTACCTTTTTGCCAAATTTGGCGTAATTACAATCAGCAGTTCGGGCTGTAGCCGGTACTAAAATTTCCTATGGGAATTAACATGGAGAAAACACTTTTTGGGACCCCCCTTTTTTCGCAGCCCCCGCTTGACTATTTACCCCCAAAGTTTCAGGATAGGAGCTTACCTGGATAGACCTTTTTTGAGAATTTCACGAAGATTCGTCAAACGACGCCAAAGTTATTAACAAATCAAAAAATGCTTTTTCCTATGGAAACTAGGCTCTAACTATAACTATCTACTATACAAAATAATAAATATTAAATATGATAAATAATAATATTTATATAAAAAATAAAGTAGATTTAATATAAATAAAAATATATAATAAATTATATATATGTGTACCAATAACATAAGATCCAATTAAAAAAACAGCGTTGGATAGCAGAGCGGTAAAAATTACTATTCCCACTCCAGTGAGTGCAAGTATAGCAAAAGTGTTGGATAGCGGAGGGGTAGAATTTGCTATTCCCACTCCAGTGAGTGTGACAGTAGGGAAAGTGTTGAACAGAGGAGGGATTATAATTACTATTCCCACTCCAGTGAGTGCAACAGTAAGGAAAGTGTTGGATAGCGGAGGAGTAAAACCTACTATTTCAACTCCAGGGAGTGCAACAGTAGGTATATTGTTGGATAGCATAGGGGTAAAAATTACTACTCCCACTCCAGTGAGTGTAACAGTAGGGAAGTGTTGGACAGCGGAGAGGTAAAATGATTATTCCCACTCCAGTGCATGCAACAGTAGGAAAAGGGTTGGACAGCAGAGGGGTAAAAAATTCTGTTCCCGCACCAGTGTGTAACAGTAGAGAAAGTGTTGGATAACAGAGGGGTAAAAATGACTATTCCCGCTCCAGTGAGTGCAACAGTAGGGAAAGTTTTGGATAGCGGAAGGGTAAAAATTACTATTCCCACTCCAGTGAGTGCAACAGTACCGAAAGTGTTGGATAGTGGTGGGATAAAATGTACTATTCCCACTCCAATAATTGTGAAAGTAGGGAAAGTGTTGGATACCGGAGGGATACAAATGACTATTCCCACTCCAGTGAGTGCAACAGTAAGAAAAGTGTTGGATTTCATAGGAGTAAAAATTAATATTCCCACTCCAGTCAGTTCCAAATTAAAAACAAACAAAATTTTAACAACTGTAAAAATATTTTTAAAACTAAATATTTTACAAAATATACCAATATGTTAAAAATTCAGATACGAATATATTTAATATTAGTTAAACAAAACACTTTATAATGTTAATATAAATTAACAACGAATTATTAATTAATTAAACATAAATTACTTTGCACCATTTACCCCTATAAACCCCACAACTAACATCTAAAATTAATTACACAATTTCTGTAATTAATTCACTATCAATTAATTAATATTAATTAAGAACTCATTATTAATTAATTAGAGATAAATTACTTCCTACCATTTACCCCATAAATGCCACAACATCTAAAAAAATCACACGATTACCATAATTAATTATTAATGAGTTAATAAATATTAATTAACAACCAATTAGTAATTAGTTACAAATAAATTACTTCCCACAATTAACGCTATAAAATCTAAATTAAATAAATAACAAATATTCATTAATTTACTATAATTACATTACTTCCCTCCCTATCCCCCTATAAACCCACAACTCGCTACAGAACTAAAAAATGCAAAATGCATTTACATTAAAATTCATAACTACTACAAATTCAACATATATATTAAAAAAACAAACAGTACTTACACAAAAAAACATACATCACATACATTTAAAATATAAACCAAAATACATAACACTAATTAAACAAGCATTGGCATACCCAATAGGTCTCACCTTTGGAACCTTATAAGTGTTTAGTTATCCAGCACAATATCCTTGGTGCAACAACATCAACTGTTGCATGCCTAAACACTTATAAGGTCCCAAATGCGGTTAGCAACGTCAATAGCTCAAACTTTCAGTAATGAGAGACCTATTACTTTGCAAATGCTTGTTGTTGATTGTTGGGGTTAGTCTTCTGCTCTCATGGAACTGTTACATGTTGTCCAGTTTCTTTGCTGCAAGTTAAAAGGAGTTCATTGAGACACATTAGAGTGATCTATAAGTATGGGCGAATTTTGCGTTAATGGCAAAAAAATCCGCGAGTTCGCGGGTTTTCCGGCAAAATCGAGTTTTTTTTTTGCCATTTGCACAAATATGTGACCACGTGTTTCTGTGAGCTGTCCATGACAGTGAGGCAAGGGCGGGAAGACATTGCATACCCTAGTGTGTGTGTGGTGAGGCCAAACGGGTGGGGCTTCTATGCAAGTTCAAATGCCTCTTGTTTATAAAGGGTCAGCGACCGATCAGAGCAGCAGATGAGAAGAAAGCAGCCTCCTGGTCACAGGAAGTACACAGGGATTGCGCTAGAGAAACTTGTGGATGCAAAGACCTCCATCAAGGATTACATCTAATTGTAGACGGTAGATATGGGGAGGAAGCACACCTGCCTAGCCTAGACCGTGCTCACTATTTGTTTGGGCTGATTATAATGCGTCACTGAATTTGAGCTTCAACTCGGGCACCTGCTTTATATCTGTAAGTGCTTCCAGTTGAGGTTTAATTTTTGTGACAGGAGCATTGTGCCAGAATGTATCCTGCCTGCATATTTATCCACGATGATGCCACCAGTTGTGCCATACCTCTACTCAACTGGAGTACTTTCTACTGGCTAATCAGTAAGTGCTACCTCGTTGGGTAAATGTATAGTGCTTTTGCTACACTACAGCTGCGTAAAGGCCCAGAAAAGTTGTCTCTAGTGACCATGTGTGTCTGTAACTTTGCCACCGTGCCGAAAGGCGCCGAGGTCCCTCGAGTGAGCTGTCCATCATAGTGAGGAAAGGGCGGGAAGACATTGCATACCCTAGTATGTGTGTGGCGGGGCCAAACGGGTGGGGCTTCTATGCGATTTCACATGCCTCTTGTTTATGAAGGGTCAGAAACCGATCAGAGCAGCAGATGAGAAGAAAGCAGCCTCCTGGTCACAGGAAGTACACGGGGATTGCGCTTGAGAAACTCTTGGATACAAAGACCTCCATCAATGATGACATCTAATTGTAGTAGGCGGTAGATATAGGGAGGAAGCACACCTGTCTAGCCTAGACCGTGCTCACTAGTTGTTTGGGCTGATTATTTGAGCTTCAACTCGGGCATGTGCAAAAAAATCCGCCCGCGAGCGAATTTGCAAATATTTCGGCAATTTCGTGAGATTCGCGGATCGCGAAATTGCCGAAAATTCGCAAATTCCGTGAGCGGAACGGATTTTGCGCTTATACTTAGTAATCTAAAGTAAATGAAAAGAGGGATGAGTAGGTAGACAAGTGGATATTGTTAGATTGCAGGGAACAGCCACACAGCTGAGTTTGCGATTTGAGAAGAGGTGTGGTCAGTTTGCAGAAATCTAGTGGGAAGTGAAATGGACAGGCATGCCATACTACAGGCTATACTCGGAGTGTAATGCATGCCGAGGATGGAGGATCTTCAGAAGAGGGTGACTGGATGAAAGAGAAGGGAGACAGTTGTTAAAATCCAAAGCCCGATTTCATGCAGGGTTTGAGGGATGTCCTGGGGGCTTTCGACATGGCATGGAATCTGAGGATGTAGAAAGAAGGGTTGATGGTTATCACCTGTAGGCAGAGCCCATATAATGTGCCTAACAAAAAAATGAATATGTCCTCTTGTAATGCAACTGGTGCTATGTAAAGCGCTCTGAGGGTTCGAGTCTCGGCAACAACGCTACACATCCTGTGATTCTGGGCAAATGACTTATCCTCCCCGTGCCTAACAAAAAAATGAATGTGTTCATCTGCAACAAAACTGGTGCTCATGTAAAGCACTCTAATACCCAATGCCTGTGGTCTAGTTCGCGCTATATAAAACTCAGTAAAATAAAAAATGATTTTAAAAAAAATGTTGGGTCTTCATTGGTTCTGTTTGGCTGTCGCTGGTGTTGAATAGTGTGTAAAACAGGGACTCTTTCGATGTAGTAAAATGTGGTACAATGTGTGAGGACTACAGCTGTGAGCAGGTTTTCTTGTCTATACTTAATGGGAGCCGTGTCCACTCCTGCACAGATCAGTGCCAACCACTTTGAGCTCAAGGTGCTGCACGTGTTCCCGGGACCTAAAACATGGCTTCATCTGATTGGAGACACGCATGGGGCAGAGAAGCCTTCACGTTATGTTAGCTGATGTTAGGGCCCAGCCCACTATGGCACTTCTGGCATACTCCGAGCATGACACGATCTGTAGAGTGAGACCTGTGTGGAAATCGCTTCAAGGCACCTTTATTATAGCATGGTCTGCTGCAGCTATCGTGGCCATGTTTATTGCTCGGAGCACTGAGTGTAGTGGATTGCAGAGGATTTTCTTAAATTCACATTTCTACTGTTGTTTTCTTGGGCTGGTTTGAGAAGCGGCGTGTTGATTAGAGGATAAACTTGGATTTAGGTCAGGGGCTCCCAACGAGCATAAGTAACAAGCGTCAGCGGCACAGGACAGTGCCAGGTGTGCTGTCACCATTACTGCTACTAGAAGATGGAGGCGCCTACCTGTTGAGTTGTGATTCCCGCCTCCCACGGCTACTGCCCTCACGTGGCTGCCAGACCGGCTGATTGCTGCTGGGGTTTGAACTGGTTTGTCCATTTTCTCTTTCTCCAGAACACAGGGTGCTGTGACCTTTTAAGCTGCTACACTGCGAGTTTTGACTTTTTATTTTTTTAAATTGAAGTGCATTTTATCACTCAGTTGCCATGAGAGGCGACAAGGCAGTACACAGAAAAGGCGATAAAATAAAACCATTCAACTCTATCAGCTAATCGACAACCAATAGGCTTGCAATGTAAATTACAGAAAAAATAATTAAAAGGAGACAAAAGGTTAAAACGAAGTTCCCAATAATTCCGTCACCTGTGACCTATGTAAGAGAGTGAATGCCAATTAAACAAGCGGTAGTAAAAAGGCTACATTGTGCAGGATGAGAGCGGGGCTCGACTCTGTCATGTGTGAGGTTAAAGATTGGATGCGAGGGGCTCAAAGGGGTTTCAGTGGTGCATTTTCCTTGCGGGAGCGAGCTTTGAAAACATCTGTTTGCAAGTTAATTACAAACAGATGGTTTCAAAGCTTGCTCCCACAAGGGAATTGCCAAACGTACACGTGTTGCCATTCAAAGCAATTCAATGTGTGCGTGTTTTTGCCTGAAAAACTGAATCTATTTTTAAAGGTCTCCTCCTAAGCAGCGCATGTGTGCTGCATAGGGGAGACCTAAAAATCTATATTCTAAACATCTCTATTTTTAAAAACAATATTAATGACTTCTGTATTCTTAAAAACAATATGTCTTACCTTAAATTCGACATTCTTGACCACGATATTCTTGCTGTCGATATTTCTGAATCACAATATTTCCAGCTTGATATTTGTATAAGTCGACATTTCCAACTAGATATTCTGTTTCAGCACCGGTGCAGAAGTCACTAAACTCCCCACAGAAACGGACATACCATGAGGAAAATTCAAAATTAGAGGCATTTACACAACCCAGTAAAAAAACTGCACCCGCAGCGTTGAACTCTACCAGATGAAGGAAGTACATCAACCCTATCTGACCCAATTGTGAATGGGATTATGCTACCTTCCTTCCTCTCAACCCACTTTTCTGTGCTTCATAATAATACCTTAGCCCAAGGGGAAAGGAAATGAAAACGTGCACAAGAGTGATTATCCCAAAAAGTCTTCTGGAGACTGTGAAAACCATAATTAGGAGTCCATTGTAACAGAGTCTTATTTTTACACATCAGTCATGCCGAAAGAAGAGGCGTCTCATCATTTGGGTATCGTCAGTTAACACAGAAACAATGAAATACAATATTTTTTTTTTAAATAAACAGTTGAAAATCCTGATGAAATGCGTATTGTCGTTATCTCGTGGAAGCCGGGTCAGGTGGCTTAGTGAACTAAGTTGTCCACTGTAGGAGACTGTGTTTAACCTCATGGTCACACCTTCCAGTCCCAGTAGGTCCACTCAACCTTTCATCCTTCTGAGGTTTATAAAATGAGTACCATTGAGATTGGTAACAATAAACACCTGCTATTTAGCACCAAGAAACCCTTGGGAGAACGTGCGCTTTACACATAGACATGCAAAACTGTAGCCTCTACATTAAAAATAAATATGAAAACAATTTCCAACTCTGTTTTAATGAGTTACCAAAGATTTGAAGTCATCAACTGGATCCGTTGGTGTAGCGATCCTTTAACTGCACGGCTTTAGTATATTTTGCAAACTGCATAAGTGCAATTACTACACATTTCTCTTGCAACCGTGTAGTTTTATCGCCATATTAAATCAATGCATTAACTGAGCATATTTAAAAATCAGATACAAAAATCGTCTGGGAGGAAATGCTGTTACGGCATGGGGTTAGAGCAGTTTTGCACCTAAATCTAACTTTTCCTTCTAGGAGAATATATATAGAATGGGTCTTTGTAATCGTCAAATGATATTGCCCTGTTCGCATTATTTTAAGTGTACAAGTTCTTGTTGGAATTCTTGTTGGAATTACAGGGAATAAACTACATTTGTGCCCAACCTGTGGTTTAAATTTCGATAGAAACCTAATTTGTACTTGATTATTAAAGTTAGCACCACACTTTTTGAGGCCCATATGTACTAAAACGATTTCCAGTAAACACAAAATGGGTAAAACCCTTTGATATATCTGGCATTTACTGACGTTTTTTGCAGACGCAAATGGATTTAAGACCTATTTACAACCGCAAAAAACATGTGGCCCATGTACTAATCTTATTTTGCGAGTCTTAAATCAATTTGCGACTCGTAAAATAGGATTAGCGACTTGCGATTAGGAAGGGACGTTCCAAGGGCTTCCCTTCCCAATAGTGACTCCTGAAGCTATGTATGACTGTTTTGCAACCGCAATTGTGGTTGCAAAACAGTTGCAATTTACCACCCTTCACAGAAGGGTGGTAAACCACTCCAAACGGGAATGGGTCCCCAGGGATATCCTTCTCTTTTGTAAGTGTCTTTCAAAATACTTTTTAAGGATAGGCAGTGGTCCCAGGGAACACTGCCTGCCCTTACAAAATGAAATTAAAAAGTTTAATTTTAATTTTTTTAATGCATCCCGTTTCCCTTTAAGGAAAATAAACTGCTTTATTTAAAAGCAGTCCCAGACATGGTGGTCTGCTGACCCCAGCAGGCCACCATCCCTGGGAGTGCCAGCCATTCCCAATGGTGTCGTAAATTGCAACAGCCTCATTAATATGCATGATTCATGAAATTTGCGACCCCATTGGGAATCGAAAACAGTGTCTCAGACACTGTTGTGTTTTCCAATATGCGAGTCGCAAATTGCGAGTCGCAAATGCGACAAAATTTGCGACTCGCAAATTGGTGGGTTATACATCTGGCCCTCAGACTGTTAAAAGAATGATGTCTGATTTACAAGCATATGCTATGTTGAGTAATGGAGGTCCTTATTTGAATTCAGCTAATCACAAAGAAGTGTTTTGGTATCACCCTTATAGACATTATTTCATACATAGGACTAGCTGTCCCAGTGAAATTCACAATTACACACAATGGGAACATTGTGAGTATGTTTGGGTAAAGCTTGCGGAGTTCTGCTAGGAAGAATTCCTTGTAGCGAGCCAAACATTCAGTGAGATTCCACAGAATTCTGCGGAAGGGTGGAGTTGCTTGACTCACCTGTTTGCGCTACGTTTTTGATGTTCAGAAGTGCTATGAGTTCTCATGCTGGAAACTGCATGTGAACCACTCCATGCGATTCATATGTGCATGCCCATTTTGTTTATATAGCTCGTACAGTCCCCAGCAATCTCCCAGTGATCTGTAGTATGCATCTTTGTATTGAAAAAACAGGGAACATCCTTTACAACACGGATGTTACACCGCAGTTCCCTTACGACGCAACCTTTACAACGCAAGTTGTTACAACGAATTGCGCTGGGGGGCGCTCCAGGATAGTAAATAGTTTAATTTACTATCCAACTCCTTCCCTACTATCCATGGGGACTGGAGTTAAAATAGTAAATTAAACTATACACTATCCAGCCCCAACAACGCAAGTCGTGGTAACGACTTGCGTTGTAAAACATGCATCGTAAAGTACTGCGATGTAAAACATCGCGTTGTAACGACATACATCCTGAAAAAACAGGGAGGCTGAGTTGGCCCGTCAAAGGGGGTTGAGATTGAGAATGAGATGAGAAGCAAAGATCATTTGTTGCAATGCATTAGTAGTTCCAAAATGTAGTTTAGGAAATTTGGAATAGGGCTTAAGTTTAGGAAACTAGGAAAAGGTCAACTTGATACTAGTACTATAAGCAATCTGATTTAGAAAAGTGCAATGTTACTGCATTTTGCTTTTGTCAAAACATTTATGCGGAAATTATTACCTGTACCACTAATCTTTTTCAATGTATCTTCTTAATTTCTTACATCCGCATCCAGGGGCAGGAAGAGGGCTAGCAGCACAGAGTAGGAGTGGGTGGTGAACTCTGCCCAGTCAGCGGAGTTTGCACAGCTTTTGCTACTTCTCACTCTGCTTGGAGCGCAGAGTTTGCCAATGTCTGCAAACCGCCGGCGGAGCAGACTGAGTTTGCCAGCATGGTACTCACTAAATTACAAAGAGACAATTAGGCTAGCACAAATTGCATGTCACACAATCACGCAAACTCGTCCCCCTTACCCATCCCACCAACGTTTGCAGTTAAGGCCTCTCTGTGCAGCCTGCAGACCTGAGTGACATCTTTTGCAATGCAAATGAACTGTCCAGTGTCTCATGCTCATTTACATCTCCACACTGCCAAGCCAAAGGGAGGACAGCGTGACCATTACAATAAAATCATATGCAATGCCAATCCCAGCTGAAAAACTGTGACACATGCAGATTTACAGACAAAAAAATTGTTTGTCAATGTAGGTAGGTGGACACTACTAAAACGCATACAGGGAGTTCAAATAGCACTCACCATGGGGAAGTACTCACCTCTCATTGTGCAACTGCCATAGAAAGGCTGGTGGTGATTGGATTTGGGGGCCCGTTGCGGGCTCTCTCTGTGTTTGGGATGGTGCACTGGGGGCTTACCCATGGTAACCCCAACATTCCACAGCACTAAGTGGCAGGCACCATGTGGCGCCTGCCACGTAGTGCAGGGAAAAGCAGTTCTTGCCATATTAACATTGCGAACAGTGCTGCAGCCAGCAGCACCGTTCGCAATGTTAAAGGCCTGGGATACGCTGCCATAAAGGCGGCGCATCATAATTTGTGTGGTGGGACCACCGCATGACTGGCGGCGGGTCCCAAACACTGCAACAATGGCGAGCGGACTCAGGCCCACCCGCTATCCTAATGAGCCCCAAAGTGCCTTGAGTTGTGGAGATGGGATGGTCTGTGATGAATGTGCCAAATACAAAACATATATCTCATTCCTTAATCCTTTCCCTCTACTGCAGTGCACCGTTTTTCCCCCCACCTTCTTACGGCAGACAGGATATCTGTATTATATACGTAAAGTGAGTGATGTATCATTACTATTCGCCTGCCTCTTGGGCGTCAGGGGCTAAAATTAAAAGGCATTTTGGAGCCCATTGGAATTACAGTAAGGTAACTTACAGCTGCCTCATTACAACTGCCCCAGCTGTAGACTGAAAAAAGTTTCAAAGTATCGACACCGCATGTGCTAGCAATCATGCCTCCATTAATTTAGCACAACCAGAATGCTTGTACTCCATAGTGCATAATACCTTTCTCATTAATGAGAGGTGATTAATTTTTATTTTTCCACATAGAGGGGCTGATTATGATGCTGGTCCAATCAGCTGTCCGACAGCCGTGTCCGCTGACCACCAAGGCCACAAATTAATCTTTGCCATATTACGATGCATGAAGTGCAAACGTCGACCGCTGTGGTCAGAAAGCTCTTCTCATAGACCGTGGCAGTCGGAAAGCTTGCCGATAGGGTTTCCAACACCAACAGCACTGCAGTACAACTGCTAAGCAGATTACAATGAAACCGCTGGGCTTGTGGTCCGGGTTCTGCAGTCACACCACAGTAATTGGCTGCAGCGCTACTGATACCACCAAACATTACAACTGTGTCCATTGGAAGTAGATAAAAGAGGACACAGCTGATGGTCACTGCCTAGGTGAACACACCTACATTTCAAAGTATATAACACACCCTATTCCAGACCATGGCCCTTTGCCACAACACTGCAGTGCAGCCCCACACACCACTTTGTTGTAGAGGGAGAGAAGGCAGCCATCCCTACAAAACACTATCACACACCCCACCCATGTTTGTTCACATACTGTTCCTTAACTTCTACTTAATACTCATTCTGCATCACCTTCACCAGCACACTCACATATTTTATTAACATGTCACTGGCAAAAAAATGTTTTTCTGACACCAAGGTAGATGAAATCATTAGAGTAGAGCCACATTTGTTTGAAGCCCAAGTCCAACAAGCCTCTGTTGCTAGGAAGAATGAAATGTGCGGCAGGGTCATCAACTAGGTCAATAGTGTCAGTACCATCCTGAGCACAAAGGAGGACATCAGGAAGAGGTGGCATGACCTGAAGATCAGGGTCAAGAGCCTTGTCGACAGGCACCACCTTGCTGCTCAGAAGACTGGTGGTGGGCCTCCCAGGCCACCATTAGACCTCACAGTCTGGGAGTAGAAGGTGCTTACCATTCTGAACACTGAGAGCTTAACTGGATTACCTGAGGGCCTGGAAACTGGTAAGTAACACCACATCAACTGGCACAACATATCAATGTACTGTTTGCACACATCTCACCTCTTGCTATCTTTCATCACATCAAATTTTCCCATATGCAGTATCTAAAGTATCAGAGATGTTTAATTGTCAGTTACAATCAGTAGTCCTGCACATGATTCCTAATGTATCAGCCTCCATCACATCTCATCCATGGGGATGTTGTTTGCAAGTATTTTCCCATCATCTCATCAGCACATAACCCATATATTGTGACAATGTGCAACAGTATGTGCCTACACAACACCATCTTGTCAACAGATATGCTGCACAATGCAGTTTTCTGAATGTTGCCAAATTGCAACTGACAAGACTACTACTATCATCAGGCCCTGATGGAAAATTGTAACTGACAAGGCTACAACTGTCATCAGGCCCTGTTGCCTGAGCACTTAACAACATGCACTACTCTTGTTTCACCCTATCCACTTGGAAGCCATGTCACTACTCAGGTTCACCTCATAAGTAGGCAGCCAATGCTGAAGTGCGGGCTGGGAGAGCCTCACAGGACTGAAACTACCATCAGGCCCTGTTACCTCAGCAATTAACAACACTTACTACTCTCCTTTCCTCATAATCACTTGGCAGTCATGTCACTACTCAGGTTCACCTCACAGGTCGGTAGCCATTGCTCAAGTGTGGGCTGGGAGAGGATGATAGTACTGCAACTACTATCAGGCCCTGTTGCATCAGCATCTAACAACATGTACTACTTTCCCCTTCCCCCTAGCCACTCGGCAGCCATGTCAGCACTGTTCCCCATGTCTTATGGACTTCACACATTGCAGACAAAGCTCTGCTCAGTCATATGTCCACCTACACAGGCAGAATTCTACAAGGCCTCCATAAATGGAAAGAACCACAACATGACAGACACCCAATGAAGTGTGTCACAGAAATGTCTTTAATGCGTGAAGGTAACACAATCTACATTACATGGCTGGTGAGCCATTGGCATTGCACATGCACACATGATAACCTTTGCTAAGTTTACAACAGATTTGTCAATAGGCCTGTGTTTGATGTTACCAATACCCATGTAACATCTACACTGGTCTCGCATCAAATTATTGGAAGATGCCATGTCCATCTCTAATGTCAACAGGAAGTGGAGCAGTTCACTTAATGCTCATGCCAATAACCCTTCATCTAATGGATGTCACACAAAATCTTGCTAAACTGTCAAACACAAAGGCTATAGTACAGAATGTCTACATCCACCCCGTTTGTCCTTTCCATGCCTCCACTCACAATACCTACTACAATGACATTCCACTCTGTCTTAACAGGTGGATCCAGCACTATATTCTGTGAGACACAAGATGCCAACCAGAGTCCGGCTTCATACCAGGATCAAGCCAACAGTAATGAAGAATTATGTGCACATACGGATGTGGAGGACCTACCTGGATTTATTGACAGCCTGGGCGGACAGAACCAGTGAGTCTCACTGTGCACACTTCCCATCCCACTGCCCCAACAACATGTGGACCTAGCAACAACATCACCAGCACCCCAGTCCCAGCTCTGGAGGTGAGCGTTGAACCACTCTAACTGAGGATGACGGGGACAGTGAAGAGTGCATCCTGGGCCAAGGTCAGAGACCCGTGGGGGCAGGGGTGGTAGGAGAGTCTTTGTGGGCCAGTCAAGTGAGGCCACTGTCCCACTGAAGCCCAGGCCAGAATTGCCAGAGTAATAGGTTCATATGAGGACAACCAAGGACAGATGGGCCATGTACTAGAGGAACTCCAGGAAATGAAGGAGTTGCAGCGGTCCATAGACCACCATTTGGGTACACATGAGAATATGGGCTTGCTCTTTGGGGTGCTGAGGGACATCCACACCACCCTCTGCAGGGCTTTCCCCTGCCAGCTACTAATTTCTGTGGCCAACCTAAATCTGGGGCATCTACATCAGCTGCTGTGATTAGAATGGAGGCACAGGCAGAGGTGGACTCCTAAGACACCTCAGAGCGGGCAGTAGTGCTCCCCCTGTAAGCATAAGTTGGGGCATCCGAAAACAAATGCAGGAGATTCGGGCAACAACACACTGACCCAACCCAGGAATAAGAACTGCCCCTGATGTCATTTCTGATGGCAGGACTTTACTGGACTTTGAACTCCAGACACTGTGGCTACAACTCTAATGCTTTCATACACCACTGAGAACTAGTACATCCCTGTGTTTTCACCATTGCACTGTAAATGTACTGTAAATTAGTCACAAAATGCACTGCAATAAATACATCCAGTAGCACATGTTGTATCATTCACATCTAGCAAAAAAATGAAGTCAACACCTTGTGTACCACCAAATGCAAGTAGAGCCAACTTGTATATGCATGGACTTGTTCAATTTAAAAAATGTGTAAATGAGTATACCAAACATATCACCCAACACAGACATTGAAGTGTACAATTTCAGTGCACCAACCTTTTTGTTGGTAATAATGTTGTCCACAGAGTGAAATTACACATAAGTGAAATGATCAGTGTCAGTGACCACAAATGTGGTGTTCAGACTTCAAGAACATGTTTGGAGAGGATACATCTGACAATGCCAAAATCATAGTAATGTTACAAATGTGTCAGGGAATCAGCTGGAGCCATATCGACTGCCCCAAAATAAGAAACCCATATCATTTATTACTAGGAACCAGAACAGTGGATCACTGCAGGAACTGACCACAGCTCCAGTCCAAACAAGTGTAACTGCATCTGGTGGAATGTCGCAAACATTTGCCAGTGAAGTCCCACACGCTCTGTGGCCTACAATGATAACACATGAACACCTACATCGAGCTCATGCACATTGAGGACTAACCCAATGTGAAGAGAGACAAGTATGTCAAAGTACCACATTGTGTAGTTAAACATGATGACACACATATTGCCTAAGGACCACCACATGACAGGGAAAAGAATCCAATGGTGTATCAGCAACTTCCATCCTATCGCTGTGCAAGCTGCCTTGGTTCTTGAGTAGTACACCACAAGTCTGTGCCACAAATTCACAGAAACTTGCCATATCCAATTTGTAATGCAGAACAGCATCCTAAACCTGCTGAAATGTCGAAATGAAAATGGCAGGGCGAAGGTACCTACAACAGGCCAATACACAACGCAAAACCAACAACATTGTGCATGTGTCCTGTGCGAGAGCTCCGGCACTAACAGAGTAACCACATCTGTACACACCAAACTGCCAACAACCAACAACCTCCTCACAGCTGAACAACCACAGCAACTGTAAAAATCACAGTCATGATGTTTTTCAGTATACCTACTTTGAAAGGAAGATGTTGTTGATGAACTGTTGATGCATGTCAACTCCTCCCTGTTCAGCACTAATATCATCACTGCTCATTTCAGGGTCTTCACGTGGGGGGTCCTGCTGGTCTCCATCCTCTATGATCAGAGGGATGTTCATGCGCAATGCAAGGTTGTGGAGCATGCAACAGGTGACAGTGATGTGACACACCTTTCTGGGTGAAAAGAGGAGGGCTTCTCCAAACTTGTCTAGCCATTGGAATCTGGCCTTCAGGAGCCCAAAAGCCCACTGCACTGGCCACAATGTTCTACCATGGGCCTATTCTATGGGTTATTCCCCTAGCATTATTGGATTGCCCAACGGGGACAACAATCATGGCGGGTTGAGATACGCTGAGTCACCTAGATGGGGACACACAGATGTACATTTATGAATCAGACATCTGCAAAAGATGCCACTAGCTTTCACGCACACTGAGGTTGGACACATCTCGCTCACCAGCAAGCCAGGTCCACACTGGTTCTAGTCATGACATCAGCTGGGGCATAGCACTGTTCCATATTATATAGGAATCATGGGCAGATCCTGGGAATTTTGCACAATGTGTGAGATGTATAAATCCGTTAGACATGCCACTTGAAAATTGATGGAATGGAAGTTCTTTCTGTTCCTATACACCTGTTCATGGGATTGTGGAGATACTAGGGCCATATGTGTGCCATCAATAGCTCCAACTAGATGTAGTATGTGACAAATGGCATAAAAGTCTCCCTTCATAGTGATCAATTCTTGGCATTTGGGGAACTGAGTGTAGCTATCCATGTGTCTCATCAGTGCTGACAGCACATCACATAGCACCATACTAAACATCGGTTTGGGCATTCCTCCTGATATAGCTACCATGTACTGAATTGAACCAGTGGCCAGGAAGTGCAGCTCACTGGCCTGGTGTCAGAGCTGTGGGGTAGTTCGACGAGGACATAAGTGAGGTCCAACGTTAACATAGATCCTGCATTGTTTGGCTATTGAGACCAAACTTCCAGATGACATCTCTTTCTTCCATAGACATTAGGTCTGGAAAAGGCCAGAATACTGGAGCCATCCATCTTCTTCCTCTGTCAGGGTTCGTATATGTGGAATGGAAACACTTATTGATGCTGGTTACAAAGTCCACACAAACTCAAACCAGGATACAACCAACAGTGATGTGAATTAAAAGTAGTGCATTTGTGAGCAGTGTACAAAATGAAACATCATGTATGTAGGACAGTGACGTACATGCATACCAAGTTCTAGTATGACGGAAGTGAGCGAGACAATAGGCGGATGACAAATTTGTAGCATTGACCATTGTTGTGTGAGAGCTCGTCACTGCCAGCACACATCATAAGGCATTTTATATACACACCATCAAATGTCTGTGGCTATCTACACTAAAGATCGCCTATGTGGCCTACTTATACCTTGTGTTTTGACAACATATCACTTGCCTTCAGACACTGCTGATGACTACACCTCCCCATCACATGCTGCTGTTTGTCACCTTTGGGAGCACTTATGTTGCGCACTAAAAGGGAGAAAACCCGTCCCTTTGCTCCAGAGGAGCTGGAAGTCCATCTTGAGGAGGCCCTTCCCTCTGTGACAGGCTCTATGGCTCACCGGAGGTACCAATACATTTCTAAAGTGTTCATTGCACCCATTGGCTTCAATGTGCCTCAGAGTTTGAGCAATATGTTAATTGCATGCATTGCATGACCCTTACATGAGGCACACATATAACGGCCTATGGGCCCCAGGTGTTTGTGGAGAGAAGGCAAGCAATAGAATGAGTGAAGTAGGAGATTTCCACTTGTGTTGCATGCAACACTCTAGTTCCTGGTAGTTATATTAGCTTGGATACACACATCATGGTATATGTACATTGGTCTGTATGGGGATCTCACCATGAGCCATGTTTGCATACTGAAATAAGCAACAGAGGATGATGTTAGCCATTGGTTGGTGTAGTGGAGAATAGGACTGTCCATTCAGCCTCGTCAGACTTTGCATAAATATTTGACTGTGAGATTACTACAACTCACATGCACCTTCTGAGCGCCATTCAATTGTATGTTCATATATGGAATGGGCAAAGGATAAATAATTGGTTAGGAGTGGTGGAATTGGGAGGTACATATGGGAAAAGAAGCATCAGCCTAAAGGGAACAAGGCTAGACTGCATAATGCAAATAGCGATGTTCCTGTAGCCCAGCTGCTCCTTTGATGTTACCATACACAGTATTTATTAACCCTAATCACATTCATAGCTTTTAATTGGCTTTTATGAGGAATGGTAACTGAGGTGAATGCTCTCACCTGATAGTTCTGTACATTGACCCACAGTGTCAATGTGCATCTGTTACTAATAACTGTCCCCAACACTCACAGGTCTGTTGGCAGTTTATCAATTGAATAGCCTCCTGTAAACTTCTCTATTACACATCTGAGACATCTACAGTGAAGATTAAGAGTCACTATTGGTGAGAGATCGAGGTGTGGATCACATGTTTGGCTAGAGTATCCTATCTCACAAACCACTTACACTTTTAAAGTTAGTGTAATTCCTGTCACAGTGGTACATATGGCTAAAGGGGTATCTTGTGACAGCAGTACAAACTTTACAGACTTTTTCCTACTCTAAAAATTTGAGTAGTCCACCTTTCCACACACTGTTAAAGAGATGTAGCTCTGAGTGTCACACATACTCAAATTTACATTTTTACCTTAGTCCAGAGGTCTTCAAATTTTTTGATGCAGATACCCCCTTGACAGACTTTTTTAGGCGTGAGAACCTCCTCCTGAAAAATATTTCTAGAAACTGGTACTCCTCCTCATCGACAACAATAAACTTCTCCAATTCCCAAAGCAAATCATTCTTACGGTGGGGAAATATTATCAGACAGTGTTTAGCAAACAAAGTTCAGTGAGCGGGGGCGTGGCCAAAGGTGTAGCCAAAAACAAAGAGCCACATTTATGAGGAATTGGGGTAGGGCAGTGCCGCAAGTCTTCGCCAATGTGAAAGGCCAGGAATGCACCATATTTATGAAATATGGTGCATTACTGTCCTTTCCCCTTGCGTTGGTGAACAATTTGCTGCCTAGCACCAACATAGACAGGATTGTTTTGTGCAGGAAGGGGCACCTTGCTTCACAAAAATATTCCAGAGAGTCTTTTTCCTCTTTCTACGTGAGCCGCAGAATCCAGCACACATGGAAAGAGAAAAAACGAGGAGAAATAAAAAATGTCTCCTTGTTACACTTCTGCTGGGGAGGCATACATAATGGCGCTGCCCCAGGTTTATTCAATTTTCTAAATATGGGGCAGCATTAAACTCCATGGGTGTTGCATAAAAACCCTCACACATTGCCCATGGTACACCTCCTTGACACACGGTAAGGCAATGCAGTGACTTGCGTTGCTTTGTCTTACTCCATATCTATGAGGCTATGCAGAGCCATGCAGGATGACTTTGCACCACCTCATAGGTATGGTTGAGATGCTTGCACCACCAGAGAGTCAAAAGCCTCTCATAAATAAGCCCCAAAATATTCTGTATTTTTTTTAGGTCTTTCACCATTAAGTACCTACATATAAAATAATGGGCAGAGTAAATGGAAAATAAATAAAACAAGATTTTAGTCAGTGGGAAATGCACTGTAGTACATTATCAAACTCTATTGGTTGATGCACTGCAGAGCTCTGTCTGTAACCAAAGAGCCACAGAATTAAATCTTGCTTGGTGTAGTGGAGAATACGACTTGAGTATTTTTGTAGTGCTACAAAGTCACAGCCTGTGACAGAAAGCACTGTGAATAAGTATAAGATAGACTGATACAAAATGTGTGAATAGTGTTATGATAAAATGGGGCTACCAAACTGTAGATTTTAGTAATACCAGGATGTATGTAATGCAACTTTTTTCTTTTTTACATTACTGTCCCTTCAACACCTCCTTAGGGGTACTAAGGGCTGTGTAAATACAGTTACAGTTAAGAGCAAGTACTTCACAGCCCAGTTGCTAGCTACTTCGCACTACCACAAAAAAATTATTTGTCATCACAAAGCTTGGATAGATTCGATCAATGGCTCCGAAGCACAATTTACACTTGCAGATTAACTAATAGGGCACATTGCATCTCTTTCAGGCGACCAGGCACCTTGACACTAAAGCTTTTCACAGCACAGGAGACTCAGCTGAAGCACATTAATGAATAAAACTAGCCGTCCCAGGACAGCTGTCTTTTTCCAAAACGTTTTAGATTCCAGGCACAAGTGATGCTGGGGAAAGCGTGACCCCCTTCCCAGGACTCCACAACTCCCCTGACGGTCACGCCCCACAGATTGAAAACCTCTGTCATAGTCCTTGTGTGTTGTATAAACTATATTCCTCACCACTATGTACCATGTGCATCAATGCATTTGGCCTGCCATTTAAGGTGTCTGGACAGTCATGCACAGGTAGTCTACCCATCAGCATTTCCAAACGGTGTACTGAGTGTCATGGTCCCTCACATAACATTCCATCTAGGATTGCCTTGGTCAACATGATGTTGGGGACTGCCTCTGTGTATGTCATAACCAGGTTTGAGACAAATCATCAAATGAGCAGAAGAGGCCCTTTCTATGCTTTAGTTGTGCTTAGCACGTGACAGGGACACATGTAAAGTGCTGTAGATCAATGTATGTGTGTGCTAGATGGCAATGTATTTTGTACCTACCATAGAGAGGTCGTCAAATGTCCGTCTACAAACTGTCTCCACATCTCTTGCATCCATACAGATCAATCCCATCAAAAGAAGATCATTTGGAGAGCCACTACCTGTAAGGTGCGTATCCTGGGGGTCTCCAACTAGCATATTTCACAGAACTAACTTAAGACAAAATCCTAAACTTACTACTTTTGGTATTCACAGAAGGCATTTAGTAGCAGTAAAGTTAGGATTTTGTCTTAAGTCTGTCTTAAGTCTGTCTTAAGGTTGTCTTAAGTCTCTCTTAAGTTTGTCTTAAGTTTGTCTTAAGTTTGTCTTAAGAATGTCTTAAGTCTGTCTTAAGTCTGTCTTAATCAAAATCCTACCTTTACTACTACTAAATGCCTTCTGTGAATACCAAAAGTAGTAGGACAGACTTAAGACAGACTTAAGACAGACTTAAGAAAGACTTAAGACAAAATCCTAACTTTACTACTACTAAATGCCTTCAATGAATACCAAAAGTAGTAAGTTTAGGATTTTTTCTTAAGTTAGTTCTGTGAATCGAACCCATAGAGCCCACTACCATAAGAGGTGGGATTACCTCCGGTGCTTGGCCCGCAAGATTGTGGAGCTAAAGCTGGGTTGGCCTCCATGAATGAAAGGGGTGCATATCGGACCTTGGCCCCTGATGGCCAGCATACTGGCGGTGGCCCACCCAGACCTTCATTGGCAGTTGAGAGCCCAATAGCAGCAAGTTGAAGGTGAGTATTGGCCTGAGTGTAACATTGTGCACGAACAACTAACTTTTGTTACAGGCAGTTTTTCCCCCCAAGCTTGGAGATGACTTTTCTCCAACACAATAGGATCTTTGTTGCATGTGTAGGTATGATAGTAGGTGCATGGTGTTCACCAGTGACTATGAGTCATTTTGCCAGGAACTGAGCAGGGTCCACTAAAACGTGTCTTTCCACTGTTGCAGATCCACATGGCAACATTATGCTCTACTTACCTATAGTGTCCCATTATATCTTGTGTGTAAGTGGTCCTACAAAGGCCACTTGTCATCCTCGTGTCTGCAGTGTACCTACCTCACTACTGTGTCTCATGTGATGGTGTACCACATACTTGTGGCATGGCATACAATGTACTCTGGGTGTAGTGACCGTACAAAGCATCCCCTTGGTATTTGTGGAGTCTACATTTGTATGAGTTTGCTAACACCACTGGTGCCATCTTTTTGAATGCCCACATACAGCCATGCATACCTTTATGTGTTGAACTGTCACAAGTACCCCTGTCACATACATGATCTGAGGGTATAGACGATTTACCATGTGTTTGCATCAGATTTTTATGTTGGCCAATGTGTACATGACTATATGAATGAGTGAAGGACATACAGAGTTGGGATAATCCAAAATAGTGGTATGTTAGGATTGGGGGAATAAAGGAAAGTGGATTTTCTGTTGCAGTAACCCCCCTACTTTTTGCCAGATTTCTGTTGCACTTTGACTTGATGTGCCCTGGGTCTCTGCCAATCAGGATGAATTATTGTTTAGTACTAACGTCAGTATATATTAGGCCTCTGTTGAAAGTGATTTTAATTATGACATTTTCATTTCTTTAGTGATTTTTTTAAAAAAAACGTCCTGAAGAAGGTGTTGCCATCTACACAAGACACCGAAACGCCGCGTCGACTTTTGTTTTTTTTATCTGTGATTTGTTGCATTTTTATGTATTGCTAAGTTTGATGATGTTATTAATTTTTAATAATAAACTGATGATTTTAATTATTGGTGTACACTAGAGTGTTTTTAAATGTTGTAGGATTCTATTCACATTATTTGTTGTTCACAGAGTTCCTATACTGACTGTTAGCCACTATTTAGTGACAATTACAGTTATAATCTAGACTGTAAGGTTAGCCCTTTCTCTGGGTCGAATATAGCCTCCCACAAACATCTTAGGTAGGCTATATTACGACATAAGGTATATCCTTAAAGCTCAGGGACTTCTTTTCTTTTTACACTTGTCTGCCCGGTCCCACACTGGTTCTAAGGGTACCTCCCTCCTTGTGTTTGAGTAGTAAACTTCTCAGCATAATCAATACACTGATGCCAGTGTGAGATTTCTTATACAATGCACTCAGAGGGCATCGAAGAGATACTCCCTGAAAAACGACCAACCTCTTGTGGGTTCCCTAACTTGTTAAACACCAGCCTGCCACCACGAGACATGTTTCTGGACCCCCGGGGTCAGAGCCTTTGCTCCCTGGGCCCAGAAACAAAGCCTTTTCTGGGCGAAGGTGTGAACACCTCCCCCAGGGCAGGAAGAGCCATATGTGGCAGGGGGACCATCTGTGGCAGGGGAGCAGGCCACCTTCCAGTCTCAATCCCTTTTAGGGGGGAAGACAGGTTGCAAAAATTAGAGCAGCCCAGAAGAGGTGGCCACCTCAGCCAACCCCAGCCGTCAGGTGGGAGAGGCGAGGTGAAGCCCACTCTTTGGTGCCCTCCATCTTGCAGATATCATGCACTCTCCAATCAGGATAAAGAATTGTGCCCAATCCTCCACATGGGGTGAGCACATCAAGGGTGTAGTCAGCCTAAGGTCAGTAGCCCTTTGGCTACTACCTCGATACCCCTAAAATGCCCGCTAAATATAGTATTTAGGGGACAGCCCTGAACCCAGATGGTGGATTCCCACGACCTACGAAGAAGGACAAAAGAAGACGCAGAGGAGACTGCAGGGAAGAACTGACTTAGCCCCAGCCCTACTGGCCCGTCTGCAGTTTCCAGAGAACCTGCGTCAAAAAATGCCTTGCCCTGCAGCCAGTGGCCTCCAGAACCCCTGGGAGGACTGACTGCCTTCACAAAGACTGTATCTCCTGTGAACAGCTGCCCTGTTCAAAAGACTCTCCAAAGAAAGTCTCTAAGCCTGCTGAAGACAAAAAAACACTCCTGGAACCATCACTGCACCTGTCGCCTATGGTTCGAGTTCAAGTGGCCACCAGTCCCAGTGAGGTCCCCCAGCACTCCAGAGTCTGAGTCTACCATGTGTTGATCCCTCCAGGACTCCCCAAAGTCGCCTGCAGTCTCTACACAGACACCCCCCAACCGCAAGTGGGGCAGTAAGGTAAAATCTGACCTCAAAAGCCACCCCTGCATCTAGCCGCCCTGCACCCTGGAGAAGAAGACCTGAGGTGCACCTACATCCGAGACCTACAACTTACCTGACCAGCTGTTGGTTCCTCCCGGAAGAGTTTCTGGACCGAGTCTGCAGCCAAAATCCAAATCGTGCAACTCCCAATGAAAACAATAGGGCACCTGATGGCACAGTAGCACTCTGCACCCAGCCGCCCCTGTGCCACTTTTGGTGCACCTTGTGTGCTGCCTCTGACCCCCCTTCGCCCTGAGCTTAACCCTAGGGGGTTTGCTTCCTCAACGCTATGGCTTGCCAGAAACAGCCACAGACAGACAGCCCCCTAGCCTCATAGGCTGACATTGGGCTTCAGCACTCTGCACCCAGCTGCCCTAGTGCCACTGAGTGTGCGTTTTGAGTGCTTCCTTGACCCTGGGGGAACCCTTGTTAAAACCCCAGTAACTCAACCCTCAAGACTGTTTGCTTACCTGCAAGCCGATAACCTCATTTTTAGGTCTCGCCTAACGAACGCAGCGCATGTGTTACTTCGCCTTGACGAGATTATTGTTGTCAGTTTGGTGCGCGAAGGGAGACAAAACATGTGCACGCCCGGACAGGTGATGTGCACGCGCATGGCATCTTCTCTCTCGCTCCCACGCTCCCACCGCGCACTCACACGCTCCCACCGCACGCTTGATTTACCTTTTAGTTTCACTGTGCATTGGGACAGTTTTCACGGCCATGGGCATTGTGAACCCATCATCTCTGCCCCTGCACAGGATGACCCCATCCTGCTCAGCTTCATCCGGTACCTGCAGTCCAACCTTCTCTGTATGTGGCGCCGGGAGATGAAGCTGGACCGGAAGGAACTGTGGATTTTCTGGTGGGGAGATGAACCAAACCTGCTTGACGTTATCCACCGCAAGCTGCACAGTAAGTCATGTTTGCTTCTCTCGCGCTCAGGTGTGGGGCAAAATTGGCCTTGAGAGCTCGTTGAGCAGTAAAAATAGCACAAACGTCTTACACTTTGAAGATTTATTTGAGAACTGATGGTTTCTGCCCCTGCTGTGTGATGTTGGATTTCGAACACAGTGTCCGCAGCTTGTTTGCACACTGCACGTGGAGCATGGCCTGCTTTGTTCTTCATGGCTTGTGCTTTGCCGCCATGCCTCCGAGCGGGCTCTACCAACCAATGGGTGCAGCCTGAAGCTCGGAGCTTCTGGTGCACTGGGCAGGAAAATCTGTCGTTCGGCTTCTACCCTCTGCGCTTACAGTTGATGTCTGGCCAGTTTATCAACTGGATGTCTGTTATGTCCTCCTCAAATGCTTCATGCAGATGCCTTGTTGCCATCTTGTGTGTGCGTTTCCTTGTAGCATATGTTTAATGTTGTTTTTCCCTTTGAGTGCCTTGCAGCGCATTAACAAATTCCACAAATGTAGTTTGAAATTAGAGGGTAATTCACCGGGTCAAAGAAAAGGAAACCTGAGCCACATGACCTATGACAGATGTAAACTTGCTTCTTGAACGAGCAGGTTCACACGTGTTCCACAAGGGTATTTTCTTTATTGAAAGAATTGTGCCTACAGACCTTTCCATGAAATTGAATTTGTAGACACGGAGTGGGGAAGAGTAAAAGGGGATGAAAGTGATTTTGAACAATTAAAAGTGGTAGCTTGGCAACCTGCGAAATGTGAGAGGGGGAAAATTCTTAAATTAATCATTTGAAGACGTTCCATGTAACACACCGTTATCGCAACATATTTTGTTATAATGCTTACTTTTCATATATATATATATATATATATATATATTCTTCTCTGTTACCTTTTTACATGTTTGTTGACTGTTTATGCAGCATTGATCTTGAAAGTGAGGACTTTGTGCCAAAGAACCACCGAGTTGATGTAACAATATGCTGTAAACAAGCTATAAAATGTAATAGATCTCACCTTTGATTCAGTTATAGCTATTTGCTTTGCTATACAATACCATTAGCAACGCAAATGGCTTTAACTTAATCAAAGGCGAGACCTACTGCATTTTCAATGCTTGTTCAGTATTGAGTTGTGTTTGTATGGAAACCTAAGCAACAGTGTTTTTATAAAACTGTTTTACTTACCTTTGTCTAGGAAATGTCCTAGACAAGACCTGGAAAAGGTAATGCCAAATCAGCGTGTAAAAGGCCGTCTCTAGATCCAAAATGTAACATGCTGATCATGGATACCGTCCCTTAACACAATCTTGTATGTGAAATAACCAGCGAATGTTTTGGTAGGTGCTGCGCCTTGAGACCAACCCATTCTGATCTAAGTGGATTAGGTCTGGGAGAATCCGGGTGTAACAGTTTGCATATATTTAACCCAACATTTTGTAGTCAATTCCTAATATGGCAATGGGATGATATGATGATGGCTATGTCGCATTGCTACACAGTTTCTGGATCGACACTAGGAGCAATTCCTGGAGTAATTGGGGGAGTTCACCAGCGTTCAACACTGCCTCAGACATGTAAACCAGTATGGGCAACAGAAGTGCAGAAAAGGTGCTGTAATACTGGAGTGGTATGCTGTCCCGCTCCGGGGTTTTACTGTAAGCCAAGTCCCTGATAACCTCCTTGACGTCCTCTGTGGTTATTTTAATATTGTGGGCAAGTCTAGTTTGGGTGAAGATGAGGGGTCAAGTGATTCCTGCAATGAATGCGCAAGAGTGCTCCTTGTAATGTTCAGATGGGACGTAGTACAGTGTGAAGTAATGTATGAAAGACTTGCAGTATTTCTTCTTGAGCATAACTGTATGTACCAGTGGGTGTACTCAGTTCTGTAATGGGGCAGTCATGTTAGCCAGTCTAGAAATCGGCCAGACTTGTCCCCTTCCATATGAACTTTAGCCGCTTCAGCTGTGAAATGAAAATGGTAGCGACATTCTAAAAGCAGTGTATATTAACCCTGGGCGAAGCACTACGCTACGCTCACGGAGTTTGCGAAGTTTGCGCAACTTCGCACTATGCGAGCTGCACGTAGCACAGAGCGAACACGCCTAGTGCAGCGTAGCATAGTTCAGCGGTCAGTTTTTGCTTGTTCGCGGTCCTCAACGTCATGTTCGCGACCGCTAGCAAGCAAAATGACATCCCGGCGAGATTCTCAACGCGGGGAGGTCAGGTTTCTCATTGTGAGTGGTTGCGCATGCTCGCGACCGCTCTCAATGAGAAACTACCAGTTCCGTTGAGAAAGCTGCCGCTCGAGTAATAATCTACTCAAGCAGCAGAAAACTACAGCTCGCACTGTGCAAGATGCCGTTTTCAATGATTGCACAGTGCCGGATGCTTGTCCGCACTGTGCAATCATTGAAAACGCATCTTGCACAGTGTGAACATGCTACTACGCAGCTCGCGTAGTGCTACGTGAAGTTTGCGTAGTGCGAAGTGCACTTTGCGTAGCTTTGCGTAGCGCTACTTTGCGAACTACGCCCACCCCTAGTATATGATATTTTTGTGGCTGTTATGTTATGTTAGGAAACTTTATAACGCGCTCAGCTACTCGTGAGTGTCCCGGCGCGGAACCAATGGGGATAGCAGAGGACCTACATGAACAAATGTGTCTATAAGTTGCAGGATCTATGCGGGATCGTGATCTACTACCTTGCTCAATTCTCAGAGCTGTCTGATATTTCTTTGTCTAAGGTTTTGCGAATGTCGGGCGAGGCACACGTGAAGTTTGTGAGTTATTGAGTAGAATGAGTAAAGTTTACTAGTGGGGTTAGGACACGGCACAACATCAGCTAAAGACCACTGTTGTATACAGTTTTGCATTTGTGCTGTTTGTATGTTAACGAAGGGGAGTGAGGGACCTGTCAAGGTGGACATCTAAAGTGAATCGTAGTCCCTGTCAAGAAGCCATGAGAGTACAGTTTTGTGGGCTAGGCTAGGGGAGAGGGTATCCCAATAGTCTCCCTGTCCAGTGTTGCGAGCATAAATGCTTCAGAGAAGCAGGGGATAACCATCCTGCAGCACATCCAGGAATACATATTGACCTTTTGTGTCTATAGTGGTGTTGAGTACTTGATAGGGGATGCCAGGACTGATCCAGATCAAAGCGCCACAGGTGTATGCAGAGTAGGTAGTTGCATAAAAGAGGCCTACCCAGCATTTATGCAGGTGTTTTTTCTCCTCTTTAGTTGAGAGTGTCTTCTGCAGTAAGACTATATGCGCATGTAAGAATGTACTGCATAGCACTTGTGAGCAGTGTGCATGTAGCACACATTCAGTGTAAGAAAGCACATCCTGTCATGGGGCTGCATAGTAGGTAGGGAGTGTAAGGGGAGCAGGAGGAGGGGTGCCTTTGTGTTGTCTATCAGAGTAATGACCCTGTAATCGCTGAGTGTAGAGGGTATGTGACAGTGGCCCACTGTGTCATGAGTGGCTGGTGAGAGTAGTGTAGGATGTGGGACCGTCTAGAACTAGGTAAGTAGACCAGGGAAGGCCTACTGTAACAGCAGCACACCCAGTGTTGGTGGTAAAAACTTTAAAGTAGAGTGGGGATGACCATGGGCTGGAGTGTGATGCTTTGTATGCCCTGGTGGAGAAAGTTTAGGGGCCAAGGGGGCCCAGAGAGACCGCTGGGGGAGGGGGTACGTAGAAGTGAGTTTGGTCCAAGCATTGTGTGGTAGGAGGCCCACGTGTACCTGGGGGCTTTGTGGGGAGAGTGAGCTACATAGTAATGCAAGGGAGATTGGTATACGGTACTCAAGAGTAGCTGTACCGTAGGTGGAAAGGATGAGTGTGGAGATATGGATTGGGAGGATCGAGGGGGAGCCTTAGCAGTAGTGCCATTAGCATGTTGAAATTATGCAGAACATTCAAACAGAATAAAAACATTGTTATAGCATGATTATATGAGAGTATCCACCGTCTGTGTTGTCACTCTTGGGTGGTTCAAGGTGCTCTGCTGAGAACCTTCAGAGAAAAACATAGTCGGTTGTAAAAATATGGGGGCTTTTCTCATCATCTGTAGTAGTGTTGTTAGTTCCTATGTCCAAGTCTGCCTACAAGACCCTTTGTCTGTTCTTAATAATCTGTTCAGGTGTTG
Source organism: Lissotriton vulgaris (assembly GCF_964263255.1). Classification (NCBI taxonomy): domain Eukaryota; kingdom Metazoa; phylum Chordata; class Amphibia; order Caudata; family Salamandridae; genus Lissotriton; species Lissotriton vulgaris. The sequence goes on along the minus strand of NC_141696.1, from coordinate 886,132,785 downwards.
TTGGCGCTGGGTGTGGGGTATCCCTAGCGTGGGTCTTTTACGCCTCTTCTGTCTTGGCTTAGGCAGGGATTTGAAAGGTCGGGGGCAACCCATCGCTGTGGCCCCATACTATTGGTCCACCCAGTCCCAAGCTTTCTTGGGGTTAGTGAATAAAAGCATAGAGTCTTCATGACTTTTTGGCCAGCCGGGAAAAGCAGTGAGTACTGGACCTCCTGTTGGCATTGGTGGCATTTGACCTCTAGGAAGAAGGTCCACTGCTGCTGGACTGCTCTGGTGTGGTCAGGAAATAGCATAATTACTTGGTCCTCCAAGTGGAGTAGACTTGCCTGGTGAGTCGCTCGGAGAAGAGCATCCTGGTCTTTAAAGTGGAGGAGTTTCACCCTGGGTGAGGGTGGCAGGTGGGCACACAGTGTGTCCTTTCAATTGTGAAAAAAGGCATGAGTTTCGATGCAGGTGTGAAGTAATTAAACCAAATTTGAAGGTATTGTATGGGGTCTTGGCCATCAACCCCTTCCGATAGGCCCAGTATGCATATGCTGCTTCTGGATGATCTGCCTTCATTGTCATTTGCTTGGTCTTCTGGTTGAGGGTAAGCATGAGCGAATTTTGCGAATCTCGCGTTCGCGAATTTTGCGGATTTGCGAACTCGCAACCCGCAAAATCCGCAAATTCTCGCGAATTTGTGGATTATTTTTTTTTGTGTTCGCGCGGGTTTCTGCCAGTTCGCGAGGGTTTTGTACAATTTGGCAAACGCGAACTTACCTGTCGGGTCGCAAGTTTTGCGAACTTGTTGTTTCTACGTGTCCAGCCTGTTTGGGACACTCTTCTTCATCACTGCCACTCTCTGTCACCACTGCCACTCTCTGACTACTCATGCCACCCTCTGGCCCACCCATGCCACCCTCTGTTTCATCACAGCACCCTCTGGTTGTCCAGTGCACATTATTGTGGCAAAGCAAAGCACACCTTCCCTGCCTCAAGTGACCTGAATTAATTTGGGGCTGATTAATGTGTCACAGAATATTTTTTTAGCTGGCACCTGCTTTCTTAGTGCTTCCTGATTAGTGATCTTTTGCACTTGCTAAGTGCTTTCATTGTTGCAAAATTAGTTACAACACCTGCCCTGCCCCAACTGGCAATAATGAATTAGGGGCTGATTAATGTGTCACTGGATTTGAACTTCCAGCCTGGCTCCTGCTTGTCTCCCTTAGCTGTAATTCAGGACCTTTGTGGCATATGTGTAACTATTCTGAGGGTCAGAGCAGGGTCACATAATAGTTGCAAGTAGGCAACTGAACTCTGGAGGGGCCCCTCAGGAAGCACTTCAGGAAATGGCTACTAATAATGAGCTTGAACTTTTGAACCTGGTAAGTAGTTTCAGTTTTGCTAAGATCGTATTTCTGCAATTTAGCGCTTATTCGCGGGGCGCGAAGTTGAACTGGGAAGCCGCGAACTCACGCGAACAGTGCGAGCAAGCCATAAAATCCGCTGCTCGCGGATTTGTGGATTTTGCGGGAAATTCGCGAATCTCGCGGATTGCGAATTTACCGAAAATCCGCAAAATCCGCGAGCGGAACGGATTTTCCGCCCATACTTAGTTGAGGGACCTGTTCCTGCAGTTATCTGATGGCTTGCTAATTGTCTATTATGATGAAATGCAGGCTGCCAAGTTGTTTCTCTCTATCGTACATCTTGTCAGAGAGTATGCAATGGTCATCGCAGGAAAACTGAGCTCAGTGGATAAAGCATTCAGGCAGGACTCCACTGAAACATGTGAGTGTTCTTTGGCAGCCAAAACCAGGTCCAGTTTTTCCGCTGTGGGTGCCTTCTGTGTGGGGCTTCCCAATGGTGTGTCATGGATAGCGGTGGGTGGGGGCGCAGTCATAGAGGCTTGGGCCGTTGTGGCTAGTGGAGCCTGCTCATGTTGTGGGGTGTTATTGAGGCTCGCTTCAAAGGTGTGTAGGCTGGTGTGGACTTGGCCCGCCTTAGGAGGATTTCCCTAAAACATTCTACTTTTTGTCCTCCTAGTTTTTGTCAACTCTCTTTTCATGACCGTAGGATTCTGGGCACTTTCCCACTGTACTGCAGTGGGAAAGTTCATGCGCCCTTTCTACACATGCCAGGATAGGGTGTGTACTTGATTAGTTAGGTGCCGTACCTGTGAGCGCTCCGTAAAAAGGTACATCACATACCCAGGGCAGGTACTGCTCTGGCTAGTAGTGGGGATCAGCACGACCCACCAGAATAGCCTGTAAAACATGTCTCATGCTTAGGTTGGCCTTTCTCACTCAATAGCCAACTCTGAGGGAGACATTCACTTCCAACAGAGTGGCCCTAGGGTAAATCCTGAGGGGTAGAGCTCGGTAGGTGAGTGGCTGGGTTGGTACACACTTGTGTTCACTTCCTGGGTAAGGAGGAACTCCCATGTGGGTTTACCCTACCTAGGGGGTCGACGTCCCCGTGGGTCACCTCCCGGGTTTGGTTGATTCTCTTGTTGTGGCTTAGGCCTGGGCCATTTTCCCTCTGTAAATGGAATGTGAAAGTGCTCACGCCCTTCCTACATGAGTTAAGAAGTGGTGCTTACCTGCGGGTTCTAAATATAGATCAGGTCAGCTATTGCAGACCTGTATGTGTGCACTTGCACCTATAATGGTTGTAAACCAGTGTCCAGCCTGCCATTGCAGGCTAGTGTGCACACTTGCACCTATGAGGTTAAAATCGTATGACCTGTCTGCTATTGCAGACCCATCTGCGCACTTGTATTTATGATGCTTCTAAATATAGATCAGGCCTGTGTGTTTGCACTTGAACATACGGTGTGCTTAAAATAGTGTCAGGCCTGCCATTGTGGGCCTGTGTTCACATCTGCACCTAGGATGTTTTAAAACATGTGACCAGATTTCCTTAGCAGGCTAGTGTGCGCACTTGCAACTATGGTGCTCCTAAACACGTGTCCAGCTTGCCATTGCAGGTCTGTGAGGGCGCTATCGCGCTTCGGCCCTGGCTGGCCTTTTTAAATCACTAGCCATCCTGAGAGGGCCTTTCACTACCACTAGAGCACCCCAAGGATATGTCTTAAGGGCAGAGCGAGTCTTAAGTGAAAGGCTGGGCACATACATATGCGTGTTCCCTAACCAGGTAGTCAGGAATACCCATGTGTGTTTCCACTCCCTATGAGGTTTGCTCTTCTCATAGGCTATCATGGGGGAATGGTTGAAATTACTTCATTCTGCAATAGTGGGTTATAGTGGTGGAGCAGCCTCATAATGTTTTCTATCATTGGATTCACAGTGACAACCCCTTTCCCAAGGTAAAGATGTGCCTTTGTGCTTGGCTCCAGCACACACTGGAGGCTGGAGAGCACATATGGGCATTACCCAGTGACAGCTATAAAACATTGGGCATACAACTGGAATGACAGGCCTCTGCCATTTGCTGGTCCAGCTGGATAGATTGGAGGAAGAGATGTTAACACTTGGCCCCTGGAGCCAGATCTTGACCACACTAAAGATTAAGATCTGCGTTCCACTGCCTCATGACAGATAGGACTGAAATTTAAGGGAAAGAATCACCCGCAACTTCAAAGGCACATCACAGTTTACCAACTGGGACCATACTTCAGTAGGGCAGAGATACACTTGTGGGGACGTGGCACCAGAGAACCTAAAACTGCATGGTGCATACTGCCAGAGGAATCTGTGGTGCACAAGGAAAATTACTGTCATTGAAAGGGACCGGGTGCCCTTCCTGATTAGTGGCTGGCCTGGCCTGATTACCTGCTGCTGTGTGGCATCCTGAAGTGTGCTCTCCAAAGGCTCGTTGGCTTGTCCCCTTTTCTTTGGAAGTCTCAGGGACATCAAAGATCCCCTACGAGGGACCCACACTGTCTACCTGTGATACCTGGAGAGCGGGGCCCTCTTATGTGCTTACATCATCTGCTGGATTCCAACTGGTGACATGGCATGAGGGTGGAACTACGAACTGTGCCTGGAGACCGGATTGCCTGGTGCGGAACCCCAGAAATCGTACCTGCATCTGAGGCGTGTGGCCCCTGCTTCATGAGGATTTCAGCAAACATAACCGTCTTGTTGGTGGTGAGCAGATTCACCTGTTGTGGGATCCAGCTTGACCCGCTTCGTCGATCATACAGCTACTCTCTCATACGACACGCCCACTGTATGCTCATTGCATGCAGTGTCCCAATACAGTTTGCGACCCTCAGAGTAGTGCCTTATTCTACCTCGAGAGGCATTGCTGAACTTGCACCTGTGTGTGTGACCGGAATTGTGTGGTGCGACCCATATAAATGCTAACCGGATGTTGTGCCTCATTCTCAGGGAGATGTAGAATTAGCAACCCTTCATTGTATGTGACTGGAATTGTCTAGTGCAACCCATATCAAAATGCACCAGGCATTGTGCCTCAATTCCAGGGAGGTGTGAAATTTGCAACACTTTGTTTTGTGTGATTGGAATGGTCTGGTGCAACCCATATCATCGCGCACCAGTTGTTGTGCCCAGATTGCCTGGGTTTGACTCTGATTGACGTGTACCATATTGGGTCCCTCCTTCTTTCAAGAGGCTCCCCTGCTTCATTCTCCATTCATTGATTGATCTGTTTTTGGCCCTCAGCGTGGCAGACCTACTGACCTCACCTCAACAGGCCCCCAATGACCTTGTGTTGCCAGGCAGTTTTGCTGGCTTGGGCCTGGGTGGTGTGTCATGATTGTCAGACCACATTTGCAAAAAGGCTCTTGGTGAATTCCGTTGTCCACAGATCGAGGTTGAATAGAAGAACAGTGCGCAGACAGAACAAGCTTTCAGCACGTACAGTTGCTAAGATGGGCGTCAGAAATCAAGAGTTAGAGCAGCAGGTTAGCGCTCTAGTGTTTGACGGCAAATATCCAGGTCCACGTGCTGTGGCGCGCTGTCGCGCACTTCACCGGACTTCGTAGGAGAGAAGGACGTACCTGTGTAAGCATCGCCAAGTTAGTATAGGGAAAACTTTGACGCACTTGCAGTTTTCAACCTTCGTTGCAGTAAAGAAGCATTTGGGGAGCCAGTTCCTTCCAAGTAAGACTGTTTGGAGTTATACGTTATTATGGGGCATTCACAACCTCTGAGCAGAGAGGCTGCGTACTTCGAGCATGTGCATTAGTTAACTCCGAGTTGTTTGTCGAGCATGCTCCAGGGCAAGACGCTGCAGTAACCATTATGAGATTAAGAGCCAGCACAAGTTACAAAAGGGCATTTTAGTTCCGAGTATTGATGAGAGACTTGAGACCAAAGAAAAGTGAGCATCAAATCGTGGAAATACCGCAACAGACAAGAAGTGAAGTAACTTCATGAAAATAATAGACAAGAAAGGTTAAAACATAGCGAAGGAAAATATAAGGTAAAGAAAGACAGTTTAAGATTCAAATTATATTTACCATACCAGAATTCAGTTAAACCATCAGCTGTGCATTACTCAGGTGAGGAATCTGTAAGAGAATAGAGAGAGAGAGTTTAATAAGGAAAAAGCTGAGGACAAAATAATAATTCTTGCATTAATTCACAGCATGCAGAAGCTAAACTAATTCACCAACAGAAGTGCAGCATAGGTCACATCAAGATGGGGTAGGTTAATAGGAAGAGAGGCCACATTTAGAATTGCAGTAGTATACAATCATTAATGTGTGTGTTTCTTTTACAGTAGTTACGTACCTGTCAAGCAAAGAAGTAGCAGAAGAATAAGAGAACTCTGAAGCTGAGTGAAATAATCAGACGAGGAGTGGCTGTCTCTTCTCTGTCTCATCCCCTTTTCCCCGTGGGGTTTCATTGGCTTACACGTTGTAAAATGCGTGTAGCTGAGGAATCTTAGTGGGGCATTGGGAACTTGCGACATTCTGCTCCTGTGCATTTGAGGAGAGCATGATACTTGACATGGTGAGAGTGATTGGCTGGGCTGGAAGAACTCTTCCGAGAATGATCAGAGGTAGTCAAGAGACTGCGTGACCCCCTATGCTTTGTGGAACTGGGCTGGTGCTGGAAGGCTCTTGTGGAGCCCTTTGGTGTGGCAGATTATTGCCTTTATCCCACTTCTGCTCCACATCCTGTGGGTGATCTTCCAGAGTAGTGGCCAATCACCATTTAATGGCTGCCTCCTAATTCGTCCTGCTACCTACCCCCTCCTGCTTCACTGGGACCCTGAGTAAGTGTCCAGTGGGTGGACAGGTTATCTCCAATCTGTGAGTGTAGGATTGTCGGGTGAGTTGGAGGGTGGAGGAAGGCTTACAGCTATGGGATCTGCAGTGTGTTATCAGTTCAGCCCCAGGCTATCAGTGCACCGCATTAGTGTGCAGAGTGTACATGTGTGCTAGCGCGTTCCATACAGACCTGCCTAATATCCTTTGCACCCCGTATCAGTGCGGAGTTAGCCTGTGTGTGGGAGTGACAATGTGCAGACCGCCTGTGATGCAGAAAACTGGCCTGATTTTACCCGCGCAATTTAGGCCAGAGGTGCTGCTAAGAAGTGTTATAATTTGGTGCATGTAAACATTTGTGATATCATTGTGTCCTGGGGTGCACTCTAAAAACTGTGTGGTATTTAATGATAAGAATTGCTAGGGTGGGCCTGGGGTGGGCAATGTGTTGCACTGCATAAGGGTGCTGGGGGGTAAATTAGGATCTTTCACAGTGTGCACATTACAGATGTAATTTTAACACGGTTGGGCCTAGTACTCATGGTAAAAATTTCAAGTGCAATTTATGCCCAGAAATACCTGCTGTTCATGTTAAGTTGATTATTGTGGGTGTTGAATACAAACGTTATTTACATACATCATGTGTTAAGTCTCCTTTGAGATGCTCGGTTTATTTATCATGAGTGTGTGCTGAACTAATGCTTACACATTGCCTCTGTGATAAGCCTGACTGCTAAGTACCAAGTGACCCAAGGGTGAGCGCAGGTTATACAGTATGCGTAATCATCCGCCCCTGGTGGGAGTGGTAGGTTCTGCCTGGCTGGGGCATCGCCCTAGCCAATTAGAAATGGTCAGTTCCAACAGCTTGTAGGTAGCCTGATGGGCAGGACAAATGGCGTTAGCCCTCACTGGGTGAAATGGATTGGTGACACTTAAGAGATAGTGTAAAATGCATCTGAGGGGGGCGGCCTGAGAGGTGTGGATTTCTCTTCTCTTGTCCTGCCCCTAGTCGTCTTGGCTAGGTAAGAGGCTGGATGTTGTGGTCCAGGAATGGATGTGCCACTCTGGGTCAACAGGTACAGTTATGTGGACCCAAAGTCAATCAGATATATCTGGTATTCCATCGGAGGAGGGTGACTGTCGCCAATTGCAGCACGGTCATCGGGGTCCTGTCAGCCCTGAGCAGTGATAGGGCCCCCTGGGGTGAGGATTATGGACTCCAGGCCCCCATATGTGTTCCACCAGTGGGGTGTAGGGGGGCCAAGTCACTCCTGTTAATCAGCATTTGGGGGTGACTCCCAGGATCATGCCTTTCTTTTGTATGTCACATGGGTGGAGGGCCGCCAGCGAAGGTAGGTCCTCCAGGTTCAATCCGTTCCTTGATGGTGGTGTAGAGGCAGGGGGTGCCAGCAGGAGATAGATAGGCCACAGGGAGCCAGGCAAAAATTGAGTGATGTCCAGCAGCACCCAGCAACCTCCATAACAGAGGTCCACTAGCAGAATATGGGGGGCAGCTTCATAAATCCGCTTTAGCTCTCTTGGATGGTCTCACCACGCTCCCAAGGTATATCATGGAGTTAAATTAGGTGCCCAGGAAATCAAGTTTTGGGGTTATAATTTCCTCTGTAGGAGTAGATCTAAATGACTTGAAGATTATAAGGTTGTCTGTTTTAGCTCACAGGCTCACAACTAACACCGCTTGTGTGCTTTTAACCACAAATTCAGAATTAGTAGCTATTAGAGCTATGGTTTTACAGAACAGTCTTGCTTTAGATATGTTGCTTGCATAAGAATGCAGAGTTTATAAAGTGTTACCCATCCAGCAATGCTGCACCTACGGGCAAGATAAGAGTAGGGAGATCAACAAGTATATAAGGAATATAACAAGTCTATTGAAAGACTTGAAAAAGTTGAAATAGACAGGTGTCTGGGAAGCAATTGAAAGTGGGTTTTCAGTCATAGGCAAAGGGATTAGCAGAATTAGAAGTGGGACACTAGGTGCCCTATTTCGGCCTTTGTGATTATTGAAGTTTGTGTGATTTGTTTGTGTTTGGTGGTAAAAAGATTTAAGCTTATGAGGGCAAAGGAACATTCAGAACAGAAAAAAGGAGAGCGATCTGCAGAGAGCAATGGGATGAAGAGAAATTGAGAAGAAAGAGAATTGGAAAAGAGAGAATGCTGTGTTTGTGACAAGATAAAAGAGCCATAGGAACCTAGATGTAATCAGTGAAAGTCAACAACTGGTTTCTGAAACTGTCATGACGGGAAATGGTGAATATTTTGTGTGATGGATCTGCAAGCCATCAAAGGGGGGAAGGGCGTTAGTGACAGAGTGTCACTATTTTTCCTTTGCATTTAATGAGATGCTAATGTATAACCTGTATAATTATTGCTTACATATATTCACCTTAAATTGTATATTTATATTCAATATAACAAGTCATTTTTACATTAAAGACTAACTATAGTTGGAGCGTGTTCACGTTAGCCGAGCCGGAGTCATTGCTAGCGTCAGATGACAAACTTATTAATAAATACAAGCCTGTATTTCTGCTTGTTGTGCATAATTGTTTTGTTAAATGTATTGTTGCTGTTAGAGTTTTGTGTGGGGTTCACTGCTGTAAAATGTTAACGAATTAGACTGAGTTTCTCCGCAACTGAATGAAAGGAGCCAAAGAAGAAGAATCCCCCTTTGAATGATATCTATGAAGGCCATGGTGATGGAAAATTCTGCATTGTATTACTCATGACAAGTGAGCTGACACTGACCGTTACCTGAATGTTTTGTTTTGTTTGGTTCCTTCTGTCTGGGAATCGAAGGAGTGTATCTCTCTGTTGAATTTCATGATTTGATTGTGTATTCAATGTGTTATACAGTTAACCTTGCTTCTGTCCACTCCTATAGGCGAACGTCCCTTTCCAACGCTTGTGACCCAAAGGCCCTTCTATTTCTGCTCACAGCAATAATTTCTCAGGTAAACATGTTTCTCCTCATTCTGATTGGAATCTTCATCTGGTCCTGTTTGAGATATATATTTGTTGACACCTACTGCTCATGATTTTCCTAGACTTTCCCCACAACTTTAGTTTAGCTTTAGGGAGTTTTCCTTTAACTGAATCTTTATATTTGCCTACTATGTCCATAAATATCTTTACTTTGCATTTGTTTTTGACCTGTCTGACCTGCATTCAACGTGTTATGTAATTATGTCATCATTTATTTATAACTAAACTTACTTATTTGAGTTTGTAACTTTACTAATTTGTTAATAAAGCCTTTATGGTTTGCAATCAATCAATCAAACACATCTTTATTCAACCTAGGTCATAAAAGAAGGCACAATATAAATAAAAACCAAATACAAATGAATTAGCAATTCATAAAAATACTCAGATTTCATAATATAACACTTATAAAAGAGAATAGCGTCACTCATTGAAGAACCGGGTTTTTAGAACCCAGCGGCGCCAGGGACACGCCCAAAGGCTTCGGGTTCTCCTGTCTTGGCAAACAGAGACACGGAATACTTCTAGGTGGCGTCAGAGATCAAATTTATTAGCTGCAGCTAGTAGCAGTAATCCCAGCAACACAACACGGTGTACAACTCAAGATACTGCTCAATTTTGTTGTGCAAGACTTCAGTATTGATACACAATATTCACATTACAAATGGACGCCCACTGCAGCAAATTCTGACCAATAGAAACACATTTCTATACATTATCACATTCCAAAAAGGCACACTTTACATTGTACCAACCCCACAAGTTAATTATTAGGATGTTCCAAATTCAATTTCCACAAGCCGGACAAACCCATAATTGAAAGGGCAATGCATGTAACGAAGCAACATAAAAGGAAACAATGATAGATAATGAGCAAGCTAAGGCATGTGTAGAAAAGCTAAAAGTCAACGATATCCTGAACTTTGACTAGCAATCTCAGACAAGGATCATCTAAGGAAATTGGCCTCACAAAGGGTCAGTTTCAGATAAAGAGGTCAGTTCCTTACAATGCACCTTAGAGTCAAGAAAAGGCTTAGTTAATAAGTACATGAACAACGAAGCCCATGCAACTTTGTTCGTTTGGTTACTTTCATGGGCCTACGTGATGGCAACACCAAAATGGAGGCACAAACAAAATGGAACCCATATTCGAGACAAAGTCTCTGAATACGTAATGAACTCGCTAGTTAACATGACAAATTCACTCCATATTAGCCGTACTTGCTCAATACGGTACAACATCACCAAAATCGTGATGGAACCATAATATAACAGGACAAGGCAGATTTTACAGAACCTCAGACCCTCTTTTTGCCATTATGTAGGCAATAACCTAAACTCACGTCAGTCTGAATCCAGGTCTATGTCTATTCTCATCAGGTCATCAAGGTGTTGCTGTAACATCATCTTATTAGCCTTCACTTCTCTCTGGATGGGTCTTCTCACACAGACTGTAGCACAAAGACTACAAATGGCAGGACCACACTGGAGGCATAGGCAACACGAGAAAAGGATAGCTAACGCCATACCAAGGAACATCAGAACCTTCCATCCCCATTTGGACAGCAATTCCCATAACCATCCCATCAATGACCAGTTACTTTCGTCTACATGTATAGATTCAGCAGACTTACGCAACTTCTGGATGGCTTGGTACACTGTCGGGGCATTATCTGGTATGAAAACGCAGCAACTAGATCCGATCAATTTGCATACCCCACCTCTATCTGCAAGTATAATATCTAGAACAAAGCGGTTCTGTAATGTCATAAGGTGATCCGCTTGAAGCTCGGCTGTAATATTGCTAAGAGCACCTGCAGTCTCATTTATAGTAGCCTCAACCACTCTCGTAAGCTGACGAATATTCCTACTATTAGCCATAGAACCCCTAAAGGGTAGGAAACCCTTAAGTAAGTCTCCAATTTCTTGTGCGACAGTATCTTTCGCATCGATAATACCTCTACCAAATCTTGTCTTATGGTAGTCAAAAGAAGCTGTGTATGTAGGGGGAAGCAAAAAGCTACATAACATGTACCTGAAAAATCAGACGCCAACCATGTATATGCTCTGCCATAACAGACAAAATACGTGCCTTTGGCTGGAACGAACGAAGGAGATTTCTGGGATGTATAAACGTATGTGTGAACACACACACTCTTACCGAGCTGAGCTCTCGAATTCTGACCATTACCATGTAAGCAAAGATGACCACGGTGGGGTACAACCCAAATCGGAGGAGACCTTCGCTGTCTTTCTTTCTCCGTCAAGCTAACACTATATGTTGTCTTATTCCAACCAACATATGCTTGTACCTCATCTTTAGGGATAGTGATACGCATCGATATCTCTAATCATATCAGCTATTCCCCGTATCAAGGCATTATTACTCGCATTGTCTTTGACAGAACGTACAGAAGAGGCTTCATTCGCATAGATAAACATTGATTGGAGTGCCCAAACTGACCCATTAGGCGAAAAAGGCAAAACCAAATAAGGCATTCCCTTATCTGTAGTATGTGGCATAAGACCACACACCCAACAATTTGTGATATTAATGACTAGCTGATGCTGATGCAACATCTGTATAAACAAATTGTTCACAAATTCTGATCTTCGTGCCTGCTCATGTTCAGGTAACGTATGAAACTCATGTGGAGAAACAGTAGAAAAAGAAAGAGCAGGTTGGGAGGTAGATGTAAGCGGCATTTGTGTGATATAGAAAATCCAACCCACACAAGCTAATGTAATATTCACAAGCATAAGAAAACACATTATTAAAAAACATTTGCTACGGACCAATATATACATTTTCATTTTGAAACCCTTTTCCTCAACACTGTTATCAGACCCAAAAGACTCCATCCTCTAACGTGCTGCTCACGGCTATTACCTTCTTCACTTAAGTGTGTGCCAAGATCGCACTAACGACCCTGGACCACAGACCTTGTGTCAATACGTGGCTCACCTCTTAAGGCTGTACCGCGACCCTGCAGCTGAGTCCGGATGGTGACTCAAAAAAGGAAAAAGGAAAAAAGTCTCTTGATCTGACAAGGTGTAATTCACTATATAAAAAAATTCGGTTTTATTTGTCCATAGCAACAGGCTTTCTTGGCCTCAAATTGTAACGTTCTTTATAAGGTACAGTTGGATCCTTAAATAAAAGTACCAGATTGGTGGTGTCGATCTTTAGATGAGGAGGCACAGCAGCTTGCAGAACATCATCATCCTCGCGTTCTGACTGTGTCCATGTCAAATGAGCATCACTAAAAGGCATGAATGTGGGAACTCTCTCGCAATCTGTATCAGCTATACCATTCCTCACCCACTGATCATACGGTAAAGGCAAAGGAACTTTTTTACAGTGGGTGGCATGCACCCAATTCTATTTGCCGACTACTCTAACAGCGGTTCTAGTAACCAAAAGGACTAAATAAGGACCAGTCCATCTGGGCTCCAAATTCTTGGTACGCTGGAAGTTCTTGACCAACACGTAGTGACCAGGTAGGATTGAATGTCCTGGATCTGTAGTAGCTGTCGGCAAACTGTCATAGACCTGTTGGTGGAGAACACGTAATTTAGCAGTCAAGTCATGTAAGTGATCCACCAACATAGGGTATTCAATACTGCTGTATTCTTTAGGACGAGGCACACCCCAAACATTCGCTGGACGACCAAAAACTATTTCGTATGGGCTAAGTCCCACACGAGAATGCACTGTCGCCCTTGTTGACAAAAGAGCCAACGGCAAGGCATCCCGCCACGTAATACCAGTGCTTGCTTGTACCTTAGCTATTTTCAGCTTCAAGGTACCATTGTAGCATTCAAGAAGTCCAGCAGACTGGGGGTGATTCGCTGCATTGAACTTCAGATGGATACCCAATCCCCCACACACTTTCTTCATGATCTGGCCCACAAATTCACTCCCATTGTCACTCCATACAATTCTCGGCAATCCATACCTAGGGAAGTATTCTTTGAGCAAAACCTTGGCTGTAGACAAGGCAGTAATATCCTTTAGGGGGTAAGCCTCTATCCATCTGGAAAAGGCATAAACAACCACAAGGACATACTTCAAATTATTGCATCTCTCCATATGAATGTAGTCTAACTGTATCACTTCAAACGGATACGTTGGAGGAGCAAAATGACCAGCTGGAGTTGGAGTTCCCTTGCCAGGATTATACTTCAGACAAATCATACAATGTTTCACCACGTTCTCTGCACATTTCGGAATTCCAGCATTTTGCCAAACTGAAGCCAACAATTTGCATATTCCCTTCGAACTTATGTGAGCCATTCCATGAGCCATTGTGACCACTGGGAGCACATACGCATCAGGCAACAACTATCGCTGGTGTTCTGATAACTCAACCCAACAACCTGTAGGATCCAACATACACGTAGTCTCTCTCCACGTACTTACTTCCTTCTCTGTAGCTTCAGCCTGAATAATTTTCACACTTTCTATTGTGTCTTCACACAATCCACCAGCCATAATCCAATTAGCTGGGCTTGCAACATACATACGGCTCATCATGTCTTTCGCTGTTTCCTTCGCAACTTCATCCACAAACGCATTCCCTCAACCAACATTGTCCACATCTTTCTTATGCGCACTACACTTCACAATTGCAATCTGCTTTGGGAGAGTCAGAGATTCAAAAAGTTCATTCACCAACTGCCCATGCTGTATTTTTCTCCCATGCGAAGTAAGGAACCCACGCTCTCTCCACAAACGCCCAAAACTATGGGCAACACCAAACGCATACTGGCTATCGGTGTAAACATTCACTCGCTTTCCTTCTGACAACACACACGCTCTACTCAGTGCAATCAACTCTGCTGCTTGCGCAGAATTCTGTGGTATGCGTGCTGTCTCAACAACTGTATGTAAGGTTGTGATAGCATACGCTGCAGTCGTCTCACCATTCAGAAGCTTAAAACACGAACCATCTACCCACAGCATACCATCAACATCCATAAGGGGAGTATCCCTTAGGTCAACTCAAGCTTTCGTTTCTTCCTCTGTACGAAGAAAACAATCATGCTGTTCCTGAGGATCCGTCTCTGTAGAGATCGGTAACAACGTAGCTGGATTCAACACATTACATCTTTTAATGTGCACATGACTAGCCAACAATGTCAACTCGTAACCTGACAGACGTGCACTAGTAAGGTGCTGTGTCTTACTCCTGTTTAATAAGGTATCCACTGCATGTGGAACCATCACAATCAATGTATTATCCAATACCAAACCGGCAGACTGTCGGATAGAAACAGCAGCGGCCACTGTAGCTCTCAGACAACTTGGCAACGCTCTAGCTACCGGATCTAACGTCGATGAAAAATACGCACATGTGAAGGACTGGGCTATTCTAAGGCCCAGCGGTGCCAGGGGACAACACCTGAAACCTTTGTGGGTTACCTGTTCTGGCGTACAAATGACAGAGACACGGGACTCTTCCTTCGGCGTCAAAGATCGAGGTTTATTTACTGCAGGGAACACAGTAGTCAAAAGAAGTACAACGCATGTAGGTTCTAGGAGACTGCTTCAAATTGCTAAAGTGGATCGCTCCTTTTATACAGTTCTCGGTCATAGCACAACATGGCGAACAAAAGGTTACAACTTAGTTCCCACAGTAAATTTCAAAAGGGTCGCTTTCATGTATTCAGGAGCCCGGAACATAACTACAGTAACATCGCCGGTTCCCAACTGTAAAAGTACATCATCTCACCATTAGTACATTCCATTCCAGCTGTAAACTAATTTAAGAAGGAGTCAGAAACAGGTGCAAGGGAAGACAAGGATAGACAACAGATTGAAAAGAGTGTAGGGGGGGTGATATTGGAAACGTGATTGCAGGATCAAAGGACTCGTGCCTAATGCATGCACGGCTGAAACAATAGACCGGCACGGCAAGATGAGCCCCGAGCGGAGCCATCTGCCTTTGCAGTGTCATCCCCCTCGTCATAAAGACCCCCTCAAAGGAACACGTGTCTTCCGCAAGAGTCTGGGAATCCCAGGGTCACGAAGCGGACAGTGTCCGTTCGCTGGCTACTTGAGGACAAGAGACAAAATGGATGCCGTATCTAAAATGGAACCCGTGGGTTCAGATGAAGAAACCCACAAATGAGACGAACGGTTCAGGCCAGTGTAGCGAAAACGCGTACACCCACTAAACTCGTCATTTGCGGTTCATAGATACCAAACTCGTCCATATTCGAACGAGTCAAAAACACCACTTTTAATTGTCACGGAACCTCAGACGCTCCTTTTGCCCTCATGTAGGCAAGCACTAGTCGATATCAGAATCGATCTCGATATTCATCAGATCATTCAGATGCTGCTGCAACATTATTCTATCCATCAATGCTTCCTTGGTAACAGATGGCCGTCTTATACACGTCCTAGCACAGAGGCCACATAAAGCAGGACCACACTGTACACAAAGACAACACGTGAACAGAAATGCTACAACAACCCCAATGATCATCAGAATCTTCCAACCCCACGTCGACATCAGGCCCCAAAACCATCCTAGTAGCGTCCAATCACCTACGTCCACGTATATGGACTCGGAGATCTTATGCAACTTCGAGATGGCTTGATAGACAGTTGGAGCGTTATCAGGGATGAAAATGCAGCAACTTGAATGGATCACCTTACATACACCACCTCTGTCTGCAAGGACAACGTCTAAAACCATACGATTTTGTAACGTCATGAGCCTGTCCGCCTGAAGCTCTGCTGTTAGATTACCAAGGGCACTTGCAGTTATATTAGCAGTCCACTCTACCACATGGGTCAGTTGTCTCAGGTTCCTACTATTGACCATAGGTCCCCAAAATGGCAGGAAACCCTTAAAGAAGTCTCCTGCTTCCTGACCGGCAGTATCCTCTTTGCTAATAACGCCTCTCACAACTCTGGCCTTGTGATAATCCGACCCAACTGTAAAGGTCGGCGGCAACAGATTCGCAATATAACAGGTGCCCGAGAAGTCACGGGGCAACCATGTATATGCGCGATCGTAACATACGAAGTATGTTCCCTTGGCAGTCAGGAAAACAGGGGAAGAGAGCGTTGGCAAAACGTACGTTTCAGTACAAGCACTCTCCCCAAGCTGAGCTTGCGGATTTCAACCACGTCCTTGTAAGCAGAAATTACCGAGGTGGGGTACGATCCAGATCGGAGACGAGCTTTTAAGCTGTCTATCACCCACTGACATGCTATACTCAGCCTCACTCAGATCCCTGTATGCTCGCACCTCTTCCTCTGGGATAAGCGATGCATCGAAAATATCCCTATCTAGATCAGCAATTGCTCTTGCCAAAGGCTTGTGATGCGGGCCGGGACCAAGGTCTGGAGTGTGTGGCTCTCGATGGGGGTAGGAATCTAGTGCACTACGAAACATAGTTTGGAATGCTCAAGCTGAACCCTGGGAACTATAAGGAAGAACCAGATACGAATACCCCTATCCATGGTATGTGGCATTAACCCACACACCCAACAGTTAGTAGTATTCATCACCAACTGATGTTGATGAAGGAGCTGGACAAAGGAGTTGTTCATGAATTCCGCACGTCTAACCTGTTCGTGTTGGGGTAGAGGATGAAAGGAATGTGGAGAAACAGTAGGAATAGATTTTGGTATAGAAGAAGAAGTAGGTGAAGCAGAAGGTAATAACGACTGTATTCCAGAATACACTCCACCCACCAATAGCATAGAAACAGTCAGAAACAACAGGGACACCTGAAACAGAAAGCATTTCGTTCATACAACCCTATGCAGTTTAGATCTTTGCGCCAGAGTTTTCTCCACTTCCGACAACTTTGAGAACTCCATCCTCTAAAAACCGTCCGCAACGTTCTTGACGCACTTCGTTCTGAGTAGCTATTATCAATTCCCAGGAGTTCCTAGGAATCGACAAAAGTACCGACCTAGTGTCAGGAACCTGCTAAACAGAAGGAAGTACCCGCACGGCCCTACGGTCAACCCGGATGAAAGGTTTTCTTGAATACAAAATCTCCTAGCTGTGGAAAAAACACATGTGGAAAAGAACTCAAAAATTAATAGAGGCTACAAGTGTTCATAATGTTCAAAATGACAATAAGGGGTAACGTGAATTTCAAAAGAGGGGAAAAGAAACCAAACGGTATTTTATTAGTCTTTGTTATGAGAACGAAGGAAATATCTGCTTCTTTCAGGACGAGCCTGCTCCTCGAATAATTGTTCAGATTGCGGAACAGAGTCCTGTCGGTCAGATTATAGTTCAAGTCTCGAGTTTCCCAAAGGCACAGAATCAACACATGTGTCTGACTGCAATGAAGTATCTCCTACAAGTTGAGCGTCACTGAACGGCACAAATTTAGTCGGGGTCTCAGTCTCCGTTGCTGAAAATCCAGTCCTCACCCACGAATCTGCCGGCAAAGGTATAGGCACCTTCTTTGTGTGGGTGGCATGCACCCAGTTTTTGCGACCCTCCAAATGAACTGCAGTTCTCGTGGCGAGAAGGACCTGGTAAGGGCCCACAAATCTCGGCTCCAAGTTACGCTTCCTTCCAAAATTACGGGTGACAACCCAGTCACCCGGTTGAAGCCGATGTCCAGGACCCTCTGTCTGTGCCGGCAGTGCTTCATAAACATGTTGATGAATTAACCTCAGTTTAGCAGTCAGATCATGAAGATAATCAATTAACATTGGGAACTCAAGACTATCAAAGGGCCTAGGCCTAGGTACCCCCCCAAACATTCGCAGGACGGCCAAACACAATCTCATATGGGCTAATCCCTACTCGAGAGTGTACAGTCGCCCTGGTCGACAAGAGAGCCAGAGGCAAGGCATCAGGCCATGATAAACCAGTCGTAGCTTGAATCTTAGCAAGTTTCAGTTTTAGAGTGCCATTGTACCCTTCCACTAAACCTGCTGACTGGGGATGGTTGGCGCTGTGGAATTTTTGTCTAATTCCAAGGCCCTTACACACACTCTTCATCACACTCCCCACAAACTCACTTCCGTTATCTGACCATACAATCCGTGGCATTCCATACCGAGGAAAGTATTCCTTCAGTAGGACTTTCGCTGTGGACAGGGCAGTATTATCTTTGAGAGGATAGGCTTCGATCCATCTGGAGAATGCGCAAACCACAACCAAAACATACTTCAGATTATTACATCTCTCCATATGGATGAAGTCCAGTTGAATAACCTCAAAGGGACATGTAGGAGGAGCAAAATGGCCAGGTGGGGTAGGAGTGCCTTTGACGGGGTTGTACATCATACATATCATACGATTCTTAACCACTCTCTCAGCACACTTAGCGATACCATCATTCTTCCATACAGGGGACAGCAATTTGCAAATACCTTTAGCGCTAATATGTGACAAGCCGTGAGCCATAGTCACAACGGCTAGCACATATGCATCCGGTAACATCCATCTCTGACTCTCCGACAAATCAATCCAACATCCATGCACATCTAACTTTCCTGTGCTTTCTTTCCACTTAGTCTTTTCAGTTTCGGTGGCCTCATTCTGAATCGCTTTCACACTCTCAACAGTGTCCTCACACATACCAGTCTCTGCAGGCCACCTTACTGAACTCGTAACGTACATTCGGGTTGCGAGATTTTTAGCTGTCTCTTTAGCAATCTCATCCGCAAACGCATTACCACGACCAACATCATCCGTCACCTTTAGGTGCGCGCTGCGTTTAATAATTGCCACCTGTTTAGGCAATGTAAGTGCGTCCAAAAGATCATCCACAAGCTGTCCGTGTTGGATCTTAGTACCATGCGATGTCATAAATCCCCTTTCTCTCCACAATCGTCCAAAACTATGTGCAACACCAAACGCATACTGACTGTCAGTAAACACATTCACTCGTTTTCCATTAGACAAAACACACGCTCTCGTCAACGCAATCAACTCTGCCGCCTGCGCGGAATTCTGATTCAATCTCGCAGTTTCCACAACCGTACTCAACGTTACCACAGCATACGCAGTCGTCACATCACCATTCGGCAACTTAAAACACGAACCATCAACATACAAGGTACCATCGGGATCTGCCAATGGAGTGTTTTTTAGGTCAACACAACCCTTCGTTTCTTCCTCAGTTCGCAAATAACAATCATGTGATAGTACATCATCTGATTCCATATTAGTCGGCAACAATGTCGCCGGATTTAGCACGTTACAGCGCTTGATCTGTATATGACTTGCCAAAAGCGTCAACTCGTAACCGGACAACCTTGCGCTCGTCAATTGTTGGGTTTTTGTACGATTCAAGAGAGTGTCAACTGCATGCGGAACCATAACCGTAAGCATATTATCCATGACCAGTCCTGCAGATTGCCGAATGGACACTGCAGCTGCCGCTGTCGCTCTTAGACAACTCGGCAATGCTCTAGCTACTGGGTCCAAGGTCGAGGAAAAATATGCACATGGACGCTGCTTACCACCAAATTGCTGCGTTAAGACATTCAACGCACAACCCTCTCTCTCGTGAATGTATAGTGTAAACGGCTTGCTGTAGTAAGGAGTACCTAGCACAGGAGCCGAACACAATGCATCACGCAATTCAGAAAAACTTTTCTGACACTCTTCAGTCCAAGGCAAAGGAGTAGGAACATCCTTGCATGTGAGGGCTACCAATGGCTTCGCTAGCAATGAAAAATTGGGAATCCATTGCCTGCAGTATGACGTGATACCTAGAAAGGCACGCACATCTCTCTGAGTTGTTGGCACAGTCATTCGAGCGATCGCTGCAATTCTCTCTGGGGTCAACCTTCTTCCCTCCTTTGACAATAAGTGACCTAGATAGGTTACTTCTTGACAACAATATTGCAGCTTAGAAGGTGACACCTTGTGATGTAAGTCACAGAGATGCTGTAACAACGATACAGTAGCAGTTTTGCAGATCTCTTTAGTGTCAGCAGCCACTAACAGATCATCAACATATTGAATCAAGGCCGCACCAGCCGGTAATACAAACGCATCAAGTTGACTCTTCAGGGCTTGACTGTATATCGATGGACTCTCACAGTAGCCCTGAGGAGCGCGTTTAAACCTAAAGCTGCGACCTCCTAATGAGAAGCCGAATAGATCTCTACTTACCTCAGCAATCGGAATGCTAAAGAAAGCATTCTTTAGATCAATCACTGAGAACCAAGAAGCGGATGCTGGAATCAGAGTCAGTAAAGCCGTAATGTCGGGTACCACAGGAAATTGAGGAATCACAATTTTTTTCACCACCCGTAAATCAATAACGAAACGGTAAACAGGAGGCTTAGATGGATCAGTGCGTTTCGAGATAGGTAACACAGGACTATTACACACGTTTCCCCGAGTTTCCTCGATAACATCTTTCTCGATCAAATCATAGATGATCGCTAACAACGCTCGTTCTCCATCAAGGGAGATACGATATTGGGGAATACGTGGCAACCGCACATTCGATTTCAGCTGAACAACATAAGGAGAGATGTCAAGCAGGCCCACGTCATTGGGACCCGTTGCCCACAAAGATGCAGGAAGAGAACTCAATTCCGGTGGGAGCTTATCAGATGACAAATACATAGGAGAGATCACTCTCTGACCCAAAGTAAGCTCTACTCCCGCAGGAGAACAGTACAAAGTCGCATATAACCGGTTCAGCAAATCCAGGCCCAAAAGATTTTCACCACAACCAGTAGTCAAAATCAAGGGAGCTTTCAGCTCACAAGGCCCAATTGTAATGAGCAAAGGGCTAGAGACCGGATTGCTAACGGGGGCACCAGAGAATCCAACGGAAACATTCGTTAAGCCAGACAAAGGTGCGCCAGGGAGTTTCGAATGCATGATGGAACTTTTCGCTGCACCAGTGTCCAACAGAAAAGGCTCAACTACGCCCGATGTGGCAACTGCGACGTAAGGCCCTCTCTGATCAACCGGAACTGATACTGCTCCCTCTCTCTGTCTGTGGCTGCCCTAGTAATTACCGTCATCAATATCATGCTCGATGTAATAATCATCCACATGATACTGTGCAGATCTACCTGACGATGAACCACGCTGATCAAAGCAATTATTGGAATCAGACGAATTATTAGAACGCTCATTTTGATTTTGAGTAACACCACGACCTCTACCTCGCGAAGCCTGCTGACGACCACTACGACCTCCTCTAGCTGAACCACCACTATTTCGGTCGCGCAAAACCGGACAATCAAACTTCAAATGACCCTCACCTCTACAGTACACACATTGATTATACCCGAGCATAGATCTCTGCGTGGAAGAGTCATTTCGCGACTGTGACCTAGCAGATTGTGACTGCGATCTATTCCGTTGCTGAGAATCATTTTGATTTGAGCACGGAGGATACGCTTGCTGTAACAGAACTTTCGTTTTGAGATCCTTTGTTTTCTTATCCGCACGTTCATTTTCCTCCTTCTCCCTATTTTCATAATATTGAGCCGTGGCCAATATCTGGGCAGAGGTAGAAACAGCCCACAAACGCTCTGAATTTTTCAATTTGTTGCTGAGGTCAGGCAACAAATTCGATACAAATTTATCTACAAACAACCTCTGACCTCCCTCAGTGCTCATATCCTGACCACTGTGATCGATAAATGCCTCCTCAAATCTCGTAAAGAAATCGGAGACACTCTCGTCCTTCTTTTGCTTACACGCAGACAGTTTATCCCAATTGACTTTCATTGCTGGCATAAGTGTCTTCATTAGCGTAATAATTCTTTGAGGCAAAGCCGCAATTAACTGCTCAGGCTTAGCCCCACCAACCTGCAATGCATCAGCCGCTGTAAGTGCAGCCCAATCACCACCTAACTCAGCTGCGTGGTCTTCTTGGCGAATTTTCGCAAAAACCGGTTGAGGCACTACGTTGCCGAACAACATGTCGATGTCGGCAAGATTCATGATAGTAGCATCTACTAATTGGGACAACTCCTTATAGTATCCTGCAGGATTTTTGCGGGGGTCAGGCAAAGATTGTTTCACCTGCAAAACTTCTGATCGCTTCCATGGGAGGTGTATCCACACTCTCTGGAAGTGCGGCAGGACCGGAGGGGCAGCACCAGGGTTACCTGGCATATATACTGGGGGAACTTCTCGCATGGGATACTGACCAGGCGTTGCCATCCATTCCTCAGTATCATCTTTAAACAATGTTGAAACAAATTTTTTGAAAAGCACTGCTCCAGAAATTAGATTTACACCATATATCAGTGAAAAAGTCTGTAATCAAAAAGGATGTTCCAAATGAGAGAACGCTGAGTCCGTAATTGCAAAAGAGTGTTCAGAATTCCTTTAATGTTCCAATTGAAAAACCAGCCAACGCGTTTCGTTCCGTCAAGCGGAACTTCTTCAGGGCGTGATATTAGTTCACAAGCGTGGATATTGTTTGAGCCGGGATCGCGAGATGTAGTAATTATCTATTTCCCCTATCTGGGTTGTGGTGAATAAGGTGAATTTCGGGATACAAGTTGCAATTATGGTAGTCACCTTATAACTTCAAAGAGAGATATGCCTTCAGAAGACACTCCTACTTCTTCATCCAAGATAACAAAACGTTGTATTATTCATTGTAGAATGTTGACCTTTACTCATGTGGTGTGCACATTATGCACTGTCACTTAGTTAGACTCGTGAATCCCTAGTCGGCTCCAAAGACACAGTCACTTTGAGGTAGTTACCTGTCAGGGTCCCATTAGATACCCCCAGTCGGCGTCTCTGCAGTCTGCGCGCCAAATTGGAGAAAATTATATGCAATGGGACCCACTCCATGTCGACTATATAACTCATAGACCGGAGTTCCAACTGGAGGTATCGGAAATGAGTCCTCCAATCGGGAATCCGCACCACAACCTTTAAAGCAGCTAAACAAAGTACTACGGCCAGGCATCGTGCACACTAACCGAGTTTCACAAACGTCAAGGGTTATCGATTTGCGATATCCTTGCAAAAATACAAGACCCTTGGTCTTTGGCAATTGCAATTGTCAAATTAAACAACTAAGAACCACGTACTAAGAACCACAAATGCAATGGAACCATGCAAAACAACCAAGCACCAACAACAACCAAGGACTCTGGGAGCGACCCACAAATACTTACCTGAAAGATCAATGGCGTCACCAGGAAGGCCCGTCAATCGTCTCGCTGTACCAAGGACTACGCCAGGCGCCAAAACAGGTCGACAGTCAGGGCATCAGTCCGTTGCAGCCGTCAGGAGGCGGGGATCTTCGCGGGAAAAGTCTTCGGGACACTTATTTCGACTACAGGATCGATGAAGCGGGGTGCACCTTCCCTCGGAGATTTCACACGAAGTTCCTCACGATCGTCGGGCTTTGGACCGGTACCGTTGATGTCGCCCCACATTGGGCGCCAACTGAAGGACTGGGCTATTCTAAGGCCCAGCGGTGCCAGGGGACAACACCTGAAACCTTCGTGGGTTACCTGTTCCGGCGTACAAATGACAGAGACACGGGACACTTCCTTCGGCGTCAAAGATCGAGGTTTATTTACTGCAGGGAACACAGTAGTCACAAGAAGTACAACACATGTAGGTTCTAGGAGACTGCTTCAAATTGCTAAAGTGGATCGCTCCTTTTATACAGTTTTCGGTCATAGCACAACATGGCGAACAAAAGGTTACAACTTAGTTCCCACAGTAAATTTCAAAAGGGTCGCTTTCATGTATTCAGGAGCCCGGAACATAACTACAGTAACATCGCCGGTTCCCAACTGTAAAAGTACATCATCTCACCATTAGTACATTCCATTCCGGCTGTAAACGAATTTAAGAAAGAGTCAGAAACAGGTGCAAGGGAAGACAAGGATAGACAACAGATTGAAAAGAGTGTAGGGGGGGATGATATCAGAAACGTGATTGCAGGATCAAAGGACTCGTGCCTAATGCATGCACAGCTGAAACAATAGACTGGCACGGCAAAATGAGCCCCGAGCGGAGCCATCTGCCTTTGCAGTGTCATCCCCCTCGTCATAAAGACCCCATCAAAGGAACACGTGTCTTCCGCAAGAGTCTGGGAATCCCAGGGTCACGAAGCGGACAGTGTCCGTTCGCTGGCTACTTGAGGGCAAGAGACAAAATGGATGCCGTATCTAAAATGGAACCCGTGGGTTCAGATGAAGAAACCCACAAATGAGACGAACGGTTCAGGCCAGTGTAGCGAAAACGCGTACACCCACTAAACTCGTCATTCGCGGTTCATAGATACCAAACTCGTCCATATTCGAACGAGTCAAAAACACCACTTATAATTG
The DNA here is from genome assembly GCF_964263255.1 of Lissotriton vulgaris. NCBI lineage: Eukaryota > Metazoa > Chordata > Amphibia > Caudata > Salamandridae > Lissotriton > Lissotriton vulgaris. The sequence goes on along the minus strand of NC_141696.1, from coordinate 886,108,312 downwards.
TCACGGAACCTCACATGGACGCTGCTTGTCCCCAAATGGTTGTGTCAACACTGACAACGCACAACCTTCTCTCTCGTGCACGTACAACGTGAAAGGCCTACTATAGTCTGGGGTACCCAACACAGGAGCCGAACACAATGCATCGCGTAGTTCAGACAAACTTTTCTGACATTTGTCAGACCAAGGAAGAGGATGTGGAGTATCTTTAAGAGTCAATACTAACAGAGGTTTTGCCAACAGTGAAAAATTAGGAATCCACTGTCTACAATACGATGTAATACTAAAAAGTCACGCACTTCTCTCTGTGTGGATGGCACACTCATTTGCGCAATTGCTTGAATTAGTTCTGGGGTCAATCTCCTTCCCTCCGTCGACAAGAGATGACCTAAGTAGGTCACTTCTTGGCGACAATATTGCAACTTTGAAGGTGACACTTTATGATGAATGTCAGACAAATACCGCAACAAAGAAAGAGTAGCCTCTTTACAAATCTTTTCATTATCAGCAGTAATCAACAAATCATCGACGTACTGAATAAGACTAGCACCTACAGGTAACACAAAACCGTCAAGCTGAGTTTTCAACGCTTGACTATAGATGGAGGGACTTTCACAATAACCTGGGGGAGCTCTCTCAAACCGGAAGCTTCGGCCTCCTAATGAGAAGCCACAAATATCCCTGCTCTCCTCAGCAATAGGAATACTGAATAAAGCATTCTTCAAATCGATGACAGAAAACCAAGCTGCCGAAGCAGGAATCAGAGTCAACAAAGCAGTGATATCAGGTACCACAGGAAACAACAATATTGTTGACCTCTCGAAGGTCAATCACAAACCGGTGCACAGGTGGCTGAGAAGCATCAGTACGTTTAAGGACAGGCAAAATAGGACTGTTACACACATTACCTCTCATTTCCTCAACTACACCCTTCTCAACCAGATCATAGACAATCGCTAAAAGAGCTCTCTCACCATCGCTCGAGATCTTGTATTGTGGAATATGAGGCAACTCAGCATTCGACTTAAGGGTAACAACATACAGAGGAATCTGCAAAACACCAACATCATTTGGACCTGTGGCTCAAAGTGTAACAGGAAGCGAACGCAATTCCAGTGGCAGACAATCTTTAGACAAATACATTGGAGAAATCACTTTCTTTCCGAGGGTAAGTTGTACTCCTGAAGGAGAACAATGCAATGTTGCATACAATCTTTTCAGCAAGTCCAAACCCAACAGATTCTCACCACAACCAGTCGTTAGGATAAGTGGAGCTTCCAATTCACAAGGACTAATGGAAAGGGACAAAGGACTAGAAACCGGGTTATGAACTGGGGCGCCTGAAAATCCTACTGAAACATTGGTCAAGCCAGACAAAGGTGCGCCAGGAAGTTTAGAGTGCATAATAGAACTCTTCATCGCACCAGTATCCAAAAGAAAAGGTTCTACCACACCTGATTTAATCGCTTCAACATAAGGTCCACTCTGATCTACTGGAACTGACACTACTCCCTCACTTTGTCCTTGGCTGTCCTAGTTATCATTATAACCAGAACTCTCACCTTCGACATAGTAATCCTCAACATAATACTGGGCAGAATGACCACTCGGAACATTCTGTCTGTCAAAATAATTCGCAGAATTCTGTAGGGAAGAGGAACGCTCATTTTGGGGGATCACACCACGTCCCCTACCCCTAGGAGCTTGCTGAAAACTACCACAACTTCTCTGACTAGGTACACCATTCGCACGCTGCAACAAAGCTGGGCAACTATTCTTGTAATGACCTTCCTCTCTGCAATAAGCACACTGATTAGGGCCAGGAAAGAATCGCGGAGCATAGGGCTCAGGCTTCTGTAACAATCTATGAAATTGTGGAGGTTGCTGAAACTGAGGCTGATTCTGACGAGGTGGATAAGCTTGCTGCAAAAGAACTTTCGTCTTTAGATCCTTAGTTTTCTTCTCTACTTTATCCTTCTCATCTTTATCCCTATTCTCGTAATATTGCGCAGTAGCCAATATCTGGGCCGACGAAGAAACAGGCCATGAACTCTCAGAGTCCTTTAACTTATTAGAAAGTTCGGGAAGCAAATTAAAGACAAATTTATCCACGAACAACCTTTGGCCACCTTCCGTACTCATATCCTGACCACTTTGATCAATAAACGTCTCTTCAAACCTAGTGAAGAAATCAGATACACCCTCGTCTTTCTTCTGCTTACATGCTGCTAACGTATCCCAATTCACTCGTAAAGCGGGCACCATCATTTTCATCAAATTAATAATTCTACCTGGTAATTCTGAAACTAAAGGTTCAGGTTTAGCACCTCCCTCCTGTCTACCATCTGCAGCAACAATATTCGCCCAGGTATCACCTAATTCAGCAGCATGATTCTCATGACGAATCTTTGCCCACAAAGGTTGAGGTCCTACATTACCCATCAACGTATCGATGTCAGCTAAATTCATAATACACGCTTCAACTGTCTGGGACAACTCCTTGTAATAACCAGCAGGATTCTTACGAGGGTCAGGTAAGGTCTGCTTAAGAGCCAAGACCTCTGCTCTCTTCCAAGGGACATGTACCCATACTCGCTGAAAATGAGCCGGAGCGGCAACAATGCCCTGATTTACATTAGCCTGAACTGCTTCTTTCCATACAGGAGGAACTTCTCTCATAGGGTACTGTTTCACTTTCCTCCTAACAGAGGAATCAGGTTCATACAATGCCTGAGGCGAAAGCCTAGATCTGAAAGCAAATATCGTTTCTACGGCATCTGTATCATCAGATTCCACTATCATCCCTTTAGCAAACTCTGACTGCACATCGAGCACATCCTGCGGAATCGGACCCAACTCATTATCTTCCCATTCCTGATGCAGAAAAGTACACATTATATCAAAAACATACCTTTGCCTAGGCGGTTCCCACTGAAAGAAAACATCCATAACTTGCTGGCAAATCATACCTCAGAGCATTTAAAATCCACCTACGAGTCAACAAATCTAACACTGTTCGTTCTTCAGAACTAGGAAGCTGACTACGACTCTGCTTGCGTTCCGAAACAGAAGTCATATTCAGTGACCCAAACAATGGTGACAACAGATTAACAACAGTCTCAGTCATTTGTTTTCGAGCAGCAGGAGAAGAAGTAGACATAAGAACAGGAGAATAAGTATTCTGAGGCAAAGAAGCTGTAGGGACAAGGACAGTAGAAGTCGAAGACGCAGAAGCAGAAGGCAAAGGAGTTTGAGGCAAAGCTGATAGCAAGGCTGGCGACCCTAGAATGAGTTGCGCAGGAGGAGGCAAAGCCATCTGTGGAGCACCGGGTGGCTGACCAACAGCAGGAGGTTGAACAACAAAGAGTGGAACAACCGGGGGTAATGGAGGTGCAGTAGCACCCTGCACATAGGGAGGTGGCAATCTCAGTAAATGAGAGATCAAAGGATCTTTTTCAAGGTCTTCATTCACTTTTGGAGGAGAAGTCGGCAAGGCCGGATAACATTTATCTATGGCCATACAACGCTGTCATCTAAGACTTCACTCACACGTTCTTCTCCATCTTCCTTAAACTGCCTAGCAGCTTATAATACTGACATATTCTTATCTTTCCTATCTCTTTTTGCTTGCTTAATTTCTCTCTGTTTGGCTTCCTTTCGCCAAAGGCGGAAAGAGTCAAACATTGCCGGCCGGGCTTTCTTCTTGAACAACACAACTTCCAAATTATCTAAAATATTTGATTTGAAACTACCATGTTTGGGCCATCGTAAAACACCATCATTTTTAGTGTAGTGGACCCATACTTCATTATAAGTAATAGGACCCAGTCCGTGTTTTGAATAGAGCTCATAAGTCGGAAGTCCAACCGGAGGTATCGGACACGAGTCCTCCAATCGGGAATCCTTGTTGCAACCACAACTAAACCATTTCCTAATTCTGCTAAGACCAGGCATCTTATAGCTCACTAATCTAGCTTCAAACTTCAAGGGGTTATCAACTATCGATACTCTCGCAAATATACGAGCCCCTCGGCTTCGATTACTGTAGCAGCCGAATCAAACCAAACCAAGAATCAAACCAAGTACCAAAACAAAGAACCAAACAAAGTCGTGGGAGCGACCCACTTATACTTAACCAAAATATCTGTCACGCCACCAGAAGACCGTCTATCCCCTCGCTCTACAAAGCATCTATCGAGGGTCCAAGACAGGGTGACAGTCAGGGCAGCAGTCCTTCGTAGCCGTCGGAAAGTGGGAAGCCTCGCAGCAAAGACTTTTGGTCCATGTCGACATGCAGGGGTCAATGAAGTGGCGGCCTTCCTCCAGAATTTCCTCACATGGCTTCTCACGATCCTCGGGCTTGGACCGGTACCGCTGAAGTCGCCCGACGTTGGGCGCCAACTGAAGAACCGGGTTTTTAGAACCCAGCGGCGCCAGGGACACGCCCAAAGTCTTCGGGTTCTCCTGTCTTGGCAAACAGAGACACGGAATACTTCTAGGTGGCGTCAGAAATCAAATTTATTAGCTGCAGCTAGTAGCAGTAATCCCAGCAACACAACACGGTGTACAACTCAAGATACTGCTCAATTTTGTTGAGCAAGACTTCAGTATTAATACACAATATCACATTACAAATGGACGCCCACTGCAGCAAATTCTGACCAATAGAAACACATTTCTATACATTATCACATTCCAAAAAGGCTCACTTTACATTGTACCAACCCCACAAGTTAATTATTAGGATGTTCCAAATTCAATTTCCACAAGCCGGACAAACCCATAATTGAAAGCATAATGCATGTAACGAAGGAACATAAAAAGGAAACAATGATAGATAACGAGCAAGATAAGGCATGTGTTGAAAAGCTAAAAGTTAACGATGTCCTGAACTTTGACTCGCAATCTCAGACAGGGATCAACTAAGGAAATTGGCCTCACAAAGGGTCAGTTTCAGATAAAGAGGTCAGTTCCTTACAATGCACCTTAGAGTCAAGAAAAGGCTTAGTTAATAAGTACATGAACAACGAAGCCCATGCAACTTTGTTCGTTTGGTTACTTTCATGGGCCTACGTGATGGCAACACCAAAATGGAGGCACGAACAAAATGGAACCCATATTCAAGACAAAGTCTCTGAATACGTAATGAACTCGCTAGTTAACATGACGAATTCACTCCATATTAGCCGTACTTGCTAAATACGGTACAACATCACCAAAATCGTGATGGAACCATAATATAACAGGACAAGGCAGATTTTACAGAAGCTCATCATATAAACTCTTAAACAATGGATGGACACCTAGCATAGTTAAAACAATTTTTGTATCATATCACAATGATCCTCCATTAGTAGGCATGGACACAGATTGATAAACAATAGAATTATCAAAATCACACATCCACTGACTTTCTGGTTCTAATTGCGAATTTAAATAAGGAACTCACACTAAAACATATTTCGTGAGAGCTCAATAATTGTAGGTGAAACAAAGCTTCTCTGCATCAGCGGTGCCCTAACTTTTTTAATATGCTTCAAAAAGTGCTTGCATGGAAAATTATAAAAGCTACAAAAAAAGATAACGTGCAATAGTGACTGTTCTGTGGTATTATCATATGAGCAAGACGATGAAGCGTTCCTTGCCAAGTCAAACACTCTTTTAAAACACAAAATCCACTGGATCGTTCCCGCTCTAAAACAGAAAAGAAGCGATCTCTCCCAATGTGAAAGATCTAGTGTTAAATAGCAGGTTCCACAGATGCTAAAGATCTATAATATGCCAACCCCGTATGTTTGGATAATTTGATTTTCAATCTTGCTTCCCCACAGTGCTCCAGAAAAGTAGCATTAACCTTCAGTTTGTCAATTTTATCAATGTTTCTAGGCTCCATAAACAAAGAGGATAACCCCAAGGTGTCCAATTTTTCTATGGATGTAGCTCAGCCACCTGATAGATGTGCCCTTTTTCAAGCTGAGACAATCCATGATTATATCCCTACAAATTGATGCCTCCGGGGTAATCCATACACTGACCACAGCAACAGGAGAGCCAGATACATCTTATATGTGATTTAACCTTGATTAAGCACTGAGTAGATAATAAAACGGGGAGTAGGCGGCGGTAAGCAAAACACCCTATGAAGAATTTGATTTTCCACCACTTAGAGAGAGGAAATGATATGAAAGCCCTATATCCCTGTCCCCTGTGTAGTAGCAGTTGCACACTGGGTGTTATACACTTTCAAAATGAGGAAAATGGTTCCTTCTCCTTTAGATAAAGTAAGATTGCATATCACTCCTACTGATCTACTACGTTTAAGGCAGGAGCTATGGAGCTGAGAGTGCCAATGCACTGAGGAACTAAACTTTACTCCTTAATAACTAAGATTGCTAGCGCTAGTAGGAAGCTGGCTGTTGATTGTGAGTTCAGTTGACCTTGATATGCCGATAAAAGGCGATTTTCCAAATTGGATCACTAGGGTCTAAGTTACACATGACAGGAGCAAAGCAGTCCACCAACAACCTCAGAGCAGTAGGGGTGTGGGCTAAGAGGACCGCGTCATCCACGTAGTGTAATGCCGGTACCTGTGTGCTTGCGATCCTAGGGTATCTACTGGATTAGAAATCATGTAGTTACATAATCCATTGATAAAAAGAATAAAAAGCAGGTGTGCAAAGATACACCCTTGGTGCACCCCCCACTTTAAGGAAAATTCAGAAGACATTTCACGTTGACGCCCATATGTACTTTTGCTAATAAATCTGCATGCACAGAGTGCAAGAAATTTGATAGAGGGAGTACCACCCCTAAGTTCAGCATCATCATCCACAGTTGGATCCTGTTCACTGAATCAAATGCAGTGGACAGGTCCTTGAAAGCCAGGTAACTGGAGGGGCACCTTGTATGAGTTAACAAACTCAGAGCAGGTCACTGCTCTGCTGCGCCCATACTTGTAGGAAATACAGATTGAAAAGGCCCGAGAATATCGTCTCAAGCCTATATGACGAGAGAATTGTAAAATACTCTCCCTATGGTTTTGATTGTGCTATTGATAAGCTAAATAGGTCAATAGCATTTAAGAGAGGAGTGATCTTAGTTTTTGAATATAGGGACAATGGAAAATAAGGTCTAAGAACAGGGATCCCCTTAGGACAGGCATAGATTTTATGAGGCCAATTGGGACCCCATCTGGGCCCGGCGCTTTCCCAACCATTCACTACCGTATTGCCAACTCTACTTCTGAAAGAGATATAGGAAGAGGAGGTGAATGTTGTAGCCTTTTATGAAGAGAATGTGATGATGGTGGTGAGAATACTTGTAGAGATAAAGAAGAAAAGGTGGCAAGGAGGAAAGGATATATAAAATAAATAAAACAAGCGATCTATGGATCTTGGGGAGTAAAGGGTTCATAAAATGTGCGACATGCAAGGCATGCAAACAGGGGGTCAACAAAACTGAATACCACAGCCCCTTCAAAAATAAGCCTATCAAAATAGATAAAAAGTTGACATGCCGCACTGAGTATGCAGTATACGTGCTGGTGTGTCCTTGTGGTTTAAAATATGTGGGGAGCACAAAACCCCAATGCCACAAAAGGATACTCCAGCATTTACGAGCAATTAAAAATGGTGATGATACGTACCCAGTTGCTAGGCATTTTGAGGCCATGCATGCCAAAAACCCAGATGACCTAATATACTATGTGGTTGACTGCATTCCCCCGTTGAGGCGTGGAGGAGATAGAAATGCTAAACTGAGAAAGTTAGAGACAAAATATATTCTGGAGATGGACACTAAAAGTCCAAATGGATTGAATTCCACCGAAGATTTTTTTACATTTTTATGAAAAGATTCTGTTTTTAAATGTAAATATCTTTGAGTATCTTGCATCAATGAATTGAATAATTTGCCGCCTGCTGAAAAAAATACATATAAATACAGTTTTTATTCACAAATATTTTTTATAAATTTTGGTTGGGTACACTTAGAGTAATTACACTTGCACTCTATTATGGACAAATTGCTGTATTGCCCACCTGAGCTTTATTGATCATATGTTGTAGCCACTTTTGTACTCGATGCTGCTATTTTCATATGTGCGGAAAGTATCGTGCTTTATTAACATACAGTGATTTTTTGCCGATTTGGAATTCATTGCACAGATTTTAATTAATCGTGTATATTTTATTAGTTTTCCAAGTTTATGGCTTTTATAATCACATTTTAAATGATCTTAAACATTTATTATGAGTATTTATTTCATGCACTTTGCACAGAGAATTTGCAGCTAGTTGCACACTCAATATACTGTATTTTTCAGGTATTATCAAGTAGTGGCTAACAGCCAGTCTGTTGTCCATTTCAATTGCACTTACGTTTGCACTGTCACTTTAAATTGCATGAGCTTCCCCATGTCACTTGTCATGTGATCAAGGTCCGAGAAGGTCTGAAACGCGTCATGACGGAGGTGCTGGGTGAAAAAGAATAAAAAATACTGCAGCACGACTTTGGGTTTGCGTCGTCTCTGAGGTGATTGAGATCGAATTCCTGTGTGGGTGAGGCGACTTTCAGGATATATATATATATATATATATATATATATATTACCTACTGGCGGTCGCCAGTAGGTAGTTATAGTTAGGACCTAGTTTCCATAGGAAATCCTCAACATTCTATTTGGAATAACTTTGGCCCTGGTTGAAGAATCTTAGCGAATTTCTCAAAGAAGATGGCTCAGTCCGCTGCGCTCCTTCCCTAAAAGTTTGAGGGGGATTGGTCAAGTGGGGGCTGAGATAAAAGGGGGGTCCCAAAACGTGTTTTCTCCATGGTATTTTCCATAGGACCTTTAGACTCGGCTACAGGTCGAACGGGTGAATGGATTTATAAGAAATTTGGCAAAACTGTACAGTCCGGCTCGCAGATTACGCGTTTTTTGGAATGGTGTAAATCCGTTCAGTAGTTGTTGAGAAAATTAAAGTTAAAGTCAATTATATATCTATAGGCGCGCACACGTGCGCGCACCCAAGCGGCTGCGCGTGAGCGGTATTTTTTTTGGCTGCGTGACGTCTGTTAACGTTCGATTCGAAGGAAATCAGGAAGTTTTGTCCGCCATTTTGTCACTGCGAGTAAATATATTGTTCATTTCAAAGCGTTGAAACATGGAAAGGGGAGAAGGTAGAGATTGTCTTCCTGCGTAGGTGTGCAGTAAGGCCCTTAAACGCGAAAAGATATAATTTTTCTCCGAAAAAAAAATACGGGGTGCGCGCACTCGGTCGCGCACACCTATTTACAAGAGTGTGAAAATGGAGGTAAATCAGAAGTTTGAGTGCTTAGATATAAGGTGGCTCTGAAAAGAGCCCTTGTGTTAATTGAGTGTTTTCTGCATTTATAAGTAAGTACCGATGCAGAGCCTGATGTTGCAGAGGAAGATTCTGTTTCCCTCATTCGTGAAATGAACACCGTCTCTCCTATAGACGTCTTGCATGTGGTAGCGCAAGTTGTTGTGGTAAATAGAACCCATGCTATAATCTCTGAGGAACGCAGAAACAGATTTATTTACATGTCTCCTTGCTTTCTCAAATTGTGCACAATGGTGATTGGGCCAATTCCATTTCTGTCTTTGGCATATATTGGAATATACCAAGGCAGATCGAGGAAAAAGTGTCATCAATTGTCGAAAGGTGTCTTTTAGAAGCATTTCCAGACCTACCCCAGTGATTGTGCCTAGATCGTTCCCACCACAGTGCACAATTATAAGGTCTGGTTCTGGGAGATGCATAAAAGCTTTCACCAATGGAATCAATTGGTGACATTTCAATCCTCTTTTGGAAATCCATGTAATGTGTACATTTGGTAAGCTGAGGTTGCAAATTCGTCTGCTTACTGCATATTTTTCACTCCAGTGAATATAACTGTGTCCTATTAGCCAGACCTTCATTTTCAAGGGATTTGTAGTCGTCCTCCGATCGGTTCTGGAAGTGGAATGGTAGTTAGAAGTTGAAATTCTAAATAAAGAAAAAGGAAGAGGCTGGGTGTGGTTTAAAAAATAAAAATGATTGGTTGATTGTAAGAAGTGGAGATTGAACAGTACGTTGCATGTTAATGTTTATGTTAAACGAAAAGTACTATTGGGTGTGAAAAAACAAGACATGTAACAGAGTTGTGGATTGGCAGGTGTTTCTGGAGGGAAAATAGTCTTCTTAATTTGTTGTAGAACGTTGAGACATGAACTTTTGACCTCTGCCTTCAGCAAGGTGCAGAATGAGGTGTTACCATGGAAACAGCCGGAGATGGCAGTTGGTGATGGGTTCACTCTTTGGTGCCTCTGCATCTGAGTCTGTTCTCTGGTGGCTGGAGGACAACTGTTTGTTATTGTGGAGATGAAAGGGTGATAAGGAGAGAAATACGACATAGCGTCTGGCCTGTAGAAGCGTGGGAGCAGTGATTAACTCTGAGTAAAGCGGAACTGTGTCGGTGCTTAGTAACAGTAAAAAAAAAAATGTTAACAGTGGTATAACTGTGTTTACGGTGCGCGACCTACTAAGAAAGAGTTCACGGGCCGTAATTGGCTTGGAGGTTCTAGTATCAGTAAGTGAGTTCAAGAAAAGAAAACATTCAGGACTTTATTTATGAAGGCCTTGCGCCACCGGTGCGTTACTTTTTCCCATTTTAAAAAATGAGGCCCCGGCGGCGGAAGGTCTTCATAAATAAGGTCCTCAGTGTCTACAGTTAAGGTTATGTGGAACCCATGAATAGTTTTTCAATATGAAATCATTTCAGTTGAGATTATGGATTAAAAGAGAAACCGTGAATATTTGAAATGTTTATTTAGAAATGTACTATTTTAAAGGCAAATCATTATGTAATATGAGTACAGAAATTGCAAAAAACACAGTAATTGGTATTGTCAGTAGTACATGGAATACAAACGCTATAGTTGAAGAAAAATGAATATAGTTGGAAAAAAACATTGTACAGTCTTATAAGGAAGTATATTATATTTTAATAAATGGAAGAAGGTTTGTGGCCTTTCAGTTTAGGAACGATATATGAAAATGCAAGTGGTTATACATCATTACTTTATGACTCAGCTGTCAAACAACACAAAATCATAATGTCCATTGTTAGTAAAGCAAATAGGTCTGTTCTTCAAAAGAAAATATGGAAAATAACGTGAAGAATATAGAAAACCAAAAGGAAATGAGGACGTCAATGGGTTGTTTGAGAGTTATTGAAGCATTGTTTAGGCAAAATAGGTAGTTTCTGCTTGTAACAGGAAATCAGTTTTATCATTTGAAATTATGTCAGCTATCCAATGGAAAAGAGTAAAGCAGTACTGATAATCTCTTATAATCGGAGCCTCTTTTACCATCAGAGTGCAGGTCGGTGGGTTTTCGATGTAGCTCGCTGTTAGGAAAGAGTTAATTGTCCATTGTGTAGGCAAAGTATGCAGCAAGTGCCTCTAACATGAAATCACTGTTATCATCTGAAAACATGTCAGCCATCCAATTGAGAAGATCAAAGGAGCATTCATGATCTGTCATTATTGGAGCGTCTTTTACCATCATTGGGCAGCTCGGTGGGTTTTCGATGTAGCTCTCTGTTAGGAAATCTTGCGCCGCTGTGAATATATTCCAATGACCCAGAACTCCTTGTATCGCTGCAAAGGCCATAAACCCTCCGTTGTAACAAAGCTGTTCATGATAAAGTAACGGATTCATGAGGTGATTGTAATTCGGTTCAGGAGGTACCAAATTGCAGAGACATAAATCCAGGGCCCACGTGAAATCACAGCTCAGGCAATGAAATACAGGCTGCACACAGGTGAAATACGAATATCGAAATGATAATCGATATGATGCATTCAAAGTCGAGAGTGGTAAGATGCCGTAGTAGTCAAGCATCCTATAGCGAAATAGTTTTAAGTGGCCCGGCTCATTTGCGAAGGCAGGAGGGACATCCATTTTGAATTTCCCAAGATGGTAAAGGAAACGGCGCAGCACCGCTGGTTGTATAGCAACTCCACAGAATTAGGTCGCCGGCTATGCAGTGGAGAGAAGCAGAATGACTTGATACATTTTCTAAGAGTCTAGTCACTTATATATTGCTTAGTGGTTATTAAAAAAGTAGCTTTTTTTGAACTGGAGGATGCGTTAAAAAATAAGGGAGTGATTTGAGGGAGTTGTAAAGCAAGGTCAATTTTTTTTTACATCAATGCTGTTTTCTGTGAATGTTAGCTTAGTGAAAGATATGTGTGTGAGCAGATGCAACGTTCAGTTTTAAATGTGACAATGGCGGTCTTGTTCATGTCTTCCGATTCAAGGTCGGTATTCGCTGCCAAATACAAAGATTAAGAAACGCATGCATGGGGTACATAGTGTGCATTCTTAAAGGAAAGCAAATGAAGGGTTATTTTTACCGCGTTAGCATTGTCGTACAAAAAGTTATAGTGATTTCTATTATATGTGAAGAAAGTGTCACTGATGAAGACTGAAAATATATCCTTATAAATGATACGGACTGGTGTATTTTAGAAAAGGTTTGTAACATTACATGAATTGTGTAAAAAAAATAATGTAATTGAAAGTGTATGGTTTGAAAATGAAAAGTAGAGGTTTATAGTTCATGTTTTGAAAGCAGTTCTAGAGGGTCAGAAGAAAGTGTATGGTTTGAAAATGAAAAGTAGAGGTTTATAGTTCACGTTTTGAAAGCAGTTCTAGAGGGTCAGATGCATGATAGATTTATTAAAAATAGAACATGTTTTTAAATAGTATTTTGGAAAAAATATGTGCCTTTATGTACTATTTACATTATGTGCCTGTTGCGTATTCTTTGAGTTTTAGTAATCCTGTGTCTTATAAGTTTTCTAGGGGCGGTTTGAGGTTCATGGTGGGTTTGGGCAGGGAGGGTAGGTTGGGGGTTTGTAATAGGGGGTTCGGCTGGGGTGGAGTGCGGAGTTTAGTGAAAAGTGAGGGGGGCGGGGAGTTACGGTGTTTGGTAATGGAGCAGAGTCAGAGGACGCCACATTTGTGTTATGGGCTGCCACGGAAATATGTATTTATTCTCAGAGGTTTATTATATTAAGCATATATATTAGCATGGTGGCTCTTGTCGTTTTGTGGTTCTGTGTATGTTTATAATGCTGGCTCTGTAGTTTTTGTTTATGGACCTTATTGCGACACACAGGGGACCTACGTTGCACAGTTGGAGATCAGAGACTTAGGAAATAAAACGTTATAATTGTAAGGGCTGTAAGCGATAGAAATCGCCCGTTCTCGGTGTAAAAAATATCACCGCTATTGGTGGTATTTTCTACGGTGTTAGTACTCGAAGGAGACTAGTAACATATATGTGAAAAAAAATTATGTAATAGGGTCAGCATTTTACATTATCTTGGAAAACAAAAGTTGCTTTTACATAGCAATACGTCTCTTATAATTAAGGGACGGAGTGTATATAGTGCTATTTAGTACTCTGCTATGTGATTGATGTCGAATATTTCATAAGAGGAGGCTTTAAAAGTTTTACGATAAACTGGTTTTCTAGGGAAGTGGGTGGAGTGTTCTGTGTAAATTGCAGAATAGAAACTAGTAAGAACCAATTGGAAGTGTTGTTTTAAAGTCACATGACTGCACATGCGTGTCTCGACGCGATAGGTGGGTGCGCGCACCCGGTCGCGCACTATAAGAAAGCGGCGAGAAAATATCAGCTACTATGCTCTTCAAGCTTGTTTTGGTACAAAGAGTTAGTTCTGAAAAGAACTTTTTTTTTTTTGTTTGTTTTTTTTGGAAACAAGTGTTATGATGCTTTTGATTTCTTAAAGTTGCGACGACATTTTTCAGTATGTCATACTATCCAAATAAAGTGAAGAAATTTAACTTTTCTTGGAGCATTTATGACTCTCAATTATTTGTTTAATTAGAGTAAAGCTTTGCTCTCCGTATACAAGAAGTTCTCCACAGTTCGTGCATTTCATGTGCACGTTCGCCAGATATGGTCTCAAGTCCATCTCAGCACTCGATGGAGATACAGGTCGTCCACCGGAAGATGTGTTGATTACTTCTGATGGTAATAGCGTGGCCTCCGTTTTTCTTGTCAAAGGTGGTCGCTCATTTTCATCAGATTCGGAAGATGAATGCGGAACGGTAGCCATTGTACCGAAGTCTTCGGGAAGATGTTCGACGTTGTTGTCTCTTGAGAGTAGAAAAGAAAGTGATGGTAGTGGGTGGAGTGCTGCGTGTAAATTGCAGAATAGAAACTACCAAGAACCAATTAGAAGTGTTGTTTAGCAGTCACATGACTTCACATGGGAGTGTCAGGTCCTGTACGCGATAGGAGGGTGCGCGCACCCGGTCTCGCACTAAAATAAAGCGGCGAAAAAACATCTTATAATATGCTCTTCGAGCATGTTTTGGTGGAAAGAGTTAGTTCTGAAAAGATTTTATTCTTTTTTTTTTTTTTGGAAACAAGTGTTTTGATGCATTTGATTTCTTAAAGTTGCTATGATATTTTTCAGTATGTCATACTATCCAAATAAAGTGAAGAAATTTAACTTTTCTTGGAGCATTTATGACTCTCAATTTTGTGTTTAATTAGAGTAAAGCTTTGCTCTCCGTATACAAGAAGTTCTCCACAGTTGTTGCATTTTATGTGCACCTTCGCCAGACATGGTTTCAAGTCCATTTTAGCACTCGATGGAGATATAGGTCGTCCACCGGAAGATGTGCTGATTACTTCTGATGGTAATAGCGTGGCCTCCGTTTTTCTTGTCAAAGGTGGTCGCTCATTTTCATCATATTCGGAAGATGAATGCGGAACGGTAGCCATTGTACCGAAGTCTTCGGGAAGATGTTCGACGTTGTTGTCTCTTGAGAGTAGAAAAGAAAGTGATGGAAGTGGGTGGAGTGCTGCGTGTAAATTCCAGAATAGAAACTACTAAGAACCAATTAGAAGTGTTGTTTGGAAGTCACATGACTTCACATGGGAGTGTCAGGTCCTGTACGCGATAGGAGGGTGCGCGCACCCGGTCTCGCACTAAAATAAAGTGGCGAAAAAATATCTCATAATATGCTCTTGGAGCACGTTTTGGTAGAAAGAGTTAGTTCTGAAAAGAACTTTTTTTTTTTTTTTTTTTGGGGGGGAAAGAAAGGTTATAATGCTTTCGATTTCTTAAAGTTGCTACTACATTTTTCAGTCTGTAATACTATGAAAATGAAGTAAAGAAATTTATCTTTTCTTGCGGCATTTATGACTTTCAATTTTGAGTTGAATAAGAACGAGGCTCTGCTCTCCATACAAAAGAATTTCTCCACACTCGTTGCATTTCATGTGCACCTTCGCAAGATATGGTCTCAAGTCCATCTCAGCACTCGATGGAGATACAGGTCGTCCACCAGAAGATGTGCTGGGCACCTCTGATGGTAATAGCGTGGCCAGGGCTCTTGTCGATGCTTTTGCATAATGCTCAGGGTGCCTTTGTTTAACATGCCGCAGCATGGTGTGTATAGAAAAGGAATATTTTCTATTTGGATTTCCCCTTGAGAGCTCCGAATTGCATATCGTGCAGGTTACTTTTGGCGCATTCACTTTCTTTTGATCTTCAGGATAAGTGAAAAATTGCCAAATGAAAGATTCCTTTTTTCTTCTTAACGGTGGTCGCTCATTTCCTTCAGATTCGGAAGATGAATCTGGTAGGGCAGCCATTTCAGCAAAGTCTTCCGGAAGATGCTCGACGTTGTTGTCTCTTGAGAGTAGAAAAGATTGTGAGGAAAGTGGGTGGAGTGCTGCGTGTATATTCCAGAACAGAAACTACTAATAACCAATTGGAAGTTTTGTTTTCAAGTCACATGACTTTACATGCGCTTCTCAGGACGTGTAGGCGGTGATACTATCTAGTTACGAACGTGATTACATACTTAGGAACTAGCATTCAAAAAAACTATGAAATTCACTGAAAAAACCATAGGTTTTACACACGTTATAGTTAGGAAGTAGCATTTGAAAAACCTATGAAATTCACTGAAAAAACCATAGGTTTGACACCAGTTATAGTTAGCTGGAAATTTTACTGACATAAAACCAATGAAATTCCACGTTATAGTTAGTTGGACTCACTATAACTTGTGCGTGTAATGCACTGCTGATGACATTACATATTACATCACTCATGACATGGTCAGTGACATCACTTATGACACCATCCAGTGAATGTGTGTCTTTCTAAAAAATAAATATGTTTTATATATGTATATGTAAAGGTCGAGGGAAGAATAAATGTTTAAATTATTGTCTTAATGAATGTTTTTTCAAAAAGAAATGATTGGATAACTGGCTTATTAAGTGTATCTTAGTGAATACATATATTAGCGAGTAATGTTTAAATATTTGATTATATGTATCAGTGTTTCACTTTGTGAATAACTGGTTGCATGTATTGATGAGTACCTACATGTGTAGGTATTTGGGTTCTTAGATGTTTTTTTAGTATCAGTATGAGTGTTTCTATGGTTTTATGGGGGTATTACTAATCACATAGATGCATGGATGACTAACTCTCTTTTTGTATGTGTTTAGAAGACACCATATGTGCAGGACTGTATGGGTGGTTGAGTGTGTATAGTTTTATATGCAAATAAATGGATGTTCAATAGTTTATTTGCATGTGTGAGTATGTGTGTGAGTAACTTTTGGATGATTGTCGGTGTGTTACAGGATGTATAGGTGTATCACTACATATGATGAGTGAGTATATGTATGAGTGACTATATAGAACTGTTGGTAAATGAGAGAATGTGTATATAGATGGTGGAATTACTGAATTGGTTGTTGTAACTGGTATGGGTATCTCCATTTTTTTGAAAATGTTAATTTCTATTTTCCAATATGTGTTTTAAGGGTTACCTTACACTGAAAGGAGGTCTTTCACTCTGTCACAAAGATGGTGTCATCAGTGATGTCATGAGTGATGTAATATGTAATGTCATCAGCAGTGCATTACACGCGCAAGTTATAGTGAGTCCAACTAACTATAACGTGGAATTTCATTGGTTTTATGTCAGTAAAATTTCCAGCTAACTATAACTGGTGTCAAACCTATGGTTTTTTCAGTGAATATATATATATATATATATACATATATATATATATATATATTTATATATATATATATATATATATATATATATATATACATATAAATATATATATATATATATATATATATATATATATATATATATATATATATATATATATATATATATATATATATATATATATATATATATATATATATATATGAAAAAAACAGTCCCTGTTCCGTCAGTAATTGGCGGAACACAGCAGGTTTAGACCTCCAATGGCCCCAATGAAATGCAGCGAAAATCAGCCAGGAAAACAATCAAGCCTCGATTGAGTTGCAGAGTGGCGATTTATATATATATATATATATATATATATATATATATATTTTTTTTTTTTTTTTTTGCACAGTTTTGTGATTAAGGTTTCTAGAGGAATAAGAACCTGGTGTGCATATAAGACGACCTCTGAGTGCATTCCCTTTATGTAATAGGTGAACACTGTTTTTTCCATCAAGCGGGTAGAAGGAATATATGAATTTCATATGATCTGTATATATTGGTTGTGTATATATATGTGTGTTGTTTGATAAAAAACTATGATGAACTAAATCAAGATTGCGATAATTAAATGACGTTATCATGTGTCCTTTGTATGTGAGTTTTTGTTGAAAATAAGGAACATGAACAATGACCGGACCATGCACTGCTAATAGGGTAATATGCAGTTCCCTATGTAAGAAGTATATCTATATGTATATATATATATATATATATATATATATATATATATATATATATTCTTTATCTTTGCATTGTATTTTTACCCAGGGATAGGAGGGTAATTTGGGTAAACTCCTACATATTTTTTGAATATAGGATAATACTTGTAGAGCGCATGAATACCGGAGGGCATCCTGGTGCTGAGAGTATGTAAAGAATGAAAAACACCCACTATTTTCTGAATAGCCAGGTTTTTATTGATTTCCTAAATGCCAAAAGAGAAAGCATAGTTTTCAAATATGGTGGAAGACTGTTCCAGTTTTTAGCTGTGCACCTGACAAAACTCCTCATTCCCCCCCCCCACCCCCACTCCCCCATTAGTTGTGTTTAAAGGAGGGGACGACTATGTTGTTCTCAAAGCTAGACTGCAGAGTTCTGCTTGGTACATAGTGTTTAAAACTGTTTTTCATGTATTCTGGGCCCTGATCATGCAGTACTTTGAAAGCAGGATAGAGGGCCCTGTTTGATAGGAAGCCAGTGTATCCTGCTGACCACCTGAGAGGCAGAATGAATTCTGTACACATTTCGAAACATTCTTGCTGCTGATTTTTACAAAATCTGGAGTTTTGTTCTGCATTTGCATCTGCATTTTTATTTATTTTGCATGTTCTAGTAGAGACTATTGCAATATTTTAATCTGGAAAGTATTAGTGCAGTAAGCACCATTTTTAACAGGACTTGGGAGATGAATGTAGCAATTTAATTTTCTTTATTTAATTTAATTTAATTTAATTTAATTTTAAGAAGCTTATAGAGCGCGCGGCTACCTCCGGCGGGGGTGTCCCGGCGCTAGGACTACCTATTTTTCACAGAGAGGGTTGCCTAGTTCATATCCATCTGTCAGAGAGCAGAGCTGCAAAGATCTTGCTGGTTAGTGCTTAGAAAACAGCCATGTTTTCAGTTTGCGGCGAAAGACTTGTTCAGATTCGGAGAACCTAAGGTCTACTGGCAGGCTATTCCAGAGCTTGGCGGCCGTCACGGTGAAAGTTCTGCCGCCAGTACGCGTGAGCCTGAATCTGGGGACGATCAAAAGGTGAAGACTGTTGGATCTCAGATGCCTTACTGAAGAGGATATCCTAAGCCTTTTGCTCAAATAGCCAGGGCCAGTGCCATTAATTGCCCTGAAGGCCAGGATCAGAACCTTGAAGTCAATGCGACGGGCAATGGGAAGCCAATGCAGCTCTTCACGGTATGCTCTGACCGAGTTGCGGGGAGGGATGTTACCAATAAGCCTTGCAGCCGCGTTTTGGATAATTTGAAGACGGTCAATAAGGTATTGGGGGGCACCGGCATAAAGGCTGTTGGCATAATCAAGGTGTGCCGTGATAAGTGCCTGGACCACAGTTTTTCGAGATGACTGGGGGAGATAGGGAAAGATCTTCCTGATCATTCACAGTTTAGTAAAACAGGCTGCCGCAACTTTATTGACCTGGGTTTTCCCGGATAAGGTGTTGTCAAATATGAAGCCAAGGTTGCGGGCAGATTGCACTGGTATGGGTGGTGGGTTGAGGACGGTGGGCCACCATAAAGTTGCTGGGGGAGTAGATTTCTGACTGAAAAAGAGAACCTCAGTTTTATCAGTGTTGAGGGCAAGATGATTCGCAGCCATCCAGGTACAAATGTTGCCGAGGCAGTTTCGAAAGTTGGAGAAGAGGGAGTCAGAATGGTCTCTAAATGAAAAAACAAGCTGTGTATCATCAGCAACAGAGACCACCCTTACTCCCCAAGCCTCAACTACCTCGGCAAGGGGGGCCAGATAAACATTAAACAATAAAGGGCTCAAGGCTGAACCCTGAGGCACACAACACAAGAGGGGTTTGTCTTCGGATTGATATGGGTGAAGCAGAACCCTTTGAGTCCGTCCGGACAGAAAGGAATTGATCCATGCAAGGACTGTGCCATCAATCCCCAGTTGTTGCAGTCGAGCTGTAAGAATGACATGGGAGACCGTGTCGAATGCAGCGGATAGGTCGAGGAGGACCAACATGGCCTCCTCACCCCTATCCACTGATTCCCTGATTGTCTCGGAGACTTCCAGCAGCGCAGTCTCTGTGCTGTAACGGTTCGAAAACCGGATTGAGAGTCATGAAGCAGCTTGTTTGTCTCCAAAAACTGGGCCAGTTGTTGCTGAACCACTTTCTCCAGCACCTTAGCGG
Organism: Lissotriton vulgaris; assembly: GCF_964263255.1. Taxonomy (NCBI): domain Eukaryota; kingdom Metazoa; phylum Chordata; class Amphibia; order Caudata; family Salamandridae; genus Lissotriton; species Lissotriton vulgaris. The sequence goes on along the minus strand of NC_141696.1, from coordinate 886,088,295 downwards.
GTTTAGGTAAGAGCGAGATGGGACGGTAGCTGCAGAATTGGGAGGGGTCAGCATTGAGTTTCTTCAAGATGGGAAGTAGCCTGGCATGTTTCCAAACTGAAGGAAATAGACCCTGGGTCAGGGAGGAATTCCAGATGGAAAGGAGGGGATTAATAAGAACGGGGGCGAGATTGCCCATCACTTTAGCTGGTACTGGGTCTAAAGGTGAGCCAGACTTGACTTTATGAAGTAGTGATAGGGCTGAATCAAATGTTAACTCGCTAAAGGAGTTAAAGGAGCAGTGTGTGGGGTGAGAAGCATCTGAAGATGGGTGGGGAGAGACAGAGACAAAAGAGGAGGCGAGTTTAACGATTTTGTCCTGAAAGAAGTCAGAGAGACCACTGCATAGGTCTTGGGTGGGAATGCATTGTGTTTTAGTGGCCGTAGGGGTAACAAAATCCTTCACAATAGTGAAGAGGGTTTTGGAAGAGTTCTGAGACTTTTGAATGAGGTTTGAAAAATAGGTTCTCATTGCGGAGCGTTTGAGTGTTTGGAATTTGTTAAGAGCAGATTTATATGCCAGTTTTGCCACTGGATCATAATTCTGGCGCCATTTGCGTTCCATCCTTTTGCATTTACTCTTTTCCTCCCGTAGTAGAGGGGAGAACCAAGGGGCCGAAGGACGAGATCTTGCAGACGCTAGGGGAGTGAGAGGGGCAATGGCGTCCAGGGCAGAGGTGAGGGCAGAATTGTATCTTGCAGTTTCCTTGTCCAGATCTTCCGACTGATTAAATTGATACTGAAATTGGGAATTAATGGCCTCACAGGTAACCTTGGTCCATTTACGACCACTATCTCTATTAAGGGAGGAGGAAGGGGGAAGGGAAGGCATGGTGATCAGAAAGGGGATGAGGAAATGGTCAGACCATGTTAGGGGAAGCGAAGGAAGGACAGAGATGCCAGGATGATTAGAAAAAATCAGATCAAGTGTGTGACCTGCCTTGTGCGTGGGGCCTTTAACTAATTGGGACAAGGTAAGTCCTTGAAGAGTTTCCAGTAGCGAGGAGGCTTGAGCACAGGAGGAGTTATCAATATGGAGGTTAAAATCTCCCAACACTGTATAGTGAGAGTGTTTGAGAGAGAAGTTCGCAATGGAGTGCATCAGGGCTTTAAGGGAGGATGCAGAAACGGGGGGGGTTATATACCAGGATACCGGCAAAGATAGTACTTGCGGAGTCCTTAATTGAGAGATGCATGGCCTCGATAAGACCAAGGTTAGCAATTTTAGTGACACTCAGAGTAAGGTGGGATTTTACAATTATCGCAAGACCACCGCCAGGTTTAGTGTTGTCTCGATTAATACCTAGTAATCGGAAGCCAGGGGGAATGGCCAAATTAATGTCTGGCATGGACGAGTCTTTGAGCCAGGTTTCCGTAAGGAATAATATGTCCCATTTATGCGAGTCTAGCAACAGCCAGATATCCGAGGTGTGTGCAGGAAGGGATCTGCAGTTAATTAAGGCAGCTTGTAAGGTAGCCGGGCGAGAGCATTGAGCGACAATGTTGGAGGGCGGAAACCATTTGGTAAATGCAGGAATGCGGTAGTTACAGCAAACGCACGAATAAGAAATGGTTTCCAAACTATGAGGGTCACAACATTTTAGTGAATTGCAAGCACTATGGCGTAGGTGAACAAGTTGCTCAGAAGACCAAGTGATCAAAGGGGTGTGAGAGGCAGGGAGACTGGCGCTAGGCGCGGGCCCGGCGCGGACGGGCGCAGACGGGCTTGCCTTAGGCGCGCCCGCTGCGCCCGCCCGCTGCGCGGACGGGAAAACCCCTTCCTTTTGTCATGTCCTGCTAGGGGCATCTAATGAGAAGCAGAGGTAACTGAACTGACTTGGTCTTTAAATGTTAGTTTCTCTCCAAGTACATTGCCTAGATTGTTTAACCTTTTTGACCGGCAATGGGAACATCCCTAGTTTCTGAGGGCATCATGATGGGGACAAGAAGGAGACATTCTAAAATCACCTTAGTCTTAGAGGAATTAAACTTAAGGTAATTTCCATCCATCCACTTGCCAACAGCACTCATTAAGGACCAAAAAGACTCCCCTCTATTCTGGCTGCTATCAGAGAGTGAAAACACTATTTGTGTGTCATCAGCATAGGATAATAATGACAGGCTGAAGGACTTAATCTGGCTAGGCCGTGGGGAAACATATATATTGTATAAGGTTGAGCTTAACAGTTGAAAAGGTTCAGAGGGAAACTACTTGAGAGAGACTTATTGGACATGATCAGATAGAAAGGAGAGCAGCAATGCCAAGGCGGCATCCTTAATCCCAATACTCTGTAAACAGTCAATCAGTAAAGTATGATTGGCTACTCCGAATGCCGTGGGCAGATCAATAAGGGCTGCACTGCTGCGCTTATCTAATATAATCCTGATTTCCTCTGTGGCAACAATAAGTGCCATCTCAGTGCCACAGTCACTTCTTAATCCACATTGGGTGTCATGTAACAAGTGGTTATTGTCTATGAAGGAGGTAAGTTGGGAATTCATGGCCTTTTCTACCAGCTTAGCTGGGAAAGGAATCCAGGAGATAGGCCGATAGTTGTTAGGGTCTGAAGGATTTAGGCTGGGTTTTTTCATTTGAGGAAGAACTGATGCCACTTTCCATTTTTTAGGGAAAGGCCCAAAAGAAAATATGGCATTAAAAACCTTGGTCAAGTGGTGGGCAACAATTTCAAGAACTAACTAGATGAAAGATGGTGGGCAAGCATCAAGTGGGGATCAGGATTTAGTGGGCAGAATGGCCTGTTTCCCCTGATCCACTGTAAGATGAAGGAGTCGCCAAAAGAGGATTTTTTTGGCGAGGAGCAAATAATGAAGCTCCGCTCCAGGGGCCTATAGAATTATTTGCTTCAGATATGTTGAAGATCTGTTGCAGATATGCTCCACTTTCCTCTGGAAGAATGTGGCAAGTGAGTTGCAAAACGCCTGGCTACAATCTGTGGCTTTGCCTGTAGGTGTTGAAGAGAGTTTATAGACAGTTTGAAAAAGCTTTCTAGTGGAGTTAGTGGAAGATTCAATTTTTTCAGTGAAGTATTTAGATTTGACTTTTAATAACAGGTCTTTATATTCTGCAATACAAAACTTGTATTAGTCTCTTTCCTGCATGTTATACTTCTTCCTCCGTTTCTTCTCCTGCCTCCGCCAGTTTCATTTGGCAGCCCTTAGTTCATCGTGAAATCAAGGTGTAGATAGTTTGTTTCTTTGGTGAGTGCTGCATTTAGGAGGTGCAAGGATGATGACTACAGATTTCAGCCAATTTAAGAAGTTCAAGATAGTAGATCAATATCCTCTTACCAGTTTAATTGACACTCCATTAGAAGTCGTTTTAAATCTGACTCCTGAATTTTATGCCAGGCATGGAAGACCGATGTCTCATGGAGAGTCTTGGGTAAGGGGTTAGTGAAGAGTTGATGGACTGCAGATGAACGGGTTATTGGTAAAAATACAATCAAGGCTATGCTCAGCCACATGGGTCAAGGTATCAACTATCAGAGTGAATCCAAATCCGCAGATAGCATCAAATAAATTCTGGTGTACCATGTCCAGGGTTCCCCTCAAAATGAAATATGACAGTAAAGTGTGAGACCCAGTGTTAGACTTTGAATCTTTTGTCTTGTTTCCTTTCCCCTGAGTTTTTGCTTCCTGCCCTCCCAGTTTTGACTCTGTTATTGCTGGTGTAGTGTTTCTGCACACTTTTTTCACTGCTGATCAGTGGTAAAGTGCAAGTGCTCCTGTGGTAAATTTTGTTATGTATTGGTGTTTCCAGGATTGGGTATTTGATTTACTTGTTAGTCCCTAGTAAAGTGCACTGAGTGTGCCTGGGCCTGTAAATCAAATGCTACTAGGGGGCCTGCCTAAGGAGAAAAAAGGGGAACCCTACTCACTAAGGAACCATGCTATTAGTTATATAGGAAAGACAATGGTTCCTATGGAATAATATAACCTATACTTGTAATAAAATGCACAATCGTGATACAGAGGGTTTAACTAATGTCAGAAGGCGAAGGAACCACCAAGACCAATGATTCAGTATAACATACTTTATAAATTTTTAAGGGAGACAAAAAGATATATACGTTGGTCCAATTCTATTGAAAAAGACCTCTGTGCATAGTGTCCCACGTGAAACAGGAACCTAAACCTAAGTGACAGTGTGATTTCTATGTCCAAGGTTTCCACAATTTATACAAGTTGACCATTATCAAATACGTGCTGGGTAATGACTCGCTTCTTCTGTTTGACAAACAGAAGAAGCGAACCATTACCCAGCTCGTATCACTGTATATAGCTGCTGTTCACATAGAATTTATTTGATACTGAATCATTGGTCTTGGTGGTTCCTTTTCCCTCTGACATTAGGTAAACCCTCTGTATCACGATTGTGCATGTTATTACTAGTGGTCCTGCAACATTGATTGCGCCACCCACGTGAGTAGCCCTAAAAAGGTAACTCAGACCTGCCATTGGAAAGTCTGCGCGCAGTTTGTAACTGCCATGTCGACTTGGTGAGTGCACCCACTTGCCAGGTCCTAAACCTTCCCTTTTCTAATTGTCAGTCACCCTAAGTTAGGCCCAAGGTACCCCTGTGGGCAGTGTGCATTGTATATGAAAGGTAGGACATGCCCTGGTGTGTGTGGCATTCCTGATAGTGAATTACAGCCCATTTCGCTTTTTCACTACTGCAAGGCTACCTGCTCCCCATAGGACAGAATGGGAAGTTTGTTCATAACATCTTATAAACATTACTGGCCCTGGGAACTAGGTGGGAAATTAAAGTTTAGTATGCCAGAACTCAGAATCTAAAGATGCATCTTTTAATGAATGTGATTTTTAGGTCTCGGCCTGATCCAGCGCATGCGCTGGTCTTGGCCGAGACATTTTGGGGCTCTGAGAAATGCTACATAGCCAGCGATCAGCTTGCTATCATGCGCACAAGAGCGCGCGTGTGATAGCAAGCTGGTGGCTGGCAAGGTAGCACTTGCGGTGACGCGCATGCACACTACGCGCGTCTCCACTCATGTTTTTTTCTTTTTTTTCATTTTCACTTGTTTTGTGTAGTATTATATGACACTAACTCGGCCTGAAGGTATTGGAGCGCTCTACATGCGCACAGGTTATATTACACGCAATTACATTTATTTTTTAGGCACTTGGAGATTACGTGATTTTTCTAGAATCACAGGCTGTTGTGCCAACGCAGGGACTCGAACCTGTTCCAAAGTCAGCCGCACTGGGCTTAACACCATGTGTGCTTCCCGAAACTTTAACTTTCCTTGAGGTGTGTATTGCACATCCCCAGTTGTCTCTGATAATGCTGGATTCCACAGCAGAGGGGCAGGCACCGCAGCAGTGCCCCTGAGCGCATTTTGTTTCCATTAAACTGTCTCAATATTTACATTTTACTTTCACGATTTTTTGTACGAGTCTTAGGGCTTATAAAACCTGTCGCACACAGGGCTGCCTTTCTGACAGTTATGCTGAAGAAATGTGTGCATGGATGGATACGATTTTGTGTCCGGGCTCGAGATTTCAGACTGCGTGTAGGCATTTTTGAATCTGCAACTGTGGGGCTTAACACCACGTGTGCTTCCCGAAACTGTAACTGTAACTGTGTTACTGTTTTCATATCTTTATCCAGTCATGTAATGTTGATTTCTCATTTCCACACATGTCTGCTTCCTGAGCGTTCATGTGTGTATTTGTGCCTGAAGCCTAAATCTCATAAAATGTCATAATCTGTGTTTGGAGGTGGTCCAGTCTGTACCTGCGCACCATTGTCTACAAACTTCAGAATATGTGCCCGGAGCGATAGCAATCCGGGTGCGTAAAGTTTACAATCTGTAGGTACAGATTTCAGTAGTTGTGTTTTTGCCATGAGATTTCAGGATGCGTCATGGGAGATTTTATGGGCTGTCTCTGGAAAATGTGCAGTATGGCATTTCAGATGAGTATTGGGACTTCTCAAAATATGTGCCTAGGGATATTACGAGCGCTATCTAGATATTTTGAAATCTGTTTTTTTTTTCAAGAATGTAGAACAGGAGATTTCAGATTTCCTACAATTTGTGTCTGAAGATTTGAAATCCTGCGTATGGGTGTACATCTTATTACAGTGGTAGACGTGCGCGTTTCGAAATTTTACAAACTGTATTAACATACTTTACATTCGCAGTATTTCGGAAAATATCTCCGGAGATTTCAAAATATATCTATCGATTTTACAACCAGTTTCTCAAAATATTAGAATTATTGTTCTGGACCGCCTCGGTTTGCATTCCTGCCCGTAGGTTTCCAATCTATATATTTTTTGCACTCAGGGCCAGGGGTTTTGGGGACCTATGCACATGTATCTGAAAGTTCAGAATCTGTATGCGTGGATTTTAAAGTCGTCGGCTGATTTCAGATCTACGATCTGCAGCAACTACCACTTGTGCAGCAGGTGCAGTGGCACCGGTGGAGAGAGCTTTTCAGGGCCCTTTGAAACATGATAATTGCTGTATCATACTAACCTAACAAATTACAAAGGGGGTCGTTTTCCATGCTTGCATCAGGGCCCCTGGCCTCGTTGCTATGCTACTGATAGGGCATGATGTGGCGTCACAGCCGGAGATGCCGACTTTGGAACGAGTCTTGGCGTCCAATCAACAGCCTGTGATTTTGGGCAAATCAGTCTCCAAAGGACTCAAAAAAGAAGAAACAAACAAGCATTGGCCCAGCCAATAGGTCTCGCCTTTGGGACCTTACAAATGTTTAACCATGCAACAGTTGATGTTGTTGCACCAAGGATATTGTGCTGCCTAACTAAATACTTATAAGGCCCCGAAGACAAGACCTATTGGCCATGACAATGCTTGTTACATTCTGTGTTTGAAAATATCACTTTAAGAAAGTAGGTATTTTCTTGCTCAGTCAACCTGTGTGCCTCTGTTGGAATGTGGATTGCCTGTCTGGGTTTTGAATGACAGAAGGCTGGGGAGCAGGAGTGGCTCCAGATAGTCTAGGTGGGGTCAGGAAAGGGCTGAGTAGAACTGGGCTGCAATGGGGGAAGGAGGAGGGGATTCCCTTGCACCTCAAAGGGCCTGGTTTACTTCTGACAATGTTGTCTCCACCTCCTGCCAGGAAATCACACCAGAGAAGGTAGAACTGGTTCTGGCTGGGCACAGACACTCTCTCCCTAAGAGATTAAAGGATTTTGGGATATAAATATTGAGCCCAGGCCCCTGAACTTTAGAACTCTTTTGGATCGAGAAGACTGCCAAGAAGAAGAGCTGGAGGAGCTGTGAGAAGGGACTACCACTTGGTTGTGGGCTTTGCTGTGTTAGCCTGCAGTGGTTGCTTCTGTCTTGGGCAGTGAAAGGACTGGACTGAACATTCTGCAATCAACTTTTGTGAGTTTCTCCAAGGGCTTGAGATAGAGATTGCCCCCTGTTCAAGATGTCTCAGGAACAGCAAAGAATTCAACCTCTTCTGCCCTCAACACTGGGGTCTGTGTTTTGTGTTGCAACAGAAGAAAACTAACTCGACGATGTCTACGACGCCGCTGCCGACTCCGTGTCCTGAAGGCACCGCAGAGGGCCCTGCCGCAATGCCGCACTGCAACACTGGTCTCACCGACAAAGCCTGCTGACGCCACCACAGAGCTGTTGCTCGCACCGCGACCTGAGGGCACTGCACTCTGCACCGCCTCACTTCACAGCGACACCCTGGTATCCCTGATGACGCCGCTCTACTCCAAAATCGACGCCACTGCTTGCAGTGTGGTTCGAGGACACCGCTCGTAAAGTTACATGACACATCGCCCTCATCCTGCTCTGCAGCCTGGGCCTACCGATGCCAGAGCCATCGACTCCAGTTTGTCAGCCCACGACAACGCTTCAGCAACGACGACGACGCGGCTTGCACAGTGACATGCCAGCACCATGACGAGCACCACCTTCATCCCGCACCGAGACACTGGTCTCACCAATGATGCCATCTGATGCCGCCACCGAGCAGCTGCTCGCACGCGACCTGATGGCACTGCATGCCGCACCCCTGCACTTCGCACCACAGCACACAATGCCTACCCACGCCAGCGCTCCTGACTCCATCAGAGAGATTGACCGGCATCGTATGTGACTTCGAGGCCCCCGATGACTCCTGCACCGACCTCCGGAACTGACGCCTGCGGATGCTGTGGCTTCGGAAGCTCAACGAGAGGTCATCAACGCCCTGCATTTCTAAAAGGTACTGTTTGCGGGTCTTCCTGACACTGTAGCTGGCCCGCGACACCGCGGTTAGCCAAACTGTTTGGATTTGTTTGCTCACGACGCCGTGATAGCCCCGGACTGAGCTATCGACATCAAGGAACTATTTTGAAAGCATATTTGGATAAGTGAAGATTTTGAAGTACTGTGTTGTGGATTTTTATTGTTTTTGGTCTTGTCTATTGGATATTTTTCTAAACTGGTGTGGTGTCCTTTTGTAGTGCTTACACTGTATTACTGTTGGCTATGTGCAAATGCTTTACACACTGCCTCTAAGATAAGCCTGACTGCTCGTGCCAAGCTTCCAAAGGGGTGAGCAGGAGTTATTTTAGGAGTGTAACTCCCTTATCCTATCTAGGAAGATGGGTCCCTATCTGGACAAAGGTGCAAACCCTTGCCAACTAGAGACTCCCATTTCTAACACCCAGTCAGATCCTAAGACGTTGCACAGCAAAAGGGGATTGTCCAGTGTATTCCTAGATCTAATTTTCTTTACTAAGTCCCATAATAGCCTGCTGTTGTTCCCTTCTGCCTCAGTTTCCAATAGTTCCCAGTCCCTTTTGTGCAACTCCTCTTTCCTGGATTTAAGAATACATTTATATTCTCGACGTGCATCCAACACCTCAGGCCGTACGTTCGGTGTGGCGGTCAATGTCTTCCTCAGTCTACAGTTGGCCGCTGAGCAATGTTCATCTAGGAATCACAGTGCCTCTTTATCAGGGTGAGAAAAATGTAATCAGCCCCTGTTTAATGCATGGAGTTAGGCTGTTATAAAATGTTACCATAGCCTCTCTCCTGGTGTCTGACAGACAACTGGGGAACAGTCTCTGATGGGATTTTAATAAAATAAACACTAAACAACTAAACACGCATCAGATATAGCAGACCTCATCCTCAACAAGGAAATTGATTTGGCGATCCTTACAGAAACATGGCTTACAGAGTCATCATCGCCGACCATTGATTTATTAGTACCTCCCCACTACAACATTGTGAGACGAGACAGACTGAAAAAGACAGGAGGAGGGATAGCCTGCATTCATCGATCGGAGATAGAGGTCAACCTTATACAATCTGACCCACTCGAATCATGTGAATATGTAGGTCTCAATATAAGATCAGCAACCAATCAAAGATGTAATTTGCATGCGTTTTATCACCCACCCGGAGAGAACACAAAGTTCACAGAACAGTTAATGGAGATCATAACAACCAATTCTAACTCCGATACCAATAATGTATACCTAGGTGACTTCAACCTACACTGGGAGGACTCTAATGACAAACTAGTCAACACGCTTAAGGACTTCCTCGTCGAGCTAAACCTCAGCCAAGCATGCACGCAACCCACTCACTCGAAAGGAGCTACGCTAGACTGGATTATATCAAGAGCCAATGACACAACAATACTCTCAATAGACCCAATTGATTGGTCAGACCACCATGCCATATCTTTCCTGATACCTGTAGTGAAAAAGGGTAAGTCCGTCCAACCCTTCAAACTCAGAAAATGGATGCGAGACACAAAAGAGGCTAATATGGAGCTATTCGTAGAAAGGTGTGAGAGAGACCTAAAGGTACCTATCAATCTGCAGAATGTAAATGAGATGACAGATCACTACATAACCTCAGTCGGGAATATCGTCAATGACGCAATGCCACTAAAAATGAAAAGAGTCACTGAGAAGGCAAAAAATCCATGGTTTAATGGATCTCTAAATGAAGATAGGCGCAGACTGAGAATGGCCGAAAGAAAATGGCGACAACACCCGTCATCCCCGGAGCTGACAGCCCTCCGCAAAATCGGAAACCAATATAACAAAAAGATCATAAATTCCAAAAAGGAACATATAAGATCTGAATTAGACAATGCCAAAAATAGACCACGGAAACTCTTCGAGATCCTAAAGCAACAATCTAATAAGTCAGCTAAGACCACTCAGGAGAACTCTAAAACCCCTCTAAGTTGCGAGGACTTCTCGACATTTTTCATGGAGAAGGCCAAAGCATTGGAAGTGGAGCTCACAAGTGCAGCGGCTACCCTTCCAATCCAACCATGGACTACGAATAAGTCCGACTTGGCTATAGAACGTAGCAAATCAAAAAACAAAGCGTACTGGGACACATTCGAACTATATGACCAGGAGAAGGTCGCCAAAACGCTCTCGGAAATCAAGCCTAACAACCACTACCATGACCCCCTACCTGCGAAGTGCGTAAGAGAAATCAACTATATTGTAGTCCCAATCTGGACGAAAATAATAAATGCATCGTTATCACAAGGGATCCTCCCTCACTGCCTAAAAACAGGGCAAGTTGTTCCTATAATCAAGAAACCTACAGCGGATGCAACGGATCCGAATAATTTTCGCCCAGTGACCAACATCCCTTTACTGGCCAAACTAATTGAGAAATGTGTGCAATGTCAACTGAGCCAACACATCAACAAGTTCTCCCTACTAGATGAATGCCAATCAGGATTCAGAACAGGGCATAGTACGGAAACAGCGATCCTCCATATTGTGGATGATGCATTACAGGCCCTAGACCAAAATCAAGCATGCCTACTAATTCTACTGGACCTGTCCTCAGCATTTGACACAGTAAATCACGAAGCATTACTGACCAGGCTCCGGGACAGGATGGGACTGGAGGGAAATGTGCTGAAATGGTTCGAGTCTTTTCTACGAAACAGAACACAACGTTTCCTAGTCAACCAATCAATTTCACCCATATGCCCTAACTCAATTGGAGTTCCACAAGGATCGGCATTATCACCTGACCTGTTTAACCTGTATGTTGAACCCCTCACAGAAATTCTCCGAAACTCACAGATATCATACCACATGTATGCGGATGACATGCAGATATACATAAAGATCGCCTCCCTTGAGGACATTGAGCTAATGAACGAGACTCTAAAAATAGCACTGCAATGGCTAAAGGCCAATCACCTGAAGCTAAATGCCAATAAAACAGAGTTCCTATTAATCTCTCCAACAAGGAACCAGGCAGAAATAAAAGAATGGACCAAGCTGGTGACGGCGCTAAACTGCACCCCCACCCTGGTCAACTCAGCTAAATCACTAGGAATCACTTTAGACGAAAACCTCGAGATGAAAACCCATATTAACTCAATGGCTAAAAGTGCCCGCTTCCATCTGAATTACCTAAGAAAACTGAAACCATTCTTCTCAGAGGCCGATCTTAAACTGGCAATCCAATCCCTAGTCATCTCTCGGATTGAATACGGCTGCACCACCTTAGCCGGATTACCAAACACGTTGACAGCACCACTAAAAGCTTGCCTGAACGCGCCGGCAAGACTCATCACGGGATCGAGGAAATTCGACCACATATCCCCGCACCTTAAAGCATTAAATTGGCTACCCTTGGAAGCCAGAATCCAACTAAAGATAGCATGCATCGCCCATAAAGCGCTCCACTACAACACACCAAGATACCTAGCCAAGAAAATTGAGTTATCAGGAGGTAACAGACCAGCTAGGAGTGCTAAGGAACTGCTGCTGAGGCCAGCCTTATTCCGAAAGAAAAAAACCTATGACAGAGCGTTCTCAGGAGCTGCCCCCAGAATCTGGAACTCCCTCCCTCCAAGGATCAGGAAGATCCAGAATACTGCAACTTTTAAATGGGAAGTGAAGAGCTTCATGATGAAGAAATTCTCCACTTAGTCTCGTTTTGATCATATCTAAGTGCAGTCCTACTACTGAACTCTCGAGACAACATGAGACTGATGACTTCACCGAGACTAAGCTGTATAAAATATGCTACCTCAAGTAAAGGCGATCGTATATATCCACATCACTATATATCCTATCACTTTGCGTAAAACCTGATAGTCCAACCTTTTATATGTTGGTGTATATGGAACATGATATACGTTTATGCCTTAACCTACCTCTTATTGCGTAATGCACATTTGCAATGTATATGAGAATTTATATAGATCTATATGCACCCAAAACCTATAACTTTCTACCTCATATCAATGTGTTATGTTTATTATTGTGCCTACACTGTTGAACTGTAACCTGTTCTGTTCTGTATGTGAAGCGCTCTGATACCCACGGGTCTTGTTCGCGCTATACAAAACTCTATAATAAATAAATAAATAAATAAATAAATAAATAAATAAAATGTTGCAAGGGGTTTTAAAGTGCCAAATAAGCCTTAAACCATTGGCAGAGTATTGAGTGATAGAGTTTGCATTGGTTTTATGTTGGAGTCTACTCAATGGCAATTGAGCTAAAACACAGAGGTCATTATTGTCACCCCACTCAGCCAGTAACACCTCCCCTTTGGAGAACCAGGTTATAAAATTAGTGTTCAAAAATTAGTATTCAAAAACATATAATTGATAGTTGAGGTACGGACAGTGAATAGGTTATAAACTGTCCTTCACTCTGTTTTTATTTCGGAAGACTCCACTTACTCAGTATTGAATGGTAATCTAGGAGCTTATCCTATTTTATTCACACTTTTCACTACATGCACTGCTTTCTACTTGTAAGCCTGGAAGAAATCTCTTTCCTATATTGCTTTTTCTTCTTGTAACCACAAGAGGATACAACTCAAGTTGGTGTCTCTCTCGATAAACTTTAGAGGGAGCTCCACTTAGTTGTTTTTGGTAATACCCAGATGATGACACTGGGCACGCTTTTCTGTGCAATGATGGGATACCATATCATCCTGGAGTGAGTATGACACATCCCTCCATTTCTTTCATGCTTTATTCAAATTTGGGTTGGTAGTAGCTGCTTTTCACAATGGTGCCTTTTGTTCTTACGCTCTCATAATTGTCGTAATCATAGACAAAGAGCAGATACAGTGATATACAGATTATATTCCTGTTTTTGATTGACTTGAAGAGACCACCACTTTTTTATTAGTTTGGTGATTATTAGGTTTTTGGGGATTTAAAAGTGATAGGTCTATAAATATTTTTCCCTTTGGCCCTTTCGCTGTGGTTTTGTTAATGATGTTACACTCTCTCGAAGTGTCTCAAGTAAATCGACTAAATTGTGCGCCGCTTGATGTCTATTCAGCTCTATCCTCCTGTCGTCACATGAGGTTCCACACCCTACCATAGATTCTCCTGGCTCCCAGTTACATCCCGCAAAAACCACATTTGATGGACAGAATGCAGAACAATGTCATACATTCCCCCCAGTACAGAGATCTGGGCCTAAATCCATCATTTATTTGCACTCCACACCACTCCATTTCAGACATGGTCATATGCAAATCAGTCTGACCCTGTGCCTCATGGGAACAGTCCACCCCGAACTGCCAAGCCATGCCTTCCCTGGACCGGAAACAAGCTTCAGAGGACCGGTTTCTGTGAGGCACAGGGTCAGACTGATTTGCATATGGCCATGTCTGAACTGGGGTGGTGGAATGAGCTAAAGAACGGTGATGGATTAAACCCAGATCAGTTGACTGGGGGTGAGTGTTTGTATTGTCAACGCTCCGTCCATCATCCCCTTTGGTTTTTCTTTGTTCGCCCTAAGTTGGCAGGGTATGCTCAGACGTGAGTCCCTTGCTCACTTTGTCACTGGATTCAAGCAAGCCGGGCTGAAGACGGCTGTAATGCCAGAAACCGGTCCTGGGAAGCTTGATTCCGGTCCAGGGAAGACATGGCTTGGCAGTGCGAGCTGGACTGTTCCCATGAGGCACAGGGTCAGACTGATTTGTATATGGCCATGTCTGAACTGGGGTGGCGGAGTGAGCTAAAGAACGGTAATGGATTAAACCCAGATCAGTTGACTGGGGTTGAGTGTTTGTATTGTCAACGCTCCGTCCATCATCCCCTTTGGTTTTTCTTTGTTAGCCCTAAGTTGGCAGGGTATGCTCAGACGTGAGTCCCTTGCTCACTTTGCCACTGGATTCAAGCAAGCCCAGCTGAAGACGGCTGTAATGCCAGAAACCGGTCCTGGGAAGCTTGATTTCGGTCCAGGGAAGACATGGCTTGGCAGTTCAGACTGGACTGTTCCCATGAGGCACAGGGTCTGACTGATTTGCATATGGCCATGTCTGAACTGGGATGGCGGAGTGAGCTAAAGAACGGTGATGGATTAAACCCAGATCAGTTGACTGGGGTGAGTGTTTCTATTGTCAACGCTCCCTCCATCATCCCCTTTGGTTTTTCTTTGTTCGCCCTAAGTTGGCAGGGTATGCTCAGACGTGAGTCCCTTGCTCACTTTGCCACTGGATTCAAGCAAGCCGGGCTGAAGACGGCTGTAATGCCAGAAACCGGTCCTGGGAAGCTTGATTCCGGTCCAGGAAAGACATGGCTTGGCAGTTCGGGCTGGACTGTTCCCATGAGGCACAGGGTCAGACTGATTTGCATATGGCCATGTCTGAACTGGGGTGGTGGTGTGAGCTAAAGAATGGTGATGGATTAAACCCAGATCAGTTGACTGAGGGTGAGTGTTTGTATTGTCAACGCTCCGTCCATCATCCCCTTTGGTTTTTCTTTGTTCGCCCTAAGTTGGCAGGGTATGCTCAGATGTGAGTCCCTTGCTCACTTTGCCACTGGATTCAAGCAAGCCGGGCTGAAGACGGCTGTAATGCCAGAAACCGGTCCTGGGAAGCTTGATTCCGGTCCAGGGAAGACATGGCTTGGCAGTGCGAGCTGGACTGTTCCCATGAGGCACAGGGTCAGACTGATTTGTATATGGCCATGTCTGAACTGGGGTGGCGGAGTGAGCTAAAGAACGGTAATGGATTAAACCCAGATCAGTTGACTGGGGTTGAGTGTTTGTATTGTCAACGCTCCGTCCATCATCCCCTTTGGTTTTTCTTTGTTAGCCCTAAGTTGGCAGGGTATGCTCAGACGTGAGTCCCTTGCTCACTTTGCCACTGGATTCAAGCAAGCCCAGCTGAAGACGGCTGTAATGCCAGAAACCGGTCCTGGGAAGCTTGATTTCGGTCCAGGGAAGACATGGCTTGGCAGTTCAGACTGGACTGTTCCCATGAGGCACAGGGTCTGACTGATTTGCATATGGCCATGTCTGAACTGGGATGGCGGAGTGAGCTAAAGAACGGTGATGGATTAAACCCAGATCAGTTGACTGGGGTGAGTGTTTCTATTGTCAACGCTCCCTCCATCATCCCCTTTGGTTTTTCTTTGTTCGCCCTAAGTTGGCAGGGTATGCTCAGACGTGAGTCCCTTGCTCACTTTGCCACTGGATTCAAGCAAGCCGGGCTGAAGACGGCTGTAATGCCAGAAACCGGTCCTGGGAAGCTTGATTCCGGTCCAGGAAAGACATGGCTTGGCAGTTCGGGCTGGACTGTTCCCATGAGGCACAGGGTCAGACTGATTTGCATATGGCCATGTCTGAACTGGGGTGGTGGTGTGAGCTAAAGAATGGTGATGGATTAAACCCAGATCAGTTGACTGAGGGTGAGTGTTTGTATTGTCAACGCTCCGTCCATCATCCCCTTTGGTTTTTCTTTGTTCGCCCTAAGTTGGCAGGGTATGCTCAGATGTGAGTCCCTTGCTCACTTTGCCACTGGATTCAAGCAAGCCTGGCTGAAGACGGCTGTAATGCCAGAAAGCGGTCCTGGAAAGCTTGATTCCGGTCCAGGGAAGACATGGCTTGGCAGTTTTGGCTGGACTGTTCCCATGAGGCACAGGGTCAGACTGATTTGCATATGCCATGTC
Source organism: Lissotriton vulgaris (assembly GCF_964263255.1). Taxonomy (NCBI): domain Eukaryota; kingdom Metazoa; phylum Chordata; class Amphibia; order Caudata; family Salamandridae; genus Lissotriton; species Lissotriton vulgaris. The sequence continues at coordinate 886,072,308 of NC_141696.1, read as the reverse complement.
TGAACTGGGGTGGTGGAGTGAGCTAAAGAACAAAGCGAGCAAGGGACTCACGTCTGAGCATACCCTGCCACACTTATGGCGGCCAAAAGCGGTACAAAAGGGGGTGGTGATGGACGGAGCATCTGAATCAATCAAACACTCACACCCAGTCAAAAGATCTGGGTTTAATACATCACCGTTCTTTAGCCCACTCTGCCACCCCAGTTCAGACATGGCTATATGCAAATCAGTCTGACCCTGGTGTGGCTGTTTCTGGCCTTGTGGAATGGTATGCTTTGAAATGATCTTCAACTGTTCCTTAATAATTTCATACAATGTAAAAAGCATGCAAAAAATGTTTTTCTCCATTTTCATAAAGCGTGGTTGTATACCCACGGCAAAGATGTGGTGAAACATCTATATAAACTGCACAGCACCAACATCGTGAGACTTAGGGTAAAATGCACAGTGAATGGGTAAAATATTATAACATGCTGTGCCTCCCCATATTCAACACAGACATACTCTTGACAATTCATTTTCCGCATTACTATTTTTCTACTTACAAACGATTGGGCAGATTTACAAGCCCCTTGCGCCACTTTTGAGTCGCTTTTAACATGGGAAAAGTGCCTCACTCGTCGCTGCCACGGTGTCTGCTTCTGACTGATATGTTCCTTATTTTCAAATGTGCTCAGTCACCCAGTCAGATAGGCCTCCGTCAAACTCCTAACCATTACAGTCAGGAAAGGCATGCCTTGAAACTCAATTAAGGTCTATCATTTACTTTTCTTTGATAATTTATTTTTGGGAGGGTGAGGCCCATTGCCCTAATACAAGCACTATTAGGTTGATTATCGTGGCAGGTCATTCCTCATAAAACTAGTTTTTCCTTCTCCTGTGAAATTTTTGGACCTAAATCCAAAATAAATTATTTTATAAGGATTATGTCAAATTAAACGTTCATAGAAAGAGCTCGATAATAACCCATGAATAGACCCCCTCAAGCCGTGGCCCCCTTTTTAGACCTGACATATGCAACGAGTAGGCCCGAGTGAGCCTCAGCTGACGAAAATGTTGCCCAATACGGCTGCAAGGAAGCTTCCAGTTCGTTTTTTTGCGCAGAAAGTTGTATCGTGCAGATTTGTCCTCAGCTATACCAGTTTCCCATATATCTGAGAAAAATAAAGTGCTCTCGAGTATTTGTGGATGCGTGTTTCACCCTCCCCCTCGTGTGTGGGGGAGCAGCAGAGCCTGTGTGAAGCGATTGTGAGGGGCTCTGCTGGAATTTGGCAGGCCGGGGGCTTGGAGAGCAGCCCCATGCTGGCTCCCTTTCAGAGGAGCGGCTCTCGGAGGGCCGCGCGGGCTTCACTCGGCCGTGCCCTCAATGGCTTCACAAAGATGATTACAAGCTCCAGCGGACTCGTGAAGGAGCCCGGCCCGGCGCAGGTGCAGGCGAGCCGCGGGAGCCCCCTGATCCCGGGGCCAGCCTGGGACAAGCGGGGAAAGGCTGGGACCACACAACGCCAGGCCCCTGCGCCCCAGGCAGCGGCAAACGGGGCTTGGGAACCGCGGGTCATTATCCCGGCCATTCACTGGGGAAACCGCAGCTCAGCGGCCTGTTGCTGCTACTGTATGAACCCAGAGGTGGGATATTAAGAGACCCGTCCCCCCCACTTGATTCTCTTAAGACGGCTCTCCTCAATTACAACACCTTGGGGGCAAGCAGCACTCCCGCCCAATGACGCCCTTCGGCCTCATTGCAAACCTCTGTAACTCCTCTGTAAACCAAATGTTATGGGAAATTGGTAAGGCGCTCTTTTACCATCGGTATGACCTCACAGCGCTGTCGGAATTCTCTCTCTCTCTCTGAGAACAGATGCCTTTACCTACACCCCTGGAAGGGAAACACCCCTTCTCCACTCACCATCGATAATAAAAGAACTGCATACCCCTTTTGTGTGGTCTCTATCCCTAAACTCTGCACCACACACCCTGTCTTCCCCTATAAAAGGCTCCCATTTTTCCCTGGGGAAAAGGCAGGCTGCATTTTTACCATCACAGCAGTCACTGCAGTTTTCTTCCTAGCTCCGCAGCAACTATTGAGTGGCGTAATACACATTTTTAGATTGTATTACTTTATTATTCTTTTGATTTTTACACTTCTTAGCACTGTGTGCAGGTTTCATCTCATTAGTACAAATTGAACACCCAAATGTAGAAGTGGTAACAAGCGTCATCCCATTTTTAGTAACTTGTGTTCTGTTTGAGCTAGAAACAGATTTGGTTTTTTTTTTAGTTAAAATCTGCAGATTTTGCAGGAGATGGTAGCTATTGTGGCAAATGTGGCGAATCCATAATTATGCAGAAAAAGCTGTGGTCGCTAAATTACACAATTCCAGTGGCCCTGAGTAGATTCTATCTTCGAACCCCAGAACAATCTTCATTAACCTCTTTCTTTAAGGACGGTCTCACACGCCACACATCACAACATGTTCTTTCCCAGCATATTTTGTTAGTATTCCCGGCAAGGGTTAACTAAAGCCCGTGTGACTCTTTTTGACCCTAGAAAGTCCCTGTCCTCGACAGGTCCTTTAAATGGACAGGAACTGAGGGGCTTTGAGTGTCTGCACATACTGCTTTTGGTAGGGAAAGTACCAGCACTTCTATAAGGGGATGCATTAATCCCACTTCTCAAATGGAAGCAGGTACTTTGTACAATGAATACCTGCAGCTCACCCCATCTATTTCAGGCACCAGGGCATGACCCACTTTTATGTTTTGAGGGCACGCTGGCATCTCTCCCTGATGTCTGACAAAAGGTCGCTGTGGTTAGCGCTCCCTCAGCAGACCTGTGCTCTCTCAAGCCCTCTGACAGGTCATCATTATCATCAAATCACTTTATTCGATCTAATTAAAACATAGATCATAACAGTAGAATACAACATGAAGTATATTTTCATAAAGTGCTGGTGCATCACTGAAATATCACATATATCAGTCTAAAAACTACAAGAAGAAAACTTCAGCATAAACTTGTGCAAAGATATTAAAAAGAATCAGAGACTGAAGCAAAGCTACTAACATTAGAGCTAAAACTTCACTCGAGGGTCCGCCAAGCACTTTGGGAAAATATATAAATGTAGCTGTCATTGTATCATATTTACATTCATGTTGGGTTCATATTATACATGTCTTCAATAAAATGAGCCTTAATAAGCTAAAAATATGATCTATTATATTCTGAAAACACTATTAAAAAAAGTTAAAATAATCAGTCAGTAAAAATCTTAAAATTACTGTCAGCATAACAAGGTAAGAGATTGGTTCGGACCTTTATACTGAAGAGATCTCCTTTATTATTGTCAGACATAAATAGGACGCTAGGCAGTTGCACACAAGGTGATCAGACTGCATTTGGAGTAAATATAATGCAGGGTGGCACTGCTTGAATTTGTATTTTTATGTAAGAGGAAGGATCAAACTTTTGTGTGGCACCATGTAAAATTTGCAAAACAAGATGAAGTGCAGATTTGTTTGGGGAGATTTTCCATCTCACAGGCAGACCGGCAGCACGGTTGAGGAGAAAATTCCTGTAGGGTGGCCCAGCATACAACAAATGAGGTTTAAGCAAAATCTTACCAGTACAAAGTGATGTCGAGGATTAGTGACAAATGCTAGTTAAGAATTTACATTGTGGGAGATGGACGGTATCTTCAGGAATGTTATCACCATGAGTCTGTCACAGTTGTTTTTATGTCTGTCGTTCCCCCTTTTGGTTAGAAATAAGTGTTTAACCCTCTCGCTGCTGCTGTCGGCCATTGGAGATCGTGCGAGCTACCTCCCTGGTGCTGTGCACGTCCAACAGCCGACGCGGCCGACCCGTTTCTTCGAACATTCAGCACTGGCGCTGAACATTCGAAGCAGTAAACGGGTTAATTAAGACTTTCGGGGTCGACAAACAATTAGTTAGATTTGTAAACAAAGGCTGCGATCCCAGGGCGGGCAGTGTATCTTTAACCTCTTCGCAGCGGCACTAATTCCGCCGCTGTGCTGGGACATTCCAATCTTGGGCGTGGCTCGGACGGCCCCCAGCCATCGTGTGCACACGCTTACCATGACTCATGACGGCCGGGGGCCGTCATGAGCACAGAAGAGGATAACATATTAAATTCAAGCAACCTTCTGTACGTGATCAAGGGTTAAATAGTCCTTAATTATGTTTTGTGTCAAATCAACACTTTCCATTGTCCACAGTGAGTCACTGTCCCTGTCTGAGCACGAAGGCAGGTGGGAAAGGGCAATGTGATAAGGTGAGACAGAAAGTGAGTCAAAACTGGAGAACATTTGTGACAGGACATTAAGAGGCGGTGAGACGGCTGTAAAAACAGATGAGAAAGCACAGCGAGTGAAGGTGAAGCAGGACAGAGAGAGGCAGGAAAATGTAGTTGCAGTAGGATGCAGTAGTGTAAGTGAGACATGTCAATGAAAGCAAGGGGATAGTGAGGTGAGGTGAGGTGAGACAGGAAAAGAGTGAAGATGAGGCAGGACAGTGAGTGCAGGTGAGACAAGACAGTGAGAGCATGGATATAGTAGGGTCAGGAGAGACAAGAAGTGAGCGCAGGTTAGTCAGGACAGTGAGAGCTGGTGAGGCAGGGCAGTAAGAGCAGGGATATAGTGGGGTCAGTGAGACAGGAAGTGAGTGCAGGTGAGTTAGGACAGTGAGTGCAGGTGAAGCAGGACAGCGAGAGCACGGAGCTAGTAGGGTCAGGTAAGACAGGAATTGAGTGCAGGTGAGTCAGCGCAGTGAGTGCAGGTGAGGCAGAGTACAAAGAACTGCTGAGACAGCTCAGCCAGCACAGGGATATCCTAGGAGTGGATAGTTCCTGAGCACTGGACACTAGTGTTTTGCTCAGGATTGGGCACCAGATTTGTGCCTGAGCACTGGACTCTCGGCGTTATCTTGCGCTCTCTGCTTTCGGGTCTTCAAGACACTGCTTATCTTTAGAATTACAATGCAGTGAACACTGGGTATTCATTAGCACTGGACATTGAGACATTCTAGATACTGTTTGTCTGTCTTCAGTATTACTGTGCAGTGAACACTGGGTATTCCTGGGCACTGGACATTGAGGCTTTCAAGAAACTTCTTGTCCTAAGTGTTACTGTAAAATGAACACTCAGGTATTTCTTATCACTGAACACTTTTTGTTCATCAGCACTGACTTTACCCCTGATCACTGCACACTGGTATTATTTAAGTGCACTGGGCACAGGGAGATTGTACGTCTAAGGGGTATTTCTGAGCAGCGCACACCAGGAGAGGGTTATTCCTGCATGCTGGGCACTGGAGATGGTGCCGGGTACTAGCGCAAGATACATTGCGGGAAACGTACACACAGGTTCTCCTAAGTACTAGACACTTGGGAAGTTCAACAACACTAGACACAAAGAGTACTTCTCAACACAGGACACTGAGATTATATCTGATCACTTGACAGTCGGTTATCCATCAGCACTGAGTATTTCTGGGCCCTGAACACTGAGATGCCTTCAGTACTCTGGTGCCTTGGTAAATTGATTACTGCTGCCAGTGCAACACAGACCTGTCCCGTCATTTACTCTGAGTCCTCTCGCTTTGAGACCCCAGACCGTCCGGAGTCTCACTCTCTGGATGGACCAATGGAATGGAGTAATACTAGTCATGCATGCTCACGCAGTGTCTGTCGGACTCAGAGACCGGCCTGCCTGCACTGGGCCTGTGGTGTGTGCTGCTATGGCCCTGCGGGCACGGCCCCAGCCTTCCCTTGATTCTTGAATAGGTTGTGAATCTGATCGAGAGAGACCCACCACTGCTGGTGAGAAGCACACCCCCTGCCTTAATTTAAGTATGTGAAATTAATTTCTTTCTTCTCCGTATACAGCAGCAGTAGGAACTGGTGAAATGTAGGCCAAGGTATGTGCACTGATCAATGCGTTCCTGGCCGGGTGAGGCCAACCTAATATTTGTTAAATTAACTTCAGGGTGGCTGTTTAAGGTATCTCTGGTCCAGTTTTTCGATATGGGTGAAAGTTGGAAAGACACCACATGTGATTGAAGTTACCCAAGGCGAGGGGCCGGCCTGTGGAATGCATGTGGATGAGAAAACATGGAACTGCCTTCGCTGTGTGTTTTATAGTGCATTTCTCCATGGTGCGACGGTGTGTTACTTTTTTTGCTGCATTAAAGAAAAAAATATGTAAATTGTATTTCTTTAGTCTTGAAATTAATGGATGGTACTTTTTGGAAAAAGTTGTCAAAGCAGGTTTCGTGTTCTGCTAAAATTATTCCTTCTTAAAATGGAAGGCCTTGACACTATGGAGTTTCTTGCAGCTTCACCACGTGGGGGAATAACCTAGTTAGTCAGTATGGGAGTGACATCATGGTGTGTGCCATTATAGCCCGTGATGTCACAATGTGTGGCATTACAGTAAGTGACATATTTATTTAAACAAAAACAAGGGAACCCAGGGCGCAATAGGCTAAGGACCATGGGTAGGTACTATTATTACAGAGACAAGGGTCCTTAAGCAAGGAGACAAAATATGACAAAGATGAATATAGACCAGATGGAACTATATTTCGTTGGGGGAATGTCCAGCCGGACAGTTTATTACCCTAATACAAAATATTCACAGCAAAATAGAACACTGCGTGTGATAGAGGTGGGACACCAGCCGATGTCCGACTAACACACTGAAAGAACATGAACAAAGAGAAAATAGTAGGCAATAACAGGTCATCTGATTATTTTGAATCATATAACAGACAATCTTTTCTATACACATATGCATGAAAAATGTAAATCAACTATGCATTTAGTGCATTCATGTCGACGACGTTTCGAACCAAATTAATAATCGGTTCATCCTCAGGACAGAGGGTAATTGCCTTAAAAGTTCAATTTTACAGCAGTATCACGGTTGAGTGAAACTAAGGTGGCAAAATGGACGGGGTTTACCCAGAAAATGATATACGGCAATGCTCAAGGAACAATGTCCGCGGGGTAACAGGGGTCAAGGAAGAATGCCTTCAATACCCGGGTCTGGCGATACAGACAGCAAGTCCACAATGGCGAGGCTTGCAGGACTGAATTTTCATGGATTAAGAACAGATTAATTAATGTTAATTGGTATCCATCCGCTGCTTGTGCTGAGTGAGGTACTATTTCTTCTTTTCTTGCACTTTAAATGGTCACCAATTACAGTCCACAACTTTACATTCTTTAGTTTTTGTGAATTGAAGGGAGATTGAGTGATTTGTCCAGAATCACAGGATGTTGAGCTGACGCTGAGACTCAGACCTGATTCCCCTGGTGGGAGGACAGGAGCTCTGCCATAGCCACACATTCTTCTTCTCCCTCTCCTACACTGTCCTGCTTCCCTCATTGCTTTTAGCCATGCTGCAAAGCAGCTGCACAAAATGTGTTAAAAACAAACATTGACAAAGCCAATAGATTTCGCATAGGCGAGGCCTGCTGGCTTTGAAAATGAAATGCGTGTTTTTCTTCTCTTCGAACACTCTCTTGCCACAGGCAAGACACCCTGGTTTTAATGTCGCTATTTGAATAGGTTAACACAAAATCTTGAAAAAAAAATCAAACACTTTGAGTGACTTCAAGAGTACGTGAAACGGGACAAGCACACAGGAACAAAAGCTATTCCCAGACTTTGAGGCCAGTGTCTGTCTTTGCTGGCTGCAGCTTTAGCCTGATGGGAGGGCAGATAGAGTGGGCCAAGGCACCAGCCCCGCCCACTCCTAAAGACGACACGATGCATTTCGTACCCTTACCGACATTGTATTTACTACACAGCCTGACTGTTTTCCAGGCCAAGGCAGACGTCCCTAGCAAGACGGCGTGGGCGCCTTTCGGAGCTGTCCAGCACTACAGTTCGCTAGGCGCAGGCGCCCTCGCTCCCTGCAGAAAAACGCCTCACTTTTTTCAATTTTAGGTTGCTTGGAAAACACAGGCCTCTTGCGCGACGTCCTCGTGTCCCCCACTGCTCTCCTTCAAATTCTGTGCCTTCGACTTCACCGTCTAATTAATTAAGGCCGTTCGTTACACGATATCAATTACTGGGAAAATCAGCATTTCCCGGAGGAGGAATAATCAAACAGGCTTTGAGACGGCTGAGCTCGGGCTCCGGGCAGTAAGGCACGCAAACGTGCGGACAGGGAATTGCAGGGTTTGCTAATCCGCGCAGGCAGAGAGGCAGACGTGCCGCCTCCAGAGCTGGTCTGATAGCTGAGTAGGACGGGCGCTTGTTGACGGGGAGGGAGGGAAGGAGGAAGAGGGGGCGCTGAACTTCTAAATTCCGTTCAGTGGTTTACTTTTCTGGAACTGAACCAATAACGCGCGCCATTGTAGCACGAGGCAATTCTGTTTATAGTATGTGCTTTACAGGTGGTTAGAGGACAAGGACCCTGCACGTGGAAATGGTGCTGGTGCATGAATGGAGGCAGCAGTGTTTTAAATGGGAAAAATAAGTGCAGCTACTCAATAAATTAGAGGTGTGGCAAGTGGGCGGGGCTATGGCAAGATATGATCATACATAATGACGTTTGTACTAGTTACAGCATATATTAAAGCACACGAGAAAGGTGTTTATGTCAATACAACAGATTAACTCATTACACATAATGAAAGCCATCAGGGCTTTAAGTGGGCCGGGTCTCACCGGGTCTGATCACCAGCAGTTTTTTAAGGTGGCCTCGAAACGGGTCTCTTTCGGGCTCTGTTTTGTGCCTGCTGTCATAGCAGTTCGTTTTTTTCTGGACTGCAGTGACAGCAGGCACATCGATATGCGGGTGGTGAGCGTTGTAGGGGAAGGGAAATCCTTTAAAGAGAGTCATTTTCTCTCTGGATTTCCCTTCTCTTTTTGAATGTCAGGGGCAGCAACATTGTCGTGGTGTCACCCAGGCTCTAAGTGGGAGCTTTTCAATATTATATACAACAAGCAATAGTTGCTGCTTATTTATCTAATGCAACTAACAACCATTGACAAAGCCAATAGTCCTGACTTGTTGTTGGTATGATGTTACTTGTTGTATCATATATCTAGATGCAATGACAAACAGCAAAATACAGGTCGGGCGGCACACTGTGCTAAGCGCAGACTTTTTAGTTTACGGGTTTAAGCCACGTCCTTAATTACATTGGCCACGCCCCTTTGAGAGACCCTCCAGTTTTTTCAACCCACTTAAAGCCCTGAAAGCCATGATGGCACTTTCACCGGAATGGTCGCAGCGCACCTGATTGACAGTGCAGGGTCTGTCTAGAGATCCTGTCCTGTTAATCATAGCATGACACAAGCCCTGTCAAACTCCTGCAGTTTGGGGACATTGGCGCTGCAACTCTGCAAAAGGCTTGGTTCATTACAAGCTCCTCAGAAGCAGAGCGGCATCTGCCCTGCACTAGAGGAGAAACCTAACCTGCGCTTGCCATGCTGTGGATCAGGGTCCCGGTACTCTCCCTGGCTACAGAGAAGTGCTGGTACTGACAGTAAAAAAAATCGGAAGTGCCAGTACTCGGTACCGGTGAGTACCGGCCCATTTAAAGCACTGGAAGGCAGACCCTCACGGTTATTTCGATGAGAGAATTTCAGTTCACGCAGTTTACTGCTGATATAACACCGGAAGTTAAACAAAATTTGAATAAAACCTGGTATGACGGATGATAGTACCCCCTAGATTCACGCCTACCATGAATCCACCCTGCCACCCCAAATATGACTAGACTAAGCTATACACCGATTACATACTTAATGAACTACCCTAATGACATCGGTAAATCAGACAATAATTGCTACTACTGTACAACATGTGAATGTTTCCCTTTAAACCATTTCGATTGTGCTACAGGCAAATTCGTATGCTGTCCAGTCTTACTTATCCACTTAGAGGGCATTGTAACAAAAGAGGAGAATGGGTGGGTGATTATTAAACTGCGTTATAAATCAAAAGCGCCTCTAGGCGCTGGAGCAGGGGCAGCAGTGAGCTCACAGGCACCTGCTGGCTAGCTGTTGTCACAAGAGCACTGGAGCAAAGTTGCCTGCCCAATTCAGGGGTTATAAACCCTTTGACGCTGTGACCACCCTATGCCCGGCATGCATCCCACATCTGGCCAGGAACACCCAAATGCCTCATCGGATGGTAATCTGCGATACAAGACTTTGTGCCCAATTCTGATCTCGCTTGGAAAGCCCTGCGGCCAACTCAGTCCCATAGAACTCTCCGACCAACTCGTGCTCTTGGGCTCCGAGCGCCTGAGTATGATGCAAGTATCCGCTGACAGACTCGGGTCGCTCGGAGCCCCTTTGAAGTCATTGGGAGTCTGTTGAACGTTGCGTACATAGGCTTCCATTGTGAAAAAAAGACGTTGCGGAAAAGGGCGCCACCTGTCGTGGGGAAGTGTTGGTGCACCCGGCACTGTACATGCATATGTAGGGGGGGCCGTTAGGTTCCCCCTGTGCCCAAGTCGTAGGGCTACGGGTAAAGGGGGCCCGCTACGGCCCCCCGAAGTACGCTTCCTGGAGCTTTTTCGAGTCTGATACAATCCGGTTGCTCAACGCGCTCATTGTACTTGGTCAGTTGGAAATCGGACCCATTGCACTGCACAAGTCGGCCATGTTGTAGTCATCCGGAGGGCTTTGCTGAAGAGTATGAGTCGCTCAGAGTGGGAGGCGATATGCACATCGTACTCGCTTGCTCGTACTGCAGGATAACTCAGTCGGAAATCACACTTGCGACTCAGACTCGCTCATGACGGATGCCGTAAGGAGCCCTTCCGAGCGAGATCGGAATCAGGCCCTTAGCAGCGGCACACCAGACATACCATTTACCATCTATGCCGCTCTCCGTGCAGTATCTCTCTGCCTCACTAAAATCGTGTATGCGTGGTCCTCTGTTAGGACCTACTCCTTGTTATCGTTTTAGGCTGAACACAACGGTAAATTCCCCCCAAGGTCTTTTTATAACTTCTCAATTAGTAGGAGGCGTTTCCCAGAGCTCAGTACGGGTTACACACAAGTCCCTTACGCCACCAGTGTATCACTTTAAATATGGGAAAAAGAGAAGCACAGGTGGCTTATAAATAACCCCTACTGTCACTAAAAAAAGAACCCTTAAAGCAAATCTAAGCAGCTGTCTTTATTAGTGCAGAAGAGTAACGACATACTGTCGTCACTGAGATCTGGGGACCCCCTTTTATTAATATCAGTTAAGAAATTCGGTGCATATGAAATTTAAGCCCTGATGAAGCAATAGTTATCGTAAAACACGAGCTGACGCAGCCATACTGAGACAATAAACCTTAAGTTGACGTGGTTCATATTAAATGTCCTTAATAAATGCAGGACTACAATTCCAAAAATTGCCACTTGAACAAATCTTAGCAGGGGCATATTTATTCAGCCCTCGTTTATGATTCTGGCACTACTAGTCCTATGTTTACCAGGGAAAAAAACTCAACTACAAGCCCCAGCATGCAAAGGGCTGACAGTAAAATAGACCAGGGTTACATAAAGTTACTCCTGGCGACTCAGGATCCCGGAAATCGGAGGTCCTCATCTCAGATGATGAGTGGTGGGAGCGTGACCCCTAGAGCGTGACACCGCAGTCGAGAAACACATTTCTCTACAGAAGGAACAGCAGCAGCGCTCTGAGCTTCCAGGCGAACCAGCTCCCCTGCCTTTGGCAAGAAAGGTGCAGCGCTCTGCTGACGCTCCTTTGTCTGATAGCTAATTCAAGTTAATGCGATCTTTATGTAAAAGCTAACAGCGGATAATTGTCTATTTTCTCGCCAACAATCTCCACCACAATCACTTATCTGGGAACCCGCGGCTGTATTAATCGCTGGGCTCCTGGGGAGAGAAGCTGCTCTCGAATTTATCACTAAACACACACACACTGGAGGGCGGGGCCATGAAATAAGGGAAGCGGAGGGGATGATTGCAGATGGTCCCGTTCTGAGGATTTTTTTGTCGGCGCCATCCTGGGCCATACTATGCAAAGTTTGCGAGGGTGTTTAAAACATTTTTTTTGTAACTTAAAAAAAATGTTTCTTTGCCATGTAGGACCACGTGCCAGTTCAGGTCTGTTCCCATGGTTTCTGACGCTTCTACGTCTCCAGGGAGTTTTTGCCTCAATCTAGCGCCAGAGACCCCGGGGTGATGGTGGATAACAGTGCGTTTTTATTAATAAGTATCTAAATATATGCATGGAGAGGCTGTTCCTTTCTCAGACATATGCTCCCTGAGGTATTTCAGCTTTTCAGCTTGATTTATTCTAACAAACTCCCGGTTTTTGGCGCGAAATAAACGGTTACAACGCAAACTGGAAAGTAAAAATGTGGCCGAACGAGAAATCGCATTTCAAAGCGCCACACAGCATAAAAACAAAGTAGATGAGATAAAGGTTTACGGTTTCATAAGTAATGTAACATAATAACACGACATTACGCGTCAAAGCACTAAGTGACAAAGCATAGTATAGCATTAACATGGAACAATGTACCAGCACCACAACAGAGTAACAGAACATTACATAACAAAAGAAATCAAAACAGATAACAACATCATATAACATGGCATGCCAGGCAGATGCCTTAGTGATTGAAGTACTTAATGCTAACATCTGGTGGGACCTGCAGACCGCAGTTCTAATCATAGGTAGCGCCACATTCATGAACAGAGTACCATAAAACCTGTTATTTACACCGATGAAAATATGCTTAGTGAGCCCTATGTAAAAATAAACTATTAAGATAACAATGGTGGCATCAAGCCAGTTACTGCATGGAGAGCGGGGCTCTTTTGCTTTCAAGTTGCACTGTTGTAGAACATCCGCTATGCCAATGTAGGGGCTTAACCTCTGTGGCGCAGTGGGCCCTAGACCCCATAGGGGCCCACAAGGCTTCAGAGGCCCTATTTGTGAAATATGGGAGACTCAGGGGCCCATCAACATGGTCTGTCTGTTGGAGGGGGGCATTATTTTGTGTTACACCACTGTGCCAAGTGCCTGAACACAGAGCATCAGCTTAGTTGATACCTGCCTCTGACATGTGCATTATATCAAAGTTGGATGACAGCTGGGCCAAGGATTGACCACCACATGGAGTGTGCATGTTTAAAATATGCCTAAGAGAAGGGCAATGCACTCACCAACCCTCACCAATGAGAAGACCGCTTATGACCATGCTTCCTTTCCTGATTGGACAAGAGGGAATGCCAGTCTCAGCCATGAATAGAGGAGGCAGGGAACTGTGAGCACGCAGAAGCTGGACATCATGGCAAATTCCACCTGTCCTTGCTGCTGGGCTGTTCAACATTAAGGATGGGAGTGGCATTAGAGTGCCACCTGTAGTGCCGCCACACACTAAGAACAAACGTTTAGTGTTATGTTAGGGAGTGGGGTAAAGAACCTATGAGTAAGCACGCATGAGTGAATGCACCTATATGTTTTTATTGTGTGCACACGTTTGTGTGTGTACATGCACACATACATGTCAGTGAGTGAATGGGTGATGCATGTGTGTTTGGAAGGGAATGGGAGAAATATTTGGTGGCATGATTGTGTCGTCAACAGACACTTTACCCCATCTCCCTAGGGCCCCTGTTGCATCTAATTCAGGAGAAACTCGTCTGCTCCCTAACACCAAGGGAGTGTGGGACAACTAGTAGCTGAACCCAAAGACACTGTGCCAAAACCAACCCCAATTCAGGATCCCACCAACATAATTTGGGAGATGGGCAGGGCTACTGGGCCTTAAGTTGGTCCCCTGGTGCAAGAACCATTCCCTCACCTTTCAGGGCAGTACTATGGAGTACCAGTGAAGGGCTAAGGGCAGTCTCTATAGCGCCCACTCCTAATTTCACTGCCAATGCGTGGGTAACAATTGGAGCAAAATCCAGAATTTGCCTGAATGTCTGATACTAAGATGCGTACCTGCCGTGCAGCCAACCATGAGCCTGCCACATCACTGTCCCAATGGTTAACTCCCCATCTGTGCCCTGCCCCCTCCACAAGCCCACTTTTCGACTCAAGTAAAAATACTGCATTGCGAACACCAGCAGTGGTTACAGAATCACCTCATTGACTTGAGAGGACAATTGTACATCATCATTATGAACTAATTGACCTCTGAGGCAGCCATGAGAAGCAGACTTTCATCAAGCTGTATTAATCAACTTCCTCAACTGACTATTGAGGTGCTTGGTGGATTTATTGAGGCCCTGGTAGAGGATCATATTCTCCATAATCTCCAATGTAAAATGTATGCTCAAGCAATGACTGCTTTTGGGAATCGTTTTTCAATCCACAAAGTCTTCTGTATAGAAAATCTGAGCAAACTCCCCCACAAGCCCTGCAAAATCATTACTCTGGACATGAACAATGATGCCAGTAGGTGGCTGTAGCCCCCAGCTTGCCATTTTTTCCACCAGATGGCACAGAGCATCAAGGAAAGTTATACAACACTAGACCAATGCATCAATAAACCAGCCCCTTGCGCCTTCTTCAAATATTGCCTTGGGTGAACTGACCACTGCTTTCCTCACAAAGGAGCTGCCAAGCACCAATCCGCTGGCTGCAGCTATGTAACATAATGTAAACAATTGAGGAAGAACAGGAGATGCCATCAGTACAACTTATACCGTCTTAATGCTTTCAACTTTCCTACCAATAAGATTGAGGCAGACATAACATTTAAAGCAATCTGATTTCTATATTTCTATCCTTTTAACTATACCCATGTCAAGGCCCAAACCCGCAGTAGAAGTGGCTACTTCAACCCTGAAGGAATGGACACTAAAGTTCGGACCATTAATTCCTGCTGCTCGTAATGCCATGGCAAGAACCCTGCTGACGTAAGAATTGGTGAGAGGGGCACCACTAGTGTGAACCAGCAAGGAGATCGTCCCACAATTAGGGCACAAGCTCATAAACACATGTGGAGCTAAGACAAGGCAACCCGCAAAACCTTTGCCTGCCTCAAAATCTTTTGGCACCCATCCTCCACTGGTCAGTCTTGGAAAAGGGGAGGGTGATGAGATATTTTGCAGGAGTAACACACCACATTTGTTTTGGGCCCTGTCACTAGCTCAGAACATCTGAAAGGCAAATTAAAACCAGGCAAAAAGAGTCATAGTCTGAATTACAGACTAGCAGCAGAGATCGGAGCAACCTCCCCAACTTGTCTAGGTCAGTATCCCACCTCCTATCTGTGCTTACTCTTTCTAGCCCTTTCCAGACCTTTAGGGCTTTATAAAAGAGGAAAAAATGAAGGTTGCTAAGCTGTTACATATGTTTGTTACCTGCCCAGAACTGGGGAAGTTCTGGGATGATGTTAGTAATCTTATCAGGATTTAGCTTGGCTTAGAGCCGCAATGAACAAATAGAGTGATCATGCTGGGGTATGGTGGTGTGCAGGACGTAGACCTAAAAAGTCTCTTCAGTGTTAGAGTTGTCTCCGCTAGGCTGTGCACAGCCAGGGCGTGGGTCTCGACAACACCCCCTAGAGCAGTAGATTGGTGGGCAACGTTTAGGGAAGTATATGAGAAGGAATTTGCTTTAGCTAGAATCAGGGGATCACGCTTTATTAAAAAATTCAAACAAATATTGTGTAGGTTTAATTGGGATTCAACTGGGTTTTATCCGAAGTAATTTGATGTATTTCATTTTGCCTAATACAGAAATAATAATAATAATGATGTATCTTGAGCAATACTTCGTTTTCATCACTTATCTCATTGTTTTTGTAACGGCTTATAATTTGATCTATTATGATAGATTACGCGTTTGTACGACTGTTTAGTTTTTTGCCTTACGTATTTTTTTTGTACTTTAGATATTCATATTTTGGAAATGCCCTTTTCCTTGTTTGTTTCTTGATCAATTTGACATTATTAAAGATTTTTTTTTTTAAA
This sequence comes from Lissotriton vulgaris, assembly GCF_964263255.1. Classification (NCBI taxonomy): domain Eukaryota; kingdom Metazoa; phylum Chordata; class Amphibia; order Caudata; family Salamandridae; genus Lissotriton; species Lissotriton vulgaris. The sequence continues at coordinate 886,056,366 of NC_141696.1, read as the reverse complement.
AAGGAAAGATTTTGAATGATCAGAAAACCCCTGCTACCTTGGAGTAGAAGGCTAATGCGGAAATGTACCTCCTCGCAAAAGCTGCCAACCTTCCCGACTGATGCATGCACATGAGGAACCCCTCCGAGATTACTAAGGAGAAAATACCCCCTTGTGTGGAATCCTCAGCATATAACATGTATCACTGGTAAGCCCCTTCATCGGCCCTAATTCATTTGGGAGAAAGACTAGTTAATACAAGGTCAGGGAATACTGAGCACCAAGGCTCAAGAGTTGTTCTGGAAAGGGATGGCTTCTTTTGCTGCCCTGAGATGCCAGCACTGGAACTTCTGCAACTTAAAATGAGATAAGTCATTAGTAGTGTCGTTTAAGACACCAGGCACATTCTACACAAGATAATGGTTTATTAACAAATTAGCACAGTTTCATTTAGCAGTCTCAACACCATCTAGCACTTTGCATGCTGTAGGTTAATGGAAGGAACCACTGATGTACTATCATGCCACAGCATAATAAGCATTTTGCAGAAGTGGCAGACATGGATGGCTACAAGGATGGGAACCACTTAACAAAAGGGTAACAATGTTGAAAATACGACATTCAAACCCCTTTTGAGGCCATGGGTGAGCACACTATTCAAATCCCAAAATATCCCTAAATATCATGCTGCCGACCACATTAGCAAAAAGGCCCAGTTCCTAGTTTTACATGAGGGGGATAGGCTTTACAACTGAGCCATTTCATTTCTTCGGGAAAGGGGACCAGTTCCTAAGGTCCTGTTTTATCTGAGCTGAAATTCAAGTCCGGGGATGTTTTTCTCTGAGTTCAGACATAGCCTGGGTGGGGGACCTTGATAAGGGTCACCCCATTGAAATGATCCACAAGGCAAAGTTGAGCTCTCCCACCAAAAACTGAAGCTGATGATCCATGTATTTGCATGAACCCAGACAGGACCTTAAAGACCCCGGAAAGCTTGCACTTTCTCCTGTGGCAACCTGCACTCACCCATCAATGAATCAACCTCTATCACTAGAAAGACGCATAGAGTAGCTGGCCCTGATGTTTTTATCCTTGGCCAGAGGTAATCATTACCTTGGTAAAAGATTCGTAAAACAGGCCAACAAGTCTGCACACCTGTTGAAATCCATGGTCACAAGAACAGGTTGTCATCCAAGAAGAGATGACCATATCCACTCCAGCTGTCTCCCTGAATGAGCACTTGAGGAAAGCGCTGAACTGTTAACAATAAAAGCAAGAGACTGAGCACCCTATGGACAATACACTTGGCAGAAAAGAGATCACTTTCAAACTGGAAATCCAGAACATAAAACTTTTCTAGCTTGACTGGTAACAAGCTGAAAGCTGACTGAATGTTAGCTTTCATGATGGAACAACCATCCTAAAGACCTCAACAAGGGTATGGCCTTGTCCAGTGAAGTGTACCTCACTGAACACAGGGCATGATGACTTGCATAATTCACTGACCTGATCACCCCTTTGAAATTAAGAGGTTGTGGGTAAACCTGAACTCACCAGGTTCTTTCTTGGTGACCACCCCGTGGGGATAAAACAGCGCTAATAAAAGAAGGCTCTTTTAATTGACCACCTACATTCACTAGCCATCTCTATTTCTCAACCTTCTTTTTAGCTACTTCCTTGCTAAACAACAAGGATTGGAGAAAGGCGGGCCGGCATCAGACACGCTGAAAGTATGGCGGTCGTGCCGCCCCTGACGACCACGGAGGTGGGCCTGTCGCGCACAGTGGTGACACGACAGGTGCGCCTCAACTGCAATAGGTCGTGAGTCCTGAACATAACCCGGAAGTGATTATAATCATTTTCGGGTCACGCGTTGAGCTAACACCAGGACGGTTAGAACTGGCCTGGCTGAATGGGGGCATAAAAAGCTGGGAAGCGGAGGAATCGGCCTCTTTGCTCCATGCTCCCTCAGCCTGCTGGATCAGCCTCGCTAGGAGGCTGTAATTTCATTTCTCCACCCACCATCCCCTAAAGCAAATGTTTTATGATATATGCTTCATTTTGTTCGCAGGTGTACTTGGGTATAGTTGCACTGTGTTATCAATTTTCTGTTTATGTTTAGGAGAGGTTGTTTCTTTTTACAGGACATCTGTTGTCGTATTTAGTGCATTTCCTTGGTCAGGCGGTGAGGTCATGATTGGTGAGCAGTAAATGTAAGGCCCCTAGAGGGCGGCGCCATTCTTGAATGGGGTCGCCCAAGGGGGAGGGACAAGTGGTCTCTCCTAGAACTCCAGGGGCAGTTACAACCGGTTAGCTGGATGGGTGTTGGGAAGTGGAGAGTTATGCTTTCCCTAGGCTGGTTGGCCACCCCACAGGTTCACAATGGTGCCAGTAAAGGGTGCAGAACTGAAAGGGCCCCTTATGTAGACAATCTACAGAGCGTACGAGGGTAACCGGGGGGGGGGGAGAAGTACCCTCATGGTGAATGGGCCCTCTGCGCATGCGCACTCCGGTAGGAGGGCAGGCATAATTTGATAAGGATCTGAAACCAGTTATTGACCTTGCTGTAGGCTCAAATAGGGATACGCAGAAAAGTAACTGCTATTATGATTATTGATTATGATAATGATATGATTTTAGATTCAGATAGGAATAACTTGTATTAGAGTTATGTTAAGGTTAGCAATCTGACATCTGTACTTATCAATGTAATCAATGTCATGCAAGGTTTTCTGAGTATTTTTGTATATATTGTATATATTAAATTTGTTTAAGTTTTTATGTTAATAAATACGGCCGGGGGTTTTCACGACCCCCCTCATCCAAAACTCTTCTTATGTTATTATCTGGGTCTTGATAAGGGAGGAGGGGGTATAGGTAGTACCTGGCCATATTGATACTTGCAAAAACTAGCACCATGTACCGCCATCATTAGTATTCTGAAGCCACAGCAGAAACTATAGTAAAGTTGCTGTGCTTCATCGGATTTTGGGTTAGAGTTTAACCATGAGATTAGAACCTGAAATACTTTGGGGGAGGGAGATTAGGAGCAAGATCTCTTTCCAATTCATTTTTGTTCATATTTTGTCTTTGGGCTTTATGAAACACTTAAACTCAAGGTTCACCACAGTCACACAGAAGGAGCAGTTCATCTTACATTTACAGTTGCCAGCTAGTCAAGTGCAGACTTTCTCATTGAAGGGCCTGAACCTCAGTCACAACTTAGCATCTGTCTGGTCCCAACACATGTACATTATTAATGTTCTTATGATTATTCTCCAACTGGACACTGTGGCATGAGCCAGTGATAGTAAGAAAGACTTTAAAGGACTGGATGGCAGTACATATGTCATACAACCCAACATTAATTTTAATGACAAATAAGTTACATGATTGAGTGCAAATGCACATGCATTTATGTGGGCAGCACTATTAGGGCTCTCAAAAAAAAGAATCAGTGAGCACTTGAGAGCTCTTAAACAGCAGGATGTATGATACCTCATTGCAATTTATGTGTTGGAATGCAAGGTACCGGGATAGCACAAACAATTTACTTTCAATGGTATAGAATTTGATGGCCAGAACCCCGTGAGGGTTACAAGGAATTAAGTCTGAGACGAAAAGAAGCATTATGGACAATGCACCTTAAGGCTATGGAACTGGGTATAAACACAGACCAGGAATGACAGTATTTTCTAGGGGACTAGGACGCAATCAATGTAGTAGGGATGTTTCCTTTTTACCACTATAAAATGGATAGTATGGTGATGTATACACTCTGCAATATGCATACCTAATGGATTGAATTGAATGAAGTCGGGTAATAATAAAACATTATGCACTTGGATAATATTGAAAAATGTCAACAGCGTTGAAATGTATTGCTAATGCATCTAACAGTTTGAATATAGTATAATTTTATGTTTTTTTTCTTCTTGTATTGAAGGTTATTATGTATATTCAGAACCAGATGTAAATTGTAAGTTCTTCACATTGGGAGTGGTGCCTTCTGATAATAAGTAGGTTAAACTAGGAGAGCATTGACTTAATAATTAGATCTCGCCATATATACATATATATATAGTTGAAGCCACCATTGGGGCGTACACAGTATAGATACATGGGCCCTTCCAAAATGGTGCTGAAATGACACCATTAAGGGAAAAAGCAGAACACTGTATAGTTTGTGGGAGAGAGCACATCCTGTCATAGTCGAGAGCAGTCAAAGTTAACACTTCCGAGATTACGAGATACACCGGACTGTCAACGTACTTTGTAACAGGTATGTTGAGAGACTGGAGCAGGTGGTTTATTGAAGGGGGTAAATGCCTGGTGTTAAAGAGATTACAATGTATTCAATTTATTTTAGGAGGAACTTAATATGAATTAATTATACTGAGAAGTTGACGGAAGGAAAGAATTGACCAGGATTTTAACAAGAAATAGTGCAACAGCAACTTCAAAAACAGGTGAGACATCCCCTGTTTTAAATTACGACAAGAGGTTAATTGTTTGAGTGAAAGTAGCTGGCTCATTTGGATTGTAAAAAATTGATTATTATTCGTAGGTGGATTTCACTGATACTTAGATATCGTGCATGACAGAGGATACTTGTTCCACGGCCGGGAAGGAATTAGAACCAGCATAGAGGTAATAGTGATATATATACAATGGGTTCTTATTCACATTATTGTGCAAACGGATGGACAATTGGCAATCTACAAATAATTCTGGACGTTAATTTCTCAAATATAGGTGGGACAGGGGAATACATTTGGTCATATTTATAGGTATGTTTTGTGTGATTTGAAACGGCTCAGTGTGACACTATGGGCCATATGTATCAAGCACAAATGTGTTTGCATTCGGTGTTTGCGAACGCATTTGTGCTAAATGGTATGTATGTAGCAAATATGCGTGCAAAATAAGAAATCACAAAATTTGCGATTCCTTATTTTGCGATTGCATTTAAGGAATTGCAAATTTTGCGATTCCTTAAATGCAATGTAAGAAGCACCAAAAAAGTGCAATTTTGCCTTAAGGAATCGCAAATTACCACTAACTTCAAGTTGGTGGTAATTTTTCAAAGTGCTATGTAAGAAGTGCACCCATGCTTATTTCAGGGGTGCATCAGGGTGTCCTTTTGACACCCCTGCACCCTTGAAATTATTCTCAATTTGCGATTCTCAAATTGCGAATCGCAAATTGGGAATAACTTCCCATTCATTCCTATGGGCCTCCTGGCCCATAGAAATGAATGGGAAAGTATTCCTTAATTGCGATTCGCAATTTGCTAATCGCAATTAAGGAATATTAAGAAATCGCAAAAAAAAATTTGATTTTTTACATACATCCCTATTTGCAATTTTCAAATAGCGGTTTCTAAAAAATCGCTATTTGAGAATCACACATCAGGATGTTGATACATATGGCCCTAAATTTGTTCTGATTTACGCGCACTCAATGGTAGAAGGTAGATTTAATACATCAAATTATTTTTAGAATAGCACAGCGCTCTTAGAGAATAGGATATATTATTAATATTAAATAAGATCAATATGAAACTATATTGTGAGGATTGTAAGTGGAGGGTATCATATAGATAACCTGTTAGTAAAAGGATGTACAATGTTTATTGCAAGCGTTTCCACCTATCACACATCATATTTTGAGTTGATTCCACAGATGGAAATTTATTCCACCAAAACATGGGTTGTCTTAATATGGTGTTAGTACTGTAATATATGTGAAAGTGGTTTTATTATTTTTTTTTAGCCCTGAAAAAGTCGTGGGGAACTCCCCGGACAATGAAACACATGTTGGCTGGGCACATGAAGTTATGAAAATTAAAGACAAAAGATCAAGAAAATCATTGTGTTAGTACTACTTACAGAAATTTTGTGTGAGCTTTGGATATTGATTACAACTTAACATCTGACTAGTCCTAACACATGTACATTATTTAGGTTCTTATGATTCTTCTCCAACTGGTTTTTCAATAATCAGTTCAAATGGATCACCATATGCTCCCATCCTTATCATATCCTTTACCTCTTCAGTCAAGTGCAAGGTAACAGATCCCTAGGGGATGGAACTTGATCACGCAGCAGGAGAATAAACATCCCTTCCTCAACTTTGTAAATGATCCCAGCCCTAGCCGATACAGTTTTAGTAGTGAGGATCCCTTGGCTGTTGACCTGTATAGACTGCATTATCCTGTAACAAGGCTGGCCTTGTACCTGAGCAGCTATAATAACATGAGGCTGATAGTGTTTTGACAACAGCAGCCACTGCACTGCTCCTGGTCTGGCTGTGTTGCTTTTCTGCATGAACCAGATCCACTAGCCATTTTGTCTTTGCTGATGCATCCCCCTTACCACTAGAAAATCCACTCCTTCTTGCCCCTACCCTGAATGACCATGGTAGACCTCAGTTAAGCCTCTCTACATGGTCCCCATTACGGGATCCATAATTTCTCAGATCACTCACGAATCCCCGCCTAGGTTCTCTCCTCTTCTTACTGGTGGTAACTGCAGGGCTAGAGTCAGATTGTATACCACCAATCTGCAGGAGTCAAGGTGGGATCTGAAGCTTTTCTTGCATCCTCCTGGCCCAGCACGCACTTGGCCAATTCCCTGATGAGGCCACAATTGAGCAAGCAGCTCCTCAATTGAGTCAAAACAGCCAATAGCTACGTCTATATCTGCGTCTCTCCACAGCCTTTCTCTGCTTTGGTGCTATCCTAAACAAAAGAATTCACAGCAACAAAACTTAACACTAAACAAAAAAATTCACAGCCACAAAGCCCAGCCACCAAAAATGAGGGATCATGGCCAATAAGAGCAATACCCAAGAGCTAGCAGTTAAGTCAGCACTTTTGAATCAGCAAAGTTCACAGGAATATCCCTATAAAAATACAATGAAATATTTCCCTCACACAACAGTCCCCATCACATAAAGATTTATCAAAACCCCACCAAAGCCAAAAAGCACTGTGGCGACCAGCTATAGTTCACTCTCCCTGCAGCTTGCCCATAGAGTGCAGTATTCCCTTCACACTCACCCCTTCCAGAACAGGAGCATTGTGCAGGACTTTTCAATTAAACAAATATCTCAATAAACTATTTGGCTTCCACTGGCTTTGCACTGTCTCAATCTATTCACTCTTTAAATAATCCTTTGGGACCTATAACTATTCTTCCAGCAGTGGTGCAGCCCAGCTTCATGTGAGGCAGAACTCACTCCCTGAGGGTGGACTGACGCTCCTTCGGCTGTCAAACGAACAGCAGGTCTAAAAGGAAGGAAGAGGCCACATGAATTGGAGGCAGCCATTAAGGAGACAAGGGCAGCAACAGACAGTGGCAAAGCACTGCAGTCTCTGCACAAGGCGGAAGGATTGGGTAATTAAATTATCAGGGCCAGGTGTCCAGGAAGCTGCTGTAGGATGTCCGGTCAGGAAGGAGGCCCATGCCACAGTGCTTCTAACTTAAACTGTTGTCACCCTCGCACCCTACAGATAGCACTGCCACCCTTGCACACCCAAACTACCAATCATAAAATGAGCCAGGTTTTGCAGACTTTTTCTGTGCAACCCAGGCTCCTGTTAAAATAAAAAACAAATCTAAGGTCCCTCCCCAACCCCTGATGGGTCCACACCTATACGCCAGAGCTCACTTTGTTTAAGTCTGTCAATACTTGCATATTGGTGGCCATTCTTGACATAATCGTAGCAGTCCATATCTTGATAGTGGTGAAAAACTCTGCTGTATAATGTCTGTGCCTATCTGGCATTTGATGACGCTAAAAGGAAGCAAACAGCAGAATCAATCCATTTGTGATAGTAGTAACATGAGTGCTTGATAAAAATGATAATTCCCATAGGAACCTTTAGCCACATATACAGCACGAACTGCTGAACAGACTTACACAAAATTTGGAAGGGAGATAGATGTTGGTTCAAGAAAGTGCCTTTTCCTTATTTGGTGTAAATCTGTTCAGTAGTTTTTGAGAAATATCTCTTATCGTGGATATTTTGCTGTGGTTTCGTGATTACTCGCGAATGCACACTCCAATCGGAATGCTCTGATTGGCTGGATGGAACCTGAACAGAAAGTTGAGGCCACCATTTTATTGATCGGGAATGATCCAGGGGTTCAACATTTCTGAAAAAGCTAACACATAAGGGGTCAGGATAGAGGTACACAGACCCCATGTTTGAGAAATGGGCGTGTTAGTGACACAAGTTACGTGTCCAAAATAGATTTTTTTAATTGTGCACACTATTTGTGATGGTACTATTACTGCCATAGCAGCCCCCCTGTGTACTGTTGTGGGGATGTCACGTTTATCAAAGTGTCATTGCGAATATTGGTGAAAATATAAAAAAGATATCAGTAAATCATTAATACAAATTAATATGGAGGTATTGTAATTCTAATACATGTTTTATAGAGTTATTTATATAGTGAATTATCTACTGTGATACTTAGAATTAATTATACAGTTATATAATTTTTTTATGTGTTGGTGGCTATTGAATTTCTGAGTTTGCTTTCTGCTTTTTGCAACGTAACCGTGGGGATCGTGATTACCGATGTCATCGCGATCACCGGCCTCACCGCAAAAAACGAAAATAGGTTTTAGAGATGTTCGTTTTAGAAATACACTAGAAAAACATACTTTAGAATTGTACAGTAATAAACCCTTAGCCTGTAAAATAGTGTCATCTGTGAGCATATATGTGTTTTCACTTTATGGAAAAGGCACGATCGTCGCGAAAATGGAAAATAGGTCTTAAAGATGGATTTTAAGGAAACTTACTACAAAAAAATGACTTGAAACATGCTTTAGAAAAAGTATGTTTATGGTGATATGTGTAACGCAATTTTCAGAATGGATATCTTCACATATTAATTTTGGATGTTTTGGCGATCTTTGAATATCTGCTTTTGCTTTCTGTTTCTGCAATGTGTATGTGGGGATTGCAACATTGTCACAAATATCCCTAAAAATTAAACAAGAACCTTTAAAAAAAAAGTCACAATATTTCTGTTGCTAGGGTGGCTCTGACAAGAGCTGTTGCGTTGATTATGTGTATATGGCTGCTACATATGAGACTGGATACAGAGTTTCAGATTACTTATAAATGTTTTGTTACCTTCATCAGTTAAATGCACACCATCATTTCTATAAATTCCATGCATGTCAAATTGCAGATTGTTGTTATAGAAACAGTGTTGGAAACAGAAAACAAGTCCTGCATGTGGGTGGCACTGTGCCCTTATGGTAGAAACTACCTAAAATAAATCCTTACTCATAAGTTTCACTAGAAAATCTTATTAACGCTTTTTAATGCAAAGTCTTGTGTTTAAATCATTGCTGAGTTTCAATCACTGTGCAATATTTAATACATGAATTTTACAATTAGTGTTGCATCATATTTCAAAATCATATGAATCATGTTACACAAATAAATTCTTTGTAATTTACAAGATTGAAAAACATTCCATCATTTGCCATAAAGCTCAACAAGAAATCATAAATGTTCAGTGAACCCAATGCATTTCGGGACCAATTGTCCCTTCGTCAGAGGTAAATCTGTAACAAACAAAATATATACGTAAATAAGTTTCTGGTAATAGGAGAACCCAATATCAACAACAGATCATTTCAAAGTGATGACTTGTGATTCTAATACATTGTGCAAAAACACCACCGTGTATATGGTGTGCAGTAAACACAAAGTCGAACATGTGTGCCACAAGTGTATGCCCATGCAAGGAGTCAATACCTATAGAAGCTCCAAATGTTAATGTCGAGATATCCGTTAGAGCGCTCACCTGTAGAGCTTTGTTAAATTTCCTCTTTTCCCTTCTTAGTGAAAATGTGGGGACGATAGACCTATGATTTAAATGTGTATGAGTGACTCAATGTCCGATATGAGTACATGATGGTAACAAACTATTAACCAAAAGTTCTTACCGGTGTGGAGTAAAAGGAGGGAAAATGACTGCTTCCTGTAACAGTAATAAGTATGATATAAAATGGCGATATTGTGCCACAATGTTAAAAAACGGCTGAGGAACGAACCGTGCTTACCCAGTCTGGTAGTTAGAGTGTTGGGATGCCGAGTTCTGGTGTAAACAGCAACTCTGAAAATAGTCATAGGGGTCGGGTTCAGACTACTAATGCGAAACCAAAATACGCTGAAAAATAACTTAAACGGGCATACTGTCTTACCGGCAGTCTCTGGAGACGAAGCCGTACGCGTGTAGTTCAGTCAATAAAGTTACCAAATGAGACGCGTTGGTGGGAATCGTGTCCATAGAAAAAGGACTGAGGCGAAAGAAATAAACAAGGGACAAAAAAAGGGGAATAGCTCCCTGAATGCTGCCGTGATGTTAAACGAGAAACGATAAACATAGGAAACGGACTAGAATGAAAAACGTAAACATTGCCAAACGTGTAAATATGGTAGCCGTGTCCCTCATGGTATCTACGGCCGTAAATTATTCCAGAATGCCAAAAACGGCAAGAATGTGGTGAATTGAAATGCATGGTTGATAAAAATATGAAAGTGTGTAGCATGCTAATGTTAAATCAAGTGTGTGTAGATATCACATAAAACGTCCTGCTTACAGTTGCACACATATATCACTGTACAAAATTGAGCACGATGTATTTATACAATAATGCATGACACTTTTCAAAAGTTTCACATTCAATAGAATCGATACATTTCAATGAGAGCCGCTCGCCTGAATAATACATATTCTGATACACAAAAAAAACGATGTGTTTAATGTACCTGCCTGTGTAATATATATACTAAGTGTCATAAGGAGTTTGTCTGGGTAATGGACCCATGATGAACATGTAAACTGAATGTCTAGTGGGACAGGATAGTGCCCGGTCCCTATTCATAAATAGCAACTGTAATCTACACGATCATTTAACCCTTTGGGGGAAATTGTTCCTAAAGATTCAATCCAATAGCTCTCTCTCTGGAGTAATCGATTGTGATTGTCTATACCTTCCAAATTTTTGACCACTTCAATAATGTGTCCTCGTAATTGAGAAATGGTGTGCCTGGCCTCATGCCAGTGTATTGCTATGCTGGAATGCCTGTTGTTGGTCCTGATATTACTTTTGTGTTCCGTCAGCCTAGTTTTGAATTTGCATTCAGTCTTCCCTACATAAGCTAGTCTGCAGGGGCATTTTAAACAATAGACAATATTTGTTGCGTTACAATCTGATGTATGTCGTAGACGAATGTTCTTCCCGTATGAGGGTGTGTCAGATGTTGTCCTGTTGTGATGTTATTGCAATTAGTGCAGTTAAGGCAACGCTGCGTGCCTTTGTGCTGAGTCGTGTCAGTTAACATCGGTGTTGAGATTAGTTCCTGCAAATTTCTACCCCGAGTAAATGCAAACGTTGGTTTTCTAGAAACAACCCGTTGAAATACTTTTCTTGCTCCAAAAGCTCCCATCTTTTCCTTATTACTTGCTGTATCTGCTTCAAACTGGTTGAATACTTTGAAACGTAAGTCGGAGTTTTGGATGTACATTTTTTACATGTTGTGAAAAGTTCATTTCAATTCTTTTTCTTCATCCTGTCCAGATTAGATTGCACCACTTCTTCAGGGTAACCTCTACCTATGTACCTTTGTTTGAATTCTAGTGCTTTCTTTTCTGCTGTTGTTGTTGGGTCGGAGCATATTCTTTTTATTCTGATGAATTGAGAATATGGTAGGTTGTGTATTGGACTCCGAGGGTGAAAGCTGGTGAAATGCAGGGAGCTATTCCGGTCAGTGGGTTTGGTATCTACTTCAGTTTGTAATGTGGCTGTGTGCATGTCTCTTTTAATCAAAACATCTAGATAATTTAATTGAGCAGTACTGATGTTATGTGTAAACTTAATCCTTGGGTCTTTGGTGTTGAGTTCTGATATTAGTTGTTCCAATTGTAGTTGAGATTTAGTCCATACTACAAAGATGTCATCAATGTAGCGTGCATACTGTGCTATGCCATCGGACCAGTCTGTGTTTTGGAGAATGTGGTCGTGCACGGATTTAACTGTGAAGATATTGGCATACGATGGGGCTCCCGAAAAGCCCATGGATGTCCCAGTTAGTTGGGTGTAAAAATCAGATTGCCAAAAAAAATAACTGTGGTGTAAACAAAAATGTAAGAGCTGTAACAAAAACACCTTATCCATGTCCAAATCTTCCATTGACAACAGGGCCCATTCCACCGCTTCTAGACCTGCTTCATTTGAAATCGAGGTGTACAATGCCGTCACGTCAATTGTACACATGATCCAGTGTGGCTGTGCGTATGATTGAATGCATTCAAATTTTTTCAAAAAGTCAGTGGTGTCTCGAATGTAGGTGCACCGTTTCTGAACGAATTGTTGAAGATAGTGATCCAAAAATGTTCCAATCGGGTCAAACAGTGAATTGCAACCGGATGCTATTGGTCGAAACGGGGGATCAACTGGATTTTTGTGTATCTTCGGTATCACATAGATTTTTTGTCTTCTAGGATTCTTTGTTATCAGAAACTGTTTGAATGTCACGTTGATAATGCCCATTTCTTCTGCTTTGTCCAACATCCCCTGTAGGATGCTCAGTAGTTGATTAGTTGGGTCCATGTTCAATTTCATGTATGTCCTCTCATCCAATACGTGTTCATCGACCTTGTCAATGTAATAGCTAGTGTCCATCATAATTAAGGCTCCACCCTTGTCTGCTGGTTTAAAGGTTAAATCTCTGTTGTTTGCAATTGATTTGATTATTTTCTTTTCCTGAATATTGAGATTTTCGTATCCTTTCTTGTTGTAATTGATTTTATCCAAATCCTTTTTAACCAAACATTCAAACGCGCCAAGAACTATGTGCGAAATGAGTGGCTGGAAATTGCTTTGGGGTCTAAATCTTGACGATGACTGTGTGTCTCCCTCAGGCTCAGTAATCATGATGTTATTGAAATAATGTTTCAAGCGTAATTTCCGCATAAACTTGTAGAATTCCACCTGAGTGTTCCGTTTGGTGGTGTCAGTGGTTGGAACAAAACTCATGCCTTTGGATAATGTATTAGATTGTTGTGATGTAAGAGTAGCAGATGATATGTTTATGATTAAGGTTTGTTCGTGCTCCGTAGCGTTCTTCCTCCCTTTTCCTCGCCTACTTTTTTGGTAATGTCTGTGGTTTGTGTCGATGGTGGATGACTTGAATCCCCGACCTGTGACAAAAAAGCCGTAGAGGTAGATGCTGGTTGTTGTGTGCCTTGTGTCAATCCTGTCTGTTGTGCTGCTCCTAGAGAAGCCGCTGTACTTGGTGTAATTGGTGGACGGTTCGTAGCTGTGTCCAGGTCCATGGCCACGCTCTCTTCAGATGAAGTGTTTGTCCTAGGTTGGTTGAATCTGCGTCTTGCATATATTTTAGCCCACGTATAGACCTCGTTGAGCTTATAGTCTATAGTGTCACGTCGAAATTTGCGCAACTTTCCTTTCTGTAGTTCCTTATTATATTTTTCCAGTTTCTGTTCTATTTCATCCAATGTAATTTTCAGTGTATCTTGTTCTACCCGTCTTTCCAGTTCTTTTTTGAGATCAAAAATGTCCTCATCTAGTTGCCGTATAGTTTTGGACAATTGCTCAATGATTAATACAATTAAATCCAAGGAACTCTTGTTTAATATAGAGAACCACTTCTCCGAAAAACAGGATTGAGATGTAGTCTAAACAGCATGGGCCGTATAGATAATCTTAGTCCTCTAGGGATACGTTTAGCGCGATGATATTGGACCAAAGTTGATGCGTGCAGTCGTTGGTTTAGTTGTCGTCGTGTTAAATACTCCAGTTGTCCGATCTGTTGAGAGATAGATCCTCCATGTGTTTCGGATAATTTGACTTCTTAAATCAAAGAATAAATCTCTGTGGCCTGATCATTTGTGTATCCCAGTGTAGTTGCTCTGCTATCTGTGATGCTAGCTATAGACTCAAACGACATTTTGTTATGCTGATTGTGAATTTTTAGACGAGTGCTATCTCGTCAAGGTAAAAAGACATTATGAATGATATTTGGGGAACAGAGATGCACTTCCTCTTGATGACTATACAAACTGCTTTAATATTAATCAATGTTTTCACCGGGGTGCCTGCCCACATCCTGCCTTGACCTAGCAGGATTATAGTTACTAGTGTTGGAAACAGAAAACAAGTCCTGCATGTGGGTGGCACTGTGCCCTTATAGTAGAAACTACCTAAAATAAATGCATACTCATAAGTTTCACTAGAACTTCTTATTAACGCTTTTAAAATGCAAAGTCTTGTGTTTAAATCATTGCTGAGTTTCAATCACTGTGCAATATTTAATACATGAATTTTACAATTAGTGTTGCATCATATTTCAAAATCATATGAATCATGTCACACAAATGAATTCTCTGTAATTTACAAGATTGCAAAACATTCCATCATTTGCCATAAAGCTCAACAAGAAATCATAAATGTTCAGTGAACCCAATGCATTTCGGGACCAATTGTCCCTTCGTCACGGGTAAATCTGTTACAAACAAAATATATACGTAAATACGTTTCTGGTAATAGGAGAGCCCAATACCAACAACAGATCATTTCAAAGTTATGACTTGTGATTCTAATACATTGTGCAAAAACACTGCCGTGTATATGGTGTGCAGTAAACACAAAGTCGAACATGTGTGCCACAAGTGTATGCCCATGCAAGGAGTCAATACCTATAGAAGCTCCAAATGTTAATGTAGAGATATCCGTTAGAGCACGCACCTGTAGAGCTTTGTTAAATTTCCTCTTTTCCCTTCTTAGTGAAAACGTGGGGACGATAGACCTATGATATAAATGTCTATGAGTGACTCAATGTCCGATATGAGTACATGATGGTAACAAACTAAAGCTGTAATTTTGCAGTATACATTCTATTCATGGATTAATGAACATATTGTTTAAAGAAATGTTACTCATCAGGAACATATACGATTATTTTTGAATGAAGTAATTCCTGAACGCAATAAACAAAGAAATTACTGAAATTGTGTATCACTTGATGCCCCATATTGATGAACATTTGATTACATTCCTTTTTGGGGGGAATCCAGCAGCGCACGTAAGGGACGTTATTTTCCTAAGGGGGAAGTGCTCCTTTTGCTATAAGCAAGAAAATAGCCACTTTCTAAAAATTGTATTTTTAAACACACTTTATAAAAATCATCTTTCCTAAAGATACTTTTTTATATTCTGAGTTCAGGCATACTAGACTCCATCTTTCTATCTGTTGGACCCGGCCTCGTGGCGTGGTCCCACTCCTCCCGCATGGCGGGCCCTGGACGACATCGACCCCTGTCCCTCAGGCTGAAGATACCCCCTCCAACCTTCCCGAGAGCCACCACTCCTGGCGACCCCGGCTCTCCTCCCTCCAGAACATAGCGACCCCTACTCGCCCCACGCTGCTGGTCCGATTCCTATCCCGGGCCACCATCTCAGGCCCCGACTCCATCTTGGGCCTTCCCCGTCCGGGCACCATGGCCTCGGCCCGACCTCGGCCGCGGCCCCAACAAAGCCCCAACATCGAGGCACCAAGATCCGACCAGGTGGTAAAGCGGCCACTTGACGGATCAAGGAAGAGCGGAGTTTCGATGGTCCTCCAGTCGTCCCCGGATGCCTGGTTTCGATCGGACACCGTCCTCCCTGGGCACTGGCTCCACCCCCCTGCTGGGTGTCTGGACACTCTCATCCCGGCCCCTCTGACCCCAGGTGCGAGGGTCCGGACATCAAAGGACTCCAGACCTATATCTGGGGCCGCCCTGGAATGGGTCGGGAGTTGTATCCTGGAGTCGAGAGACCCGAGAAGAACTCACCTACTTCGAACCCTGAAACCCCTCTTTGGAGCCCTGCTGGCGCTGCCGCGGCCCAACCTCGCTGAAACCATCTTTGGAGCCCTGCTGGCGCTGCCGCGGCCCAACCTCGCTGAAACCATCTTCGGAGCCCTGCTGGCGCTGCCGCGGCCCGACCCCGCTGAAACCATCTTTGGAGCCCTGCTGGCACTGCCGCGGCCCAACCTCGCTGAAACCATCTTTGGAGCCCTGCTGGCGCTGCTGCGGCCCGACCTCGCTGAAACCATCTTCGGAGCCCTGCTGGCGTTGCCGCGGCCCGACCCTGAGGAACCCCCCAGCTCGAGGATTGAGAGCTGAGCGTAGGGTATCCCTGTACCAGGCTGGTACCAAGACTGTCCCGCTACCCCCTTCCCGCAGTTACTAGAGGCCCTAAGGATCCCTCGATCCATTTATACTTGTATTGATGAGATAACCTGCCTTGATTGCTGATAAAGACGTAAGAATCTATCCTTGTGTGGTGTCCATCTGTAGTGGTGTGATTGCTCGCTTGTACAATCGCCAGGAGGCCTCTCGACCGCGCTCGGCCAGTTCTAGATGGAGAGGTGGGTCTCGGGGTGGTTGGCTAGACAGCCTCTGCCTCCCCCCTGAGATCGCCTTTCTAACACTATCTTGTCCCAGTGGGAAGTTATACTTATAAGATGTTATAAATATACTCCCATTCTATCATATGGGACAGATAGCCTTTCCATAGTGAAAAACAAAATGCACTGTATTCCAATATCAGGACATATCACACACACCTGTACATGTCCTACCTTTCACATACACTGCACCCTGCCCACAGGGGTACCTTGGGCCTACCTTATGGGCGACTCACATGTAATAAAAGGGAAGATTAGGGCCTGGCTAGTGGGTACACTTGTCAGGTCAATATGGCAGTAGGGACTGCATGCAGACACTGCAGTGGTAGGTCTTAGACCCCTTTGAAAGGCTGCTTGTGTGGATGGCACAATCAGTGATGCAGGCCCATTAGCAGCATTTGACTTACAGGCCCTGGGCACACACAGTGCACTGTACTAGGGACTAAGGATCCCCCACATGGTTGTGCACTTCAGCACAAATGCAATCGTTGGGTATTTTTCGAGAAATGAAAACATTTACACTTTTTAATGACTGCTTAAAGGAGACACTACTTATTGAGATAAATCCTGATCTGGATTTTCATCAAAACATATAGCTATTTGTGCTGGTCCATCTAAGTAACACCTCCCTACACGCAGAATAATGCAAAGCAGTGCTGAGTGAGTTTTTGGGCTGGGAAAATGGCGCCTTTCCAAAATAATATACCTTTTGCGCTAGAAAGTAAACACCAGGGGCCATATTTATGACTCAGTTTGTGTTGCTCTCTTGCACCCTGCAACATGGTGCAAGAGCGCCGCTAACCTTTAGTCAGATTTTTGAAGCCACACAAAGCCACTTTGCGTGACTCTGAGATGCTCCAAAATCTGGAGTAACGCAACACAAATCGCTACACTGCCTTACTTTGCCCTGGGAAGGCATTCCATGGGCATTGCATCTGGGTTCCCTCCCATCTCTCATGGTTTTTGACGCATTCCCAGATTTAAAAGACCTTGTAAACCTGGGAATGCCCCAAATAGATACACGATGAGGAGAAATATATTTATTTCTCTTCTTTACTTCTTTTTAAGAGTGCTGCATTCAGCAGCACACATAGAAAGAGGAAAATGCCTCAGAGGATTGTTTTTACACAGGAAGGTCCTTTCCTGCTCAAAAACAATCCTGCATGCAACGCCATGGTGCAAGTATACCTACATTGGCGCTAGGCTGTCCAAATGGCACAATTGCAGGGGGAAAAGTCAGGAATTTGCCGTATGCCTTAAGTACCAAATTCCTTCTGCTTCCCAGTGACATAGTGCAGGCAGCGCAGCGTAGCTGCACTGCACCGCTATTCCATAAATATGCCCAAAAGTCTTGATTTGCGTCAATTTGCAATGGCACAAAGCCTCAGTAAAACTTGCCCAAGGTGCCATATGTGACACAATGTCTTAGGTCATAGGTTTTGCATTCATCATAAAAACAAAATTCCAGCCACAATAGAAAACATAGGGCACGCACGTTGATTTTAATTGTGGGCCCGTTGCGATTAATAGTGTGCATTTGGTTCGACTGTGCAGATAATAATGTTACCGTGAAGTTTCTTCCAAGAGCCGCCTTGTACAGAGATTAGCCGTGGAGCAAAACAGGCCTCTTTCATTTATTCAAAACATAAATATTAAATGTCACTGTGAACGGGAAACTCACACACTGTGGTGGATGAAAGCCGCCCGCTGGGTGCTCTGCATCTGAGATTCCCAGGGTCGCCTCTCGCTGATGGCATCCGAGCAGCACCCACTTCATTTCTCACCTGACTCCTGTCTTCCCCGCCATTCCCAAGTGATCTGCGAACAATGGCGCCCCTTCGGACAGGCCGCGTTGGTCAATGAGCCAGAACAGATTATGCAAATGGTTGGAAGAGCCGAAGCGCCTGAGAACACTGGCCCCTTTGCCGAGTATT
Organism: Lissotriton vulgaris; assembly: GCF_964263255.1. Classification (NCBI taxonomy): domain Eukaryota; kingdom Metazoa; phylum Chordata; class Amphibia; order Caudata; family Salamandridae; genus Lissotriton; species Lissotriton vulgaris. The sequence goes on along the minus strand of NC_141696.1, from coordinate 886,037,940 downwards.
TCAAAGCCTGGCCCAGCTGCAGCGGCGCTGCCGCGGCTCCCGGGCTGCCACACTCGTGGCATCGTTGCAAGGACTCGGAAACAGGCGAAGTGCCGAACTTTCCACTCTATGCCGATTCAACTTCACTGAACACTGCTGCACTGTTCAAAGGTCTACCTAAAACAGTCGTTTGATGGTTGGGTGGGAGGATGGATAGCTAAAATGCGTGTGGTCATACTAGCAGAAGGGCAGGTGAATGCATGAGCAGAGAGGTGGGTGGTTGGGTAGGTTGGTGGTTGAATTGAGTGGAATGGCTAAATGTGGATGGACGTCGTGCTGGAGTTGGAAAAAATACTCTGGGAACCCCATACATTTGCGGTCAAAGTGTGGCAGAGGAAAGTGGTTGGTGTCATGAGGGGCAGAGCTTGAAAAGCAGAGTTCTGGCAGGCAACTTCTACATTATTTTTTAAAAATCTGCTGCAAAGAAATTAGCAACAAGAACACATGTGACAGTAAATCTGTTTTAGATTACTTAATTGCTCGCAAAGAGGCTGCGTTTTAAAATATCATACAGGGGTAAGACATCTGCTGCAGAGATCATTCTGTGCCTGGCAATTTTGAGGGGATGTAAGATGGCTAAGATAACTTGTTAACTCAGCTCTCTGGGAGAGTTTGTTTGCTCAATCACAGTTTGGACTGGTAAAGAAGCATAGAGAGTTAATGTGCATGTCGCAAATCACATCGTGCAACATGCAGATCACAAATTTATTTTTTACTTAGATAGGTAAGTGGGCTATCAGCACCGAGTAGCTGCATGCAAATTGTAAGTCATTGGGTTTAGATCCTTATTGGTTTTTTCCCCACTCAGTTGCTATTCTAAGATTGTAAAGAAGGATTCCTTTGGGAAGTAATGAAGTCCTGTACTGACAACCACAATCCCTGTCGTACGTTTCATAGTCTGACTTTGAGTTTTCTTCCGACATTCACTTTAAACATATAGGGCCTAATTTATGAGCCTGTGCGTCACTTGTACGCCGCCGGTGCGCCACTTTTTGTGACGCACCAGTGGCGTAAAAATGCGCCTTGTTGCGCCATATTTACAAAGTGACGCATCAAGGAAGATGCGTCACTTTCTAAAGCCCTGCGCCACATTATACCTGCGCCAGGTATAATGTATGCAAGGGGGGCATATTGACACAAGAAAGGGTCATGAAAGTGACGCAGTGAAGTGTATGAGATTTCACTGCGCGACTTCTAGGACTCAAATGCGTCAAAATCTTACGCCTGCCTCACAGCAGGCATAAGACTGATGCAGCCCCTTTCACATGGGACTTGCCCCATGTGAAAGGACACATTGCTGGAGTTGCGCCACTTTTGTGACACACTCCAGCAATGCGTCACTTTTGCGCCATACTGATACGTCAGAAATACTGACGTATCTGTAACTCCTTGCGCAATGGTGCGTCATACTGTAAATATGATGCATCATTGGTGTCGCAAGGAGAGCGCAATGAAAAGTGATGCATCGCTGTTTTCACGTAGCGATGCGTCACTTTTCACAAATGAGGCCCATAATGTCTTCAAGTATGGATATGTGATTTTTACACTTTATAACTCTCATTTTGTAATTAATGTTTTCCAGTAAGTTGATTTACATACTGGTATGATTTATTGTACCTGTGTGAGATGTAAAGCGCTCTTACCACCTTCCCTGGGATGAGCAGTGATATAAATAAGTAGGTTCCATTTAAATCAATATTTGTGTAATTACTCATACCGAGAGATGAATCATGCATTCTTACAGTGCAAGCACATCTCTTATGTATGCAGTTGAAGAAAGTCAAAACTTCCCCTCCAATAGTTTCTGTTAGGTATTTGTGAAGTGATAACACACTGTACGCTTTTGTTCCTTCCATTGCCATCTAGGTGTTAGGCTCCAGATTTTGATGTATATTTTGAAAGGATTATGCTGTGGACTCTAGGGGTAAAGCACCACCCATTCCACTGCAAAGCCTTGAGGTCCACAGTAGTGGAGTCTCTCAAGGAGGATTTTTTTGTTGGTCAATACAGCTGAAAGCTGTGAACAAGTCGACCTAAATAAGCACTCCATCACCAACAATATCTGTTTTCTTATGTAAATTGGCAAATACAGTGGTGATGATTGGTTCTGGCTACATGCTGGGAGAAAGCCTGCCTGAGACATCTAAAAATGGAAATTAGGTGGACCAAATGGATGGATCATTGGATGTATGGATGGATGGATCGATGGATGGACGGATGGACGGATGTGTGGGTTAGTGGATGGGTGGATAGTTGGTTGGATGGAACTGAGTATAGGCGTAAGGGGTCGATGGGTCAATGGACGTATGGATGATGGATGGATGGATGGATGAATGGGTGAATCTGGGTTTGTGGGGATTGATGGATGGCTAGATAGATAGATATAAGGATGGGACAAAGATGAAAAAGGTGGGTGAATACTCTGATTAGGTGGCTTTGTGCGTAGTTTGATGCATGGTCTGAAAGACAGGTGAGTGTTTAACTGACTAACGGATGGACGAGTGGATTAGTGTATGGGTCAATGGACTGACTAACACATTGGATAAGCAGATTATTAAATAATTATATGGACAGATAGTTGGATGGGTAAACAGGTGAACAGATGTGCCCACAGAAAAATTGATGTGTGAATCCATAGATGGTGTAATGGATGGACAGATGTATGAAAGGTTGGCTTTGAGTATTTTGCCTGTCTTTCTATAACCCAGGAACCGTTTTTAAATTTTTTCACCATAGCATGACCTTACCTGAGAGTCCAAGCCTTGTTTAGACTCTCATACGCTCACTAATCTGCAAATATGAGTCTGCTTGCAGTGATAAATAAGGGCTGTAAATCCAGATCGCTTTGAGAAGCTCATGACTGCAGACCCAAAATGCGCAAAGATACAGAGTTCATTGAGTTTGCATGGTTGGAGACCCCTGATCTACATATACAAAGTTACGGAGCATTTTTGCTCTCTCCTTGCGCTGGTGCTCTGGGTGCTGCCTAGCGCCAATACAGGCACACATGTGCCATTGTACAAGGGTGCCTGCATTATGAGCAGGATTGATTTTGTACAGGAAGTAGCACCTTCCTCCACAAAAACAATAATTAGAGGCATATTCCTCTTTTTATGTGTACAACGGAATGCAGCACAATTTGAAAGAGGAATTAAGTAGGTGAAATAAAGATATTTTTGTTTGTTATGCCACTCTTGGGTAGGTGCACCATTCTGGCACAAGCCAAGGTTTTCAAGTCTTTGTAAATCTGGGATTGTGTCACAATACATAGGTAGGTTCATGAGAATGCCCATGCTTCACCCATGTAATGTCTACCCAATGCAAAGTAATTCAAGGCAGGGCTATGTGCTGTGTTACTTTGTATTTACGAAACCACACAAAGTGGCTTTTATGTGGGTTAGCAAATCCCAGATAAGAACTTGCTGTGCCTTGAGACAACTTGCATCACTCAAGGACAAAAAAAGTCCTTAGTGAATCAGTCCCTCAGTCTGGTAATCTAATTTGGTGAATTGCTACTTCCAGGTCATGACAGGAAGCACCAAACTTGAATCAGTATTTAAAGGAGAGTAGACTTGCAAGAGGTGCTTTGCAAATCTTCCTGTGACTCATCTCCTTTGCTCCAACAATACTGTACAATTCCTTCCCTTGTTTTAGTCTTTGGGTTTCCATTGTTTACTTCTTAGTGTAAAATATCTTAATACTATTGCATTCGAAATTTCATAATTTGTGTTTTTTGTAGAGACTTTTTAGTAGCATTTGTATTTGTTCCCTGTGCTGGCACAACATTTTTCTACCACTTACTTGAAGTACATCCTAGCTCTGGCACCCATTTCCTGATATAATTAAGTGCATTCCCAGAACCCGAAGTCAGCAGATTTGCTTCTGCGTATTAAAAAGAGCTTAGTGGTAACTTTTTAGGCCAGGCTGACTAGTAAACATTTCAGAAATTATATAACATTATGTATTTAATGAAAAGTATAAAACTAGCTTTGGGGCAAGAGTTATGCAACTTCCCAAATAACCACCCATCTCTTTGCCACACCTCACTCATCCAGGAAGTCTGTGAGGCTTTGTCCAATTGAAATGATTGACTAATGTTTGAGTAGTGCTTTCTTGATCTCACCTGCCCTGTTGTTATATGTTGTGATAAACCTACACTTAGTTCTAGATTCTTCAAGTAGAGGTTGTTTAGGGATCAAAAGATCCTCTCTCTTGATTCCACATCCTTTTGCCACAACAGCTTCCAGAATTGCTGGTTTGTAGCCTCTCTGTCTGAAGAGCTGTAGCATAGTTGCACACTCATCTTCAAAAGCTACCTAGGTGCTGCAATTTCTCCGGGCTCTTAGGAGCTCACCATAACGGACGCTTTCAATCAGATTTTTAGTTCTATTTTTGGGGTGATTGCTGGATGCATGCAGGAGAGCTTTGCCTGCTGTTGATTTCCTGTAGAGTCTAGATGTTAATTTCCTATTGATGACTTCCACAGTTACATCAATGAATTTAACAGATCTGGTGTGCATATGTGATGTCAGGGTAATATTGTATGGGTTGTCATTGAGCTGCCTGACAAATGTTTCTGCCTCTCTTTTGGTGCCTTTCTAGATCACAAAGAGTTCATTCATCGATGTAACATGACCACATCATTACCTAAGAATTAAACTTCTCCAACGTCTGGCTATCTGCTGCTCCCACCATGACATAAAGAGACTGGCGTAGCTGGGAGCAAAGAAGGTACCCATTGCATTTCCTTGTTTCTGGTGGAAGAACTTGTTCTCGAATATGAAGAAGTTATTTTCCAAAGAAAATGAAATCATTTGTAAAAGCATGTCCATGTGAAAGAATAGTGAGAGAAATCTAGCCCTAGAGAAGTGATTGTAAGTGCCAAAATCCGTCCGAGTGTTTAATGCTTTTGTACAAGCTTGTCACATCTAATGGAAAGTCATCCTCCCACTCCACTACCTCAATCTTATTCAGGAAGTCCCTACTGTCCTGTATGTATGAGAGAAGGGTCTCAACAGAAGACCGCAAGTAGAAGTCAAATTAAAGTGAGCAGTTCTCCAGTAGAGAGTTACTAAAGGACACACTGGGTCTCACTGGTGGATTTGTAAGATTTTTGTGTGATTTGGGAAGGAGGTACAGGATAGGGATTTTTAGATATTCACAATAAAGGAATTTAAATTCATCCAATTCTAGTCAATCCCGTCTCTGCTTTTATGCAATTTGTCATAGTATACTTTGTCAGAGTTACGAATAGCCGCATGATCCGTGATCTCATAGTAATCAGTATCATTCAATTGTCAGTAACCCTGCCTTGAATACATTTCATTGGCAAGGATCACTAGGTTTCCCTCTTTGTCCTATTGCCTTATAACAATAGTGTTGTCATTCTGGACATTTCTGAGGGCCTCCCTCTCTTCCTTGATTAGGGTGTTGGAAGACTAATATTAGTCTTCAAGCCAATTTCTTAAGATTCTGTACAACCCAGGCATTAAATATGCCAGTAGTATCATGTTGCATTTTAGGGTTTGACTTGACCTTAAAATGGTTGGAACTGCTAATTTTCAGGTCTATGCCCATACCAGCCAGATTTAATAGGGCCTCAAGTGTGTATGGTGGTCCAAAAACTCTGTTTTCCAGCAATCTGCTTCTTGCCATCTGCTTTTCCGAAGCCCTGGTGGGACCAGAGTGCCAGGGCACACTCACAGCAGCTCTGCCAGCTCCCAGGAGATTTCTATCGCTCTGCAGTGGACTGCTAGTCCCAGCTTCCTATGCAGACCCCACAGGTGCCGCTAATGAGGGGAAGGTGCTATCACATCAGTGCGCATAAAGCGCTGTCTCTCCCTGTGATACCAAAGGAGCTTTTGGGCAAATTAAACACTAACCCCCAGTCAACTGATCTGGGTTTAATCCATCACCATTCTTTCGCTCACTCCACCACCCCAGTTCAGACATGGCCATATGCAAATCAGTCTGACCCTGTGCCTCATGGGAACAGTCCAGCCCCAATTGCCAACCCATGTCTTCCCTGGACCAGAAACAAGCATCCTGGGACCGCTTCAGATTCATAATCCTCATCAGCAAAGCTATCTTGAATCCAGTGGTAGAGTGAGCAAGGGACCCACGTCTGGGCATACCCTGCCAACTTAGGGCGAACAAAGCGATACCAAAGAGGATGATGGACGGAGCATTTGAGAAAATCAAACACTCACCCCAAGTCAACTGATCTGGGTTCAAACCATCACCATTCTTTAGCTCACTCCACCACCCCAGTTCAGACATGGCCATATGCAAATCAGTCTGACCCTGTGCCTCATGGGAACAGTCCAGCCCGAACTGCCAAGCCATGTCTTCCCTGGACCGGAAACAAGCATACTGGGACCAGTTTCGGATTCATAATCCTCATCAGCCAGGCTATCTTGAATCCAGTGGTAAAGTGAGCAAGGGACCCACGTCTGGGCATACCCTGCCAACTTAGGGCGAATAAAGCGATACAAAAGAGGATGATGGACGGAGCGTTTGAGAAAATCAAACACTGACCCCCAGTCAACTGATCTGGGTTCAATCCATCACCATTCTTTAGCTCACTCCACCACCCCAGTTCAGACATGGCCATATGCAAATCAGTCTGACCCTGTGCCTCATGGGAACAGTCCAGCCCGAACTGCCAAGCCATGTCTTCCCTGGACCGGAAACAAGCATACTGGGACCGGTTTCGGATTCATAATCCTCATCAGCCAGGCTATCTTGAATCCAGTGGTAAAGTGAGCAAGGGACCCACGTCTGGGCATACCCTGCCAACTTAGGGCGAATAAAGCGATACCAAAGAGGATGATGGACGGAGCGTTTGAGAAAATCAAACACAGACCCCCAGTCAACTGATCTGGGTTTAATCCATCACCATTCTTTAGCTCACTCCAAGACCCCAGTTCAGACATGGCCACAAGGAAATCAGTCTGACCCTGTGCCTCATGGGAACAGTCCAGCCCGAACTGCCAAGCCATGTCTTACCTAGACCGGAAACAAGCATCCTGGGACCGGTTTCGGATTCATAATCCTCATCAGCCAGGCTATCTTGAAACCAGTGGTAGAGTGAGCAAGGGACCCACGTCTGGGCATACCCTGCCAACTTAGGGCGAACAAAGCAATACCAAAGAGGATGATGGATTGAGCGTTTGAGCAAATCAAAAACTCACCCCCAGTCAACTGATCTGGGTTTAATCCATCACCATTCTTTTGCTCACTCCACCACCCCAGTTCAGACATGGCCATATGCAAATCAGTCTGACCCTGTGCCTCTTGGGAACAGTCCAGCCCGAACTGCCAAGCCATGTCTTCCCTGGAACGGAAACAAGCATCCTGGGACCGGTTTTGGATTCATAATCCTCATCAGCAAAACTATCTTGAATCCAGTGGTAGAGTGAGCAAGGGACCCACGTCTGGACATGCCCTGCCAACTTAGGGCAAACAAAGCTATAGAGCGTTTGAGCAAATCAAACACTCACCCCCAGTCAACTGATCTGGGTTTATTCCATCACCATTCTTTAGCTCACTCCACCATCCCAGTTCAGACATGGCCATCTGCAAATCAGTCTGACCCTGTGCCTCATGGGAACAGTTCAGCCCGAACTGCCAAGCCATGTCTTCCCTGGACCGGAAACAAGCATCATGAGACTGGTTTCGGATTCATAATCCTCATCAGCCAGGCTATCTTGAATCCAGTGGTACAGTGAGCAAGGGACACACGTCTGGGCATACCCTGCCAACTTAGGGGGAACAAAGAGATACCAAAGAGGATGATGGACGGAGCGTTTGAGCAAATCAAACACTCACCCCCAGTCAACTGATCTGGGTTTAATCCATCACCATTCTTTAGCTCACTCCACCACCCCAGTTCAGACATGGCCATATGCAAATCAGTCTGACCCTGTGCCTCATTGGAACAGTCCAGCCCGAACTGCGAAACCATGTCTTACCTAGACGGGAAACAAGCATCCTGGGACCAGTTTTGGATTTATAATCTTCATCAGCCAGGCTATCTTGAATTCAGTGATATAGTGAGCAATGGACCCAGGATGCTTGTTTTTATCGGCTCCCACGCGGACAGCATTTTAGTATACTCGCTGCCCGCATAATATCAGGCCCTCCGTAACTGGGTTCCTGACAAATGTCTCATCGTTTCATTCTCCTACGGAGATTTGACTTAGTTCTGCCTGACCCCCCTTCTAACTACGAGGAATTTGTTCCACCCGATGGGGATGTGTGTCTACTATTTCAGGTTCAACTTATCTGGGTTCCTGGATAAGGTTTTATTGTTTTAAATTCTCCTACGGAGATTTAACATAGTCTCGCCTGATTCCCCCTCATCTGACCAGGTGGAATTCGTCTTACCTGATGGGGATGAGTGTTCATTATTTCAGAATACCTAAGGAAACTTTATGAAATTGGCAGCAACTAGATCGTTTTAGGCTATCACTGATTATCTGAATAAGAGTTTATTTTAAGAAGCTGAAGACTTAGAGATACCACTATAAGAAACGCATTCATAATACTTTACAGTTGTTTTAATTTGAAAAAGAGACTATCTATCATTCTGTCTTGAGAAAGAAGGAGCGTATCAAGCCATATCACTGAATCACGTCAAAGCAAACTGTTTGAATTAAATTTTAGGAACTATCAGGGTGTAATTTGTTGATACGAGCCTGACATAATGTATAGCTTCAAATCAGATTAATTATGTATGATGTTTCTTAAATGATGCACTTCATTTTTGTCCTTTATATATGTTTTTATTTTTATATTTATTCTTTGGTGTATGATGTATGTTAAGGTGACTATTTTTATCATTACTTTGTTTTTAATTATTCGGTTTGACCGATTAATAAATTGAATGAGTATTTACAAAAATCTACTTTGATATCATTTTTATGTATAATCGTGGGACTTTCTAACGTTTGATACTGGTGAGGTTGAAGTGTGGATGAGATTAGGACATCCATTAGTATTATTTCCCCAAGGGATTTTCTTTTTCAATATCGTGTTGGTACCCAATGCCTTTGTTGGCGGGCCACTCCCTATTCTCTTTGAGGCTGTTCCCACGAGGCACAGGGTCAGACTGATTTGGATATGGCCATGTCTGAACTGGGGTGGTGGAGTGAACTAAAGAATGGTGATGGATTAAACCCAGATCAGTTGACTGGGGGTGAGTGTTTGGTTTGCTCAAACGCTCCGTCCATCATTCTCTTTTGTATAGCTTTGTTCGCCCTAAGTTGGCATGTTATGCCCACACGTGGGTCCCTTGCTCACTCTACCACTGGATTCAAGATAGCCTGGCTGATGAGGATTATGAATCCGAAACCGGTCCCAGGATGCTTGTTTCCGGTCCAGGAAAGACATGGCTTGGCAGTTCGGGCTGGACTGTTCCCATAAGGCACAGGGTCAGACTGATTTGCATATGGCCATGTCTGCACTGGGGTGGTAGAGTGAGCTAAAGTATGGTGATGGAATAAACCCAGATCAGTTGACTGGGGGTGAGTGTTTGATTTGCTCAAATGCTCCATCCATCATCCTCTTTGGTATAGCTTTGTTCGCCCTAAGTTAGCAGGGTATGCCCAGACGTGGGTGCCTTGCTCACTCTACCACTGGATTCAAGATAGCCTGGCTGATGAGAATTATGAATCTGAAACCGGTCCCAGGATGCTTGTTTCCGGTCCAGGGAAGACATGGCTTGGCAGTTCAGGCTGGACTGTTCCCATGAGGCACAGGGTCAGACTGATTTGCATATGGCCAAGTCTGAACTGGGGTGGTGGAGTGAGCTAAAGAATGGTGATGGATTAAACCCAGATCAGGTGACTGGGGGTGAGTGTTTGATTTGCTCAAACGCTCCATCCATCATCCTCTTTGGTATAGCTTTGTTCACCCTAAGTAGGCAGGGTATGGCCAGACCTGGGTCCCTTGCTCACTCTACCACTGGATTCAAGATCGCTTTGCCCTAAGTTAGCAGGGTATGCCCAGACGTGGGTGCCTTGCTCACTCTACCACTGGATTCAAGATAGCCTGGCTGATGAGAATTATGAATCTGAAACCGGTCCCAGGATGCTTTTTTCCGGTCCAGGAAAGACATGGATTGGCGGTTCGGGCTGAACTGTTCCTATGAGGCACAGGGTCAGACTGATTTGCATATGGCCATGTCTGTACTGGGGTGGTGGAGTGAGCTAAAGAATGGTGATGGATTAAACCCTGATCAGTTGACTGGGGGTGAGTGTTTGATTTCTCAAACGCTCCGTCTATCATTCTCTTTGTTATTGCCTCTCCCATGCGGCGCCGGCCCAAAAAGTCTGTTTTCCAGCAACCTGCCTCTTGCCATCTGCTTTCCCGAAGCCCTGGTGAGACCGGAGTCCCAGGGCACACTCACAGCAGCTCTGTTAGCCTCCAGGAGGTTTTCATCGCTCTGCAGCGGACTACTAGTCCCAGCTTCCTTTGCAGAATCCACAGGTGCCGCTACTGAGTGAGAATTGCAAAAAACACAGTTGATGGACAGAATGTAGAACAATGTCATACATTCACCTCAGTACAAGGATCTGGGCCTAAATCCATCGTTTTTTTGCACTCCACACCACCCTAGGTTAGACACTGGCTATATGCAAATCAGCTCTGACCCTGTGCCTCATGGGAACAGTCCAGTCCAAACTACCAAGCCATGTCTTTCCCAGACCGGAATCAAGCATCCAAGGACCGGTTTCTGGCTATCAGCCTTCATCAGCCTGGATAGCTTGACACCAGTGGTGTGGAGAGCCTGGCACTCACGTCTGAGTATACGCAGCACACTCGGGGTGAAAATTGCAAAAAACACAGTTGATGGACAGAATGTAGAACAATGTCATACATTCACTCCAGTACAAGGATCTGGGCCTAAATCCATCGTTTTTTGCACTCCACACCACCCTGGGTTAGACACTGGCTATATGCAAATCAGCTCTGACCCTGTGCCTCATGGGAACAGTCCAGTCCGAACTACCAAGCCATGTCTTTCCCAAACCGGAATCAAGCATCCAAGGACCGGTTTCTGGCTATCAGCCTTCATCAGCCTGGATAGCTTGACTCCAGTGGTGTGGAGAGCCTGGGACTCACGTCTGAGTATACGCAGCACACTCGGGGTGAAAATTGCAAAAAACACAGTTGATGGACAGAATGTAGAACAATGTCATACATTCACTCCAGTACAAGGATCTGGGCCTAAATCCATCGTTGTTTGCACTCCACACCACCCTGGGTTAGACACTGGCTATATGCAAATCAGCTCTGACCCTGTGCCTCATGGGAACAGTCCAGTCCAAACTACCAAGCCATGTCTTTCCCAGACCGGAATCAAGCATCCAAGGACCGGTTTCTGGCTATCAGCCTTCATCAGCCTGGATAGCTTGACTCCAGTGGTGTGGAGAGCCTGGGACTCACGTTATTTGTTATTGGGGTTGCTTATATAGCGCACGGCTACTCCAGGGAGTGTCCCGGCGCTTTCTGACCCCAAGCTAAGAAAGAAGAAGGAAGAAACAAAAACATAACAAGTTACTGCTTGTACAGCCAAGTTTTCAAGGCCTTTCTAAAGGCAAGCAGATTAGATGTACGGCGCAGATCAACAGGCAGGGAGTTCCATAATTTGGGGGCAAGATGTGTAAAGGAACGTCCACCTATCCTGACCCTCCTAATGGGAGGAACCGTTGCCAGGCCAAGACATTCAGAACGGAGAGATCTGGTGGGTTTATAAAAAAGAAGCCGTTTCTGAATGTACGAGGCCCCAACCAAATGGAGTGCCTTGTGGGCTAAAGTGAGAGCCTTGAAAGTAATCCTCTTCTTCACTGGGAGCCAATGAAGGGAAGAAAGCAGCTCTGAAGCCCGAGCTTGTCGAGGTAGGCCAAAGATAGCCCTTGCCGCGGAGTTTTGAACTACCTGAAGTTGATGCAGGAGGTAGTCCGGTAGACCCAGGTAGAGGACATTAGAGTAGTCAATCCTGGAACAAATCAAGGCCTGTACCGTCAGCTTCCTGTGGACTAAAGGGAGCAGAGGAAGACATTTTTACAGCATTTTTAACAGACCAAAACAAGTGCTGGTGAGACCTGTGATCTGTGTTTTCAGCGAAAGGGTGTTGTCAATTTTGATCCCCAAGTTTTTAGCAACCACAGAGGAAGAGGAAGGGGGTGACATACACACCGGCCACCATTCCTGCCACGTGGATCTGCTTAACAGCCAAAGAAGAGCACCTCAGATTTATCAGGGTTGCATTTGAGGCTGCTTCGCTGAAACCAGTCGAAGACAGCCCCCAGGCAACCACGGATGCTCTCCCCGTCAAACTCCATGCCCTTGTTGCAGGTGAAGAGGAGCTGGGTGTCGTCAGCGTATGATATGATCTGGGCACCCATGTACTCCGCAAGTACCGCCAGTGGAGTCATGAAGATGTTAAAAAGGGTCGGGCTCAGCACCGACCCTTGTGGGACTCCAACATCCATAGGCGGCACCTCTGCGGAGTACAGCGGGCCCAGACCACTTGTCGACGACCCGCTAGGTAAGATCTCAACCAGCTCAACACCGTCCCTCGGAGACCAATCTCGAGAAGTCTTCTCAAGAGGGCCTCATGCGGGACGGTGTCGAAGGCCGCCGACAGGTCCAACATCACCAGCATAGCTCTTCCCCCTGCGTCGAGAACTTCCTTAATGGCTTCATTTACTTCCAAAAGAGCGGTCTCGGTGCTCAAATTGGAGCGGAAGCCAGATTGGGTAGAGTGGAGTAACCCCTGATCTTCCAAGAAGGAAGAAAGCACAGAGTGGACGTGCTTCTCGACGATCTTAGCCATACTGGGCAGGAGAGATATGGGCCTATAGTTCGCGTGTATAGCTGGATCAAGGCCTGGTTTTTTTAGAAGGGGAACAACCATTGCCTTCTTCCAGGCTGGCGGAACCATGCCGCTTGACAAGGATGAATTTAAGACAGGGTAGATCAGGGGATTTAGAATCTTGGCATTCCTAGCTAGAAAACTTGCCGGACAGGGGTCAAGCGGAGAGCCAGATTTAATTCTGAGTAGGAGGTCCAGAGAAGTGGATTCCGATAAAGGTGGGAACTCCGATAGAATGGGGCAAGTATCAGATGGAAAAGACAACAGATTTGAATCAATCATGGGTACATTGGGGACAGCTGGAGGAAAGGATTCTTGGATGAGTTTGATTTTCATGTTAAAAAAGATGGCCAGCTCCTTTACCCAAGGTTCAGAAAACTTATGCTGGACTGAACTCGATTTGGGAGAAACAAACTCTTTGACAATGGAAAAAATTTCTTTACACGAGTTTGACGCAGCTTCAATTCTGGTGGCGAAATAATTCTTTTTGGCCTCTAGGATAGCCGCATGATGAGATTTGATAGATAATTTGTAAGTGGACTTAGCTTCCTGATCATACTGTTTCCGCCAGAGTCTTTCGGCTAACTTACAGTTACGCCTAGCAAGAGTCAGTGATTTAGAGAACCAAGGAGCCGAGCTACGCTTGATGGATGAGCGAGGCGTAGAGAGAGGAGCAAGATCATCAAGCCTTTCCGTAAGCCATTTCTGAAAAGTTTCAAGGTCCCTCTCCAGATGGCCGGATAGGATACAGGGATGTTCTTGATACGCTTGAACAAGGCTCTCCTGAGTAATTTTATGAAAGGGTCTACTGGGGTGCCTCAGTTGGTCAGAGTTAGTACAAGAGATTTTGCTTCTACCTTGAATAAGAAAACTGATCAAGGAGTGGTCAGACCACAAAACAGAAGTGGGACGGGACATAATGAGGGGAATGGTGGAGAACACTTGGTCAAGAGTGTGACCCTTATCATGAGTTGCACTAGAGATGTAAGGAAATAGACCAAAGGGAGCAGTGATGTCCGTGATTTTAATAGCTTCACTGTCCGACTCAACATCCATGTGAATGTTAAAATCCCCTAGCATTATGCAGTGTTCCACCTTCAGGCATAGAGTGGAAATAGCTGATTGAAACTCATCGAAGAAGGAACCACGCAGACCAGGAGGTCTATAAACTAGGAGCCCTGAGAGTGATTGGTGTGGGGAAAGTGTAATAGAGAAGGCGAGGGATTCGCAACCAGAGATCGGTGAGGAAGGAATGATTGCACAGGCAAAGGATCTTTGAACTACAAGAGCCACACCCCCACCTTTACCCAATGCCCTATCCTGTCTGTAGACTATATAGTCGGGAGGAATGGCTGCCGCAATGTCACGTCTGAGTATAACCAGCACACTCGGGGTGAAAATTGCTAAAAACACAGTTGATGGACAGAATGTAGAACAATGCCATACATTCACCCCAGTACAAGGATCTGGGCCTAAATCCATCGTTTTTTTGCACTCCACACCACCCTGGGTTAGACACTGGCTATATGCAAATCAGCTCTGACCCTGTGCCTCATGGGAACAGTCCAGTCCGAACTACCAAGCCATGTCTTTTCCAGACCGGAATCAAGCATCCAAGGACCGGTTTCTGGCTATCAGCCTTCATCAGCCTGGATAGCTTGACTCCAGTGGTGTGGAGAGCCTGGGACTCACGTCTGAGTATACCCAGCACACTCGGGGTGAAAATTGCAAAAAACACAGTTGATGGACAGAATGTAGAACACTGTCATACATTCACCCCAGTACAAGGATCTGGGCCTAAATCCATCGTTTTGTGCACTCCACACCACCCTGGGTTAGACACTGGCTATATGCAAATCAGCTCTGACCCTTTGCCTCATGGGAACAGTCCAGTCCGAACTACCAAGACATGTCTTTCCCAGACCGGAATCAAGCATCCAAGGACCGGTTTCTGGCTATCAGCCTTCATCAGCCTGGATAGCTTGACTCCAGTGGTGTGGAGAGCCTGGGACTCACGTCTGAGTATACCCAGCACACTCGGGGTAAAAATTGCAAAAAACACAGTTGATGGACAGGATGTAGAACAATGTCATACATTCACCCCAGTACAAGGATCTGGGCCTAAATCCATCGTTTTTTTGCTACTGAGTGAGAGGCGCTACAACATCAGAGCGAATAAAGCGCTGCCTTTCCCCCCACGACGTGGGCCGTGCCCTGGCGAAGCCCGGGCCAAGGGCAGGCCCGTCATTGACAGGAAGAAACAGATCAGGGCCACCCCATTTTCATCGGTGATCTGGAAGAGGATTTGATGCTGGGGCCTCAATTATACTATTGGTTCGAAATTTAAGGCACTGATTTTATGTGTGTCGCCTATTGAGGTTGTAAAAATACTGACGATCTATCTGGCGGATTCTGTTGGTTTGTCGGACACTGTGGCCGGTATTTTACTTTCCCTCTTGTCGATACCTGTGGGCAGCGGCTCGTGGGTTATAGTTGCATCTTGAGGCTTAGCGGAGTCCTATCTTCTGTGTGTAAGGGAGGCTAGCAAATCTTTCTGCCTGGCGGTTAAATCTGGGAGAATGGAAATAAAGAAAGATACCGGAAGGAAGCGGGGAAGGGGGGATGTTGGAGGGAGTGGAGTGAGTAGGGATAATAGGGGAAAAAAGGCAAGGAAGATTTTAAAATGTGCAGGCAGTAGCTGTGTTATGGACCGTATTGACACTTTAATCAGCGAATGTGAGGGAATTCTAGAGTCTTCACCTTTGACACTACCTATCTGCAACAAAACCCCCCTGCAGGTCGAGACAACTCCCTAACCACGTTATCCCTGCTATGTTTCGTAAAACAAAAAATAAAATACGGGTCACTAATAACGTCCAATTGGTCACTAAGTTAAGGCAAGAGGTGGGTTATTTGAGAGGTATGAGAGAGGATCAAACCGTAAGGGTCAAATCATTATCATCAGATCTAACTCGAAGAGGGAGGGCTGAGGTAATAGAAAGTGGTCACCAAGTGTGTTCGCAAGGTACTTCCCTCGAAGGGTAATCTCTAAGGCAACAAAAAACACAACACCTCCAACGACCATCCTTCCATCAAGCTATGTAGCAAGTACCTCAACCAACCCTCATAAGACAGCAGTATTGAGGGACCAGACCCCGTCTAGCAAAAGCACTCCCTTGCATGTTGATCAACCGGAGACAGGCTTCCAGCATGGGAAATGAGATAGGTACCTACTTAATTTACCTTGCACCCACAGAATATACATGGTAAATGTACCCAAGTTAGATGCAAACAGAGGTATAGAGAATGTGGACTCTCTTATAAATAAAGCCATTCACAGGATACGGCATGTTAGGGGATGTTGTTCAGAGATTAGGGTAGACATAGTAAAAGCACATAGGCTAACTTCATCAAATTACCATCAAGACTGTATGGAGCTTACCATGAAAAGGGCAGACCTAGTGGAGAACCTTTTTGCATTGGTATTTCATACTATCGCACCAGGGCACTCACCAATCCAGGTTAGACGTTCCCCTCCGAGTAGCAGGAGGGATCATATAACAAGACACAGGCCATCTACTATGCGGGGTAGCCCTACCCTTGAGTATAACGATTGACTGTAGAAAGAAATGCCCCTAACGCAAAAAGAACACATAATAGTTAGTCCCAACTTAAGGGATAGTTTCCTGAGTCCTGAGCATTCTACTGTTGGGATAGGCTAAATATCAAAGACCGCTCCTGTTATTACAACCCAGGTAGCCATCGGTGGCGGGTGGTCTACCTCTTTGTACTCCTAGTGGGCCACTATCTTCACTTGTATGCCCGATTAAGGACTCCTTGCTGTCTTGGAACTTCGCAGGTTTGCGCACGAAGATGGGCTCCCCTGAATGGCACGCTTTTAGAGAGGGGTCGGATATCTGCTTGTTTCAAGAAACCTGGGCAGAAGCTCCCCTATTTTGTGTAGGTTACTTAAAATACTATATCCCTGCCAGTAAAGGTGCAAAAGGAAGGCCTCGGGGGCTTGACAATTTGGGTGCGGCAAGATGTAGGGCTAAATATACAGGTGCTTACATCCCAGAGCAATGATATCCTGGCAGTCAGACTGACCATGGGCTCTCAGTAGACCATGGACATCTACAACATCTATGTGAGCGGTACCAGAGGGAAGAAGTCGGGGGTTTTGGCGGCCCATGACGATCTCCTTGACTCCCACCTGAAAACCTCAAACATAATATTTGCAGGTGACCTTAATTCAACATTTGAGTGTAAATGTAAATGTATAGGCATTTATATAGCGCACTACTTACCCGGAGGGTCCCAAGGCGCTTCGACTGCTGCGAAACCCTTCCTGGCTTCCCTGAGAGATGGTCCCTTAATGGGTATCTCCAGGGTGAGACCAGGCATCCCCGGCGGTCTGGTGGGGCCGTTAGTGAAGATGAGGCAAGCTAATGCCCAGAGTTGCCGAGTGTGATCGCTGATCAGAGTGGGCACCGAGGCGAGAGAATTATCGAGTCCGCTGACCCTGGTCCAGAAACCTGCCGCGCCGGGAATCGAACCCTGGTCCCGGGCCGTCCTCTGCTCTCGGGTCTGCCGCCTCTAACCAGTGAGCCACACTACCTCACCCGAGTCCCTTTCAATGGAGGAGGTCAACCTCACAGAAGAGGAAGACAATAGGTGCGGTATTCAAAAGTTGGAGCTTGACCACATTCCAAGGTGGTCAGACGTGGCTATCCAAATTAACTCCATTTGTATGGAGAAGGTTTGCGGGCTGACAATGGCCATACACCCTCTGATAGACTGGGGATAACACCTTTGATAATGGGTATAGCGCTAGCAGGATAGGCTACATATTGATTAGACTGGCACTTTGGCATGCCCTTAGAGATATGTTGGTTAGAGACAGGTTAGAAAGTGATCATAATTCCCTGTGTGTGACCCTGGATTTGATTAAGCATAAGGCACCTATCCAAACTGGAAACAAATACTCTTCAAGTGAAGTTATTCTATCTAACGATATGAGACACCTTAAATGGGTAAAATTAATTGAGGTGTCTGAACTGGTGGAAAGCATCAAAAATGGCATGGATGACGCCATAAGCGAGCTAAAGGGCTGTGTAGTAAATTCTCTGGCCATAGAGCAATCAACTCTCGTTCACAACAATGTTTTTACCCACTTCCGTACTCATTTCTTAAAGCAGGGCATAAATAAAATGGCCACAAATGGGAAAGATGGGCATTGGTTTAATAAAGAGTGTCGAGAAGCACAAGTAGCTTTGGGGGTTGCCATTAAAGTAGGTGACCTGCTAACTGTTCGAAGAGCTAGATATATCTACAGGGCCACCCAAACAAAGGCAAAGAGAATATAGGACGATAAAAGATGGCAGGAACTCAATGAGGGCTGTGCCACGAAAAATCCCAAACGTTTTGGAATGTTTACAAATGTGATAGAGGAGGGCAGACCAGTCAGCCCCAAAATCATGTTTCGCAGAGGGACTGGGTGAATCACTTCAAACCCCAATATGCCGCACGTGTAGTTGAAGATGAGGGTGATATTACCAGGTCATTTTATCAGGCCCCAACAGTATCCCAGGGGACGTATTCATCTATGACAAGGAAAGATGGTGTCGATTTATCCTATTGTTGACTAATGCCATTGCCCAGGGAGCTCCAGTCCCAGCATCCTGGAAAGGAGCCGAAATTATTCCGGTTTTCAAAAAAGGGGACAAAATCATGCCCAGGGAACTATAGGCCCATCAGTTTAATTGATTGTCTACAGAAGGAAATGGGGCAACTAGTGCTTAATAAAATACAAGAGTGAATTGATGAATTTAAGGTCTTATCTCCACTGCAGATATAAGCACCATTGATCAAGTGTTTAGGTTTACCCTGCTCTTCTGGAGACTGTGACTCTGGGCAAGGGTCGTCTGTATGCCGCTTTCGTTGATCTTTAGTCAGCGTTTGACCTCGTGTCTTGAGTCAAATTGTGGGGTACACTACAAGAAATGGGGATGCTACTGGAACTGCTTACACTCACTATTAGATTGCACGAGGACAACAATGCAAAAATCAGATGGGGCATGCAGGGTGAAGTCCAGGGACGTGTGATGGTGCCAACGCTATTTTCTCTATTCATCAATGGAATAGTGTCATGTTTGAGATCTGTCCCTATGGATGCCCCAACTCTAGCAGGTGAAAAAATCCCCATACTAATGTTCGCTTACGACAGATTGATCATCTTCAAGACCCGAGTGGTCTCCAGAGAGTTCTAACAATCTTTGAGGAGCTCTGCATGAAGCGAGGCTTGGAGGTCAATGTGTCAAAAACGAAACTAATGGCCTTTAATTGCAAAGGGCCGTGAAAGAGGGCATTTTAATTAATGATCCGCCGCTAGAGCAAGTCAAAGATTTTACGTATCTGGGAGTTAATATCCAGGACGATCTGAAATGGAGCCATCAGATTGATTTCACATATCTTATGCACAGGCAATTGTCAGGGGTGTTGCATACGGAACATAATACCTCATACTCAAAGTCAATTAGCCCTGCACAGAGATGTATAACTTAAAAGTTATTAGCTCAGCCCTCTATGGTTCAGAGCTATGGGGGTGCGAGAACCTTTCCATGCTTTAAATATTGGAAAACAGATTTTTGAGGAAAATTACCAAGCTACCACAGAGTACCCCAACTTGTCTGTTACTGTATTATCTTGGGAGGAAACCTATTGCAGATATAGCCAAACTGCTCCCCTTTTGTATTGGCAGAGGATATGGACTACTCCCAAGCTTGAAGTGTATGCGCATGGGTTTCTAGATGTAATAAGGGCAGATACTTCTCACCGAATAAAATGGTTATGGGCGGCGAGAGACAGTCTAGCAAGTATTGGTATGATTTCATTGTGGAAAGACCCAATAAATGCCAATCTTCCCACAAAAAAGATCGTGAAGGAGAAGTATTGGGAAAGGGTTCGGCTTAATATACTTAGAACCAGTGAGTCGTTCACGTTAAATGGCTGTTTCCTGGAAAGCAAAGTAACACCCAGGGGCCGATTAGGATTGTGGTGAATCCGCATCCTCCGGGCCGGCAGAAGCCACCGCCTGCCTGGAGGATGCGGATTCACCGCTGCGGCGCCTTCAAAGACCCCCCGCCAAATTAGGATGGCTGGGGGGTCAGCGGCGGACGAGAAGACCGTCCGCTGCTTTTCCGCCGTGGTCACCTTCCGAACGTGGTGGAAAAGCTCTTATATGGTGGCGGTTTCTATCAGACACCGCCAGCCATATTAGGATGGGGCAGAAAACATGCTTTTCCGCTGCGGCTTTTCTGCCATGGAAAAGCATGTGGTCCTTCATGTTTGGGGGCCCGTTGCGAGCCCCCAGGGTATTGGGGGGTGCACATTGGGGGTACCTATGGTACCCCCCTGCTTTGGCATGCACAGGGTGGCAGGCCCCACACGGTGCCTGCCAAGTTGTGCATGCCAAGGTTACACATGCATATTTTACATTGCGGTGGGTGCTGCTTAAAGCAGCACCCGCCGCAATGTAAAATATACGGGATGTAACCGCCAGGGTGGCGGTCACATCCTAATTCACACGGAGGGAAGGCCGCTGCCTCTGCGGAGGTCCCTCCACCTCGGGGGTGGCGGACAGACGCTGGTCCGTCCGCCATCCTAATAGGCCCCCCAGTTTGTAGCCTTATTGGGACCAAATTACAAAGCCGCTCAACCGGAAATTATACTTCCAGTTTAGAGAGGGCACACTGCCACTAAGAACATTTACTACCAAATGGGATAAACCTATCGATGAAACGTGCCCGGTATGCCAGCTTAGTAACGATTCACTGGCTCATTTATTGTTTGTATGTGCTGGTTACGATGCTCCATATCGGGCTTGGCTGACACCAATCTGTAAGCTCTTAGGCACAAAAAGGGCTAGTGAAGCTGGACGAACCCTTCAAACGTACACATCACCAGGATGGCCATAGCAATGGCAAAATTCTTGGGGTGGTCGTGAGCTATAAGAACAAATTCCCTACCTCAAGCCAAGGCTAAATAGGGTAGTGATTAACTGTACATAATCTAGTTACCATTGAAGAAGCCAATATAATTCGAGAGCCTGTCAATATTAAATATGCTCTGTAATTTGTAAAACATTAATTTCTCTACTTTTTTAATCAAGTTTAATTATTTAAGATTTTAATGGGCTTTTAGAGTTGAATAGATTCTTTTTTCCATGGTGATGTTGTTTGACCACTCAGGCTTTATTCTACACTGTTGCAGATGTTTTATTGTTATCACCTATGTTTTCACTCGTCTTTTGTATGTGCTTTTATTACATAATCTGTCGAATAAAGCTTGTTTGAAGTGGTATGTAGACTCAGTATCTAACTCTGCCAGGGCGAACAAGTTATCTATGTCACCTATGGTCAAGTTTTTTACTCTCTCTCTCTCCTGGATGGTCTGGGTACAGAAGTATCCTTCAAAGCGTACAATTTGTGCAATGTTAACTTTCCTGTGAAGTGAAAAAGGTCAATGCGGCTGCATGCATAGTTTGAGTACGCCAACTTCAAAGGTATTCAGGAAATGTGAGGAAAGATTTGACACGCTAATTTTGAATTCCATTACTGTCCTGTTTTCTGTACCCTTGTAACAATTCTCATGGGGAGACAGATTTCCTGTTTCTTTTCCCTCTGCCGGTCCTCCATCATTTCTGCTTCTACCTCTGCCCTTCTTCCAGTTTTGTTGACTCATTTCTTTTCCCATCAGTCTGAATTTCTTCCATAAATCTGACATTTTTAATTTGCATTCGTTCAAGGTTCACTGATATCTTCAACGGACACATCACTTTCACTTAATTCACTGTTTTCGCTTTCCACAGTTGTATTGTTAGAATTTAGTCATTGGAGGTTCAGTGAAGTTTGTTCGTTTTCCCTCAATTCATCATATTTGCAGCTGAAAGTCAAAACTCTGCCAGCTTCATAGTCTTGTTTCTCTAATAACAAATTTCCTTTGCTTTTTGAGTTCTATTTCCTTCTCAAGTTTCGCTACTTTCACAGTCATCTCTCCCATTTGTTTATCGAAGGAATCTTTATCACATGCTGCTTATAGTCCTTGTTTAAATGCTACAAGTTCCTTCAAGATTGCTTCTTGCGTGCTTGATAAGTATCCTCATTGTTTCATCAGAGCTATTGGAGCTATTGACATTCATTGACAACCCATTCCTGAAGCATCCTGGTATTAGGTCATTCGTATGAAGGAGCAATAAGTATGAACAAACCTCTTGGTATGCAGCCACATTCCACGTATTTTTCCAAGGCCACAGCTTTCCACCATTTAGCTATTTACTGACACATACGTTTTTCAAGTTTGAAGTATTTCTGTCTCATAGTTAAGTTTGTGTCAATCTTGCCACTCTTATTCTCATAGTTTATGGTTTGAGAAAATAATTAATTTGCCTTTCTCCTCCTTGCTGCCTCATCCATATGCATGATGCCACCAGATTCAAAAGAACACAGGTTCTCAGTATTGTATTAGGAATAGGTGTACAAAGTCTACTGCTGCACCTTTGACACAAATAAACACTGAGTATGGAAAGCTAAAGCTCTACCTGCCGTTGAAAGCCATGTGGAATTACGTGTGCCTGCAAGTGTTTGTCATTTTAAAATTTCAGAGAAGTGCCTGCCTGAATGAGCAAAGCTTAACAACAATATAAAGAACATCAAGGACACATACTCACCCGGTTTCACCTATATTGAGAGCATGGAGTATCTGACCTAAGTTGCCGGCTTTTCGGCCACTCGTCTTCTTTTGAACGTTCCAGCAGGCAGTGTGTAAAAGGTTTCAGGATCCTGAGCATAAACAGCAGATCCTGGGGCACATTACAAAGTACAACCAAGTACTCAAGGCCTCGATTTCCCACTGAATCCTCACTTTAGTGGTGCACACATGGACAAGGCTGACCATCACTATTTCCAAGCATTTCAATGATGAGTGTGAAACTTTGCTACAGTGCTTCAGACAAAGAGGCTATATTCAGAAATTTTGGAAGATGCGTTGGCAATAGCACATAGAATCAAGAGCAAGGAACTTCTGATCCCTAAAACACCTCAAAATGAAGAATATGGAACTAAGTGTAGGTTTATCACTACATAGAACAACAGGGCAGGTGAGGTCAAGAAAATACTGTGCACACATTGGTCAATCCGTTCAATTGATCTGAATCTCACAGACTTCCTAAATGAGAATCCCAGAGTGACATTTAGGAAAGGCAAAACACTTAAAGACAAATGGAGTAAAAGCGATGTTTGGAGGAACCTAACAGGGTTTTTTCTTTGCTAAGTGTAAAGCATGAAAATACAGCACCACTGTCACCGAATTCAAATCACCACTTAGTGGCACTACTGTCAAAATACATTCCTACTTTTCCTGTTCCTCTGACTTCTCCGTTTATGTACTTGCACTACAAATCCCACCAAAAAGAGAGTGCTTAAACATATCAGAGCAATCACACATGTGGACCATCACTACCCGGTAGTTAAGCATGTATCATAATAAAGACGTTTCCAAGGTTAGACTCTTTATCATTGACAGGATATCGGTCACCAAGAGAGGAGGTGATAGAGTGAAAGTACTCAGATAGCCCAAGTTCCAATATATAATTGAACTCAATACAAAAACCCCTAATGGGTTGAATATGGAGGAAGAACTATCACTTCATTTAGGATAAAAAATATCCCTACCCACACCTTTTACTTATCCAGTCAGTTTAGGTTTCGCAAAGCTGTTCCCACTTTTTCTCTTCCCCTATTGGAATTTGGGGTTTGAGCATTTGCATTGTTTTATTACTTCTGTCTGGGCAACCCTCCATTACTGTATCACTATCCCCTTGTGGGATTGTAATCTGAAGTCGATGAAAATGTATCCTTTCACAATTGTTGCACAATTTCACTCTTTGTTTCATTTCTATGTCCATCACATGTCCATCACATGTCTACACATGCAGGCACTGGTCACTATGATTTAGAGACTAGTGCAGTGGATGCGCTATAGTTTACACATGCATGGACTGATCACTATGATTTCAAGGATAGTGCACTGGCTGGGCTACAGCAAACAATGTTGAAACCTTATGATTTCAAAAAGGGCAACGTTTTGAAATCATATTCACATTATAGTTCCTTATTTACCTGGATTGCTTGGTATAACTTGAATGTCAATTTGCTATTTATGCCATGATTCATTATAGGTGATCTGTTTAGTCTTATTCATTTTATCTCTAGTCTCGTATATTGCACCATAATTATTGTTTCATGAGATATTCGTAGCTGGTTCTTAGTTCTTGAAGGATGTTTTACCCATTACAGGATGATATATGGGTTCTCCTCCCCGGGCAGTAACATCAACCCACTTGGACTTGATTGGTGAGTTATTGAACTTTTTGCCAGAATTTCCTAGCTTGTTATGCATAGAACTAGGCATCTTGTATAGGCTGCTTGTAGCATGCCTTCTGACAAACAATGTAACAGTCTGGAAGACGATATTTAGTAGACATTTTGTATGTACTTATTGCACAATGTGAGGGCATTATTTCACAAGGAAATATGTAATTGACAGTCTGGTGATAACGTATTTTGTACTGTACTTATGCATCGTATGGGAATCATGACGCAAGATGAACACATGGTTAGGCGTTTCCCAGTTCAACTCTGAGAGCAATGTGCCAAGAACCTGTGAGTTAGTATGGAGTTGGCAACCCATGTGGCCTAGTATATTATGTGACTGATTTGTGCTTTCATAAGCATGCGTGACCCTTGTTTGATGTCTTTTGTTATAATTTTGTTGCCTTCAAGTGTAAGACTTATTAAGTCACATTCTGAAATACAGCAGCTTAAGATGGCTGCCATGCTAAGTGTTTTGGAATTATTATTTCTATATTACCTACTTGTGATCACCAGTGGGTAATTTAAGTTACAACCTAATTTCCAAAGGAAGAGCATTTTTTGTTTTGCCAATAACTTTGGCTCTGCTTGACAAAATATTAAAAACCTACATTTTAGTTGATTCAGCTGCTGTGTTGAAAGTTTCGAGGTGATCCGTCAAACACTGGCCGAGAAAAAAACCTTGGGTCCTAAAATGCATTTTTCCTATGCATTTTCCCGTAGAGAAGTTGAACATGACTACAGCCCGAACCACTGAACGGATTTACACTAAATTTGCCAGAAAGCTAGGTATTGGTCCAAGTAGCATACTTTTGTAAATCCGTTCAGTAGTTTTTGAGATATTAAAGGTAAAAAACAATAGATATCTAGGGACGCTGATCGATTTCACTGGACTCGCGGATCCACAATCCCCGGGCTGACAACTGATTGGCTGCCAACACTTATATCAGGAAGTGTTGGCAGCCATCTTGAAACTCTGCCTAAAGCTGAGTCCCAAAAAAAGTAAAAAACTAAAGAAAGGACGGCAGAGTAGGAATACCATGACTACATAGGAGTGATGGCAGGGTCCCAAAGGGACCTTTCTGGTGGGTTAAAAACGTTTTTAAAATTTCAATTTTGCTGCAAATTTGCTGGTGGATCTGGGCAAATTTGAAAAAAGACACACATCTCCCACGGGTCTTTTTTAGAAAGTCCCCAGGTGGGCCAAATCCCAGGGGCAGGTAAGAAATAACAGAGAGGGTGCATGGTGCCCCCCTCCTAGGAATTATAAAACACCGGGGACCATCACCGTCCCGGGGTATTAATAATAAATTATGTGGGCCATTTGGAATACCACAACCCTGGGGACCACCACCTCCACCTCCAAGGGGCTATATACAAACAAATGGGGAGCATGTGTACCCTCCTTTGCCACAGGGACCCCCATCTCCTCAGGACTACATTTGCAGAAATCAGGGGCCTTCATGGACAACCATATCTCCGGGACCACCTTCTTCATGGGACATAACTTTAAAAAGCGAAAGGAGCTCTGTGACACCCTGGGACGTATACTGCCCTGGGGACCACCACCTCCTAGAGGAATGCCCTACAACGCAAAAGAAGGGGGCTACATGGGCACCCCCCCGGAGCCATACATGGCCCTGGGGGCCAACACCCACAATGACGGGCTCCTGCTGTGTCCTAGGGCGAGGAAGCAAAAGACACACAATTGATGAACAGAATGCACAGCAAATCAAAACATTCACCCCCAGTCAAGCGCTCTGGGTTAAATCTATCATTCTTTTGCTCACCCTGCTGCCCCAGTTCAGACCTGGCCATATGCAAATCAGTCTTGACCCTGTGCCTCATGGGAACAGTCCGGCCCGAACTGCCAAGCCAGGTCATCCCTGGACTGGAAACAAGCATCCTAGCACCAGTTTCAGGGTTTCACCCCACATCAGCCGGGATAGCTTGAATCCAGTGACACAGTGAGATGACACATGTCTAAGCATACCCAGCGCACTTAGGGTGAGGAAGCAAAAGACACACAATTGATGGATGGAATGCAGAGCAAATCAAAACATTTACCTCCAGTCAAGAGATCTGGGTTAAAATCCATCATTTGTTTGCTCACCAATGCACCCCAGTTCAGAACTGGCCATATGGAAATCATTCTTGACCCTGTGCCTCATGGGAACAGTCTAGCCTGAACTGCCAAAGCAAGTCCTCCCTAGACCAGAAACAAGCATCCTAGGGCCAGTTTCGGAGTTTTACCCCTCATCAGCCAGGATAGCTTGAATCCAGTGGCACAGTGAACCCGGGACCTACGTCTGGGCATACCCGGCACACTTAGGGGGGAGGAAGAAAAAGACACACACTTACCCAGCCCTGGGACATAGCTGTGTGTTGTGGCTTGGTGGGAGATCTCCCCCCAAGCTACAGTAAACGATCTGCTTTCAGCCAGCAAGAGTATTAAAAATGCTCTTGCTTGCTGGAATCGGAGCATTTGCTTTGACACACAGAGAGCTGCATATTTAGCAGCTGCCTGTGTATCAAAGCAATGCCAGCTCTTGCAGGAGATGGAGAGCTGGCAGGGATTGTGGGGGCATTAAGGCTCCCCCCACAGTCTCCTTGCCGTCCCCCTCCCATAAATAATAAAAAAGGCAGCTCTCAGGGGATGGGCTCACCGCAGCACAAATCAACCAGGGAGGGGGGCCGTGTGCCCCATTCCAAAAAGGCCTAGTCCCTGGGCCAAAATTGGCCCAGGGACGGCTTGCCACACATCCCCCTTCCCTAATAAAAGGAAAAAAAGCACAAAAAAAGACATCCGGCAAGTCGCTGGAGGCCGCCCTTCTTTCTCCACCACTCTGCAAACATGTCTCCTGGCAGACTAATAGTTGGGGGAAGAAGTCCCCTTGGATGCTAACAATACTTGAGGGCCAACAACCCCTCCTGTTACCTCCAATAAGTCCCACACTGCGGAATGCTGAGAGGTCTTTGAAGGCCATGCCCCCTTTCTCCACCATTCTGCAAATGCACTTCCTGGTTCACTACTAGTTGAGGGATTAAGTCCCTTTGGCTCCCGAGGGTCCTTTGGGGCCAAACATCCCCCTTCCCTAATAAAATGAAAAAAAGCACAAAAAAAGACAACCGGCAAGTCGCTGGAGGCCGCCCTCCTTTCTCCACCACTCTGCAAACATGTCTCCTGGCAGACTAATAGTTGGGGGATGAAGTGCCCTTGGATGCTGACAATACTTGAGGGCCAACAACCCCTCCTGTTACCTCCAATAAGTCCCACACAGCGGATTGCAGAGAGGTCTTTGGAGACCATGCCCCCTTTCCCCACCATTCGCAAATGCACTTCCTGGTTCACTAATAGTTGAGGGATTAAGTCCCTTTGGCTCCCGAGGGTCCTTTGGGGCCAACTACCCCTCCTGTTACCTCCAGTAAGTCCTAAACAGCAGGGTTGTTGAAGGTCATCAGAGGCCATGCCCCCTTTCTCCACCATTCTGCAAACATTTCTCCTGACAGCCCACTTGTTGGAGGATGAAGTCCCCTTGACTGCTGAGGGTGGTCCTTGGGGGTCAACTACCCCTCTTGTTACCTCCAGTAAGTCACACACAGTAGGATTACAGAGAGTTCTTTGGGGGCCATGCCCCTTTCTCCACCACTCTGCAAACATCCCTTCTGGCACACTACATGTTGGGAGGTGAAGTCCCCTTACATGCTAAATGTCTTTGGTGTCCACAAACCCCTCTTGTCTCCTCCAGTAGGTCCCACAAAGCGGTATTGCTGAGAGCTGTTCGGAGGCCCTCCCCTTTTCTCCACCACACTGCAAATGTACCTCCTGGTACACTACTGGTTGGGGGATGAAGTCCTCTTGGATGTTGAGGGTCCTTGGGGCCCAGAAATCCCTCCTGTTACCTCAGGTAAGTCGATACAGCAGGATTCCTCAGAGCTGGTCACAGGCCCGCCTCTTTTCTCTATCACTGTGTAAACATGATTACTAGTTAAAAAACATAGTATTACACTGAAAAAAATGGTTATAGAGACGTCATAGTTAGGATATAGAATTTGAAAAACCTTAAAAATTCACATAAAAAACTGAAAAAAACAAAGATTACAGGGACATTACAGTTGGCTCCGATTTCACTCATACAAAATCATAGAAATTCAACAGTGATAGTTACCTAGCTAACTATAACTTATACCCCTGCAATGCACTGATTATGTTCTCACATGCTACATCACTCATGACATAGTCTGTGACAACACTGAGACATCACTGATAATATCTCAAATGACATCACTAATGACATCATGCACAGAACCACTGACACACCTTCTTAGTCCCCTATACAATCTCTCATATGCATACTCACACCCCCTCACAAGTATTCATACATCCACCTCCTCATCTATAGATCAACTCACCCACCCACTCACTCAGTCATACAGCCACTCATACAACCATCACTCACCCATACAGCTACTCATACAGCCACACACTCACCCATACAGCTACTACACACCAACCTATTCACCTATAAAGCCTTTTACACACCGACTCACTCACCCATGCAGCCTCCCAACACAGCCACTCATTCCCCATTCAAACAATCACACCCTCACCCACTCACACAATCACTTATATACCCATTCATACATCCATATAAGTACTCAAACATCTGCTCACTCACTCATACAGTCATTCAAACACATAGGGCCGGATTCACAAAAGTAAACTGAGATGAAGTCTAGCTTTACAACTTTCGGTATTCACAAAAGGCATTTACGAGTAGTAAAAACAGACTTTTGTCTCTGTTAAACTTAAGTTTTTGTCTTAAGTTTAACTGAGACCAAAACTGAGACAAAAGTATAACTTCACAACTCGTAAATTCCCTTTGTGAATACCGAAAGTCGTAAAGTTAGACTTTAAAAAAAATTGTTTTACGGAATTTACTGAATTTTATATAGCACAAACTTGACCCGGTATCGGGTATTAAAGCGCTTTACATAGCACCAGTTGCATTACATGAGGACACACATTCATTTCTGAAAAAAACAAAAAATATGTAAAATGTTAAAAAAGGTTCTGTTATAAAAATAAAAAAGGTTCTCGAAAGAACCACCTTTCATAGTTTAAAAAAAGATAAATTGTATGCATGTGTATGTATAAGAAAGTGTGTGTAGGTGCCCGTATAGGTGTCTGAATGAGTGTGTTAGTGGCTGTGTGAGTAAGTCATCCCTACAGGTACCCATACATCCACTGATTCACCAATACATTCAGATATATATTTAACATGTATACACGTTTTAAAAACACTCACCGTCATCAGATGATATCAATAGTTATGTCATTTGAGATGTCATCAGTGATGCTATCAGTGAGGTCACTGACCATACCATGAGTGATATAATATGTGAGATCATAAGCAGTGCATATATATATTTTTTTTTCCACTAAAAAAACAAAGGTACAGAGATGTTATAGTTAGGACATCGAAATTAAAAAACCTTAGAAATTTGCTAAAAAAACAATGGTTTTATTGACATTAAATTTAGGTTCACGTTTTACATGCACAAAACCACAGAAATTCAGCAGGTATAGTTAGAGTCCCCCCCCCTGCCATGCACAGTTTTCTCATCAATAATTTCACAGCAAAGGTTGTAGTGATATTATCAATAGCAGGGCCTCGCCAAAGCCAACCTTCCACATGGAGCCTCCCTCCTCGGGCTGATTTCTTCAAGTGTCTTCATCCAGAAATCTGTGATAATATGAAAGAAAAGATGACGAGACCATAAAGTGGTGAATATCAAGCAAACAAGGGTACTTCCTCTTAACTATATAAAGTAAGTGCTTCTTTGTTTGGAGTACATGTTCTCCTATTCCTTAGAATTGCAGAGGAAACACACTTGCTTTGGATTCACCAAGTCCAAGAAGTGAGGATCATTTGTTCTTTACAGAAGTGTAGCTTCAACTGGGGTACCTGCTATGTTTATTTTTGCAAGTACTTCCCATTGAGGGTTAATTTCTGTGAAATGAGCATCAGGATCAGAAAGGAACCTCACCTTTCTCTTTATCAAACAAGAGTCCACAGTTTTGCACGAAATGTCTACTGATCTGGAGCATTTTCTACTGATTAATTAGTAAACGTTACCTCGTTGGGTGAATGTGTAGTGAATGTCTAGTGCGTATTCTACACTGCAGTTGTATAATGCACCACAAGGAAATGTCTCCAGTGGCCTTGCATGTGTTTAATTTCGGTAACAGGATTGTTTCTCAAGTGTCTTCTTCCTGAAATCTGTGATAACTTTAATCCTGATTTAGAGGAGACGAAGAGACTACAAAGTGGTTAATCTCTATCAAACACGGGTACTTCCTCCTAACTATGTGAAGTAAGTGCTTCTTTGCTTAGTGGAGATGTCCTCAAATTCCTCAGCATCAACAACGCATCACCAAAATTAGCGGGGAACACACTGGGGCCTTTGGGTAAACTGTCAGTCATCCTGGCAAAAGGCAGAAAGACCGTTGCATACTACTAAGTTGGATGTGGTGGGCCAAATAGGTTAGCTTCTAGGTGATTTTTCACATTTGCAGATTCATAGTAATTTAATGGGAGAACCATGGAATGTGCTCTCACCATGAGAGGACAAAAAAGAACCCACTTGTTCACAAACACTACAGATTGTGCTCCAATGGTTCAACAATGCCGTCCCTTCCATTAAGTATTTCAGATCATTTTTCAATGTGGAGTTGCAGAGAAAACTCACTTGCTTTGCCCAAAACATTAGGAACATCTGTCCTTTACAGAAGTGAACCTGCAACTGGGGCACCTGCTATGTTTATATTGTTAAGTGCTTCCCTGTGAGGTTCATTTTCTGTGAAAGGAGCGCCAGGGCTAGAACTGAACCTCATCGTTCATTTATCCAGCAAGAGTCTGCATTTAAGCACAAAATAGGGCTGTGGGGGAGCCTCAATGCCCCAATGGTACCTGCCAGCTTCCTGCCACCAGTGTGACCAGGCATTGCTTAATCACACATGGAACAGCGAAAAATGCTGGAACAATTCTTTCATCACTGCTCGACATTGGGCAGGAAAACAGGTGAAAAGTTTATTTTCAGTGAGCAGGAGCTGTTTTCCTGCTCCTGCCCACTGGGAGCAGACCTACTGTTTGCCCTCGCTTGGTAGGAGCTGTCAAAGCACCCACCAAGTGACAGCAAACAACTGTGTCCAGAGAATGGATACCTCGGGCATAGGGAGCCAGCCCTGAAGGGTGTTAGTGTTCAGGACCATTAAAAGCTTCTGGAGGATGGTACTCCACCTTTGTTATTGATGGGCCTACCCTGGGAGGTGGAGGTTCTTGTCCACAAATGGCCTGGAAGGGGGGCAATGCAGTCACCCTCCCCTTGGATAAATTGTCCTGGCCCAGGGGAGGTGGTGGTCCCTGGGCCATAAAGGGCCATCGAGAGGAGGTTAGTTGCCCTGCTCCTCCATTACATTTCATTGGCCTGACCCGGAGAGGTGGTGGTCCCCAGGGCAGATATCAGCCCACTGTGGGCTTAACTTTAAACAACCAAGGGAGACCGCGCTTCTTTTTCTCTCATTTGGTGGATCCACAATTTTGCAGGAAAATTTTAAAAAAAGGGCCCGATTCACAAAGGTAATCTGAGAAAAAGTTGAACTTTACCAGTCACATCTTTACTTAAGAATATCCTACTAGCCTCTCCTCCACCAGTAGGAACGGATTCAGACAATATGGCCACTAACTACCATATATGGCTAACAAGTGCCACTACCCTTCTAGCCCCATCATCTAGACACTCAAACAGTAGAAAAGTGCAATCTGAACCTTGGTACGCAAGCAAACGTAAAACTAAAAAAAGAGTGTGTAGGAATTTAGAACAAAAAAGAAGGCTGCCCTATCAGGACACAAAAAAATAGGAATACAAAAAGTCTCTCACTAATATAAAATCCTGATTCTAGAAGAAAAGTCAACCTATTTTATAAAGAAAATAAAATTAGTCAAAAACTTGTTAAAGAATTATTTAATACAGTTAAAGCCTTGTCTAATGTACTTGTGTAGGACAATTCCAATGTCAACCAACTGTCCGCAATACACTTGCGTCAACTATCCAATTGAAAGTGCTAAGTGTCTTTTTGGCTTTCACCTCTGGGAAGTTAAGCTCAAATAGGGTCGCTAGTCAATTTCAACGAAATTAAAACAAATGTCTTTTAATAACTTTTCCCCACTCATTTCTGAACAAGTATCCAACTGCTTCTGAGCACCAAATCAGGCTCTCCTGACAAACCCTGCCCCCTACAATTCTTCATCAGATAACAAAGGTAATCACTGCTCACCTCACTCCCATTCTAAATGAAATAATACACACTGGAATATTTCACAAAACCTGGAAAAAGTCTTTCTTTCTGACTTTGATAAAAATAAAGCATGAATTCATCCTTATATCCCCAAAACTATCACTCTATTTCATGCTTACCCCTCTCAGCTAAAATTATTGAGTAAACATCACTGCATTGAAACTGCCCTTATAATGGCAGTAGAAAATATAAGAAGCATCATAGATTGAGGTGACAATGTTGTCTTGATTCTTTTGGACCTCTCGGTAGCTTTCGACACAGTCAGCCATAGAATCCTTATAAGTCATCTTCACGACCTGGGAATCAGAGATACTAATCTCTTTCCTAGCCCCCTTCCTCTCACAGAGAGAACAACTAGTAGCCATAAACGACTTTGTGTCAAAATCCTTCATCATCCTTTGTGGTGTTCAACAATGCGCATCCCTGAGTCCCACACTGTTTCATCTTTACATCACTCCTCTAACCAAACTGATCAGAACTTTTGGGTTTGCAGTGGTGTTGTATGCTGACAACACCCAAATCATTCTATCAGTGTCAGGAAACCAATCCTGGACAGCTGAAAATTTCCGCAAATGCATGGAAAACATCAGCGCATGGATGAGTGACAACTGCCTAAGTCTTAACTCAGGCAAAACTGAGGTTCTGTTGTTTGGTAACAACAGCATCTTCTGGTCCCAGGATTAGAGGTATATTTGACAGGCATCTTACTTTTGGATACCAAGTGAACCAAATTGCTTCGGCTGTGTTTCCTCTCCTAAGGATCATCAGGAAAATGATGCCATTTA
Organism: Lissotriton vulgaris; assembly: GCF_964263255.1. Lineage (NCBI taxonomy): Eukaryota > Metazoa > Chordata > Amphibia > Caudata > Salamandridae > Lissotriton > Lissotriton vulgaris. Next base: position 886,004,442 of record NC_141696.1, on the reverse strand, counting down.
TCCCCAGCCATTTTCAAAAGCTTGTGGTTAAAACACTAATCTTGTCATAATTGGATTACTGCAAAGGGCTTTATTTGAACATGCAACAGAAATTACTGACAAAACATTAAACCTTGCAGAATGAAGCAGCATACCTTATTTTGGCCTTCCCAAACATCAGTCTGCCTCCACAGCATGAACCGAGCTTCACTGGCTACCCATATTGAAAATAATTACCTTTAAGGCCTTATCCATTGCCTATAAGGCTCAGCATTAATCTGGAACAGAAATTTTTATCCCGAATTTTAGACTGTATAGGATCTTCAGATCACTTTATCTTCTAATGCAAGATTTGCAATAGTCCCAATCCTCAAGAAAGCCCTTTGCGGTGGAATGCTTTCGGACTATCACTGCAAAGATTTGGAGCTCCCTTCCTCTTAACCTCAAAGAAGCACAAAATTCCTTACATTTTGAAAGATCTTGAGGATCTAGCTCTTCAATCACTAGCCTTCCTCCTCTTTCTCAAGCCGTCTTTATTCTGTATCCTTGCAAGGCAGCCCAAAGACACCTTTGGGTATTTGAGCGCTATTCAAAACATACAAACATAACATAACGTCTACAGTCGGGCCGGAATCTCCGCACTTGGGGCGGAATTTCTGCAGTCGGGCAGAATCTCAGCACCAGGGATGGAATCTCTGCAGCCGGACAGAATATCCGCATTTGGAACAGAAACTCCGGTTTAGAGCAGATGAAGTGTAATCACCTACACCTGCAGTCAATGGACACCACCTGTAAGACCTGCCCTACAAACCAAATAAAAGCAGGACACAAACAAGGCCCAGGTTTGAACAGACCACAATCCTGCATGCCTGCTCTGTGCCTTGCCACAAAAAAAAATGTCTCAGTGGAGGAAGAAAAACTGTACTGAGGAGCAGACCACCATGATCCAAGAGGTAATTGTTAGGCATCACGGTCTCCCCCCTTACAGCATCAGCGGCACACACACGGCAGCCCTATGGCAGCATTTAGTCACTGCAGTCACAGCAATTGGGGGAGGATGTCCGCACTGTAAATTACATTAAGTAGAAGTGGCAGGATGAGAAGAGGAGGGTGAAAGACAAGTATGCCATGATAGAGGTAACCAGAGTTCTCCCTGGTGTTCAATCTGGACCCCCCCTATCTCACCCCACTAGAGAAGGATGTCCTCCTCAACATACACCCCCACATGCTCCATGGGCTGCCTGTGAGTGATATCCACAATGTGGTACCAAGTAAATGTGATGACAAGAACATGGATTTGAAATGTCTGTCTGCTTTGCACCACAATTGTAACTATGGAAGTTGTCCCGAGTATGTGTAAAATGCATGTTGAGTCAAAGCCTCATGTGTCTCCTTTCATACATCACACTAAAAGTCTTAGAATACTTTGTGATGGACATTGCAAATCCCATTTCCTTAGTCCCAAACAGGGGCCAAGCCCTGCTAGTGTATTTACCTAACACTGGTAGATGGCAATAGACAAAGTGCCCCTTCCACTTAAAATTACTGTTCGCATGTAGATGCAGTGGGGAAATTTGTGAGCAGTTGCACATGTACATTTCTTGATTGCTGACTTTTCTCTGTTTTCTCCTATTGCCACATGCAGCCAGAGTACAGTCATTCACTGTAGCAGGGGTCCCTGCATCTGCTGGGAGATAACAACATGAGCCACAGCAATCCATACCACCATCACAAACTGGTATGTAAAATAGGTCAGGAGGGGCTCGAAAAGCCTACATTGTTAGCAGACAACACATGGACATATTACATTTATTCTATCAACACCCAGCTCACACGCTCCCTCTCGAATAACCCTGAAGACACCAGACTCAGCTTCCAGGAAGTAATGAAAGACGCTGCAGCCTAGATGAACAACAGCTGTCTAAAGCTCAACACGGATAATACAGAGGTCCTCGTCCCTGGACCCTCCCCCACCGCTTGGAACAACCCCTGGTGACTCTCCATCCTCGGAAACCCAACCACCCAGACGGACCATCCCCGGAACCTCAGCATCATTCTAGACTCCTCCCTCACCATGATGAGCCAGATCAATGCCGTTGCCTCCACCTGTTTCAACTCCCTCCGCATCCTCCTCAAGACCTTCAAGTGGATCCCCAGAAAGCAAAAAAGTACGTCACCCACGCACTCTTAAATAGAGGACTGGACTACGAAAACACCCTCTAAGCTGGAAATCAACAAATCCCTGCTACATAAACTCGAGACCATCCAGAACAACGCTGTCAGACTAGTCCTTGCCACCCCACGACATGAACACATGACCCAACACCTGCGAGACCTCCACTGGCTCCCCACCGAGAAGAGAGTAACTTTCAAGCTACTGACCAACGCCTACAAATTCCTCCACAACATCGGACCCAAATGCCTCAATGAAATAATCTCTTTCCACGCACCCAAAAGAAACCTCAGATCTCGCCCTAGCAGTAACCCAGGGCATCTGCAGAGCCACAGCAGGAGGAAGAGCCATCTACGTTGCAGCCAAAGCCTGGAACAAGCTCCCAGTCAACTTCAGACACTCCCCACCCTGCACACCTTCAGGAAGAGCCTCAAGGGTGGAGTCTCGTACTCTTATTTAAATTGATGCTCTCCTTATCGCGCAGCGGACGAGCGCTGCATCACTAAGCTGAGTGTATAATCCTGTTTGCTGGGGGTGTTTTGTTATCTTTTTTAATCTCGCCACAAACACTTTTTAAAAACTAAACACTTGTTTATTGCTACCTACTTGCTCTTTGAACCGCACTGCTCCCCGTTCCACCACGGGTCCTTGTCCAGGTTAGGTGGAGGGAGTACCGGCTATGACACTATCCAGCTCCCCTCTTCCGGGTTGGAGGCCAGAGAGGGAAGAGTCTCGTACTCTTATTTAAATTGATGCTCTTCTTATCGCGCAGTGGGCGCATGCAGTGGGCGTGCCGAAGGCGCATCAAAGGAAAGCCCATCAGCTCCTGTCCACCCCTGCACCGTACCCAGGGCCAACCCCCCTGTCTGTACCCCCAAAGACCTTTGTACCAAACTATTGACTTACACGTCTGAGCAGCTCAAAACAATATTTAATACCAACATACATTCTCACAGCTGCCCGGCCATTAATCTTGAGCTAATAAACTAGTCTCCTTTCTTCTGTCCCGCCTGTTCTTTTTCCTCAGACAACCATTACGATCTCTTGCCTCCACTCACCAAAGTGCAACACCCGCACCGAGAACCATCCGGTCAGCCTTTATAAACGCCCGGTCACTGCCCAAACACAAATTGGAAATTTTAAATTTCCTGGAAGATCTTAAATTGGACCTCCTCTTCATAACCAAAACCTAAGGTGACCCTTCCTGTGGCCCAGATTTCTGTATAGCAACTCTTGAGGGCTTTACTGTCAGTAGATTCGATAGAGCCTCCAAAAAAGGAGGCGGTCTGGCAATCATATACCGTGATAATTATATAGTGAGAACAGTACTCATCCCTACAACGGTTTGTGAAGCAGTCAGCTGCACTATCATGATACATCACTATTATCCTTTTAAAGGTATCCTCCTTTATCAACCTGAAGGACTGGGTTATTCTAAGACCCAGCGGTGCCAGGGAACAACACCTGAAACCTTCGTGGGTAACCTGTTCCGGCGTACAAATGACAGAGACACGGGACACTTCCTTCGGCGTCAAAGATTCGAGGTTTATTACTGCAGGGAACACAGAAGTCACAAGAAGTACAGCGTGTGTAGGTTCGAGGAGACTGCTTCAAATTGTTACTGTAGGTCGCTCCTTTTATACACATTTCTCTCATAGGTTAACATTGTACACAAAGGTTTACAACTCGGTTCCCATCATAATCTCCAGGAGGGGTTGCTTTGATGCATTCAGGGCCCGGAACATAAGTACGGAAACATTTGTTGGTTCCCAACTGTAAAACCCATCTTCCCACCATTAGTACATTCCAATTGGCAGTAAACAGATCGAAGAAGGAACAGAAAACAGGTGCAGAGGAAGACGGAAACAGTGGGGAGATTGGAAAGGGTGTAAAAGGGGTGGTATCGGGAAACACGAGCTACAGGCTTTAAAGGGACGTGCCTAATGAGATGCACGGCTGAGACAATAGAGCGACACGGCAAGATGAGCCTCGAGCGGGGCCATCTGCCTTACAGTGTCATCCCCCTCAGGAAACGTGTCTTCCGCAAGAGTCTTGGGAATCCCAGGGTCGCGAAGCGGACAGCGTCCGTTCGCTGGCTACTTGAGGGCAAGAAACAAAATGGATGCCGTATCTAAGATGGAACCCGTGGGTACAGATAGAGAAACCCACGAAACAAACGAACGGCTTAGGCTAGCACAGCGAAACTGCGCATGCCCACTAAACTCGTCATTTGCGGTTCATAGATACCAGACTCGACCATATTAGTACGAGTCGAAAACACCACTTATGATCGTTACGGAACCTCAGACGCTCCTTTTGCCCTCATGTAGGCAAGCACTAGTCGGAATCATATTCGATATTCATCAGACCATCTAGATGTTGCTGCAACATAACTCTGTCCAACTGAGCTCCTTTGGTAACAGGCGGCTGTCTCATACACGTTGTAGCACAGAGGCCACATAAGGCAGGACCACACTGCACACAAAGGCAACACGTGAACAGGAATGCTGCAACGACTCCGATGATCATCAGAATTTTCCAACCCCAAGTCGACATCAAGCCCCAAAACCACCCAAGTAGCGTCCAATCCCCTACGTCCACGTGTATGGACTCAGAGATCTTATGCAACTTTGAGATGGCTTGATAGACAGTCGGAGCGTTATCTGGAATGAAAATACAGCAGCTCGAATGGATCACTTTACATACTCCACCTCGATCTGCTAAAACAACGTCTAAAACCATACGGTTTTGTAGCGTCATAAGCCTGTCTGCCTGAAGTTCTGCGGTGATATTACCAAGGGCACTGGCAGTGATATTAGCGGTCGATTCCACCACTCGAGTCAACTGTCTCAGGTTCCTACTATTGACCATAGGCCCCCGAAATGGAAAGAAACTCTTGAAAAAGTCTCCTGCCTCTTGACCGGCAGTGTCCTCTTCGCTAATCACGCCCCTCACAACTCTAGTCTTGTGGTAGTCTGCATCAACGGTGAACGTCGGAGGCAACAAATTTGCAATATAACATGTGCCCGCAAAGTCGGAGGGCAACCACGTATACGCACGATCATGACAGACAAAGTACGTACCCTTGGCAGTCAGAAACACAGGGGTAGAGAGCATCGGCAAAACATACGTCTCGGAGCAAGCACTCTCTCCAAGATATGCTCTCGATCTTCGGCCACGACCTTTTAGACAGAAATTACCAAGGTGGGGTACGATCCATATTGGAGACGAGCTTCTAAGCTGTCTTTCACCCACGAGCGCACTATACTCAGCCTCACTCAGATCCCTATAGGCTCGCACCTCTTCCTCTGGAATGAGCGACGGCTCATAGATATCCCTATCTAGATCAGCGATTGCTATAGCCAAAGGCTTGTGGTACGGACCAGGACCAAAGTGCGGAGGACGTGGCTCTCGATTGGGGTAGGAATCTAGTGCACTGCGAAACATTGTTTGTAATGCTCGAGCTGAACCCTGGGAGCTATAAGGAAGGACCAGATATGGAATTCCCTTATCTGTGGTATGTGGCATTAACCCACACACCCAACAATTGGTAGTATTAACCACTAACTGATGCTGATGAAGGAGCTGAATGAAGGAATTATTTCTGAATTCCGCACGTCGAGCCAGTTCGTGTTGGGGTAAGATATGGAAGGAATGAGGGGACACAGTGGAGGTAGTTTGAGGTTCAGAAGTAGGAGTAGGTATGGCAGAAAGTAGGAAGTACTGTATCATATAATACACCCCACCCGCCAATAACGAGGAAACAATTAGAAACAGAAAGTACACCTGAAACATAAAGCATTTGGTACGAGTAATCTGTTGCAGTTTGAATCTTTGCGCCTGAGCTTTTTCCAAGTCCATCAGCTTTGAAAACGCCATCCCCTAAAACCGTCCGCAACCTTTCTTGATGCACTTCGTTCTGTGTAGCAGTAGTCAATCCCCAGGAGTTCCCAGGAACCGACGGTCTCTGACCTAGTGTCTAGACCTACTAACCAGAAGGAAGTACACGCGCGGCCCTACTGCTCACCTGGATGCAAGGTATTCCAATTCACAAATATATACAAAGTCTCTCAGCTGTGGAAGCAAAAACACATGTGGAAAAAAACTCAATATTTACAAAAATCACAGTTGTACGTGTGTTTAGACTGATCGTGGCAAAAGGGGAAACGTAGATGTCGAGGGACAGAAACAAAAATTTATTTGTCCTTGGTATTGGATCGCAAAGAGTAGCGGCTTCTCCCAGGACGTGTCTGTTCGTCAAACAATGGATCTGATGAGGGAACAGAGTTCTGTTGATCAGTCAATTGTTCAGATCTTGAATCTCGTGATGGCAAATGTTCAACAATGTCTTTCTGCTGCACTGAGGATTCTCCGACAGGCTGAGCATCGCTGAAAGGTACGAAAGTTTGCGATGCTTCAGTTTCAGACGAGGCAATGCCCTTCCTCACCCACGAGTCCGCTGGTAAAGGTATTGGAACCTTTTTGGTATGGGTGGCATGCACCCAGTGCTTTCGGCCTTCCAGACGAACAGCAGTTCTCGTGGCAAGGAGGACTTGGTAGGGTCCAGTAAAGCGAGGTTCGAGATTGCGTTTCCTTCCAAAGTTCCTCGTCACCACCCAGTCTCCGGGCTGGAGCTGGTGGCCTGGACCCTCCGTCTGCGTCCGCAATGCTTCAAAGACCTGTTGGTGAATTAACCTCAGTTTAGCAGTCAGAACATGAAGATAATCAATCAACATTGGGTATTCGAGATCTGAAAACACACTCGGTCTAGGGACCCCCCAAACATTCGCAGGACGGCCGAACACTATTTCGTAGGGACTGAGCCCTACTCTGGAGTGTACAGTCGCCCTTGTTGACAACAGAGCCAGAGGCAAAGCGTCAGGCCACGAGAGACCAGTCGTAGCCTGAATCTTCGCTAGTTTTAGTTTAAGGGTGCCATTATACCCTTCGACTAAACCCGCTGACTGGGGATGATTTGCGCTATGGAATTTTTGAGTAATTCCAAGGCCCTTACACACATTCTTCATCACACTCCCCACAAACTCACTTCCGTTATCAGACCATACAATCCGTGGCATTCCGTACCGAGGAAAGTATTCCTTCAGTAGGATTTTCGCAGTGGACAGAGCAGTATTGTCTTTGAGAGGGTAGGCTTCAATCCATCGGGAGAATGCGCAAAACACCACTAAAACGTACTTCAGGTTATTGCATCGCTCCATATGGATGAAGTCTAGCTGAATTACTTCAAAGGGACATGAAGGGGGAGCAAAATGGCCAGGAGGTGTAGGGGTTCCCTTACCAGGATTGTACAACATACATATCATGCAATTCTTAACCAATCTCTCAGCACATTTAATAATACCGTCATTCTTCCACACAGGGGACAACAACTTGCAGATACCTTTTGCACTGATATGCGCTAACCCGTGTGCCATTGTCACAACAGCTAGCACATACGCATCTGGCAACATCCATCTCTTATGCTCCGACAAATCAATCCAACAACCATTCGCATCCAACTTTCCCGTACTCTCTTTCCACTTCATCTTTTCAGTCTCGGTGGCCTCGTTCTGAATCGCTTTCACACTCTCAATAGTGTCCTCACACATACTAGTTTCTGCAGGCCACCTAACCGAACTCATCACATACATTCTCGTGCTAAGGTTCCGGGCAGTCTCCTTAGCAATCTCATCCGCAAACGCATTCCCACGGCCAACATCATCCGTCACCTTACGATGCGCACTACATTTAACAATCGCTACCTGCTTAGGCAATGTAAGTGCATCCAAAAGATCATTCACAAGCTGTCCATGCTGTATCTTAGTACCATGCGACGTCATAAAACCTCTCTCTCTCCACAATCGTCCAAAGCTATGAGCGACGCCAAAAGCATATTGGCTATCGGTAAACACATTCACACGTTTCCCTTTCGACAACACACACGCTCTAGTCAAAGCGATCAGCTCTGCAGCTTGGGCAGAATTCTGATTCAATCTCGCAGTCTCCACAACAGTATTCAAAGTTACCACAGCATACGCAGTCGTCACATCACCACTCGGCAATTTGAAACATGAACCATCCACATACAAGGTCCCATCGGGATCTTGCAAAGGAGTGTTTTTAAGGTCCACACGACCTTTTGTTTCCTCCTCAGTCCGCAAGTAGCAGTCATGAGGTGTTACTTCATCTGATTCCATACTAATTGGCAACAAAGTTGCCGGGTTCAGGACGTTACAGCGTTTTATTTGAATATGACTTGCCAAAAGCGTCAACTCATACCCAGACAACCTTGCACTCGTCAAGTGCTGAGTTTTCGTACGATTCAAAAGAGTGTCAACTGCATGCGGAACCATCACCGTAAGCATATTATCCATGACCAACCGTGCAGATTGTCGGATGGACACCGCAGCTGCCGCTGTTGCCCTCAGACAACACGGCAATGCTCTAGCTACTGGGTCCAAGGTCGAGGAAAAATATGCACATGGACGCTGCTTGCCACCAAAAGGTTGCGTCAAAACACTCAACGCACAACCTTCCCTCTCGTGCACGTATAATGTAAACGGCTTGTTGTAGTCAGGGGTGCCTAACACAGGAGCCGAACACAATGCGTCACGCAATTCAGAAAAACTTTTCTGACATTATTCCGTCCATGGCAAAGGAGTTGGAACGTCCTTGCATGTAAGAGCTACCAATGGTTTCGCTAGTAATGAAAAATTTGGAATCCACTGCCTGCAGTATGACGTGATACCTAAAAAGGCACGCACATCTCTCTGAGTTGTTGGCACAGTCATTCGCGCAATCGCTGCAATTCTCTCTGGGGTCAACCTTCTTCCCTCCTTTGACAATAAGTGACCTAGATAGGTTACTTCTTGACAACAATATTGTAGTTTAGAAGGTGACACCTTGTGATGTAAGTCACAGAGATGTTGCAACAACGACACCGTTGCAATTTTACAGATGTCCTGAGTGTCTGCGGCCACCAATAGGTCGTCGACGTATTGGATCAAGGCTGCACCAGCCGGCAACACAAATGCATCAAGTTGGCCCTTCAGGGCTTGACTGTATATCGATGGACTCTCACAGTAGCCCTGAGGAGCACGTTTAAACCGGAAGCTGCGGCCTCCAAGAGAGAAACCGAAAAGGTCTCTACTCTCTTCAGCAATCGGAATGCTGAAGAACGCATTCTTCAGATCGATCACTGAAAACCAAGATGCAGAAGCAGAATCAGAGTCAGTAGAGCCGTAATGTCAGGCACCACAGGGAACTGAGGAATCACAATTTTATTCACCTCCCGTAAATCGATAACAAAACGATAAACAGGTGGTTTCGAAGGGTCAGTACGTTTCAAAATGGGCAGTACAGGGCTGTTGTACACGTTTCCCCGTGTCTCCTCGATAACGTCTTTCTCAATCAAATCGTAGATGATGGCTAACAATGCTCGTTCACCATCAAGGGAGATACGATACTGGGGAATACGTGGCAGTCGCACGTTAGATTTCAAGTGAACAACATAAGGAGAGATGTCAAGCAGGCCCACGTCATTGGGACCTGTTGCCCACAAAGATGTAGGAAGCGAGCTCAATTCCAGTGGAAGCTTATCGAGAGACAAGTACATTGGAGAGATAACTCTCTCACCCAAAGTAAGCTTTACTCCCGCAGGAGAACAATACAAAGTCGCATACAGACGTTTCAGCAAATCCAGACCCAAAAGATTTTCACCACAACCAGTGGTCAAAATCAGCAGAGCTTGCAGCTCACGAGGCCCAATGGTAAGAGGCAAAGGGCGTGAAACTGGATTGCCAACGGGGGCGCCAGAGAATCCAACGGAAACATTTGTTAAGCCAGACAAAGGTGCGCCAGGGAGTTTCGAATGCATGATGGAACTTTTCGCTGCACCAGTGTCCAACAGAAAAGGCTCAACGACGCCCGAGGTGGCAACTGCGACGTAAGGCCCTCTCTGATCAACCGGAACTGATACTACTCCCTCTCCTTGTCTATGGCTGTCCTAGTAATTACCGTCGTTAGTTTCCTGATCGACGTAATAATCATCTACATTGTACTGCGCAGATCTACCTTGCGATGATCCACGTTGATCAAAACAATTGTTTGAATCTGTCGAATTATCTGAACGATCATTTTGAGTACCCCGACCCCGACCACGTGATGCCTGTTGCGGACCACTACGACCTCCTCTAGACGCACTGCCACTATTTCGATCACGTAAGACTGGACAATCGAATTTCAAATGACCCTCCTGTCTACAATAAGCACACTGATTGTACCCCAACGAAGATCTCTGCATAGAGGAGTCATTTCGAGATTGCGGTCTATTAGACTGAGACTGCGATCGATTACGCTGTTGCGAATCATTCTGATTCGAACGCGGAGGATACGCCTGCTGCAACAACACTTTAGTTTTGAGTTCTTTGGTCTTCTTATCAGCGCGATCATTCTCTTCTTTCTCCCTATTCTCATAATACTGCGCCATAGCCAATATTTGAGCAGAAGTAGAAACGGCCCACGCGCTCTCAGAATTTTTCAACTTGTTGCTCAAGTCAGGCAACAAGTTAGAGACAAATTTGTCCACGAACAACCTCTGACCACCCTCGGTACCCATATCCTGACCACTATGATCGATGAATGCCTCCTCAAATCTCGTAAAGAAATCAGAAACACTCTCGTCCTTCTTCTGTTTGCAAGCAGACAACTTATCCCAATTCACTTTCATGGCTGGCATAAGCGTTTTCATTAGGGTAATGATTCTCTGAGGGAGAGCGGTAATAAGCTGTTCAGGTTTAGCCCCACCAATTTGTTGTGTATCTGCCGCAATAAGAGCAGCCCAATCACCACCTAATTCTGCTGCATGGTTTTCTTGCCGGATCTTTGCCCATACCGGTTGCGGAACGATATTGCCAAACAGCATGTCAATATCGGCAAGATTCATTATCGTAGCGTCTACGAGCTGCGATAATTCTTTATAATACCCTGCAGGATTTTTGCGAGGGTCAGGCAAAGATTGCTTTACCTGCAAAACTTCTGATCGTTTCCAAGGGAGATGGATCCACACTCTCTGGAAATGCGTAAAAATCGGTGGAACTTGAGCATTATCACCTGGCATCCACACTGGTGGAACTTCACGCATGGGATACTGACCAGGTGCTTCTAACGGCCCCTCAATGTCTTCTACGAACAATGCTCGTGGCATTAGAGAAGGACAAAAAGATAACAGCTGCTCAGCAGCGCGTCGGACATTAGAACCTACTATCATTCCGCTCGAAAACTGAAGCTGTAGATCAGTCAAAGCAGTCATTACATCGTCAGATGCATCAGCCGATATTTGGTCACGCAAAACCTTGCACATTTCTTCAAAAACATATCTTTGTGTCGGTATATTGAATTGACCAAACGTATTCAATACCGAACGTGGAGGATTCCTAATGGGGTATTGCATCCAAGCCATCGCCATATTATACAGCGCGGCTCGTTCCCTATTACCGGGAAGCTGACTACGTCTTTGAGGACCGTCCGAACCAGCGGACTCAGAAATAGGTCCAAGGGAATTGGAAAAGTTAGCAGCAACTAAAGGAGTACGACGTCGGATAGATGGAGAAGTATAGCATAAGGGATTAACAAGAGAGGAGTCAGAAACAGAAGGAACGGTAGGAGTAAGTAGAACAGGAGCAGCAGCGGGAGCAGGAGTATGAGGAAGTACAAGCGGAGGAGCAGTAGGAACAGAAGTAGGCAAGGGAGCAGGAACAGTCGGGAGAACGGGAACAGGTTGAGGAACAGGTTGAGGAACAGGTACAGGAACAGGTACAGGAGGAACCACAGGAGTCGTGGTACCCTGTGCGTACGGAGGTGGTGACTTCAGAAGATAGGACAGTAAAGGATCCTCAACTGATTCCTCTTTCTTATCCGACTCCGTCGGCAAAGCAGGATAACATTTATCTACAGACATGCGCTGAAGTCTATCGAAAACTTCCTTTTCCTTTTCCTCCTTATCTCGCTGAAATTGCTCCGCTTTTCTTACCGTGGTAGCAACTCCATCTCTCTGATTACGTTTGAACAGTCTGATTTCTCTCTGTTTGGCTTCTTTACGCCATAACCGAAAAGCATCAAACATGGCCGGCCTTGATTTTTTCTTAAACAATTTAGCCTCAAGATTGTCTAATATCGGGGTCTCGAAGCTACCATGAGGTGGCCAACTAAGGACACCATCCTTTTTAGTATAGCGAATCCAATATTCATTAAAGGTAATCGGACCTAACCCGTGCTTACTATAGAGCTCATAAGTTGGAGTTCCAACCGGAGGTATCGGACACGAGTCCTCCAGTCGGGAATCCGTACCACAACGTCTAAAACAACCGAACAAAGTACTGCGACCAGGCATCTTGCACACTAGCCGAGTTTCACAAACTTCAAGGGTTACGGGATTTACCAAGTCCCTGCAAAGAGCAAAAACCCTCGTTTTTTGGCGGCTGCAGACGTCAAATATCACAACAAAGAACCAAGTACTAAGAACCACAAATGCAATGGAATCATGCAACAACTAAGCAACCACAACTAAGGACTCTGGGAGCGACCCACAAATACTTAACTCAAAGATCGATGGCGTCACCAGGAAGGCCCGTCAATCGTCTTGCTGTACCAAGGTCTACGCCAGGCGCCAAAACAGGTCTACAGTCAGGGCAGCAGTCCGTCGCAGCCGCCAGGAGGCGGGAATCTTCACGGGAAAAGTCGTCGGGCCACTTATTTCGACAACAGAATCGATGAAGCGGGGTGCACCTTCCCTCGGAGATTTCACACGAAGTTCCTCACGATTGTCGGGCTTGGACCGGTACCACTGATGCAGCCCCACGTTGGGCGCCAACTGAAGGACTGGGTTATTCTAAGACCCAGCGGTGCCAGGGGACAACACCTGAAACCTTCGTGGGTAACCTGTTCCGGTGTACAAATGACAGAGACACGGGACACTTCCTTCGGCGTCAAAGATTCGAGGTTTATTACTGCAGGGAACACAGAAGTCACAAGAAGTACAGCGTGTGTAGGTTCGAGGAGACTGCTTCAAATTGTTACTGTAGGTCGCTCCTTTTATACACATTTCTCTCATAGGTTAACATTGTACACAAAGGTTTACAACTCGGTTCCCATCGTAATCTCCAGGAGGGGTTGCTTTGATGCATTCAGGGCCCGGAACATAAGTACGGAAACATTTGTTGGTTCCCAACTGTAAAACCCATCTTCCCACCATTAGTACATTCCAATTGGCAGTAAACAGATCGAAGAAGGAACAGAAAACAGGTGCAGAGGAAGACGGAAACAGTGGGGAGATTGGAAAGGGTGTAAAAGGGGTGGTATCGGGAAACACGAGCTACAGGCATCAAAGGGACGTGCCTAATGAGATGCACGGTTGAGACAATAGAGCGACACGGCAAGATGAGCCTCGAGCGGGGCCATCTGCCTTACAGTGTCATCCCCCTCAGGAAACGTGTCTTCCGCAAGAGTCTTGGGAATCCCAGGGTCGCGAAGCGGACAGCGTCCGTTCGCTGGCTACTTGAGGGCAAGAAACAAAATGGATGCCGTATCTAAGATGGAACCCGTGGGTACAGATAGAGAAACCCACGAAACAAATGAACGGCTTAGGCTAGCACAGCGAAACTGCGCATGCCCACTAAACTCGTCATTTGCGGTTCATAGATACCAGACTCAACCATATTAGTACGAGTCGAAAACACCACTTACGATTGTTACGGAACCTCAAACCTCTAGACTCCCGAACAGAATTTCTATCCTGTATGGGTTGTCTATTAGAGTCAGTGGCTGGAGAAAGCAACTTCTCCATCTTTGGAGACTTCAATTTCCATCCTGAAGTCCTTGAAGACCAAGACACCTTAGCCCTCCTGGCTGAAATTGATGCAGTAGGCTTTACTCACTTAGTCTCATCCCCCACTCACTCTGCGGGCCACACTTCAGATGGCCTTTTTTCTAACCATCAGCAACTTACCCTAGGAGATATTATCCCCATTCCCTGGACGGACCATTGTGCAGTCCTTTTTGAAATCCAATCTAAAACCACCCCTGTTTTGCTCACCAAATCTACTTCCTTCAAGCACTTTAAAGCATGGGGCAACATTGACTTGCAAGAATTCAAATCCATACTACTCGCCTCCCAGCTAGTTGTTCCTTCTGACCCTGATTTGGCAGCCACCTTTTATACCAATTGGATTTCTGATGCTGTCAATACGACGGTCCCTACTAAAAAAAGGTCTAATAACAGGGCCATGTTGTCTGCCCCTTGCTTCTTAGAAACCCTCAGGCTCAAGAAACAAATTTATAGACGCCAAGAGCATTGCTGGCGCTTAGATTACGATCCTGTTCAAAAGCGTCACTATAAACAGGCTTTGTTCAAATATAAACAACTCCTGGTTACAGAAAAATGTACATTCTATCATAAACAAATAGAATCAGCACAAAATTTGGTTAAGCACCTATGTCAGGTAGTCACTCGGGTATCTGGACAAGGTCCTTCTACCGCCATAGTTGCCTCTCAAAACCTTTATAACTCACTGGCGACTTATTTCCAAGAAAAAGTCAGTAACATTTATTCCAACTTCACAACTCACAACTCTAGTGACACTCTTCCAGAAGTTTCCCAAGAATATATAAATTGCTCTGGCAATGTCATAGCTACATCCATAGACAAAAACCCTGCTCCTTCGCTGCAAGAATTCAACCAGGTCTCTCCAGACTTGATCTCACACTTACTCACCACCATCAATTCGGGATCCCCTGATGATCTCTGGCCTCCGTCTACCGTCAAGCTGTTCCCTGATATAATAGGCACCAACTTAGCCGAGATCTTTAAAGTGATGTTTAAAACTGGCACATATCCCTCTATATTGAAAAAGACTGTCATCAAGCCCCTTATCAAAAAGAGTAATTTGGATCCATCAGATGTCACTAGTTACAGACCCCTAGCTTGTCTCCCCTTTCCAGCTAAGATCGTCAAAAAGGTCATGAATGTCCAGTTATCAGACTTTATTGATCAAAACAATTGCCTGGATGAATCCCAGTTTCGATTCAGAAGAAGACATGGCACAGAAACTGCTCTTATCAGGGCCTCGGATGAAATCAGGAAAATACTAGATGGAGGAGGGGCTGTTGTCCTGATTTTGCTGGATCTCTCTGCGGCTTTCGACACGGTTGATCATGTGACCCTGATCGAGCGTGTTGCGGCCATCGGGATTTCCCACAGGGCCAAGGCCCTTCTGTCTTCTTTGCATTCTAACCAATCACAGTCAGTTACTTTTGGTAACTTTAATTCAACGTCATTTGCCTTGCCATGTGGTGTGCCTTAGGGATCCTCGCTGAGTCCGACCTTCCTTAACATTTATGTGTCTGACTTGGCGAGGGTCATTAAATCCCACCACCTGGACATAACATTATATGCAGACGACACGCAACTGGTCCTGGCAGTTAACAACAACGGTGCTAAAATGGCGCACAGCTTCCAACAGGCAATGTTTGCAATTAGTACTTGAATGGCAGATAATTGCCTTAAATTAAATTCCAATAAGACAGAAGTTATGATTTTCAGCAACCTCTTCCCTGTCTGGTCCCCCACTTGGTGGCCAGCAGAAATGGGATCACCTCTGTCACCAGTTGCAAAGGTAAGAAATTTGGGGGTTATCTTCGACAATAAACTGTCATTCATGCACCATGCAAATACAGTTGTTTCTTCATCCTTCTTCATCATCAAAATGATAAAGAAACTCCTTCCCTATCTTCCAAGCTCGGCCGCGAATACCTTTATCAGTACAATAGTCAATGTCTCAGATCGACTACTGTAACAGGCTTTTCATTTATGCTCAGGAAAGAGTTTTAAAGAAGTTGCAATTGGTGCAGAATGCAGCAGCTAGACTACTCACAAGTACCCCCAAATTCAAACCAAGCTCCAACATTGTTCGACAGCTTCATTGGCTACCTGTTAGAAACAGAGCCAAGTTCAAAGCTTTGTGCATCGCCTTTAAAGCAATGCATACCTCTGGACCTGCGTTTTTAAAAATATGACTATGCCCCTATACCCCCTCAAGATGTTAACGCTCTTCTTCAGCAAAACTCCTGACGTTACCGTGGACAAAAAAAGCCTCATGGGGCGACAGATCTTTCTTAGTTGCCACTACCAAACTTTGGAACAGTTTTCCGCCCCATATCAAGACAAGTCCATCCTTACTCACATTCAGGAAGCAAATAAAAATCTGGCTCTTTAATCAATAGTCACTGTTTCCCTGCTAGCACAAACGATAGCGCAGAGACACCTACGGGTATTTGTGCACTTAATAAATCTGACTCTAAATGTATGGCAAGTAAGGGCAGTTTGTACATAATAGACTATATGTGTAATATGAAGCGGAGTAGCCACAACTGGATCGTAAGTCCTTAAGATGAAAACTTTCAAGCAAAATCCCATGGCCCAAAATTTATGGAAATTGATGTGGGTGAGGGTTGCGCTGATGCCAGTTGTGTTGTGTTTGAGGAGGGGTTTATGGGTAGCTAAGGTGGATGTAGAGGAGTTGAAATATATGCATGTGGTAGCTGAACTGCACCTCATAAATCCAATGTAGGCGGCAACCGCCCAAGCTTTTACACTTTACCACGATGGGTAATACTAGTCAAATGTTGTATGTCAGCTTTCCTCCTCTTCTACCATATTCTCATAAATAAGCCACAGGTTACATACATGAGTTTAGGATGTGTGCTGTACAAGACCTCATCCAGTGACAGCTAAAATCTATCATGCTGCCATGCATGTATAATGGGAATACAGGTCATACAAAGATTGCACAGAAAACATGTGATCTCCCAGTCCTAAATGGGCAATGAGACTCCGGGGGAGGGAGGCACAAATGTTCCCCAAAATGTTCCTGACTATTAGACAGCTCACATACTAATTGCAATGCAGATATGATCTGATGTGGAAAGGAGAAACTAGTCTGCATGTTGAGGTACACTCCTTTAGATTTGTCAACAGACCACATCATACTTATAATGAATAATAGGCATAACCATGAAGGTGTATCCAAAGGTAGGTGGAGGTGTTCACTCTAATTTCCCCCTTCCTTCAAATAGCAGTTACCTTCTAATTCATGGTTGTCTTTTAACATGATATCTTATTGATGTCAGTTATGTGTGCAGGTAACAGCTGGCATCTGCTGCTGGTCACCATGGGGCTCGCATGTAAAGATTAGGAGGAAATGCTGCAGCATATTGGCCAGAAACAGCATATCACTGACCTATATCAATGACATATACATGTTAACTCATTTTTCTAATCCTTTGTAACTGAATATAGACATATGTGTCTCATTGCAGCTGCTGGCAGGATATGCTCAGTGCTGCAGACAACACCAATCCCGGCGTATGTGAGAGATCCTGGCTGCAGCAGTCAAACCCACTCGCATCTGTCCGTCAGCTAAGCACACCATGAAGTGTTCCCAATTATGGATTAAAAAATCATTCAGAAGATCTAAATCCTTGGGAAGGGCTTTAGCAGATGCATTCCCTTCTGAATAGCATCTGTAGTTGTTATGTAAAAAGTTATATACACACTCAATCAGTAATGTATGTGTCAAATGTGTCTGTTTGCATATTAGTCATGCTGATCATTAAGTATGGTGTCACTTCCTTCTCACGATGCTGGATCAAGGACCACATCTTCTGCTACACCTACAAGGAGCCAGGTTCAGCAGTTGGCATCAGGGAGGATCTCAAAGCAACACAGATCTGTGGCTGGAGCTGATGAGTTTGCTTGTGCATTATACATCTCCATTTAGCACCTCAGTGCTATGGTGTTAGCTGTCAAGTGTAGTTGTACCCAAATCAGGTCATATGTACATCACCCGTTAGTGCAAAGTACATTAGAATCAACCCTTGTGTAGCACCATATCATATACTAGGTCAATTACTTATCCTGTTGCAGCCTCTGTCTTCCAGGTGCTGAGGACAATGAGGACACTGGACCTTCTACCAGTGGAGTATGATGGGCAATTGAAGGGGAGAACTCTTTACTCTTACAAACAGCCATTTCAGCTGCCAGTAATGAACAAGAGGAGGAGGAGGAGGAAGTACAGAGGAGGCAAATGAATTGGAGGATGATGCAGACTATCTGGCCCTTCATACAGAGGATGAGGATGAGGATGTCTTGACCATAATATTAGGTCCACTGGGCAAAATGTCTAAGGCCACCCCCACTCCGACCAGTAAAGTGCCTCATTATCCGAAGCCCAGGTTTGCTTGTTCTGCTTTGCTAAAAGTTGAGTCTAATAATTTAATATTCCTTCACAACAGCAGAGAGTTTAGTGCCGTATTTTGCCTTCCAGAACTGCTTAGTTGGTGCTGTTCCCTGGTGAGCAGTTATCGCTAATTGTTACAGCTATCTTGACTGGATAAATACCAAATGAGCCACTGTTGGGAATTTGTGTGTATGTGGGCCCCTTTGGAGAAGTTGGTATCAGTGTTGAGTGAGACAAGAATCTCAAAGTTTGTCTTTACTCCATGTCACATGATTATCTGTCTTAATCCGAACCCAAATTCACAAAAGGCATGCCAGCTACAGCATCCAACACCCAAAGGTGTTGAACCGCACTGCTCTCCGGTCCACCACGGGTCCTTGTCCCGGTTGCGTGGAGGGAGTACCGGCTACAACACTATCCAGCTCTCCTCTTCCGGGTTGGAGGCCGGAGAGGGAAGAGTCTTGTACTCCTATTTAAATTGTTGCTCTCCTTATCGCGCAGTGGACGCATGCAGCGGGCGCGCCTAAGGCGCACCAAAGGCAAGCCCATCTGCTCCCGTCCACCCCTTAACCGTACCCAGGGCCAACCCCTCTGTCGGTACCCCAAAAGACCTTTGTACCAAACCATTGACTTACACGTCTGAGCAGCTCAAAACAATATTTATTACCAACATACATTCTCATAGCTGTCTGGCCATTAATCATGAGCTAATAATAGCAGTCTCCTTTCTTCTGTCCCACCTGTTCTTTCTCCTTAGACAGGGTCAGACTGATTTGCATATGGCCATGTCTGAACTGGGGTGGCTGAGTGAGCTAAAGAATGGTGATGGATTAAACCCAGATCAGTTGACTGGGGGTGAGTGTTTGATTTGCCCAAACGCTCCGTCCATCATCCCCTTTTGTATCGCTTTGTTCGCCCTAAGTTGTCAGGGTATGCTCAGACATGAGTCCCTTGCTCACTTGGCCACTGGATTCAAGATAGCCTGGCTGATGAGGATTATGAATCCGAAACAGGTTCCAGGATGCTTGTTTCCGGTCCAAGGAAGACATGGCTTGGTAGTTCGGGTGGGCTGTTCCCATGAGGCACAGGGTCAGACTGATTTGCATATGGCCATGTCTGAACTGGGGTGGCTGACTGAGCTAAAGAATGGTGATGGATTGAACCCAGATCCGTTGACTGGAGGTGAGTGTTTGATTTGCTCAAAGGCTCCGTCCATCATCCCCTTTTGTATTGCTTTGTTCGCCCAAAGTTGGCAGGGTATGCTCAGACGTGAGTCCCTTGCTCACTTGGCCACTGGATTCAAGATAACCTGACTGATGAGGATAATGAATCCGAAACCGGTCCCAGGGTGCTTGTTTCCTGTCCAGGGAAGACATGGCTTGGCAGTTCGGGCTGGACTGTTCCCATGAGGCACAGGGTCAGACTGATTTGCATATGGCCATGTCTGAACTGGGGTGGCTGAGTGAGCTAAAGAATGGTGATGGATTAAACCCAGATCAGTTGACTGGGGGTAAGTGTTTGATTTGCTCAAACGCTCCGTTCATCATCCCCTTTTGTATCGCTTTGTTCGCCCTAAGTTGGCAGGGTATGCTCAGACGTGAGTCCCTTGCTCACTTGGCTAATGGATTCAAGATAGCCTGGCTGATGAGGATCATGAATCCCAAACCGGTCCCAGGATGCTTGTTTCTGATCCAAGGAAGACATGGCTTGGCAGTTCGGGCTGGACTGTTCCCATGAGGCACAGGGTCAGACTGATTTGCATATGGCCATGTCTGAACTGGGGTGGCTGAGTGAGCTAAAGAATGGTGATGGATTAAACCCAGATCAGTTGACTGGGGGTAAGTGTTTGATTTGCTCAAACGCTCCGTTCATCATCCCCTTTTGTATCGCTTTGTTCGCCCTAAGTTGACAGGGTATGCTCAGACGTGAGTCTCTTGCTCACTTGGCCACTGGATTCAAGATTACCTGGCTGATGAGGACTATGAATCCGAAACCGGTCCCAGGATGCTTGTTTCGGGTCCAGGGAAGGCATGGCTTGGCAGTTCGGGCTGGACTGTTCCCATGAGGCACAGGGTCAGACTGATTTGCATATGGCCATGTCTAAACTGGGGTGGCTGAGTGAGCTAAAGAATGGTGATGGATTAAACCCAGATCTGTTGACTAGGGGTGAGTGTTTGATTTGCTCAAATACTCCGTCCATCATCCCCTTTTGTATCGCTTTGTTCGCCCTAAGTTGACAGGGTATGCTCAGACGTGAGTCCCTTGCTCACTTGGCCACTGGATTCAAGATAGCCTGGCTCTATGAGGATTATGAATCCGAAACCAGTCCCAGGATGCTTGTGTCCGGTCCAGGGAAGACATGACTTGGCAGTTCGGTCTGGACTGTTCCCGTGAGGCACAGGGTCAGACTGATTTGCATATGGCCATGTCTGAACTGGGGTGGCTGAGTGAGTTAAAGAATGGTGATGGATTAAACTCAGATCAGTTGACAGGGGGTGAGTGTTTGATTTGCTCAAACGCTCCGTCCATCATCCCCTTTTGTATCGCTTTGTTCGCCCTAAGTTGGCAGGGTATGCTCAGACGTGAGTCCCTTGCTCACTTGGCCACTGAATTCAAGATAGCCTGGCTGATGAGGATTATGAATCCGAAACCGGTCCCAGGATGCTTGTTTCCAGTCCAGGGAAGACATGGCTTGGCAGTTTGGGCTGGACTGTTCCCATGAGGCACAGGGTCAGACTGATTTGCATATGGCCATGTCTGAACTGGGGTGGCTGAGTGAGTTAAAGAATGGTGATGGATTATACCCAGATCAGTTGACTGGGGGTAAGTGTTTGATTTGCTAAAATGCTCCGTTCATCATCCCCTTTTGTATCGCTTTGTTCGCCCTAAGTTGGCAGGGTATGCTCAGACGTGAGTCCCTTGCTCACTTGGCTACTGGATTCAAGATAGCCTGGCTGATGAGGATTATGAATCCGAAACAGGTCCCAGGATGCTTGTTTCTGATCCAAGGAAGACATGGCTTGGCAGTTTGGGCTGGACTGTTCCCATGAGGCACAGGATCAGACTGATTTGCATATGGCCATGTCTGAACTGGGGTGGCTGAGTGAGCTAAAGAATTGTGATGGATTAAACCCAGATCAGTTGACTGGGGGTGAGTGTTTGATTTGCTCAAACGCTACTTCCATCATCCCCTTTTGTATTGCTTTGTTCGCCCTAAGTTGACAGGGTATGCTCAGACGTGAGTCTCTTGCTCACTTGGCCACTGGATTCAAGATAACCTGGCTGATGAGGACTATGAATCCGAAACCGGTCCCAAGATGCTTCTTTCCGGTCCAGGGAAGGCATGGCTTGGCAGTTCGGGCTGGACTGTTCCCATGAGGCACAGGGTCAGACTGATTTGTATATGGCCATGTCTAAACTGGGGTGGCTGAGTGAGCTAAAGAATGGTGATGGATTAAACCCAGATCAGTTGACCAGGGGTGAGTGTTTGATTTGCTCAAATGCTCCGTCCATCATCCCCTTTTGTATCGCTTTGTTCGCCCTAAGTTGACAGGGTATGCTCAGACGTGAGTCCCTTGCTCACTTGGCCCCTGGATTCAAGATAGCCTGGCTGATGAGGATTATGAATCCGAAACCGGTCCCAGGATGCTTGTTTCCGGTCCAGGGAAGACATGACTTGGCAGTTTGGTCTGGATTGTTCCCATGATGCACAGGGTCTGACTGATTTGCATATGGCCATGTCTGAACTGGGGTGGCTGAGTGAGCTAAATAATGGTGATGGATTAAACCCAGATCAGTTGACTGGGGGTGAGTGTTTGATTTGCTCAAACGCTCCGTCCATCATCCCCTTTTGTATCACTTTGTTCGCCCTAAGTTGGCAGGGTATGCTCAGACGTGAGTCCCTTGCTCACGTGGCCACTGGATTCAAGATAGCCTGGCTGATGAGGATTATGAATCCGAAACCGGTCCCAGGATGCTTGTTTCCAGTCCAGGGAAGACATGGCTTGGCAGTTTGGGCTGGACTGTTCCCATGAGGCACAGGGTCAGACTGATTTGCATATGGCCATGTCTGAACTGGGGTGGCTGAGTGAGCTAAAGAATGGTGATGGATTAAACCCAGATCAGTTGACTGGGGGTGAGTGTTTGATTTGCTCAAACGCTCCGTCCATCATCCCCTTTTGTATAGCTTTTTCCTTAGACAACCATTACAATCTCTTTCCTCCACTCACCAAAGTGCAACGCCCGGCATCTGTAGTTGTTATGTAAAACGTTATATACACACTCAATCAGTAATGTATGTGTTAAATGTGTCTGTTTGCATATTAGTCATGCAGATCATTAAGTATGGTGTAACTTCCTTCTCACGCTGTTGGATCGAGGACCACATCGGCTGCTACAGCCACAAGGAGCCAGGTTCAGCAGTTGGCATCAGGGAGGATCTCAAAGCAACACAGATCTGTGGCTGGAGCTGATGAGTTTACTTGTGCATTATACATCTCCATTTAGCATCTCAGTGCTATGGTGTTAGCTGTCAAGTGTAGTTGTACCCAAATCAGGTCATATGTACATCACCCGTTAGTGCAAAGTACATTAGAATCAACCCTTGTGTTGCACCATATCATATAAGGTCAATTACTTATCCTGTTGCTGCCTCAGTCTTCCAGGTGCTGAGGACACTGAACCTTCTACCAGTGGCGTATGATGGGCAATTGAAAGGGACAACTCATTACTCTTACAAACAGCCATTTCAGCTGCCAGTAATGAACAAGAGGAGGAGAAGGAGGAAGTACAGAGGAGGCAAATGAATTGGAGGATGATGCAGACTATCTCGCCCTTCATACAGAGGATGAGGATGTCTTGACCATAATATTAGGTCCACTGGGCAAAATGTCTAAGGCCACCCCCGCTCCGACCAGCAAAGTGCCTCATTATCCGAAGCCCAGGTTTGCTTGTTCTGCTTTGCTAAGAGGTGAGTCTAATAATGTAATATTCCTTCACAACAGCAGAGAGTTTAGTGCCACATTTTGCCTTCCAGAACTGCTTAGTTGTTGCTGTACCCTGGTGAGAAGTTATCGCTAATTGTTACAGCTATCTTGACTGATTAAATACCAAATGAGCCACTGTTAGGAATTTGTGTGTATGTGGACCACTTTGGAGAAGTTGGTATCAGTGTTGAGAGAGACAAGAATCTCAAAGTTTGTCTTTACTCCATGTCACATGATTATCTGTCTTAATCTGAACCCAAATTCACAAAAGGCATGCCAGCTACAGCATCCAACACCCAAAGGTGTTGAACCGCACTGCTCTCAGGTCCACCACGGGTCCTTGTCCCAGTTGCTTGGAGGCAGTACCGGCTACAACACTATCCAGCTCCCCTCTTCCGGGTTGGAGGTCGGAGAGGGAAGAGTCTTGTACTCTTATTTAAATTGAGGCTCTTCTTATCGCACAGTGGACGCATGCAGCGGGCGCGTCGAAGGTGCACCAAAGGCAAGCCTCTCATTCACACACTGGACAGTGTCTGTACCATTCCTCACCCCATTCACTCAGCAATTATAAGGCCCTTGGTTCACCAGTAATGGTGCTGCCAGTGCAGTTTTACATACAAATGCATGTGTGAGATGCTTGTCCCCCGGTGACTTCCAAAAACTACAGGTCCCAGAATACACTCTGTTCAATGCATTATACGTGCTACAGTGAGCATTTGGCCTCATAATGACTGCTGCATTTGCACAGATTAGGTAAAAGGAAACATGTGACACCTGATAGTACAGATCTGTCACCCCTCCCATCATACTTTCAGGCACATATTTTAGTTAATGCACTTAACAGCTCTCTGCTGCTCATGCTACTCCAGCTGAGCATGAAGGGTCAGCCAGGCTGCCCTCAGGACCCTCCTGTTCAGTGGCGAGATACGGGCCGGGCACATGGTTTTGGGAGGACTGGCCCAACAGTCATCCCGGACCAACGTTTTAAGTTCTCCCAGCGCCGGACATATACGTCCAGTGTGGTACTCCGCAATGGTGGTCCAGATTCTTGAGCACACTGCATTACTCAGCTGTTCCTCAGGTCCCCAATATAGCTGAGGGTATTTTCTAGCACCCACTTTGCTTACTGGTCCAATTCCCTTTCGGTAAAAGGGGGTGCTTTCTCCTCAAGTCCCTTAGCCATGTTGTGGGAAGTTTGGGCGTACAAAGCAGCAGGATGGCAGAGGATCTTATCTGGTGTAGAGGATGGCTCAGAATGAACACAAAACGGCTGCCAACAACTTCCTGAGATGTGTTTCCTGTATGTCACTTCCTGTATGAAAATCTTAGATTCTGGCCCGTTTTCGAAATCTCTGGCCGAAGTGCGCACTCTTCGCACTCAGAGCGGTAATTATGAAAATGGTCTGGAACTCAATTTTTACAAAGGTAACATTAGGAACGTGAGACAAATGGTAGAGCAGGTCATGAAAATCAGTTTGGACAGGAAAAAGGGTGTGGCCTGACACATCACATCCCAGAAAAGTTTGCGGTTTTGCTTCATGGTTCATGCAGTCCACAATTTGACCTCCCCTCAGTGTTGACTGTAGTGCTACAACAAAGCCGGGGAAAGCAGTGCTGTATATCGCCAGACAAAGAGGGCCTGATTTACAAAGTGTCTCATCACTTACGGTGGAGGCCTCCGTTGTTGTGGGGGAGTCTCTGCAGTTGGGGCTAAATTGTCCACAATGTGATATTTAAGCCCCTTCCTGAATCAGGCCCCCATTGCTAAAAGGTCATGGGAGGTCTCACACATGTACAGACATTTAATCCTCTGAGGCAATGAATTATTTAGAGACATTGTCAAAACTATTTGCTGATATCTGCACATGACATATTGCATGGCAAATCTTTTCACTCCTGTCATTAGTAGTTGTTTATATATATTGAGCGTGGTTTGCAAAGTAGTCTCAGGATAGAATTTTTGGATAGAGTATTAAATATCCAACTATCATCATTGAGAGCAGACTGCACACCACAACTTGTCTGTAGCACAACAGGTTGCTCAGGTGAAAAAAGTGCTAACCAGTTGATCCTGGACCCGCATAACCTGCCCTCTGTTCTGTTCAATGGCCTGGTTGTCCGAATTCAGACTTAGCTGAGGGTCCAGAAGTTTGTGTAAGCCATGACTTAAAGCTATGTTGTGCAAAACACAACAGGCTACATTGATGTTGCACACAACTTCAGGCTAGTACAGCAGTACCCCCGCACAGTCAAGATATCTGAATAGCAACTTCAGGAGACCTAAAGTGCGCTCTATGATGGCTCGAGTACGTCCGTGTGCCCTATTGTACCTAAACTGAGGTACAGTGTCTGCATGTCTGTATGGTGTGAGGAGTTGAGGGGAAGTGCATAATGGGCATCACCTGAGGAGGAAAACTAGGGAACTTGATTACATGTCCCTCTTGCATCTGTATAGTGGATGATATGTACTTTGGCACATGCAGTGTCTGTTGAGGCCGTGTATTTGGCAAGATGAATATTGTTGTAAAAGTGTCCTTTGTGTAAGATAGCATTTATACACTACATTTAAACATTTCACACATGTTTTGTGATCGGTACTTACCCAGTAGCCACATGTTGCCAAAATTCCCCCGCAGCCATCTGCCGGGCAAGAAGTGACCTTCAGAACACGTTGCTGTCTTGGGTACTGCCTTGAAACACTGCATGCACATCAGTGAATCTACCACTGGCATCAAAGACACCCTGTGCATTGATGTAATGCCATCAGCGTCTGTTTCAGAAGATGTGTGCAATGCACTGAGGAGGCTGAAGAGCCACATGGGTACAATCAATTCCACACATGGGAAGCAGAAAATAAGGTAGAAATCCCTAGCTACCCTTTGCTCCCTGGCCAGTGTATAGGGCATTCATATGTGGAGATGGGCTCTCCTACTGATGCAGCTCAGTACCTGATGCGAGCATCAGGACTGGCTTGCCTGTGAGATGTCCACAAGGTCACTGAAGACCCTTTGGAATGACCCTGTAGCAAACAAATGGAGACCAGCAAAGACCTAGACATAGTCTGGGATGGCTGGGAGCAACAGGTCATTAAGTCAAGTTCCTGCTCCTACTCTCAAACCATCTCCAAGATGACATCTTGGGGTACTGGTATCTGGCCCTGACATCATGGCTGGACATTCCAAATAGGTTTATCCTTTTCTGAAAATCCTCTCTACTCTCCTCCTCCTCAAACCGTCTTGACTCTTGGCAAAGGGCATAGTAACAAACACATTCAGCAACATGATGAAAGGTCTGAAAGGGTCTGTATGTGGTAGCTCTGCTTTTATGTTTGCCTCAAGTCTGGGATTGGCTGTTGGGCTGCAGTGTTTCAGCTGGAGCGGGGGATGGTAAGCACTTACACAGGTGTTTAGGATTGAAGGCAACGTCTATCCGGCTCAAGCCGGACATTCAGCCCGACTGCAGAGATTCTGCCTGAATGCGGAGATTCTATCCCAGGGGCAGAAATTTGCACACAAATGCAGAGGTTCTGGCCTGACTGTGGACTTAAAGTTGCGACCTCTGTGAATACTGAAAGTCGGAAAGTCGGAAAGTTAGACTTTGTGAATCGGGTCCAATATGTTTTTGGTCCCCGGCAGGTCCCTGTGCGACCTCAAAACCAGATCTAGGGGGACAGGGTATTCATAGCATGTCCTTTCTCTTTTTTATATCTTTGTTTTTGGGACTCCTGAGGCTTGAGCCCGGAGTGACCTATGCTACGCTTTCTTTTCATATCTGCTGTATTGCGATTTTAGAAAGCTGCATTTAGGAATCTGGTATTTTAGATAAACTTTCTTGCATTTTCAAATTGTGCATTTTGCACTTACTAGCAGACTGCTCATTACTCACGAAGTCCTCTGCAGTGTTATCGCAGGACCTACGTCTTGGGGGTAGTTAGGTCAGTGGGCTAGTCTTTTTGCCCCAGATGATATTTAAACAGCAGCTGAAACTCCAAAGGCGCGCCAAAGGCAAGCCCTTCTGTGCCCCTTCCGCACTCGTTCTGCGCACAGTGCCAGCCCCCCCGCTCAAATCATATCAGGTGAATCTGTGTCTTTACACTATTCCAGTAGTATCTTGAAATGCTTAAAGACTATCAATGTAGATCACAATTGCATTGCCATTGTATTTGACCCAATTCCTGGCCCATACAGGCCCAAATGACTTGCC
Source organism: Lissotriton vulgaris (assembly GCF_964263255.1). Lineage (NCBI taxonomy): Eukaryota > Metazoa > Chordata > Amphibia > Caudata > Salamandridae > Lissotriton > Lissotriton vulgaris. Next base: position 885,976,810 of record NC_141696.1, on the reverse strand, counting down.
CTGGTTGTGGTACCAAATTACCGGAACTACTGCTCCAACCGGTTGATGCCTTAAAAAAATCAACCAGTAGGCACAGAAATTGACCCGTCCACAATAGTGTGGAAGTGTGTCCTTCTCAACGCAAGGTCCTTGGTTAAACATAGCACCGACTGTGCTTCGCTCATTGAGAAAGAGAAGATAAATATTCGAATTATCACGGAATCATGGACGGATGATGCTTCAGGTCTGGATTTAGTTAAAGCCACACCTCCTTACTATATTAGTTATACACTTAACAGGTCACATCGGAAAGGGGGTGGCTTAGCGGTCATCTATCATAATTTGATAACAGCATCTTTCAACCCATCAGTTAATGGGGAATGTGAAGCGCTGAATTTCTGTTTTTATCTCTCACACCTCTACACCTTCAGAAGCACCCTCATTTATAGGCCACCTGGCTCCAGAGTGCGGGTTTTAAACAAGCAGGTAGTATGCTGGAAAATGGGATGTGTCAATTCCTATATGGTACTGGGTGATTTTAGCTTCCATTTGGAGGCACTCTCAGATTCATCCACGGATATTCTTAATCTTCTTATGATAGTCAAGTCAGGTTCCCCGTATGATCCATGCCCGATATCTATAATAAAACTTACATCAAAGCCAGTTTCACTAATACTGACCTCCATCATAAACATGATGTTTTTGGAAGGGTATGTTCCTAAAGACTGGAAAAGGGCATCCATTCTGCCCCTGCTCAAAAACTGAGCATGGATTCTAGAGATCCCAATGTTAGACCAATTTGCAGACTATCAGCCAGATTCATGAAGCCGAAATCGGCTCGCAAAGGGCCAGATTCTGAGAATCTGGCCCTTTGCGAGCGCTATTTTTGCATTTGGGATTTATCATCCCAAATGCAAAAATCGCAATTCTAAAAATCGCTAAATTACGAATAATTGCATTTAAGGAATCTCAATTTGAGATTCCTTAAATGCAATTCATGAACCATTTTAAAATTGCGAATTTGCAATTTGGGGCCGCTATTTACCACGAAGTGTAACTACGTGGTAAAATAGCAAAAACTTAGAAAAATGCACTTTAGTGCATTTTTCTAAGTTGTATGTTACACACACACATGTCCTTTGGACATGTGTGTGCGCAACACCTGTGTACATTACCATTTCAGGGGTGCTACAGGGTGTCCTTTGAAAAACCCTGGCACCCTTGAAATCGCATCCTTATTTGCGAAACGCTATTTGCTAATCGCAAATGAGGAATGACTCCCCATTCATTCCTATGGGCCTAAAGGCCCATAGGAATGAATGGGGAGTCATTCCTTATTTGCGATTAGCAATTAGCGAATTGCAAATAAGGAAGCTGTAGAAATCGCAATAAATATTGCGATTTCTACATGAATCCCGTTTTGAGAGTCTTTAATAGCGATTCCTTAATAATCGCTATTAAGGACTCGCAAAACATGACAATGATGAATCTGGGGGTATTACTCTTGTGAAAATCATAGAGATAAACATGAATGCGCAACTTAGCTTGTTTCTGAAATAATCTCAGGCGCTGATCCTGACCCAGTATGGGTTCAGAGGGCAGCACAGCACAGAGACTGCACTTCTCAAGTCCAGAGAATATATTAGGACTATACTTGACCACGGACGAAAAGCCGCATTGATTATGTTGGACTTCTCAGCGGCCTTTGATACGGTTCATCATGTTTTGTTGGTGGACCGACTGCATGAGGTCAATCAATCAATCAATCAATCATCGCATTTATATAGCGCACTACTCACCCAGAGGGTCTCAAGGCGCTGCAATTGAGGTTGTATGTTCTTACAACGTATTCCGTTGCAACACATGCCTTTACCACGCATGCGTTATAACGGAATGGTATATCAACGCATAATCTTTTCCTCGAATTCTTCCATGGTGACGTCGTACATCGTTAAGAGGAAGCGGAAGTTTCTCTCCGTTTCCTCTTAATCAACACCGATTGCCTGCACATTCCGACGTGACTTCAGGTGAGATTATTTTTTTGGGGGGAGACCCCCCAGGCCCCCTTTTTAAAATTTTAACCTTTACCACATATGCCTTTACTACATTCCTCGTAGTAAAGGTAAGCGTGGTAAAGTCTTTCGTGGTAACCACGCATGCGTTGTAATGCATGTGTGGTTAAGGTATTCGTGGAAATGGCTGCGTTGTAGTGGCATTTCCCCTGCATGAGATTGGAGTCCAGGGCACTGCCTGGAAACTACTCAAATCTTTTCTTTCGAACAGAACTCACCCAAATTGTGGTGTCTATACAGCTAGAAGAGTTACTGTGAACGGCTTCCCGGCTCCAGGACTGCATGAATGCCGTGGGGATCTGGATGGCTCAAAACTGCTTTAAGCTTAACTCCGGTAAAACGGAGGTTGTGTTGTTTGGCAACAACCCCCAACTTCTGGACCCCTGACTGGTGGCCGGACGCATTGGGTCCTCTCCCCACCCCTAGCAGGAAGGTGAAGAACCTGGGAGTGTGGATTGACAATAAACTTAGCGTTAGGGATCAAGTGAATACAGTGGCCTCATTTACATCGTATATCCTCAGATCCTGTAAGAAAATCATGCCACTTCTGCCCAAAGACACTCAACAAACAGTTATCACAGCCTTAACAATGTCCAGGCTGGATTATTGTGACAGTCTATACTTCAATGTCCAGGAAGGGTTCACAAACAAACTGCAACTCTTGCAGAATGCTGCTGCCAGACTACTTACTGGTACACCAAAATACGCCTCAATTTCGGCTTAGATCGAAAAGCTTCATTGGCTGCCGGTTAAGGAGTGTGCTCCATTTAAAGCCTTATGTTTGGTCTTTAAAGCCCTCATGGAGCTGGGCCAGACATCTTAAAACAATGATTCTGTTGGTTTGTACCAAAAAGATCACTGCGTTCATTAGAAGCAAAACTCGTGTTGGTGCCCTTTGTGGAAAAAGCCAACTGGGGTGGCAAAAACTTTGTAGCCGGTGCATCCAAAGCATGGAATGGTCTCCCATTACACCTTAGATGCATGACCAACCTACTGGCCTTCAGGAAGGCGTTAAAAAAATGGGGGCATATTACCAAGCAATAGCGATAATTATTGCTATTGCTTGGTTAGAGACAAAAAGTTACCGCAGAGCTGCGGCGATTTTTATCGCAAATAAACCTTGGTATTACCAAGGTTTATCGCAAATGCGATAAAAATCGTCCGCAATGCATGAATATCGCTGAAAAGTCGGCGACATTCAGGCATTACCGAGCTAATGCTCTTAGCCATGGTATCCACCTCCCATTGGATAACATGGCTAACAACTGCTCAGGGCAGGTGTTAGCTTTTGGAGATATTCGCGCTTAGCGCGAATATCTCCAAAAGTTGGTAATAGGAGATAGCGATGTTAGCGACTGTTTCCAGTCGCTAACATCTTGGCACGCCCACTTTGCATGTCATTAGTGATAAATATCACTGACATGCAAAGTGGGGCCCAAGATGGTCGCTATCTCCTACTAGCTGTCGCTAACTGGTGTTAGCGACAGCTAGGTAATAGGGAGAAAATTTTATCTCCGCTTTCTTGGCTTTTAAAGCCAAAAAAGCAGAGATAAACCCCCTTGATAATATGCCCCATGGCTTTTTATAAATTAACTAGCTTACCCGTCGCGTGTTGCTGCGATCTCAGAAGAAAGGAAATTTAAGGAAACTTGTTATGATAACATTCAATTTACATTGTGTAATTTTTATTGAAACCTATTCATTTTAATATGGAAAACATTTTAAAGTGTTGTTTTAATTCTGTTTATTTATTCGAGTGCTTGTGAATACAAAGTATTTTTTGTTTTTTTTGTCTGGTGCGTACACAAATAAATCAGAAGGTTTTCCGACGCGTGTGCTGGCCACATACAGTTGTCCATGTGAGAAGCACGGAGTCCCCAAATCTAGTCCACACACTTGCAGCGATTGTCCTTGTGCTTTGTTGATGGTCATTTGCAAAAGCGACTCGCACTGGAAACTGTAAATGTTGCGTACACGAATAAAGCTGAAGGTTTTCCGACGCGTGAGCTGGCCACATACAATTGTCCATGTGAGAAGCACGGATTCTGCAAATCTAGTCCTCACACTTGCAGCGATTGTCCTTGTGCCTTGTTGATGGTCATTGCAAAAGCGAATTGCCCTGGAAACTGTAAACTTTCTGTATTGGAAAGATTATGAGGGCCCTGGGGGGTCCAGGGGCCGATATTGAATACATTTTTTTATTTATTTTTTACCAGAAACCTTCGCTGGAGTGTACTCAACAACTTTTAACAAATTATTATTATTTTTTTGCCAGAAACCTTTGCGGGAGTGTACTCAACAACTTCCCAAAGTTTCATGCCGATCGTATGAATGGTGAAGTAATGCATAAAGGACAAACAGACAGACATACATACATTTGTTTTTATATATATAGATTTTGATAATACTCCCACCCCATTAGTCCCCGGTTGGACTTCACATAGCACCAGGAAACCTTTGGGTAATAGTTAGCGCTCTATAAATGACACTAACAATAACAATAACAATATCTCAGCTGAGTCTGGGTCCCAAAATGACTGCCAACATTTCCTGGTTGAAGTGTTGGCAGCCTATCAGATCTCAGCATGAGATATGATAGATCCACAGAGGATCCGCGTCCCTAAATATTTAACTTTGTTTTTTCTTTAATAACTCAAAAAAAGGTCTCTTTCTGGACCAAGAGCTAGATTTCTGCCAAATTTGTTGTAATGCCGCCCAGCTGTTGTTGTCTTCAAAATCCTATGGGAAAAACATGTTTTGAGATCCCTTTTTTTCTTGACCCACGCTTGATGAATCACCCCAAAACTTTCAACACAGCAGCTGAACTCAGGTGCATACTCATTTTGAAAATTTCATGAAGATTCGTCAAGCTGTGCTAAAGTAATTGGTAAAAGAATAATCAATTTTCCGATGAAAAATAGATTCTAACTATTACTATCTATTGGTAACCACCAGTAGGTAGTGTATATATAGAAACCAACCCGAAATTAATAAAAGCAACTCTGACACGTGTTTCGCTCAAGCCAGAGCTCTTCAATGTGGTACAGCTTTGTCCTGACATAAGGGTGCGTCCTGTATAAGTTCAGACTATACCCTTTACAGGCTTACAATGCTGCATAATTTATACAAAGAAGGAAGCAAAGACCTCTGGGTAGCTCTCAGGTTTAGGTGGAGAGGAGCTCTTATATAGATCACGCTACAACACCAGCAGCACTCTGAATCTGCTCACCTTAAATGTCTGTTTTTACAGCAAAGGTTTTAGGCATGGGATTAGCACAGTACCATCTAGGCCGAGCTAGAAAGTGACAAACAGGCAGATTTACAAGCAACTTGTGACACTTTTGCGCCGCTGTTGCGTCACTTTTATGACGCTGTGGCAGCATAAACAATGTGGCCTATTTACAACGTGACTCATCTAGGGAGATGCATCATGTTGTAAATCCCTGCATTACATTATACCTGTGTCAGGTATAAATCATGCAGTGTGGGCGTTCCCACGCAGGAAAGCCTCATAGAAGTGACGCAATGAAATCAACAAGATTTCACAGTGCCACAACTAGGATGCCACTGCATCAAAACCATACGCCTGCTTGAAGAGGGTGTAAGGAGTGAAGCAGTACAATTAATATAGAACTCCCCATGCATTGCTGGAGTTGCGTCTTACTTGTGACATGACTCCAACAATGTGTGACGTTTGGCCAACAGATGCATCCGAATTTCGGACTCATCTGTCAATCCTTGCGCCATGGTGCGCCGCATTGTAATAATTGTTTCATGTTATTCCTAATTCATCTATTGATGTTGGCATTTTTGCGCTGGGGATGCCCAGACGTGGGTCCCAGGCACTCCACACCACTTGGAGTCAAGCTAGCCGGGCTGATGAGAGGTGTTACCTCGAAACCGGTCCGAAAAAATGCGCTGGGGATGCCCAGACGTGGGTCCCAGGCACTCCACACCACTTGGAGTCAAGCTAGCCGGGCTGATGAGAGGTGTTACCTCGAAACCGGTCCGAAAAATTGCGCTGGGGATGCCCAGACGTGGGTCCCAGGCACTCCACACCACTTGGAGTCAAGCTAGCCGGGCTGATGAGAGGTGTTACCTCGAAACCGGTCCGAATAACCCAGGGTGGTGTGGAGTGCAAAAAACCGATGGATTTGGGCCCAGATCTTTTGACTGGGGGAGTGTGTGACATTGATCCACATTCAGTCCATCACTTGTTGTTTTGGCATTTTTGAGCAGCCTAGTTATTTTTTTCGTAACGGGGAAAGGGTTTGTCCTTGTAAATTGACACTCTTTACGCTGCAACTCTACGACCCTGTTGAAGGTTACGGCTGAAACGCATTGGTCTTGTCTGCACTCTTGCACTTTGGCTTTATAGATTCATCATGAAGGATTCTTTGGAAACTAGAAGCTGTACTGCTTGCTTCCTTCCAGCTCCAAAATTGGATTGATAAAAATGTGCAGAGTTGGTGTGAAGCTTTGGTTACATTGTAAAATTTATTTACCTGACTAAATATGGCGAGCACCCAGAAATAAGACAGAAACTGATCCGGTGTTTGGTGAACTGTGAATGAAGAACTGCATGGAAACACATGAGAGGGAACAGGTTGGAAAAGGAGGGGAGACGTGGCTGCCTATGTCTCGGAAGAGATGCCGATGGGAAACTTACCCCACCCTGAGTCCTTTCTCCAAACACAATTGCAATTTATTTAACATACCCCAAATTTATCAATAACTTTCGCCCCTTTAAACTTTGTGACCTCTCCTCAAGCCGTCTAAAGATCCATCAACTCGATCAATAACTGTAAACCCTTTAAACCCTGTAACCTCTTCTCTACCTGTCTAAATATTTATCTACTAAGTATATCCTATCCTAACCTCATTACCTGCTTGTCCCCAACCGTAAAATGTAACAGTAAAACTAGCCAGAAATAGCTAACCAACGCCACACTCCTGCTTGAAGCGACAACCAAAATACATATTGTTTTCCCCTGATGCACCTGTACCCAATGAAAAAGCCAAAAACCTCCACTACCAGAACAGACCCCCCCCCCTTTACCGAGTGGGTGGGATGGAAAAACCTTTCCCTTCACCTGATACTTGTGCCGTGTCACCTTCCAAAATTGGTGACACAGCTCCTGAGATGGCCGGCTAAGTACCCCCCGCCCAGACCCCCAAAACAAGCCCAAAGATAGCCCAAATGGTGCCGGACCGCAGCACCTGGCCCAAAAACCCAGGGGGTGTGAGCCTTCCTGACCGTCGGCTGCACCCCCAAAGTCCCATTGGAGAATAAAGTGGCAATATGGAAGCATCCTGTCTTGCACAAAAAGGTGAAGTTGCAACACCATTCAAAATATTAAGATAATTGGAACAGACACAAATCATTAAGATCAGTAAATGGTGGGAGATGATAACACTTAAAAGCTACATAGAAGGTGAAAGAATCCAGAGAGGGTAATAAATATTTGAAGTTTCAACATTTCGGTGATTTAGACTCAGATCTGGTAAAGCAGTGGCAGATGGATACGGCCATGTGTTTAATGAAACTCATGAGCACATTAATTATACATGCAGAAAGAAAATTGGTTAAAACCACAAAATGAATGAAAGAATTGGAGCAAGCATTGGACTCAATAAAAGATACGGAGGAGGTAAAGAGTGTACTAGAGAACATGAAAAAGAAACTAGAGAAACATGAAAATGAGATTGAAGCTAAGAAGGCCCAAAGGTTTAACAGCGATAAAATAGTCTACGCAACTGGCATAGTGTAAACATTTTCCAGTAAAACATGATTCTTTATACAGCAGGTACGAAAGGGGGGTACAAAAAGGGGTGGTGACGGACGGAGCATCCGAATCAATCAAACACTCACACCCAAAAGATCTGGGTTTAATCCATCACCCTTCTTTAGCCCACTCTGCCACCCCAGTTCAGACATGGATATATGCAAATCAGTCTGACCCTGTGCCTCATGGGAACAGTCCAGCCCAAACTGTCAAGCCATGTCTTCCCTGGACGGGAAACAAGCTTCCGAGGAACGGTTTCTGGCATTCCAGCCGTCTTCAGCCCAGCTTGCTTGAATCCAGTGGCAAAGCGAGCAAGGGACTCACGTCTGAGCATACCCTGCCACACTTATGGCGGCCAAAAGCGGTACAAAAGGGGGGGGTGGTGACAGACGGAGCATATGAATCAATCAAACACTCACACCCAGTCAAAAGATCTGGGTTTAATCCATCACCGTTCTTCAGCCGACTCTGCCACCCCAGTTCAGACATGGCCATATACAAATCAGTCTGACCCTGTGCCTCATGGGAACAGTCCAGCCCGAACTGCCAAGCCATGTCTTCCCTGGACCAGAAAAAAGCTTTGAGGGCCGGTTTCTGGCATTCCAGCCGTCTTCAGCCTGGTTTGCTTGAATCCAGTGGCAAAGTGAGCAAGGGACTCACGTCTGAGCATACCCTGTCACACTTATGGCGGCCAAAAGCAGTTATACAGCAGGCTTACTATGCAGAAGAAAATAGAAACCAAATTGCTCCCTCAAGTATAGAAAGCTCAGAGATGAGCTCAGGGTACAAAGGACGTACAACCTCAATGCCCAGAATAAACTTCTGAAGGAGCTTGTAGCTAATGAACATAAGGAGGTGAGGCAGAAAGAGCCCTGAATTCAGCAAATGTGGACCCTCAGGACAAAAACAAGGAGAACAAAATGGATCAAGAAGAGGCAGAGGGGTAAAGGGAAAGAAAATGTAGATGAAATAGTAAAAATCAACCTAATCCTAAACCTCTCCTCCGAAGTACTAGATGAAAAATGCATTAAACTCTTAAATAAAGGATTAACCTTCTGTCCCAATTAAAAAATGGACCTAGTAAATGCCAGGATTTATCTTTACAAATATTCAGAAAGAAAACGCAAATTAAAAAGTATTTTGCACAAAAAGCTATCTACTATCATAAAGAAGAAGAATTCAGAGTACTATCAGTAAAAACAACTAAACATATAGTTCATTTGAGGTCCTTATCATCCATAGATATTGAAGCAGGGGGTGATATCATACAGGAAGGATTGGATAGAGTCTTGGATCTTGAGCTTTGTGAACACTTGGGAATTCCAACAGATGAGACCATAAGGACCATATGTAAACCCAAGTCAAGATTCTGTCCCCTAGTTCCAGCGGGGAATAATATTGCATTTTTTTCCAGGAGGTCATGAGTGAAGGACTCAATAAAACGTATTTCAAGGAACAATCGAAAGGTGGAAGAACTGCATGTTACAACATGACTAATGAATACTGGTTAGCTCTAACAAATCAACAACATGATGAAAATGTCATAATTAAGGCTTCTGACAAGGGAGGCATCCGTGATCCTGAGTCGAGAAAAACACATGGCAGAAGCAAATAAACAACTTAACAATAAAGAACATTATGAGAAGCTTTTGAAAGATCCCACTAATGAATACCTGCATGTATTTCTCCATAAAATAAATAAAACTGACATGACAGAAATCTTTTAGATGATGACGAATACATGCATCTCAAGATAGTTCTCCCAATAATGCCAGCAATTAAATCCTCCAGATAGATCAATTGTTAGTTCAGTCTGTTCATTATTAGAAAACACCACAAGATTTATCGATATTTTTCTTTTTCCTTATGTACTGAACCTCCCGTCATACTTAAGAGACTTTCAAGATTTCCTAAATATAAGCAACAGAATATCATGGATATTGAACTATATTAAGGCCATGGTTGATGTGCTATCCTTGTACACATCGATCCAGCATACAGATGGCATTAATAAAAATATTTTGTTAGGTTACGATCAATTTCTCTATTGGAACACTCTAACATGATCCTGGAGATTATGGACTTTTGTCTCCATCATAATGTTTTCCTGTTCAATGACAGCTAATTCCTTCAAAAACAGGGTTCCGTGATAGGGACGTCTTTTAACCTTGCGAACCTAAGGATGGGTGGTTGGAGACAGAGACCATATGGAATAAGTGTAACACAATCAAGATAGAACAGATCAGTCTATGGGTTCATTTCATCAATGACCTGTTCATCATTTGGGAAGGTGAAAGAGAAGACTTTGAAGAATTTGTAAAATCCCTTAACAATCCGCAAAAGTTAAAATTCACATTTGAGATCAGTGAAAGAGAGATTAACTATTTGGGTATTGAAGTATATGTCAAGCATGAGTGATTCTGAACAAGAATTCACAGGAAACTAACAAGTTGTAATAGCATTCTCAATGCATACAGTGGGCATCCATGAGCACTGACGTGGAGCGACCCATATGGGGAAATTCTCGGTGCCAAACAGAATTGCTCAGAAACAGAAGAATTTGACTTGCAGGCTGGAGAAATGTACCTGAGATTTAAGATTAGAGGATACCCCTAAAGTACTTTAGATGATGTTCTAAGAAGACCCAAAGAAAAAAAGAGAGAGAACTTATTAGTGGGTAAGAAAAAAAGTCCCAAAAAATACAGATGAACTTGAAACTATAAGATACATAATGGACTATGATATGTCCAATTATGAGACAAAAGAGCTCCTGAAACAAAATTGGAGGATACTTAGACTGGAAGAAACCCTCAAGGAATTTCTGCCTGAATACCCACATATAACCTTCAAAAACAGCATAATTGGGTGAACGATTAATGAGAAGTTATATGAATAATAGTAAACCGGAAAGACCAAGGAATGCTAATTGGCTATCAAGCAAAAAGAGAGGGTCTTGAAAATGTCAGGGATGCAAAGTCTGTGTATATGGTCAAAATACAAAACATTTTGATCTCCAGCATGGAAAGACAAATTAAATTAAGGCATAAATAGCCTCTAAAAACTACATTTGCAGTGTAGGTCCTTCAGTGTATATGTGGAACAAAGTACTTAGGTAGTAGTGTTATCAAATTAAAGCTACCCATTTTACAACACCTACCTGCAAATAAAGAGCAAAGAGTTCTCATACAATAGGGATAAGCACATATTAGAAGCACACAATGGCAATATGCAGGACATCAAATTCTACGGCATGCAAAATGTTGCAAGGAAACCTCAAGGAGGTGATAGGGAAGGACATCTGCGAAGAATGGAATCCAAATGGATCATCTTGATGGGAACTAAGTATCTAAGAGGCTTGAACTCAGACGCAGAACTTCATGCCCACTTGTGATGTTCCTCCATATACACTAAGTAGACTGCAATGAGCTGATTCTAATCTCTTTTAACAAATCAACAAGTGCAGCGATCTTTTCATCCTTTTATCCTTATTTGTGTTTGATTGTGTATAGTAATCTCTCCCTTTTAATGCACACGCCTCCTATAAGTTATGATGTCGGACCATCTAGAAGCCCATGATATGCTATTCTGCTGAGAATTTAGGATGAACAGTGTATCAAATACTCTAATGTTCTCCCTAGAAAGCTTAAACATGGATTATATGCAATAATAAGAAGGATGACATATATTGTTGAAAGAACAGTAACCTTTGTGTAAGCTGATAGTATGTCTTGCCGGCACTTTAAGAAAACATGAGGGGCATTGTTTGTAATTTTAGATGTGGATTTTGCACTCTACTTATGGCTACTATTTTACTACATATTGTTGATAACCGTGTTCTTTGTGTAGGTGGATAGAATGTCTCACACTGGCACTTTGAGAAAAATATGCTAAGTAGTGGTTGTAATTCTAGATGCAAAATCTGCACAGCTCTGTGGGATGATATGCTATTGCATATTGTTGACAGAACAGTGTAATTTACACAAGCTGACATTATGTTTTGCCCCAGTACTTTAATAATATATACTGAGTACTGTTTCTCATTCTAAATGCTGATGTTGCACAATACTGTGGGAGGATATGCTATTGCTTTTATATAAGCTGAAAGTAAGTCTTGCACTAGCACTTTAAGAAAACAAGCTAAGTACTATTTGTAATTTTAGATGCGAATCTTGCACAATGTTGTGGGATGCTGTTGACAGAACAGTGTTCTTTGTATAAGCTGGCAGTATGTATTGCATTTGCACTTTAAGAATATATTGTGAGTACTGTATGTAATTTTAGAAGTGGATTTTTCACGATACTGTGGGATGGTATGTGTGGTAAAGGAACCTCTCACATGTCGTTATGTGTAGGTTATCGTCTTCTTTAATGGAGCCTGCTGGTGACGGTGCTGCCAGCTGCCTGTCCTTCCTGCCAGCTGTGGATCAGCGGTCAGTGAGTGGAATCCACGCTCCCCAACACTCTGCAGAACGTCCTGGTTATGTGGGAGATGCAAGTCATAACACATCTTCCCTCTTTACTGAAATAAGGCAATGGGAAAAGATGCAAAAGTAAACATAGCAAAAAATAATGAAGAAACAAGCAAGAAAGGATACGTAACAACGTAACAAAGTGCAGTAAAACTGGATGCTTTGACTTAATCAAACACAATAAAGACTGCAAGCTTTTAAAGAAAACTGCAAACATCTCTCACCATATCCCCTAATGAGGAAAACTAGGAAATCATTTCATAACATAATCTTTGATATAACAAGGAGAGTCATATTCCTGACCTCCACACACTCACCTCAATCCCTAACTCTCCAGTCACTGCCATTTCCCTTTGCCACCAATTTACTGTCATCCATCATCATGTATACTCTAATACATTTACTGGAAACAAGTGACAGTGACACATCACCTGCTCCCTGATAGAGAGCCACCCTCCCCCGGTCTACCTGTCACCATTCTTAAGCACAACATGCCAGTCATAGACAGCCTTAACCATAAAGGGACCCATAAATTTAGACAGCCCCAAACCCACATGTCCACTTTTGACCTTCACCCAATGCTATCCTGTTACACCCAACACCTTCGGCCTTATTCTTGAAAACAATATCCTCATGCTTCAACATCAACCACGTGGGAAGAAGTTTGACACCAGGTTTCCTTTCCCTCATGCACTCAAATGGAGAAACATTCAATGCACCACTAGTGGTAGAGCGATAGGCCCAAACTAACTCCTTCACAATTATTTCAACCTCCTTACATTGTGATAAACCATCACAATGGTGCCCTTCACCAACCGGTTGGCCTTTTCCACAAAGCCATTCCCTTGCAGGTTGTACAGAGAAGTATGTTTGTGCTTGATGTTATGTTATGTTATGTTATGTTATGTTATGTTATGTTATGTTATGTTATGTTAAATGGATACTTGTAAAGTGCGCAGCTACTCAATCGAGTGTCCCGGTGCTGAGGCATGATAACGACATTCACTGTGCACTATGACAACCAGATTGAATATTATTGATGGAATAGCCAGGTTTTAAATGACTTCCTAAATGCAAGAATGTCCTGCATCAGTCCTAGTTCCAGTGGCATAATGTTCCACAGTTGAGCCTCTTGTACCTGAAACGAGCAGCCCCCAATCTGCGCACGGTGGTATTTGATCCCACACCCAGATATGAAGTCTCATATTTCCCCAGACGTAAGTTGAGTACCATTGTCCCTAAGGAGTAGTTTAGGGTACCCCTCTTCTTGAAACACCTTTCAAAACATACAATAGTATTCCGAGTAGTGACCTCTCTCATACACATAAACACCAGGCATTTTTAATGTGCATTCATCATGACAAGTGCCTTCAAATCATTCATTGTCCCAATAAAATCCATGTACACTGTATGCCATGGCTTCCTTGGGTTTTCGCCAGCACTCGGATTTTAAACCTGCCTTTTTTTTCTTTTACTGTTTTTGCACCCCTGGGATCTTGTCACCCAACCAACAATGTCCTCATCCATACCAGGCCACCAAAACACCTCACATAACCTTTTCTTAGTGAGGGTTTGACACAGGTGCCCCTCATGGGCAAAAACACCCCATCTCCATTTCAAACCCTGTAGTGGCACAAATTAGTAATTTTTCATAATGATCTGCTGTTTTGCTAAAGAAAGTACCTCCAATACCTGAAAAAAGGTCTCACACCTGAGGAACTCTCATGTGTGGCATTCTTAAAAATCAAGGATTTCACTTTCTTCAATATTTCATTTAGCTCAAATTCTCTTGTCAATATTCCCTGGTAAATGTGGTACCCTTGGCACTATCTTCAACCACAGTAAGCCAACATACAGTACCCATTAGTTCCTTTTTTCAAGATGGCGTCACTATCTACTTCTCGCCACTTAAAAGAAAGTCGAGATAGACAATCGACTTGAGTGTTCCTCCAACCAGGAATATATTCCAGCCTAAACCTAAACTCCTTTGTCCTTGCCGCCAATTTTGCCTGTCTAGCTAAGCCTTTCCCAGCCCCTCCAGGCATCAACACCCTTATCAAAGGCTTGTGACCTGTACGGAGTACAAAACCTAAATCCAAAAGATAGATGCGAAAATGCTCCACTGATCAAGCAGCCGCCAATGCTTCTTGTTCAATGACAGAATAGTGATGTTCCGTTTCTGTCAAGAAATGGGAAGTGAAAGACATAGTTCCTTCCACTATGTTATGCACTTTGAGCAGGTACTGCCCAATACTGGCATCCACAGTTAAAAATGTCAGACGCATCAAAACGCACCAAGACACCTGCATTACAAATCTCTTTTTTAATACTTTCAAAGATATCTTGCTGCTCCTTACCCCCACAAAATTGCATCCCTTCTGAAAAGAATTCACAAATCTTCAGTTTTCACAACAAAGGTGTCCACAAATATAACTTAGTTCTTTATGGGCCCGATTCACAAAAGTAAAGTTAGATGAAAGTCTAACTTTATGATGTTCGGTATTCACAAAGGGCATTTACTGCTCGTAAATGCCCTTTGTGAATACCGTAAGTCAAACTTTACAACTTTCAGTATTCACAAAGGGCATTTGTGAATAGTAAATGCCACTTGTGAATACAGAAGTCATAAAGTTGGACTTTCATCTAACTGTACCTTCGTGAATCAGGCCCTATTAGTCCCATGAACAACCATAACTCATCTTTACCCACCAGAACAGGAGCTTCCTGAATAACTATAACTAAATCATGCTTGGCCAAGACACCTTCCCCTGTGATGGTATGCCCTAAATACTCAATCTCCTGAACCAGGAATCAACATTTATCCCTCAACCTTTTTAAAACTTGCTGGAGAATGCAATTAGGTTCCTCTTTCATCTTTCCAAATACCAGAATGTCATTCTTGAAATAGATACAAAAACCAAAGGTGGTGATGGGCGGAGCGTTGGCAATACAAACACTCACCCCCAGTCAACTGATCTGGGTTTAATCCATCACCGTTCTTTAGCTCACTCCGCCACCCCAGTTCAGACATGGCCATATGCAAATCAGTCTGGCCCCGTGCCTCATGGGAACAGTCCAGCCCGAACTGCCAAGCCATGTGTTCCCTGGACCGGAATTAAGCTTCCCAGGACCGGTTTCTGGCATTACAGCCGTCTTCAGCCGGTCTTGCTTGACTCCAGTGGCAAAGTGAGCAAGGGACTCACGTCTGAGCATACCCTGCCAACTTAGGGCGAACAAAGAAAAACCAAAGGTGGTGATGGACGGAGCGTTGACAATACAAACACTCACCCCCCGTCAACTGATCTGGGTTTAATCCATCAGCGTTCTGTAGCTCACTCCGCCACCCCAGTTTAGACACGGCCATATGCATATCAGTCTGACCCGTTCCTCATGGGAACAGTCTAGCCCGAACTGCCAAGCCATGTCTTCCCTGGACCAGAATCAAGCTTCCCAGGACCGGTTTCTGGCATTACACCCGTCTTTAGCCGGGCTTGCTTGACTCCAGTGGCAAAGTGAGCAAGGGATTCACGTCGGAGCATACCCTGCCAACTTAGGGCGAACAAAGAAAAACCAAAGGTGGTGATGGACGGAGCATTGACAATACAAACACTCACCCCCAGTCAACTGATCTGGGTTTAGTATTAAATCTTTTTATTGCAAAAAGAAAGGCTCTTACACAAAGCTGAGAAATATCGAGGTACAGTGCAGATGACAATTTGCCCAGTGGTATAGCAATATCAGCAGAGCTCCACTTTATGATAGAGTCATTTTGTCCGACAAACCTCGGGAGCTGCTAGCCCAACTGGCAGAGACTGCCCAGTGCCCCTAGAGCCACAATAAGAAAGGAACTCAACTGCAACCCACCCCCCCTGAACCATTCCCCAACCCACCCCCCCCCCTCCCTCATTCCGGATCCAACATCCCACACCATGCATACCACCTCACACCTCTATACAGTTCAGTCATTCACATGTGACAATCGGAGCAACCTTAAATTCCTAGGATAAGTCACTTCTCGAAATTCGGTGGCCAGCAGGGACAGGAAAGGCTGCCATAGCTCCGCATATTTCGCCCCCTCCCCTGCTTTCACCAAGGAGAGTTTCTCCATACCAAGGACAGACCAGAGCGGCCACAACCAGTTCTGAAGGGTGGGGACCTGTGTGGTTCGCCACAAGGCCAACAAGGCCTGAACAGCGGAGCCCAGCGCATTTTGCCATCAATCGACCCCTGCGAGCTCTTAATAGGAAGGTTAGGGCATTGGGAAGCCCTAACAGGACATAGGCCGGAAATCGTGGAATCTCCATCTTAAAATGGCTGTCCACCTCGTCCAGAATCGACTTCCAGTAGCCCTGTATGTGTCTATAGTCCCACAAAAGGTGTGTCAATGTGCCTCTCTCCCAGCAACCTCTCCAGCAGGAAGCATCCCCAACTTGGCCATCTTCTGCAAGTGTTCCGGTGTATAATACCAGTAGGTTACTAATTTGGTAAATGTGTCCGTCAACACCATGGGGTAGGCCGAGTGTCGAGCGCGATAATAGATGTCCTCCCATTCTTTGTTCCTCAGGGTCCGCCCTAGTTCCCTTGCCCGTCCTGCATTATAAACGCGCAAGTATCTGTCCAGGAGGAACCGATATATGTCTGAGATGAGCCGTTTGTCTGTAGTGCGCGTAAGAAGCCAGTATTTGTATTTGCTAAGCTTGCGAGTTGCGTCTTCACGGGTCAGGGGGTGAAGCGCCCAGTGTCGGACCTGAAGGTACCTAAGACGTTCGGCTTCCGTGAGGCCATAGGTCTTCCGGAATTCTTCAAAAGGCATCACTCCTTCACCTGAGTACACATGAAAGAGACACCGGCATCTCGCGGGGTGCACCGTGCAAATGCCTGAACATCCCTGCCCGGGCCAAAGTCGGGATTCTCCAACAAAGGCGTAAGGGGGGACGGAAAGGTGGTCAAGTCGTGCAGGATACAGGTTCGATCCCAGACCTTGAGCGGGACCCTCGTAATAAACGAGGCATATGAATTTGGGGGCCGAGGCTGGCGACGCAAGAAGGGCACCTCTTGTAATGTATGTCCCGCCACCGCCTGATCCTGGAACAGCCGATGTCGTTCCGATTCCCATTTACTCCATTCCACAAGGGTCCGGAGTTGGGTCGCCTGGTAATAGAGTTGTAAATCCGGCAGGCCCAGACCACCTCTTTCCGGAGGAAGCATCGCCAACCTCAGCTTAAGCCTGGGCCGCTTCCCGTTCCAGACGAACTGCGCCAACTCCGATTGTGTGCGATGGATCCACCCCTCAGCGGGGCGAAGTGGGATAGCCCGAAAAACGTACAAAATCTGCGGGAGCATCGTCATCTTTACTGCCGTCACTCGACCCAGCCAGGAGAGCGGGAGATGACGCCACCGCCCGACTTCCGTATGAATAGTGCGACTAAGGTTGGCTTAATTGATAGGCACCGTGTCCGGCAGTGTGGCCGCCAGTTGTATGCGCAGATAGGGGACTGCACCGTCCGCCCATCGGAAGGGGAACTGCGCTTCCAGCGAAGCTCGCGTCTGTGCCCCCAGGGAGAGATCGAGGGCCACCGATTTTGCCATGTTAACTTTAAAACCGGAAGCCTTTGCAAACGCATTCAGGATCGCCACGCCGGCCGGTAAGGATGTCGCAGGGGAGGCAAGGGAGAGAAGGACATCATCGGTATATAATCGTGTGGATATATGCCCCGAATTAAATTCCTCTAACAATGGAATCCGTACGCATGGCCTGTGCCACAGGTTCCATATACAGCGCGAAAAGCAGCAGTGAGAGCGGACACCCCTGCCGGGTTCCACGTTCGATGGGGAACGTGGGTGATGAGCAGCCATTTGCCCGTACCGACGCTGTGGGGAAGGTATAACAATTTAGAATCCACGTGCGGAATTTTGCTCCTAACCCTGCCTTGATGAGCACCTGCTCCAGGTACGGCCAATGGACATGATCGAAGGCCTTCTCTGCATCGATCGCCAACATCATGAACTCTCCCGGCAGCCTAGAGGCCCGCTCCACCAGGTGGAGTGCCCTTTTTGTATTATCGACCGTTTGTTGCTCCGGGATAAAGCCGGCTTGGTCCGGATCAATCAGGCCCTGCATAAGTGGGCTTAACCGTGTTGCCAGTATGCTGGTGTAGAGCTTAAGATCCACATTAAGCAATGATATAGGGCGGTAGGCACCGCATTGTGCTCGGTCCTTCCCTGGTTTGGGGATAACAAATATCATGGCACCCATCAGGTCCCTCGGGATGGCACCAGGGTCGGAGAAGGAATTAAAAAGGGCAGTCAGTAACGGTGAAGCCATCCGGTCCAGGCGCTTTAGCTAGTTTGAGGCACGCAATCGCCGCAATAACCTCTTCGGGCGGATCGCTCTCTCAAGGAGCTCCGACTGCTCCGTCGATAAAGCCGGAAGGGATACTGAGTCCAGGAAGGCCGCACTATCCGCAGGATCAAGTTGAGCCCCCTCGTATAATGAAGTATAAAAGTCACTAAAGGCTTTCGCTATGGCTCCATCCTCGGTCACTATATCCCCTCTCCGCGTGCGGATCTCCTGCACCGTGTGCTGCTGTTGCAGCTCACGGAGAGCGCGGCCCAGCAGCCTCTCGCACCTGTCACCCCCTGTGTAATACACATGTCTCACCCGCAGTGCCGCGTATTCTGCCCTATCTTGGTCCAAAGCTGCCAGCTGTTGACGCACTACGCGCAGCTGTCTCCACACCCGTGGCGCCCCCGTCCGTTGATGTATCTGTTCCAATTCTTTCGTACGGGAAGAGAGCTCTTCCCTCTCATGGGCCCTCTCCGCATTTTCTGCCGCCGCGATTGCTATGAATTCGCCCCGGAGGACCGATTTGAGTGCCGCCCAGTGAGTCGCATGGGAAGTGTCCGTTGGATGGTTGTGCACCAGATACTCAGTTATAGCTCCCTTGATTTTGGCCACTACCTCCGGTCTATGCAATAACGTATCGCGCAATCTCCAGCAACGAGTGCTGCGCCCAGCAGGTGGGAAGGTGAACACCGCCGTGAGAGGTGCATGGTCAGAAAGCGCTGCTGCCCCTATCTCCACACTAGACGCTAGCGCTCGAAGCGAGGCAGAGGTTAGAAAGTAGTCTAGGCGCGCATAGGTTTTGGGGGCGTTGGAGTAGTATGTGCAGTCTCGGTCTCCCGGGTGTAAAGAGAGCCACAAGTCCCTCATACCCAGCTCTGTCAGTCTGTTCTGACCCCCCTCTGATAGGGTACCTGCTTGCGTGGACCGCTGCGCTGATCTGTCAAGGAGGTTGTCAAAAACTACATTAAGGTGTCCCCCACCAGAACGTGTCTATCAGGTGCTGCCGCCGTCTCATTCAGCACTTGGTGGAAAAACCTCTCTTGCCCCTCATTTGGTGCATAAACCGAAATTACCATGAAGGTGTCAGTTCCCAGTGAAAATCTGCAGGACAGAAGACGCCCCTTAAGCTCAGTCCCCCGGTGCAGCATCTTCCCCTTAAATCGCTGCGACACCAGAATTGCCATACCTGCAGTTTTGTGGGTGCGGAGGAGAAAACTTGCGTTGGAAAGTGACGGGACTTGAGCCTGTGGCAGTCTTTAGCTAGCAAGTGCATCTCCTGGAGGAGGCAGATATCTGCTTTGGAATTTTCCAGCAGAGACAGCACCCCCGCCTTTTTAAGAGATTATTAAGCCCGCGCACATTCAGCGTGAAGATACACAACTCAGTTGCAGGCATAAGGATTCATCCCCCACACATGCTCTGAGACACCGGTCATTGGCCTACACATCAGCCATAGTCTGTATCGCAGTGCACCGACCACCCGGGACCCCCTAGTCTCCGCAGCTCACAACCCTCTCTCAGTCTAACACTCTCTGCAATTCCCAGCCTTTCTCGGATCCGGAATCCTCCCCCGTATCAACAAAACCCCATCCCTACCATGAAAAAAACCAATAACAACCCCCATCCCCCCAAATAAATCAAGGTGCAAACTTTGGTAGTCCTTCATCTAGAGATGAAAAGGATAAATCACAACACGGGGTAGTCTTACTAGTTTGTCCGGGAGCACTCTCCCACCAACGGCCACGGGGTTTGAACGGGTAACTATGCCACCAGTTCTTAGTGGGTCCTTCACCCTGTGGGGTCAGCACCCCCATCTATGGCCACTGCCTCCAGTGCTGCACGCTGACCCGCTGCAATTTCCGTCACTGGAGGTTTCTTCACTCTTTTCTGCCGCCGCTGCTGGAGCCATTGGGGCCTGCGCTCCTCCGTCTCTGAGGTGGCTCTCTGGACCTCGTCTTCATCCTCCGGTTGTTCAATTCCCAACAGACGGCAGGCCTCCGAAACCAACCGGAGCTGGTATTGCTTGTTCTCCAGCCTGAAGATCAGACGGAAGGGGTGTCCCCAGCTATATGGAATGTTCTTTTGTTGTAGGTGGGACGTGACCGGTTTGAAAAGACGGTGCTTGTGTAGCGTGAGGGCTGCCAAATCCTGGAAAAGCAATGGCGACGTACCATGGAACGAGATTGGGTGCTTCTGTCGCGCCCTTTGCAGTATCTCCTCCTTGGAGCGGAAGTCCTGGACACACACCAATATATCTGGGGGGGCGCCGTCGATGCTCGGGGAGGCCCCATTCTATGTACCCTGTCGAGTTGGAGGGTCGAGTCTAATGGGGGCCCCAGCAGATGATTGAAGAGCTCCCTGGCATAGCGAAACGTGTCCTGGGTGGCCTCGGACATAGCAACATTGCGAATACGGATGTTCTGTCGTCTCGAACGATTCTCCAAGTCTTCCATGTGAAGCTGACGATTCACCTGCTGGTCATGCAGGCGAATGATTTCTTGCTGCAGGGCCGCCAGTTCAGTGTCCTTATTGTCGCTTTTAGTCTCAAGGTACGCCACCCTTTCTCATAGGCTAACCGTCTCACGCCGGACTTCTTTAATTTCGCTGGTAAATTCTGTTTTGAAGGTTTGGATGTCATCCCGTGGGGAAGTAAAGAGGGATTCCAAAAACGCCTTTGTGATGGGCTCTGACCCATTGTCTGTGCCCTGCTCCATTTTCTTCTGCCCTGGGACCGCGGTATCTTTCTGTGGGGGGTCTGTGTTTTCGCAAAAAGGTCTTTCACCATTTTGCCGCGGGTGCCCCTGCCAGCCGACATCCTATGACCCCTCAGACTGTAGGCCTAGTCTCCGCCACCCCAGTTCAGACATGGCCATATGCAAATCAGTCTGACCCCGTGCCTCATGGGAACAGTCCAGCCCGAACTGCCAAGCCATGTCTTCCCTGGACCGGAATCAAGCTTCCCAGGACCGGTTTCTGGCGTTACAGCCGTCTTCAGCCGGGCTTGCTTGACTCCAGTGGAAAAGTGAGCAAGGGACTCACGTCTGAGCATACCCTACCAACTTAGGGCGAACAAAGAAAAACCAAAGGTGGTGATGGACGGAGCATTGACAATACAAACACTCACCCCCAGTCAACTGATCTGGGTTTAATCCATCACCGTTCTTTAGCTCACTCCGCCACCCAGTTCAGACATGGCCATATGCAAATCAGTCGGACCCCGTGCCTCATGGGAACAGTCCAGCCTGAACTGCCAAGCCATGTTTTCCCTGGACCGGAATCAAGCTTCCCAGGACCAGTTTCTGGCATTACAGCCGTCTTCAGCCGGGCTTGCTTGACTCCAGTGGCAAAGTGAGCCCAAACTGCCCTAAGTTGGCAAGGTTGCTCAGACGTGAGTCCCTTGCTCACTTTGCCACTGGATTCAAGCAAGCCCGGCTGAAGACGGCTGTTATGCCAGAAAGAGGACGAAGCACCAGTCACTGCAACGGAACGTGGCTCCAGCAGGCATTTGTCGCCAGGTCGGCCTCGTGAGCACCACCAGACTATAAGTAGGAAGGATCTGCTTGTGGGTCCCCCCTTAAGAGTTGCCTGTAGCCTGAAGCCCCATACCCGGCCGAAGTTCAGCCCTCCTAGCCCCGAGACACCCCGCGGCAATAGGGGCTGCGGGTGAGCCTGGGGACCAGCCATTCGGCTGTTGGTGCTGGACGGTGGGGCGGCGGGGTGCGGCCTTGCCTGGCGGTGCCCATGGTTGATTTGTGCCACTCAGATGCCGGAGAGCGCTTTTGTATGCTCAATGCATGTTTCGGAGCACCGAGGAGACTGAGCCCACGTATTGCCGCCCTGAGGATTCTGCAATACAGCAGCCAATGGTGCGGAAGCTGGGCAGCTACTGGAATGCTCTGGTGAGGCTCAGAGTGTGCCTTCTTGAAGTGGCCAATCTTTCCATATTTACCTGTGCTACAAAGGGGATACTATATTGACCTACTGGCTGCAGGGCCCTGTGTAGTCTTTTGTGTTGTAGTGGGTCCATACTTGCTCCTTTCTGTTGCGGCTGTGACCTCTGTTTGTACCCTGAGTCAAGCTGGCAGCTAGCGCGCCAGGCAGGGACGCAGTGAGGTGGAAGGACCCCAAACAACGCATACTACAATTTGGGAAACCTGCCGAGCAATCTGTTGAGTCTGGTGGTGGCATGGCGGAGGGGGCACGGAAGACACTGGCACTAATGAGGCCCCAGCAGCATCAAGTACACTGCTGCTAGAAATGCAGGCAGGTTTTAAGACCCTTGAGGGCCACTTTGACACGCCTGATAAATGGCTAGATGGCATGGGTGCCAAGATGGACATACATGAGTAGCGCTTAGATATGGTGAAGGGCAGGGTGTCCGATTTGGAAGATGGCGCAGCTCAATCTACGAAGCGTCTAGACTGCGTGGAAAAAATACCTAAGGAGATGGCCATCAAGAACGAGGAATAATGTCTGCATCCTGGGGGTCCTGGAGTCATGCAACACGGCATATGGATCAGTATGTGGAGTCCCTACTTACAGACATTTTTGGTAAAGAAGCCTTCACTTCCACCTTTCTCGTAGAAAGGGCCCATCGCTCCTTTGGTCCCTGTCCTAATCCGGCTGTCCACCTAGGCCTATCATTCCAGACTGCTAAGTTTCTGGGACAGAGATACTGTGTTGAGGTTGGCAAGAGAGCGGGGCTCCATTACTAGGCAGGTCTCGGTTCTGGCTCTATACCCAGATTTCACTATCATGGTTCAGGACGCCAGGAGGAAGTACGCTTGTGTGAAGGCCACGCTGCAGAATCTGGCTGTTCCCAGCTCAACTCCTAATGGACTTTGACGGTCGGACTCGTGTATTTGATACTCCCACAGCGTCTCAGGAATTTTTCAGGGACTACAAAGGAAATAGCAGCAGCTACAAGAATAAGGCCTTATCCGGGGCATCCCCTCCTAATAGTGGCTCGGCGGACAGTGTTGACTGATTTTCCAATGAGTGATGTTGGTAATCTGTAAGTGTGTACTGCGGCTACTTGTCACATGTATTCTCTCATTATTGGGTGACTTATATGTTTTTGCATGATTTTACAGGTTGGGTAACTGGCGTGGCATTGCCATACCCCAAGTGTTGATCACTTTGTGTGTGTTTCAATTTTTGGATATGTATCTTGTACTGAATCAGCTAGTTGAACAAGGGTGTTTACATGATACAGGTCCATGTTTTTTCATTGGGGAGACTCCCTGCATAATGTTGTGTGGGACGTGGTGCGGGCGGAGGGGGGGCATGGTAGATTCATTGCAATGTTAATAGTTCTCACATTGTTTATTCACTGCATCATGGCACATTTCTATTGTAATGCACAAGCCCAGTCGCTACCCAAACTATTGGGATGCCTGATTGGGGAAGGTTAACACCATTTTCAGATCTTACATTAATCACCTTGAACGTACGGGGGCTTAACAATGCTAAGAAAGGGAGGCAGGTCTTGCATTATCTTCAGCGGCATCATGCAGATATTGCCTTTTTACAGGAAACACACTTTCCTAGAGCTCTCACAACAACTTTCACCTCGGGCTGGGGTCCACACTGCTACTTTCCTGGTTAACCCCTTAAGTGCTGCTGACGGCCAATGGTCGTCAGCAGCGCTACCTCCCCAGTGCTGCGCACGACCATTGAACGTCCATTCAGCACTAGTTCTAATGGACAGCGCAGCACTGGGGAGAAATGTTTACACGCAGCTAAGGTGTTAAAGTACATATGCACGGGTTACGCCTGTCATGTTACATAAAAGGGTTCCTTTCCAATTTACAAAAGCGCACACAGACAGGGAAGGGCGCTACACCTTGGTGGAGGGCTTCTTGATGGGTTATCAGATTGTGTTCATCTGTGTATACGTGCCTAATGTTGATTGCCCAAAGTTCTTCGAAGGTCTCCATGCACAGCTTTTACAATTGGTGGCAGATTATATATGTGTGAGGGTGCCTTTAATCTTCTGTTAGATCTGGCGCGTGATAGTGTAGGAGGGTAGGGTCTGCTTCCTATGGTCACCCCCACTTTTTGCTGTGATTCTCTGGTTTTTCGACTGTAATGTGGCTGTGGGCCTGCTAATCAGACCCACAGCCCAGCTGTCCTCTGTCTAAAATGATACCATGTACTTTAGGTACATACCAGATTGGTTACTGGGTCACCCTTGTGAGCCCCTGTATAGTGTACCATAGGTACCCAGAGCATAGGTGCACCCTAGGCCCACCAGTGGCTGCAGCATGTATTGTGCCACCCCTGGTTTGCCTTCCAAACTGACGCCACAGGTCTGTTCACACAGCCTGGGTAAGGTGGTCTAATCACCCCTTACTTAGATATAGTATACCTACATCTACCTTTATATATAGACACATATACACCTATAAGCCACTCCTATGGTAGGCCTCGACAATCCTGGAGGCAGAGTGTTTGGCTTTATGTGAGAGGGTGCCCTAGTATGAGCTGAGCCCCTCTGCAGCTTTCGGAACCATCTCCTTATAGCTGTTTTATGATATAGCCATACCATATACTCTTAAGTGCATTATAATCCTCGCTGTTAATGCTAACTTTTGTTTGGCTTTATCAAAACATGTGGGGTAAGGTGTAAAACACTTTGGAATACTATCCCGCGCCAATTCTGGTGGCAGGGGTAGAATTCCACCCTTCTAGAGGGAAAAGACATGTAAGTTACTGCTTTACCTGGTTAAAGTTAAACAGAGCCTCAGCATCACAAAATGGATGCTGCTGCCACAGACACGAGTCTGACCTCCTGTTGCTGGGGGAAACTCCAGCAAGGGCAGCCTGGGCAATAGGTTTCCTGTCCAGGGAAGTGCCAGCACCTCCCCAGACAGGGGTTTTGTGTATTGGGGCAGGGAGGGCTGCATTCAGTGAATGCATCTCTAGACACTACCTGGGGCACACAAGGTGCTCCATGCATAGCCCGGTTCAAACCAGTTGCTGGGGTACTCCAGCCCCAGCTCTGGTGCAAAGCTGGACAAAGGGAAAGGGGTGTAACCATCCTCTTCTCAGGTCCACCCATAGGAGTGACCTAGTCAGGTAATCCGGCCCCCATCCTTAGTATAAGTATAGGAGCTGTGTCCCTGGGACTTTAGATTATCCTGGACAAATCTTTGAAAGACATATCTTGGACCTTCGACATTCCATTCTGACTGGAAGACAGAAGGCATCTCCCTTGTGGTCAAGGAGGGACCACCCTGTGCAAACAGGCACCAACTTTGCAGGTCTGCACTTTCAAGGCTCCCGTCGGACCCCGAAGACTCTGTGACTCAAGAACTGTACTTCCAGACTTCTCTGACCCCGACCCACATCCACAGCAAAGCTGAGACACGTGGGACGCGAGAGATGTGGGACCGGATATCTTGGACATCCTGAATTTTGCTACCTGCACTCCTTTCCTGAAGCCTCAGTAAGTTGTGCATTGGGATACCAGAAGCCCCATCCCCAAGCAACATTTGCACCGAAGCCCAGGCCCCCACACGCCGCGAGTGTCCCATGGGCCCCGCCTTTGCATTTGAGCTTGATGCGTCTTCCCAGTTCCTTGCCCATTGGCTAGTGTGCCCCCTGAAGATGCCACCTTAAATTTACTTTGCTTTCCTGGTTGCTCCAGGCTTGCTCCAGCTTCACTGAAAAGGAGAAGCACCACCGACCTTGCTGGTCTGCAACAGAGCCAATCTCGTTATCCTGTGTGGGTTACGGTTGCCAAGGCTTGTTGGGCTTAATCTGGATACCGATACCGCAGTCATCTAGATCCATTGTGGGACAGCTCGAATCCAGCGCCTGGTTATCGTTGATGCCTCCTGGACCTCGTGGCTGAAGAGACAAACTTACCTTCTTCTCCTTCAAGCACCCAACATCGCCTGGTTCCTTCCTGGTCACTGGCTAGTGACCCAGACTCTGTCCCCTCTGCTTTCAGGTTCTTCACATCCCCGATCCACCCTTGAATCCACCCGGACACTTTTCCTCTGGTCGCCTGCAGCACTTGTTTGCAGGTCTCCATAGAAAACGACGACGAAACCTGACACGAAAAGACACCGATGCACTCTGCTTCCCTGGGTGAGGTAACACGAGTACTTCGGTGCTCCCGTGGGTCTTGACTCCCGAAGTGTCCTAGTTTAAAAGGGTTCCATCCTAGTCCATCCGGAAGTGTCCTTAAATTGTATATTTGTAACTTCTTCGTTTCCTATAGAAAGTCAATGGTAACTCGCGTCTGTGTTTAGACACTGCACGCGCTTCCCGTGGGCCTCCTACTTCCTAACCTTTGGTTGTTTAGTGTAGCCCCAGCGATTCCACAGGCCCCAGGCCTGCTTTCTAACTCTCACGTGGTACTTATACCACTTTCTTAGCATATGGTTTGTGAGGCCCCTAGGGCATAACGTATACTGTGCAACTTATTGTATATTAACCGTGTAACTTGTATAATATTTTTACCTCTGACCTCATAAAGAGTGCAGAGGGGTTGTTTTTAGATTAAATACATATATATTTGATATATACCCTGTGTGGTGTCCTTTCATTTGGTATTCAAGGGATTATATATGGTGAAACAACTTGCATAACTCGCCTACTGAAGTCTCAGCCTGAAGACTGCTGGTTCATGCTACCACTAGGATAGCTTTCTATAAGGTTGACTTTACAACCACCATCAATAAGGGTCGATTAGACTGGTGCAAGGTGCCCACTAGAACTAGTGGACATCATATGCCAGGCTAACTTCTCACAGATAGTACATCTAAATCCCCAGATACTAAGCCACGTGCAAGCCACGTATTGTTAGACATGTGCGAACCAATTGGCCTTGTGGACGTGTGGCGCCAGCATATCCCGGGAGACACTGTTTACTCACTATGCTGCTCAATATTGCTCCTGGCCCAGATTAGATTTCTGGCTTGTCTCCCCCAACTTTGCTTCATGGTATGGAACGTCCCAGTATCTCCTGAGCCCTTACTCTGGCCATTTCCCAGTGGTTTTGTAGGGATGTGAAAGGTTGTGGAGGTTCCCTGTACATGCCCTGATGGACAAGGTGTTTTGGTTTGAACTTAAGGAGGCTATAGTTGAATGGGGAGTACTCAAAGACTTGTGTGGCTAGATCGCGCATTGAGAAGCAATTAGTTGAGTTGGACAAAGAGCAAATTGTGAGATCTAATCCCAGCCGGCTCTCCCGCCACCTGATGCTTCTCACAGAATTTAGAGATGCAGGGGAATGTGAAAGTTGTTTTTTAAGCAAGTTTGTTGTCGCTAGGCATTACGGGGACGGCGATAGACCCGGCCGTACATTAGCGCGCCTAATCAGGCCGTCGATTGGACGGTCCTACATCACTTGCATACGCTCCTCCACAGGTCACACCCTACACAGCACCTCTGAGAAACGAGACACATTTTTAGCTTACTATGCCACCTCATATACCACTCGTGTGACACATGATGAGGCAGACCATGATATTTATCTTGCAGAGATTGCATGGTGTGGCTCGAGAAGTTTATGCAGCAGTTTCTGGCTGAGCCTTTCTCCGTTGTGGAGATTGGCAGCGCTATTGATGCCATCAGTGGTTCAACAGCTCCGGGCTCAAAGGTTTTACTGGCATCTGTTATAAAACTTACAAGGATTACTTTCGCCCTATCTATTGGAAGCGCTGGATTGCAAGGTACTTCCCCCAACTTTACGTGAGGCTGTAATAATTCTTCTCCAAAAGGCCGGGAAGGACCCAGCTTTATGCGGCTCGTATGGGCTGTTATCACTTTTAAATCTTGATTATAAACTATTAGCCAAGATGATCGCGTTACGACTGGCCGTATTATTGGACCGTATTATTTCCCCGGCTCAGACAGGCTTTGTCCATCAAAGGTCGACAGCGTTAAACATGCAACGTTGTTTGCGGTCATACATCGGATCGCTCCGGAAGTCCCGGCGGCCGGGGTCCTATTGGACACTGAAAAGGCCTTTGACTCTTTGGAGTGGCCCTTTTTTCTTGCGGTAATGAGAAAGCAGGGTATCCCTAAGGGATTTATCGATCTCCCAGCATTGTTGTATGCTGCGCCCACCGCTAGGCACTGTCTGAATGGTACACTGTCCTCTTGGTTCACACTCACTCGTAACACCCAGCATGGCTGTTCACTCTCCCCGCTGCTTTTTATATAGGCAATGGACTCGTTGGTCTATCATGTCCCGGAACGGCATCTGTACAGGGGTCTACAGTTTAGAACGGGCCCACTTTTAAGGGGCGCTAGAGGGCTTGCATGCAAGATGGCTGCACTTGCATGAGGCTCCTTGCTGCCTAGGCCCACAATCCATTTCAATCCTGTTCTAACGCCTATTCCTGGAATGTCACAGTGAGGGAACAGCGATCGTACTCCCAGCTGAAGCTTTGCAGCTCATTAAAAAGCTTTGAGGGACAGCACTACTGCTGAAATCCGCCGTGTGAACTGCTGGCTCCAACCGTGGCACGAAAGATGGCGGCGATCAGCTGCTGTAGCAGAACGGCTCCCGGAGAAGGAGGCACTAGTAACTCTGGGCGGGGACTGCCTGCCAGCCAATCTTCGGCGGACCCCCATGGCAAGACTGCAGTGCGAGGTCCCAAGCTGCTGATGTGGAACTTGGCACTGGGCTGCACATGCCACTGCTGAGAGGGATGCCACTAGCAGCGGAGCGGAACGAGAAAGGACTGCGAGGCCCCGTACCCACCAGAGGCCGTGAGTAAACTGCAGGTACAGTGAAAGAGGGGGCTGAGAGGCTGCTTTGGCACTGAGTCGGCCCGGCTACCCCGAGCAATTTACTTCACAACTGCGGTGAGGGGCTGTGATGCCAGGGATCTGCACAAAGCACATTACTGTTGCCCTAACTCACAGAGTCAACTGCCCACGGAGACTAAATGAGCTGCTGGGGGCAACGGAAACAGTGTCGCACGATCAGCGGAGGAGGGGCTTTTTGGCATACCCCATGCAGCTGAGGATCTGTGAGAGGAAGACTTGTGTGCTGCATGAGGAGAGACAGGTACCCAGTGTCTGTATATTGCCCCTTGTGAGGTACTTGGATTTTACCCTGCTCTGGGCACCGGTGAATGAGAGCAGGGCTGCTGATTGTAATTACTGGGCCTGGGCCTCATTGAAAAGAGACACAGAGAATGCAGTTAGCGGGGACCCAGGGACAGGTTAACCTGCAGCAGCAAGAGGAGCCACCTCGTGATTCACTAATGAGGGGGGACCGCATTGTGCACTCCGACCATACAAAGGGCTGTGGACGGCTGTTCATGTGCACGGACCAAAGGAGCCCTCACAAGTACGGTACACTTTGGAGGGTGCCTCATATGCTGACACTGACGAGTCCTCACTTGAAGGACTAATTGGCAAGGCCCGAGTCTGACTTTGTAGCACACCGGATATACTAGAACAACACAGCCTGCTCCCCTGGTAGGCACAGCATGGAGGAGCATACCGGGCAGGGAGTAAGCTATGGGCAAAATGGATGGTAGGCAACAGGGGCGGATTGGCAAGGCGGGCATTCGGGAATGGGCCGAAGGGCCGGTGCCTCAGTGCCCTCTGTGGGCCGTTTTTTTTCTCCCCTGTCCCAGTCCACAGAGAGTGGACTAGGAAAGGGGAGAAAAAAAAACGGCCCACAGAGTGCACGGAGACAGAGACTGAGAAAATGAAAGCAGCCTCGCTGTGCGGCCAGACAGCGATTGTCAGCTGTGGGCTCTCCTTCACCCCTACCCTGCCAAGCAATCAAGCTGAGGCTGGGCTGGGGAGGGGTGATTGTTTGCAATAATCGGCCTCCCTGGGGGCCAGGTGTTTCTCAGGCCTTTGAGCCATTTGCACCTCGGCCCCCCTGGCGCCCATGCAGCCCAGAAACGGTGTTAGTCTTAACACCTCGCCCACAGCCCTTCACATTCAGGGCATAGTGGGCGAGGAAGAATGAGTCTTGCTGTGGGGGCCTGGTGATGTTTGGAATTTTTTTGTTTTATTTATTTATTTATTTGTGCGATTTTATATAGCGCGGACTTTACCCGAATGTGTCAGAGCGCTTCACACTAGGAACAGCAATAATACATGAGGAGAAAATTATAAGTGGACAAATTACAAAAGCAAACGTTAAGTTACATGAATCAAAAGTGACAATAGTGAGCAACCAAAATACAAGAGGAGCAAACAATACATTACAGGAGGAAAAAGAGATATGTGTGCCGGTTACAAAAGCATACAAAATACAAGTAGAGGTATAATACTGCAATTAATGGCAGACACTCCAGTACAAGAACAAACGTTACGTAGGCAATGGTGGCACTTGTGCAAGTATCTAAAGCAAACAAAAGTGAGAGGTAGCAAACAGTGTGTTACAAGAGAAAAGTGACTTGTGCAAGTTACAAAAGGGTACCATACACAGGTACAAGGGTAATACTACAGTAAATGGTAAATACTCAAACTGCCAGAACACCCTGGGAAGGCACTTCCCATGCACCAGCTTCACCTCAGCCTCCCTCCTGGCTACCTGGCTACCTTGGATGACCCAGAAAGCTGTGTTTTGTGCTCCCCTGCCAGGAGATTTTCCCAAGGCCTGGAGGGTTGATTAATTTACTAATTGCAGGGGCCTTACCTCTGTTCATGTGCTCCTGAGCTGAAGGTCTGGGGAGGGCTGAGTAGGTTAGTAATAGCAGGGGCTTTGCTGCTTTTCAGGTGCTCCTGTGCTGGAGGGCTGGAATAATTTTGTGACAAAAAGGGGCATTGCTATTTTTTTTAGTTGCTCAGCATGTAGGCCATTGTCACCTTGGCCCTGTGTCGTGTGCAAGAACAGTATCCTCCCACTTTCATTCCTTGTCTGTGCAAATGGTGTTTCATGAAAGGGCACGCCCCTTGAATGTGGGCCACGCCCCTTAAATATGGGCCACGCCTCTTGAATGTGGGCCACTTTTTTTGTCAGTGCCCGGGCCGAATTGTGATCCCAATCCGACCCTGGTAGGCAATCTAAATGACCTTTTGAGGTACGCAAATCCAACAGAGCTTTGAGGGATTCCGAGCATGCAATGGCGGATGGCCCAATGCTCCGGCTACCATACTTCACCTGACGATCTTAAAGAACTACTCCTCACAATGAGACATAGTCTCACATCAATTAAAATCAAGATGGATGCAATGAACACATGCATAGACAATGTCACCTACGCCATGCTATTCTTGGCCAAACTTCGGGTAACACATCACCGCAAGCAGCATTACTTCACCAACCCACAACATGACACAGATTTCCTGAAAACCACTCTCCGGAGATCCCCTAGGAATGAACCTTCACTGAGCCCGACCCACGCAAATGCAGTCCTAACAGACATAGAGTGACACCGCCAGGAATGAGAGGATTTCCCCAAGCGCCGCTCTTCCAACTCAAACCCTGACACAGTGGATGTTTAACGGAGAAGGCAGCAGACACACTCGAGGTTCAACTGCTCACTGAACACTGGCATCGCAAACTCAACTGGTCAAAGATCTCATCTGCTATAGATGCCGTCGGACATTATGGCTGCATTCCCCACACATGATGTGGACATGTATTCAGGGTATAAGTTGCACTGAATTAGAGCATGGGCACCTTCGTGCCCACGAGGGGAGACTGTTGTGCCCTCAAGCGTTTATTCCCAAAGGGTCATGCCCAGAATGTTAGAAGTTCACGTTTTTCTCACTTGTTTATTCATCTTCCCTTTCTTTAGAAGAGCAGATTTTTCCTTTTATTTCGAGTGGGGTGAGAAGGTTGAGACTATATGGCACAGCCGGATTGGGCTGCTGATGTGGAAGGGAGGTAGGATTGGGCTGCCATACAGGGAGTAGGGAGGGAGGAGGGACCGTTGGAAATGTTCAACATCTCTTTATGCACAGACACAATCAAAGGCTACAGTCCGGCTTGCGCAGAGATTTTTCAGTTGATTTGTTATTCAATACAATTCCCTTACCCTATAAATGACTCAACCAATGCCGCCTAGCTATAACTTTCTCACTTGGAATGTTAGGGGCCTCGGAAACCCCAGGAAACGGCGACATGTCCTAGCCTACCTGGGTAGACACAACATACACTGCACCATGCTCCCAAAAACTCAAATTGGCCAACGCCCTGACCACTTTTGCTGCCCAGTGGACTTCATATGGATGCTTCTCGACATACTCCACCTACGCCTGTGGGACGGTCATCCTAATAAAAAAAAGTCCTATATGTACACATTGGGGCATTTGCTGGCCCACAAGGGTGTTATTGCCTTACATGGGGACGGATAGCATTGCAGTCCATAACTATTGGATGCTGCTATGGACCTAATCATGACGATCCTGAGTTTTTTAATGTCCTTTGGGGTAAACTCTTAGATACAGGTTCCACTCACATGGTTTGGGGTGGGGACTTTAATGTCACTCTAGATCTGACAATAGATCAGCAATGCATGTTACCTTATCACTACACAGGAGCCCAACACCAGCTTTCAGAAATAGTTACCGCACATGGACTGACAGATGCATGGAGAAGTCTAAACCCTACTGTCAGAGAAGGCACATGTCACACCTCAACACACTCCACATGGTCGCGCATAGACAGTTAGCTATTACCGAGAGGAATAAAATAATGGCTCATGGCAGTGAGACACCTCCTGCGCACTTACTCTGATCACTCACCCGTGCTGATCTCCCTTACTTCGCCCTGCTCATCGTCACCTTACCAATCTTGGAGGTTGCCGGTGTATGCTCTGCTCGATCCCCTATTCCACTCAGAATTAGAACAAGTGATTACAGACTTCTTCCCACGTAATATAGACACTGCCTCACATTTCCACGGTCTGGAAGGAGTTTAAAGTGACCATTAGAGGGGTTTACATCGCAAAAGGGGGAGGCATATTAAAAGACATTCGGAACATGCTTTGTAACTAGAAACCGACCTCAAAAACCTAGAGGAACAAATTAACTCTACTCCTAGTGCTGCCTTAAAGGAACAGATCAGAGATATGCTGACAGATTACCAAGAGACTGCAGAATGGGAAGGCAAATTTAGAGGGAAGTACTAAAGCACCCGACAATATGGTGAAGAGGAGTGCCCTGGGAAGGCTCTGGCAGAGCTAACCCGAAAACCACGATTTTCATGCACTATTTTGGAAATTACTGACCAAACGGGCAGAGTGCCCAGGTACACCCCAGATATATTAGACACATTCCACGATTTTATAACACTCTTTACAAAACTCATCGGGCACAACCGATCGACTTTGAGCCATACTTCGAGGAGGTAGCGCTGGGGTGGTTGGGGGGTACCCAGAGGGAAATTCTGCTGGCAGACTGTGAAGATGAGGAGATACTATCCGCAAACATGCAGCTGCAGTCTGGCCAGGCCCCTGGCCCAGACGGCCTGTCTGCAGAATTTTACAAAACATATAGTAAGGCCCTCATCCCCATTTTAAGATAAGTGTATGTATGAGGAGGCATGGGAAATGAGCATGCTCCCACAAACAATGCGAGAAGAACTCATTATATCCCTACTGAAGCCAGGGAAACCAGGAGATAAGTGCGACACCTATAGCCAACTCTGCAAACCTGCAATGCCAAAATCTTGGCAAAACTGCTCACCAACTGAATAAGTCCTCTGATGACAGCGCTGGTCCTACCAGACCGATCTTTCAGACACCACCAAATTATTTGACTCGATTAAAAAATGAAATTATTTGGCTTTTGTACTGAGGAGAATGGGATTCCCCCCCCCCCCTTTTTAGTGTGGATCCAGTTATTGTACACTAAACTACAGGCCAAAATACTTATCGATGTGGCAACAGTAAGGGTTCTGGCTAAAGCAGTAAGGCTGCGCCAATACGACAATCAACAAAGAAATGCCAGTACTGCATTTAAATTCAATGTTTTGATAAATTGAGTAACAATTCTCAATTCAATAAGACCAATAAATCAGTCTGTAATCTTATGATTAATTCTTTTTATTTTGAATTTCTTTTATGTGTTTTGTTTTCTTAAGTTTGAGCAAAGTGCTTTTAAACGAACAATTTTTTGCAAAGGAAGAGACTCATAAAGTGCATACAAAAACCATCAATTATATACAAAACCAACAAAAACAGTTAATCTCAACTCTAATCCTATATATATTGTTTTACATCGCATTTAGAGGAGACAGTAAACATTCAAAAGGACTCCACTTAGTACATTTAAAGACACAGACACACAAGACAAGACACTTTTGACAATGGTATGACAAGGATTCACCGTTCCTAAAGAAAAATGTAAACGCCCTGTTTTCAATAAAATTTCCGTTAAAACAGGTGCGGATACTGGTGTTTAGTACGAATTCTTTTTAGACTTGTTTTATACAATAGACCATCTAATCATTCAATTTTATCAGTTTTAGTCATGGAAAGATTGGTCTAATGAAAGGACGATGAGTTTTCAAAGGGACAGCGGTCGACGCGTTTCGAATCCCTTATGTGGCAGGGATTCTCATCAGGACCATGTGGACTCAATCTAAAAATAAATCAATAAACATTCTGTCAGTCATACTGGGTGACACTCAACTTCAAAACAGTCATACATTCTCTCAGATCGTACCTGTATATTAAATTACAGCGGTCAGTCTCCCAAGAGATGGAGTGCTCATACAGCTGTAATGTAAATGAGCATGGTTAGGGTAAATGTGCCAAAGAAGTCAATCAAATTGATGAAGGACACCAAACTGTGTACTTACATAGATCGGCAATTTGGCCGCGTGGTCAGTGAATATAAGCTGACCACGCGGCCAAATTGCCGATCTATGTAAGTACACAGTTTGGTGTCCTTCATCAATTTGATTGACTTCTTTGGCACATTTACCCTAACCATGCTCATTTACATTACAGCTGTATGAGCACTCCATCTCTTGGGAGACTGACCGCTGTAATTTAATATACAGGTACGATCTGAGAGAATGTATGACTGTTTTGAAGTTGAGTGTCACCCAGTATGACTGACAGAATGTTTATTGATTTATTTTTAGATTGAGTCCACATGGTCCTGATGAGAATCCCTGCCACATAAGGGATTCGAAACGCGTCGACCGCTGTCCCTTTGAAAACTCATCGTCCTTTCATTAGACCAATCTTTCCATGACTAAAACTGATAAAATTTAATGATTAGATGGTCTATTGTATAAAACAAGTCTAAAAAGAATTCGTACTAAACACCAGTATCCGCACCTGTTTTAACGGAAATTTTATTGAAAACAGGGCGTTTACATTTTTCTTTAGGAACGGTGAATCCTTGTCATACCATTGTCAAAAGTGTCTTGTCTTGTGTGTCTGTGTCTTTAAATGTACTAAGTGGAGTCCTTTTGAATGTTTACTGTCTCCTCTAAATGCGATGTAAAACAATATATATAGGATTAGAGTTGAGATTAACTGTTTTTGTTGGTTTTGTATATAATTGATGGTTTTTGTATGCACTTTATGAGTCTCTTCCTTTGCAAAAAATTGTTCGTTTAAAAGCACTTTGCTCAAACTTAAGAAAACAAAACACATAAAAGAAATTCAAAATAAAAAGAATTACTCATAAGATTACAGACCGATTTATTGGTCTTATTGAATTGAGAATTGTTACTCAATTTATCAAAATATTGAATTTAAATGCAGTACTGGCATTTCTTTGTTAAAATACTTATCGATGGCATGTACTCATCCAGGTTTCATATCACGAGAGGGATGAGGCAAGGTTGACTGCTCTCCCCACTCTTATTCTCCCTGGCCATAGAGCTATTGGCGGCTATGCTCCGGCAACACCACCGTGAACATGCCCTCATATACCCTGAAAGACAAATCTTCATATCCTTGTATGCCAACGACCTTACCTTATACTTATGCAATCCAGAGGAAAGTCTGAACCCTATACAAAGGGCCCACTTTTAATGTCCCTGTATGCAGATGATATTATTCTGTATGTCCGTCACCCCCAAGAGAATTTGGAACCCCTTATCAGAGAGATAGTTAAGTTTGGCGGATACTCTGGACTGGGTATTAATTGGGGAAAATCTGAGACTTTCCTGCTCACACAGGCCCCTGCTCGCTGGGAGTGTGAGTTCCCACTCACATGGTGCTTGGAGTCTGTCATGTATTTGGGGGTACAGATACACAGAGGCACTGAGCAAATAATCAGGCTAAAAAAACTATGGCCCCACAGTACACAATCTGGAACGGCAAGTAGAGCACTGGTTGTAGCTCCTGCTATCCCTGGCAGGCCGTGTAGCCCTGGGGAAGATGTCTGTTCTCCTGAGATTCTTGTACCTGTTTCACAACATACCCATCCCCCTCCCCAACACTTATTTTCATAATATTTAGTTGCTCGTGTAGCTTTGCCCACTCCTGGTATCATCCTGATGTGAGGATTCCCTGCTCCAGGCCTGAGGCTGATCTGGTGCTTCCGGCTCCACTATGCCCTGTGTTCCCGAGGGGATTCCCCAGAGACCCTAATGACATTCAAACTGTCTCCACCACTAGCTGGACCTGGCATGAATTGACTAAAGTGACAGGTGAAGATACTTTATATTCATCGGAGATCCCTGCGGCGAATAACCCTTGGCTTCCCATCACAGAGGAAAAATTAGTGCAACGCACACTTGGAGCGTATTACCATGACTAAATTTGGAGATTTGTTCCTGGGGGGGACGTGTTTTTTCTAGTACAGAGGGTGAACGGTTTAGCGAGGTCACATCATGGATCAATTCGTCTTTACTCGAATACAATGGGCAATCTGTGCCAAGATTTCGGAGCACCTGCTGGAGCCTGAGCCCTTCCCTCCGCTTACCCTTCTAATCACAAGCCCCGGAGAGAACACTAATTTTCGAGATTATATAAAGCATGTATGACATTAATCCCTAGAAGGGACATAAAAAAAAGGCGGAATGGGAGCAAGATCTTGGGCACCCAATTCAGGAATCACACTGGTCCTTCTGCTGTGAACAAACCAAGGAAGTCTCTTTAATTAGCAGACATGAGATGATAGATTTCAAATATCTGTGGAGGGTATATATGTCCCCGGCTAAGCTACATACTATTGACTCAAATCGCTCGCACTATTGTTTCAAGTGTGGTGGGCCGTAGGCTGACTTTTCCCACCTGAAGTAGAATTGTGCTAAGAATAGGGACTTTTGGAGATCCATAATTGTGGCTATATCCCAAATGATTCATTTGGAAGTTGCCCCTATGCCGGAGCTTGCTTTGCTG
This sequence comes from Lissotriton vulgaris, assembly GCF_964263255.1. NCBI lineage: Eukaryota > Metazoa > Chordata > Amphibia > Caudata > Salamandridae > Lissotriton > Lissotriton vulgaris. Next base: position 885,938,911 of record NC_141696.1, on the reverse strand, counting down.
GGATGTGTGGGGGGCATCCAAAGAAGTTCCTTAAATTTACAGCCATTGTGCTTCTGCTTGCAAAGAGGGAGATAGCACTTAAATGGGGTACTAGAGCCTCTCCCACGGTTAGGGACTGGCTCCATAGGCTTACATACTCAAATACCAATTGTGAGCTATATGCCAGCTCTCAACCTCTTGGCTCTTGTCTGAAAGATATTTGGGAGCCACTCAAACCTAATTTATTGGAAACCACCACTGCATCTGTTACACAACCACCCAATGGGATAGTCCCCATGGGAGGGAGGTAATTACAACTCATTTCACTTTGTCAGGTTGCTGTGATTCATTGCTGTATCCCTGGGTGGCCTGTGCTTTGTTGCCATCTGGGATTAATCTGTTTTGGGTGTGCCGAGTAAGGTAGTTCCAAAATTTGTTGTGCATTATACCCTGCAAGATTGTTCTGTTATGTACTTGTGCACTTTTAAATTGCAATTGCATTACTGTTTCTGTCAATCACTATTTCAGATTTATAGTGTCTAACCATGCTGGGTTGTAAACTATGTGAAAATGAAAAAAAAAAGTAATAAAAAAAGAACATGTAACAGGACTCATCTTTCTCCCCTAGCCATCATCCTAGGATTCAATCACTAAAATACTATGGGGTCGATTCCGATTCGGGAAAAACCGCTCCGAATAGCCGTTCGGAGCGTTTTTCCCGTACCAATCGTACCCTGCAACATCCCCCGTACATACGACGAAGTACGATTCGTACCAGGAGCCGTACTACGTACGAGTCGTACAAGATACCGTACGACTCTAATCTTCGTACCATTCTCCCTCGGAACCTGCTGTACGCGACATCTGTATGGTCGCGGCTGGTTTTTACGACCCAGCAAGTACGATACGTGTCGGGTATGCACCGTACGACCCTTTTTCTACGGGAGCTGAAAACAGCCGTAAAAGCAGAGTTCGTGCCGAAACAGGTACGGAACGGCCCCCCCCGGGTACGGTGCATACCCCCCATGATCGCAGGGGTACGCACCGTACCCCTGCGATCATGGGGTGTACGAGCCGTACCCCCATTGTACGATCGGTGTACAAGCCGTACCCCATGTACGATTGCTGTTCGAGCCGTACCCCCATTGTACGATCGGTGTACGAGCCGTACCCCATGTACGATAGGTGTACGAGCCGTACCCCCATTGTACGATCGGTGTACGAGCCGTACCCCATGTACGATCAGTGTACGAGCCGTACCCCATGTACGATGAGGGTACGGCTCATACACCGATCGTACATGGGGTACGGCTCGTACACCGATCGAACAATGGGGGTACAACTCGTACAGAGATCGTACATGGGGTACGGCTCGTACACCGATCGTACAATGGGGGTACGGCTTGTACACCGACCGTACACCGATCGTACAATGGGGGTACGGCTCATACACCCCATGATCGCAGGGGTACATGCCGTACCCCTGCAATCATGGGGGGGTACGCGCTGTACGGGGTGTATGTAATCGTGTGCTTTTCCGTATGAATCACCCTTACCTGACGTGGACCGTACGAATCGCATCCTTATTCCCCGGTCCGGATCGTACTCGTCGGGTCGTACGGCGTGTGTACGAGTCGTACGGTTCACAGTCTCAGCCTTGCAATACGAACGGATCGCGACGATTCGGACGGATTCACGGAATGCGGATCGTACTACGCGACTCGGACGGATGGGTACGATTCGTACGGAAAGAGCTACGAATACGAATCGTACGGTGGATTTTTTTACCGGATCGGAATCGAGCCCCATGTGTACAATTGTTCTAAAGCCCCACATCCATCTCCGTTACTGCTACACTCACTTTCCCTTTGCACATCCTCACAGTGGGCCGATTCACAGAACTAACTTAAGACAAAATCCTAAACTTACTACCATTTTCGTATTCACAGAAGGTACTTACTCATGTTGGTGTTCACAGAAGGCACCTACTCATTTTGGTATTCACAGAAGGCACTTACTCATTTTTGTATTCACAGAAGGCACTTACTCATTGATGAGTAAGTGCCTTCTGTGAATACCAAAATGAGTAACTTACTCATTTTGAATAACTGACTCATTTCAAGCAGGAATTAGAATGCCCATGGTGGTATATGCTCCCACATCTTAAACAAGACTTTTGACCTAATTTGGGATTTTTCTCAAACTTCCCTGCTCTGTTCAGCACAGGTACATACTTCTGATCCTCATCAACTTTACCAATAGCAGACACCCCTTCCCCTTCTGACACATCTCTTTTCCCCATTTCCCACATCCAGGAATCTGATTCCTCTACAGGTTTTGCAATCTGAATTGTGTCTTTGAGGGAAGGGTTCTTTGCTGCCAACAATTGTTCCTGTATTTTTTACTGCAAGTTTGTACTTTAAGTTGATCTCTAATTAATCCTTCAGTCATTTGACCAAACTCCAATTTCATTGACGATTCGCAAAGACGTGATACAAAGTCATCAATGGGCTCATTTGGTTTCTGAGGATCTGTGTAAAATCTGTATCTCAGCATCGCCACATTAGCCTCTGTAACGAATCTGCATGGCAAGCCTATTTTTGCTTCTTTATAAACATCTTCAAGAGGTTCTTTGTCAGCATCCAAAACCTCTGGTAGAACTTAAATATGTGTTGACCCTCACTCCCCAACACATTCAGTCAAAGAGCTCTTTTACAACAGACAGCAAAGCCCCTGCACTATACAATTACAGTTGATTCTTGATAATATTGGTAACAGTAGAAGTAGTAAAAGTAATTGAGCACACCAATATGAAATGTCAGACTTCGAGAATAAATAAACATAAATTGACATATATCAGTACAGAAACGTTCTTTTCTTGGTGTAGTATTTCTGTTTATTGTTCCTTTGCATAGGTCAATACGTGTTTCATCGCAGGGAACAGACTGCGAATCTTCAGGGCCTCACAAGTAATAGGCGAAAATGCAATAAATGAGAGCGCCCGGTAGGGGCATTTCATGGAATCCTGTATTCGGAATTCCAAGGAGTATGAGTTCGAAGTTTGCGGGATTTTGATGAATCTAGATTGTTAGGTATTCAAGTAGTCACCGGGAGGAGAAACAAATGTTGGTACCAATTTACCGGCGGGTACACCTAGCTGGTACCAGTCTCCCTCTTGTGGTTCAAAGCGCCGTTCTCCAAGGACGGACTCATTGCCTATACTGACCACTTACTGTCACCATCACCTTGCGGCCACTCAGGTTGTGCGCCTAGAAATTCTGGAACACCTAAAAACCTCCCAGTTGTGTGAAAGAGCTCTTTTACGACCAGCACTAAAATGTCATCATCAAGACCTGAAATGGAATTCTCAAAAATATCTATACAATCTTCCAAGGGAAGTTGTTCCTAAATGAACCAGCAACTGTCAGTGAGTGAAAGCCCCGCTCCCCAACACTCTACAGAACGTCCAAGGTATGTGGGAGATACAAGTCATAACAGTATGCTACCCCTGAAAGAAATCAGAAAATGAATTACACGCATTAATAATGAGGGCATATGTGACATAGCAAGAGACAAACCACTCAAGAAGAATATATTGGGCATTTTCACGTAATTTTAACGGATTGAGGGGCATATTACCAAGGGGGGCGATAGGCAATTATCTACGATTTAGTGGCCGTTTTCCGCCGCTAAGCGGCAATAATTCTATCGCCCTATTAGCAACCTGTCGCCCAACTGATGTTAGCGACAGCTTTTAGACGATAGCGAGCGTTTTGGGGCCCGCTTTGCATGTCAGCGATGTTTATCGCCAATGACATGCAAAGTGGGCGTACCCAACCAGTTAGCGACTGAAAGCAGTCGCTAACGTCGCTATCGCCTATTAGCAAGGCAGGGGTAGCGTTGGAAATGTTTGCGCTAAGCGCGAATATCTCCAAATACTAACACCTGCCCAGACCAGTTCTTAGCCATGTTATCCAATGGGAGGTGGATAACATGGCTAAGAGCATTTCATCGCTAATGCGTGAATATCGCTGTATTCTCAGCGATATTCACGCATTTCGCCGCTATCGCTGGATATTTTAGCGCAATGGTGAAAAACGTTGCTAATAGCATGTTTTCTCCGCTAACATATCCTGCGATAGGCAGCGATAAAAAAATCGTCGCTAAGCCTATTTAGCGATAAATATCGCTACTTGTTGGTAATATGCCCCTGACTCTCTTATAAAAGATCTGATAACTAGAACCATGTGCAATAACAGACAATATGTGCAGGAATATAGTGATGGCAACCTCCTTTAGTCTTCTGTTGCAGTATTGAAACATGTACTTGCTTTTTAGCAGAAAGGAACATATTATATATACAATATTGAATCAGCATAGGGAACACATGGAGGATGGGAGCAACATCTCACCCCATTTGTAGCTTACTTATCAATACTTGCACTTTAAAACAATATACATGTGGAGGTGACAGCAATAGCACATAGCAGTATTCTGTACGAATAGAATTAGGGACCTGTACTGTACAAGGAATCACAAACGAAAGAAACTGCATTCCAAATCCCACTACATGATGAAATTTGCACGCTCATGCATATATTCTTGGACTTGTATCCAGATAGATAAATGTCCCTGAGAGTAAATACTTTTAAAACAAATCAAAATATTGGGGAGAGAGGGGACTGAGTTAAGGCATTACATCTGAAGTCTGAAAATTACATATGCTTGCTGAGACATATATAACATGCCTCAAACAAAGGGAATATTGGATCATCCTTTCATGCTTTATTAGACCTGTCAAAGATACATTATGACTGTGATAACTTGAAGAACAATTATCCTAGCTAGCATTCAACATCCATGGGTTGAAGGTGCTTTTGTAACATGTGTTAAAATGCTTGAGGTACCTTACCATAAGATCATAAATTAAGCTATGACATTACCTATCCACTGTCTGCTCTACATATATATTGTTTCATGTTATTCCTAATTTGTCTATTGTTATATTGAACTACTTTTGCGAAATAGGTAATGTTGGACAATATGGAACAGAATGAAGAAATATTTGAGCAGTCTAGTAGCTGCTTATGACCTCACAAATTACCTCGCTCGTGAAATGGTCAGTGACATCACTGATGACATCTTAAATGACATCATTAATGACGCCATCCAGTGATTGTGAATGTTGACTAAATGTTTCTGAGTGTTAAAGATATATACTAAGGTACTACAAAAGTAAAATGAGAATATACTATTAGTAACACATGTTAGGTGAGTGGCTGTGTTATGTTATGTTATTGACTTTTTGTATAGCGCGTGAATCACCCAGGGGCATCTCAGCGCTTTTTGTGTGACTGTGTGTATCCTGTATGAGTATGTGTCTGAGTGACTTGTATGAGTGAGTGAGTGGCTGTGTGAGTTGCTGTACTGGTGTGTGAGTAGGTATGTCAGTGGTGTGTGGGCGAGTGAGTGGGTATCTGACAGGCTGTATAGGTGAGTGATGGGGTGTATGACTGGGTGTATGGGTCAGTATAGGGTGTGTGAGTGTTGTATTGGTATCTGAGGGGATATATGAGTGAGTGACTGCGTGTGTGGCTGTGTGAATCAGTTAGTAGGTGTGTCAATGGTATGTGGATCTGTGAATAAGTGAGTATGTGACATGCTGTATAGGTGAATGATGGGGTATGTGAGTGGCTGTATGGGTAAGTGGGTGGGTATATACTTCGTATATATATGAGTGAGTGGATGTGTGAGTGACTGCATGGGTGAGAGAGTGAATATGAGGGTGGCTGTGTGGGTGAGTATGTGCATGTGTTAGTGACTGTATAGGATGAAGCAATACCTGTGGTAGTATGTATATGAATATGTCATTGGATATATGAATAACTGATTGGGTGAGTGAGTGACTGTATGAGTGAGTGAGTAGGTTTATGGGTGACTAGTGTGTGAGTGGCTGTATGGGTGTATGAGACCATTTGTCAATATCTGTATGTCTGTCTGACTGGATGTGTGAGTGGCTGTAATGGTGAGTGTGTGGGTTCATGAATGGCAGTCTGGGTGAATTAGTAGTTGTGTGAGTGGCTGTATGAGTGAGTGGCTATGTGACTGGCTCTATAGATCAGTGAGAGGATGTGTGAGTACCTGTATGGTTCTGTGAATGGGTGTGTGAGTGGATGTGTGGGAGTGGGTATATGAGAGGTTGTTTGAGGGTATGAGTAGGTGTGTGCATGAGTCTGTAGATGATGTCATCAGTGATGCGTTTGAGATGTCATCAGTGTCAGTCAGTGAGTCAAAAAATTCTTAATTTGGTTATTTCTTACCATAAAGTGCATGCTATAAATGTTAAAAAATAAATGGGTTCATTAGATCACATTTCACTTTCAAAAGTTAAAAAAATAATTGATTAGTCCTTACCGTGAATTACATTCCATTATATTAAAATTTGCATTCTTACCTTTTGCAAAATCTCTCATTCCCAATTTATTAAATAATTCACTACAGTTCATTAGAACTGATAAAAAGCAATCCTTTCCTCGGGTTAAGTCCCTCAGTTATTTAGCCTGTACCTAAAAGAAAATGACTGTTGTAGGTCCACTTTTCAAAGGAGCCGCTTATCCGTGAGAAGAGTGTTACCCCTCAACATACCAATTTGATGGATGCACCTCCCATCCAGCTGATAACGGCTTGCCTACAGGTAGGGATGTTTATTTCCAGGAAGACTGGTTTAAGAAGTGTCTTCCTCAGGTCCACGACTATTGGGCATGTGCACATCAAGTGGCTTGTTGATTCTGTTCTGTAGTCCCATAACCAGTAGCTTGTGTCTTGCTTGCTGGCCTTCCATATTGAAAGCAGATCTTTGTAATCATGAGATCCTAAACACTACAGTGTAAAACTCCTTTTTGTGGCTGGGTGGAAATACGCTGAGAAGTATCCTTGTGGACTCAAGTTGATGTAAGAATTTATCACAGTCCAAGCATTTTATTGTGACAATGTCTTTGCTGTGACATTGCTTAGCCTTCTTAATGTGTCTCTCTCCATCTTGCTGTCCCATGCTACTTGGATTCCTAATTCAATTAATGCTTTCTGCAAATGGGCGTCCCAATAATTAGATTACTTTCACTCCATCTGCGCCCTAATCTCAACCCAACATAGGTTGTTCAGTGATCCAAACCATGAGGTGCAAAGTTTCCAGCACAGTTTTATGAAGGAGTTAATTCTTTAACATTTCTGATTTTGAAGTCCAAATTACAGTCACACCTGTGCCGGAGAGGCTGCTTTAGGGAGACAGAACACTGTTTTAAATACTTTAGTTTGTAGTTCATTCAGGATGTCTGTTTCTTTGCCATGCCATATCTCCAAGCTGTATTTCAGGGAGGGTAGGAGCTGTGATGCCATTACTGTCAACAAATGGCTATGTGAAGAGCAACTCAATTTGTTATTTAGGAATTTGAAAGCAAATATTCATAATTGAGCTTTTGCTTTCATTGACGTAATTTAGTTAGTTTACAACATTTGACCTCCCATATTTATTCCCAAATACTTATATGAGCGGGCCAACTCAACCTTTTCACCTTTTATGTACCATTTATACATTCTGAATTGAGTATCCAGTAGGTGTACCACTTTGGTTTCCTCAGGTTCAGCTCCAACCCTTGCAAGTCAATGTAGCTTGCCAAGGTGTTGATCACTCTTTGCAGGCCGATTGGGCTTTTGCTCAGAACAACTATGCCATCTGAGTATTGCAGACAGGTGATGGACCCATTTTCCAATTTGGGTGGGAGGCTCTCTACATTTGTCAAATACCTGTTCATATCAGCCAAGTATACATTAAAAAAACCCGGTGCCAGCATGCAACCCTGTTTCAGGCCGTTATTGATATTAATTTTGGCAGTCAAGCTACTGCCGTCACAAAGTTTCACCTGTGCCCACTTTCCACTGTATAATACAATTATTGCATTAAGCAATTTTTTTGGTATGCCCATGCTTTCAATTTTGTCCAGAGACAATCTTGTGGTACTCTATAAAATGCAGATTTTAAATGAAGCAGGCAAACCACTGGGATTTCCTTCTTATTGCTCTTTCCATTAACATTGCTAAGACTGTTTAGTTTGTTGTTTTTCCCATGCCTGGCCAAAATCCTTTTTAGGATCACACATTTCTCTTCCACCCACCCTTGAACATATGATAAGATACAGGAGACAAATAATTTTGCTTCCACGTCAATCAAGGCTAACAGCCTATAGTTTTCCGGCAGGATGTGACTTCCGTTTTTTTATATTGGGTAAAGATATTTTCTTTCCAAGAATTCGGTATAATATTCTGATGATAAATGTGATTAAAAGAGGTGTTAAATACTCTGTCCAGTAACCTTCAGCTTGCTTAAATAATGCATTAGGGAGAGCATTTGGGCTAGCTGCTCCGCAGTCTTTAGTTTTTTATAATCCCTTTTATGAGTTTTGTATCAATTAATACTGTTGACCGTGTATGGTTGAGTCAGGCATTTCTCTAGCTGCTTCCTCACCATCCTGAGTTTAAATGGTTAGTTTAACAACCTGGTTAGTTCCTTCTAGTGTTCCCACAGTTGGCAATTCAGTGGGCTGATTTTGATCTTGTTCGAACTTCAGATGTCTATGGAAACAAGTCGTTTAGTCCCTTCATCTTCTGGATTATCTTCCTAGCTTGAGGAGTAGTGTACATTTTGCTCACGTATGCTTTCCAGGTTCTTTCACATATTCCTGCATTTTGATGCCAGGCCTGGCTTTTTGTCAGGCAATTGATTGTACCCCAGAACTCCTTACTATTTGGTAATTTACTAATTTATTGGCCCAGAGTAAGTTTTCCCAGAGTTCTTCAGTGCACCTCTTTTTTGCCTCCCTGGAATCTTTCTTGTATTTTTTCCTCCTTACTGAAATGTTGGATTTGTCTGTTAGTGTGCCCTTTCTTGCTGCTCAAGCCCATCTTCTTACCTCCCTAGATATTTCCCTTTTGCCTTCACACAATTCTCTATTACACCAGGGTTTGCGACAACTCCCACCCGGGGCTTCTTGTCTTAAAAAATTTCTGTATAATGCCAGTTTTACTGGAAATCTAGTTAATCATGTCTTTCTTAGAACTGCCCAGGCAAGCACGGTCTGTTCCTCTCTCAAGTTCCCCAACTTATTTACATGCTCATAGACCACATCCATTAATTGATCTGCATTGGTTCCATTACATTTCAGCATTTTTAAGTTGTAACTTTCTGGTCTTTCTGTTAGATCATTAATTGTGCCTGTCAGTTGCTGCTAAAGATTGATTCTCAGAACTTGGGGGAAGTAATCGCCTTCAGGACGGGGTACATTTCAAAGGAGTTCACCATAGGGAGTACCTCTTCACCTGCAAAAGTATAGTCTATGGTTGATAGGATCTTTCCACTTAAAAACATAACTGCTGCTGTACTGTCCGCCTTGGTTTTTCCCTTAAAGATTGTCAAACCGTGAGCTTCCAGCTGTTTTTGTAGTTTGACTGCTTTTTGCGCACCATGGTTCTTCCTGGTGGTCGATTTACTTCTAATGAAGTTGATGTTAAAATCCCCTTAGATGATCATTTGATCATGCTGATACAAGTTTTGCCAGCAACACCACTGGGTTCAGGCTCCCAACAGTAAGGCAGAGCCTTTAATAACTAAATAGCAAAATAAGTGCCAGTACTGGAATTGTTTTTCATTCTAAATAACCATACACTAATTGACAAAAAACAAAAAGTGACGTAGACTACTTTTTTTGTCTGAATTATTCAAATTGGAATTATTATTTATTCAAAATAACACATCTTTAACTGAATTTTTTTATGCTTTTTTCATTTTTCACATTATTGCAACATTAAAAACAGATATAATGTACAAATTCAAAAAATACAATGCACTCTCGCACATACCACTGTCTGGATTTTTTCACCTTCACTCAAACCCACTCTGCACATTCACCATACACAACAACCAGTATATTTACAATGATTTCGTTTTTTCAGTAATTCTTTTTACAATGCCATAGAACATTATATTTCACCACTTTGTATTTTTCAGTTATTTTAAAGGCTGATGTTACTACACTCTTATGGCTAGAAAAAACAGGTCTACGCGTTTCGAACTCAGGATGGTTTCTTGAGTTCTCATCAGGACCAGAATAGACAAGCTGTGGGGAAAGGGAAACAACCTAATTAGTCTCTTTTCTCTTTTTAACTTGCCATACCTCTATTTACATCTATAGTAACTCTTACCTGTCTATACTTGGGGATAACCAGAATCAAACCGTCGCAGGACACTACAAGAAAATTTGACCTATGCATTAGCCGGTATACAGACATAATATCGACAACAAAAATATCGAGGTAGTTAAATATCAAGTTTAAAATATCGAGTAGACAGAATATAGATAAGACAGAATATAGACTACAAAAATATCGAATAGAAGGACAATAATATCGAATCAAAAATATCGAACGGACAGAATATCAAATGGACAGAATATAGACAACAGAAATATCGAGGGACAGAATATAGACAACAAAAAAATCGAGGGACAGGATATAGACAACAAAAATATAGATGGATAGAATATAGACAACAAAAATATCGAATTTTAGGTAAGTAACTAAGTCAATTTATGGTATTTAATTTTTGCGTAATATAATTCAGGAGCGGGTTGTGGGTTTATAGGGGAATAGGGTGGGAAGTAATTTAATTATAATTATTTAAATATTTTAATTTATTGGTATTTATGTACAATTAATTGTTAATTAATTATTAATTGGCAATTAATTAAAATATAATTGGTAATTCATTTTTATTAATTGATTAATTGATAATTATGTGAATTGTATTTATTTATTTTCTGGAGCGGGTTGTGGGTTTATAGGGGAATAGGGTGGGAAGTAATTTAATTATAATTAATTAAATATTTTAAATTATTGGTATTTATGTACAATTAATTGTTAATTAATTATTGATTGGAAATTAATGAAAATATAATTGGTAATTCATTTTTATTACTTGATTAATTGATAATTATGTGAATTTTATTTATCTATTTTCTGGAGAGGGTTGTGGGTTTATAGGGGAATAGGGTGGGAAGAAATTTAATTATAATTAAATATAATTATTTATTTATTTGTATTTATTTACAATTAATTGTTTATTAGTTTTTCAATTGGCAATTAAATAAAATATAATTGGTAATTCATTTTTATTAATTGATAATTATGTTAATTATCTTCATTTATTTTCTGGAGTGGGTTGTGGGTTTATAGGGGAATAGGGTGGGAAGTAATTTAATTATAAATAATTAAATTCATTTGTTTTATTGGTATTTATTTAGATTTAATTGTAATGTAATTTGTAATTAGTAATTATTTAATTTAAATTGGTAATTAATTTGTATTAATTGATTAATTGATAATTATGTTAACTTTATATATTTAATTTATGTAGTGGGGTATGGGTTTATAGGGGAATTGGGTGGGAAGTCATTTAATTGTAATTAATTAAATTTTTTATTATATGCATTGGTATTTATTTTGAATTATTTTGTTAATTATTTTTAAATGTTTTAATCATTTATTGTTATTTGTAAATATTTTGTATTAATAGGTAATTATTTTTTAGTAATTAAATTAATTTTATTATTTAAAATTGAATAATTATTAGAATATCTTAAATTGGGAATTAATTTTAATTAATTTGTAATTGGTATTAATATTTAATTTATTTTCAAATATTTATGAAGTATTTACTTTCCCTACTGTTGCACTCACTCGACTGGGAATAGTATTTTTTTCCCCTACACTATCCAACACTTACCCTACTGTTGCACTCTCTGGAGTGGGAATAGTATTTTTTACTCCTATGCTATCCAACGCTTTCTCTACTGTTGCACTCCCTGGAGTGGGAATAGTCATTTTTACCCCTATGCTATTCAACACTTTCAATACTGTTGCACTCACTTGAGTGGGAATAGTAATTTTAATTTCCATGGTATCCAACGCTTTCCCTACTGTTGCACTCTCCGGAGTGGGAATAGTAATTTTTACCCTCCCACTATCCAAAGCTTTCCCTACTGTTGCACTCTCTGGAGTGGGAATAGTAATTTATACCCTCCCACTATCCAACGCTTTTCCTACTGTTGCTCTCTCTGGAGTTGGAATAGTAATTTTTACCCCTAAGCTTTCCAACGTTTTCCCTACTGTTGCACTCACTGGAGTGGGAATAGTAGTTTTTACCCCTACGCTATCCAACGCTTTCCCTACTGTTGCACTCACTGGAGTGGGAATAGTAATTTGTACCCCTACGCCATCCAACAGTTTCCCTACTGTTGCACTCTCTGGAGTGGGAATAGTAATTTTTACCCTCCCAATATCCAACGCATTCCCTACTGTTGCACTCTCTGGAGTGGGAATAGTAATTTTTACCCCTACGCGATACAACGATTTCCTTACTGTTGCGCTCTTTGGAGTGGGAATAGTTATTTTTACCCTAGCACTATCCAACGCTTTCCCTACTGTTGCACTCTCTGGAGTTGGAATAGTAAATTTTACTCCTACGCTATCCAACGCTTTCCCTACTGTTGTACTCACTAGAGTGGGAATAGTAATTTTTACCCCTACGCTATTCAACGTTTTTCCTACTGTTGCAATCTCTGGAGTGGGAATAGTAATTTTTACCCCTACGCTATCCAACGCTTTCCCTACTGTTGCACTCTCTGGACTGGGAATAGTAATTTTTAACCTCCCACTATCCAACGCTTTCCCTACTGTTGCACTCTCTGGAGTGGGAATAGTAATTTTTACCCCTAAGCTATCCAACGCTTTCCCTACTGTTGCGCTCTCTGGAGTGGGAATAGTAATTTTTACTCTCCCACTATCCAACGCTTTCCCTACTGTTGCACTCTCTGGAGTTGGAATAGTAATTTTTACCCCTACGCTATCTAACGCTTTCCCTACTGTTGCACTCAGTGGAGTGGGAATAGTCATTTTTACACCTACGGTATCTAAAGCTTTCCCTACTGTTGCACTCACTGGAGTGGGAATAGCAATTTTTACCCCTACGCTATCCAACGCTTTCCCTACTGTTGCACTCTTTGGAGTGGGAATAGTAATTTTCACCCTCCCACTATCCAACACTTTCCCTACTGTTGCACTGTACAGACGTATCTTTTTTAAGGTTGTTCAGAGCCTCCATTTCCAATTTTGAAATATTATATTTGGTCCATCGTCTCTTCTTTTCCATTTCAGTAATAGCTAACAGTATGGTTTTTTCAAAAGTCACTACTTCATTCGGGATTTTGTTTAATGGAGGGCAGAAGGTTGATTTATTTCTTAGACCAGTTGTTTCAATAGATACCTGGATTATTTTTGAAAAAGGTTTTTAATCTCATCTTTCTGCAGAATTGTATAGCGTCAGTTTTCAGTTTCACGAAATCAGTGTGTTTAGAAGGTACACAAGTTAAGCCTTTTTGCAGGATACTTTCTTCTTCCTTAGTCAAGATTTTGTTTGACAAATTAAAGACTGGCGATACCGTCAATTCTTGTAATTGTGGTGGCGTGTTGACATTTCCCATGGTTGATTGAACTGTATTCGAGACCTGGTTTTCGGTTGTCCTCTTCCTAAAAAAGGAATTTTTTGTTGTTGATGTTGGTAAGAGCCTCTCCTATTATGAATTCTTCGTGGTTCAGTGGTTTCCGCCTCGCTACTACTTTCTGAGGAAGAAGTTTCCAAAAAAGTTAAGTAGTGGTTTTTTGATCTCCCTTGGTATTCCTGAAGGTGTCTCGTTGATTCTGGTCTTTGATAGAAATCCACCTGTAGATAGGGGTATACTTCATCTAGGTTGAAGTTCTTTTTATCTTATTCAAATTGGTTTCCCTTCTCGCTGATGGTAGAATCCTTGAAGTCAGCTATTTCTTTTTCAACTTTATCAAGCAATGCCTTCGAATCCGTTATAAGTTGGTTTGTTGAGATGGCTTTTTCTAAAGACCCAATCTCTTCCAATTATTGTTTCGACAGTCTTTGCGCTGTTTCAACAGTAAGGATCATCAGGTCCCTACTGCATTTTGTCTTTATAAAACTGTATCCTTTCTTATAGATAGGGCCTTCAGTAAAAATTACAGGGACATTTTTAATTTGAAGTCCTCCTGGGATAGTACCCGCTCTGAGGTGTTGAATCAAACAATGACCATGCAGGTCAGTTCTTATCTGTTTCTTTTTCAATCTGATTAATTTATCAGTTTCGTTTTGGTTTTGAGCTGAGAGGCTTAGAGATGCTGACGCAAAAAGAGGGGGCGCAGCTAATAATTTTTGAATATGGTCTTCACTATATGAAAAGGTATCTATCTCCGACATTCTATCATACACCAAACACTCTGAGTTGCAACAACCAACTACCGTTACTCTCACGTCGCGGGACAAATACTGCCAACTGACAAACACTTAACGAACCTGCTCAAAACAATCAATGCTTAAGAAGGCAACCTCGCAGACCACCGTCTTCTGTAATCATCAGCAACACCACTGGGTTCAGGCTCCCAACAGTAAGGCAGAGCCTTTAATAACTAAATAGCAAAATAAGTGCCAGTACTGGAATTGTTTTTCTTTCTAAATAACCATACACTAATTGACAAAAAACAAAAAGTGACGTAGACTACTTTTTTTGTCTGAATTAATCAAATTGAAATTATTATTTATTAAAAATAACACATCTTTATCTGCATTTTTTATGCTTTTTTCATTTTTCACATTATTGCAACATTAAAAACACATATAATGTACAAATTCAAAAACATACAATGCACTCTCACACATACCACTGTCCGGATTTTTTCACCTTCACTCACACCCACTCTGCACATTCACCATACACAACAACCAGTATATTTACAATGATGTTGGTTTATCAGTAATTCCTTTTACAATGCCATAGAACATTATATTTCACCACTTAGTATTTTTTCTGTTATTTTAAAGGCTGATGTTACTACACTCTTATGGCTAGAAAAAACAGGTCTACACGTTTCGAACTCAGGATGGTTTCTTGAGTTCTCATCAGCACCAGAATAGACAAGCTGTGGGGAAAGGGAAACAACCTAATTAGTCCCTTTTCAAAACACTGAACCACGAAGAAATCCTAATAGGAGAGGCTCTTACCAACATCAACAGCAACAAATTCCTTTTTTAGGGAGAGGACAACCGAAAACCAGGTCTCGAATACGGTTCAATCAACCATGGGAAATGTCAGCACGCCGCCACAATTGCAAGAATTGACGGTATCGCCAGTGTTTAATTTGTCTAACAAAATCTTGACTAAGGAAGAAGAAAGTATCCTAAAAAAAGGCTTAACTTTTGTACCTTCTAAACACACTGATTTCTTGAAACTGAAAACTGAGGCTATGGAATTCTGCAGAAAGATCAGTATAAAAACCTTTTGCAAAAATAATCTAGGTGAGATATCAATTGAAACACCTGGTCTAAGAAATAAATCAACCTTCTGCCCTCCATTAATCAAAATCCCGAAAGAAGTAGTGACTTTTGTAAAAACCATACTGTCAGCTATTACTGAAATGGAAAAGAAGAGACAATGGACCAAATATAATATTTCAAAATTGGAAATGGAGGCTCTAAACAACCTTAAAAAAGATACGTCTGTCGCAATAAAACAAGCGGACAAAGGTGGATCAATTGTAATTTGGGATAAATCTAAATACATCACAGAGGTACTGAGACAGCTAGAGGACATTACATGCTATAAAAAAATAAATAAAGCTCCGGTAACAGATTTAAAAAATGAATTATACTTTATTCTTGAGGAAGGAAGAACTGAAGGTTTTATGGGAAAAAGGAATTTGAGTATCTAAAAATTAAATGTCCCTGCACTCCTCTATTTCATGTACTTCCCATAGTGCATGAAGACAAAACCACCCCACCCGGACGTCCAATAGTGTCCGGGTGTGAATCTTTGATGGAAACCATCTCCAAATTAGGCGATTTCTTTTTAAAACCATTTCTACCTCAGGTGCAATCATACTTGAGAGACACAACAGATTTCATCAACAAAATGACAACTTTGGAATTTTGATGAAAACCTACATTATTTAGTGACCCTTGATGTAGTGTCTCTATACACTAAGATACCCGAAGATGAAGGATTGAAAGTGATCGAATCTTTCTTGGAAACACGTGAAAATCTGACGAAGGTGCCCACAGATTTTATCATCAGCCTGGCCAAATTTGCACTAAAAAAGAATTATTTTAATTTCAATGGCTCCTTCTACTTTCAGGTTGGTGGAGTAGCCATGGGCTGTCCCTTCGCCCCGGAACTGGCCATATTGTTTATGGCCAAATATGAGGAGAAATTCATATACCAGAACAACCCATTTAGACAATTCATAAAAAATTGGAGTTGTTATATTGACAACGTCTTTCTGGTGTGGACGGGCACAGAAGAAAATGTAATCCTATTCCATCAATGGTTAAATAACCGAACGCAGCAGATACAGTTCACTTTGAATTATTCCAAAAGCAAAATGCCATGCTTAGACGTAGAGCTGTACCCATCAGATGGTGGACTAGTAACCACGTTGCACAAGAACAAGACATATCGAAATAAAGCTTTGCATTTTTCTAGCAATCACCCCCAGAGTCTGAAGGAAAACCTTCCGTTCGGACAATATATCCGGATCAGACGGAATTGTCATTTTAAAGATAAATATCTACTAAACGCTAAACAACTTTCAGTAAATCTACAAGAACGGGGTTACCCCAAGAAATTACTAAAAAAAGCCATGAAAAGAGCCTGGTGGACCCCCCGCGAATGCCTCCTTGAAAAGAATCCCAAGAAAGAGACCAACAGGATTGTCTGTGTTTCAACATTTGGTCCAAACTCGAAAATGTTGAAAAAGGTGATATCGGCAACTAGTTAAGAAGTTAGATACATCCCTAAACCAAGTACCCCTTTCCGCGCTCAAAAAAGACATCAGCTTAGCCAATCATTTGGTTTGAGCGGCGCTCCCCCAAACCAGCACAATGACAGTGAGATCATACATGGGACTACCACCGATTCAAGGACATTGGAAATGTGGGACGTGCTCATGTTGCTCTTCCACAATAGAAGGGAACATTTCTGAGCATCAGAACATCTATCGGAAACATGACATGTTTACCAATTGTAATTCAAGATACGTGGTATATTTGATCATATGCCCCTGCAATATGTTATATATTGGCAAAACTAATCAGGAGATCCGGTCACGTATAACAAAGCATAAATCAAGGATTAAGAATAATGTTCTAACAGCACTACTGGTCAATCATTGGTGCTTGCAGGATCACAAAGAAAAAGATCTCACATGCACTGTCATTTCTAAAGTAGAGAGAGATCTAAGAGGAGGAGACTTAGATCTAAAACTCTCAAGAAGAGAGGCCATGTTAATTGTCAAATACAACACTGCAACAGATGAACTAAATGAGTTATCTGAAATTTACAACCTCACATGATTTTGAATGAAATATTGACCTCAATAATGGTCACAGCAAATTAGTCTCTCAACCCTTGAGCCGCTTGGACTGTACCCGATTGGGTTCTATTGGAATATGGAATATTGTAGGACAAGCCATGCGAATCAACACTGGTTGTTTAGGCACACTAGCCTGCCAGAGTCAAAAGTTGCTTGTTGAAACTTTATTGGTTTCATAATAAGGATGCCATTTGTAAACTACAATTATCAACAGACACGTGTTAGCAATGTCCCTGACCAAGACAAATTGTCTCGTAAAATGAAAAAGATAGAGCCCATTGATTTATGAATATAGATATGCTCTCTCCTTAGTTGGAAATAGACAGGAAAGATAATTTCAATATGATGTATTCCACAATTCCTTAGATTTTTTTTTAAAAAAAATACTTCTCCCATGATCCTTGTAGTTTTAACTACAACTCCCATGATCCTCGTGGACGCAGCTCGATAAACAAACGACATCCACCTCAAACACTCGCAGTCCAAGACAGGGGCATATGGACACAGATCCGCTCTGATTGAATAGAACGGATACGAAAGACCCGCCATTAAAGCAGGTATGGACCGTTGTTGTGTGAAAATCTTCATGAGTTAGGCAGATTCATCAAGAGCATTTTCTGATATAAGCCCGTATTTTTCAGCACGACTCAGCGGAAGGATCTAGAAATCCACGGACGCCGCCATCGGGTGATTCCCAAGTAAGTAGCCTGCCTTGGCGACCCCCCTAAAAACAAGCCGTGAGAGCTAACTTATTCATTACAGCTCCGCTCTCATTACACTATAGGTATAAGAGACCCCGAATACTTCCAGACATACAGACGCTAACCGTGAATCTACAAGCCACATGTAAGTTTACACATCGGTGTGAATGTGAACTCGCTTAAGTAAGTATTTGCTTTAACATACGGTTATGTGTATCATGGGCTATTGCAAAGGTCAAATTTTCTTGTAGTGTCCTGCGACAGATTGATTCTGGTTATCCCCAAGTATAGACAGGTAAGAGGTACTATAGATGCAAATAGAGGTATGGCAAGTTAAAAAGAGAACAGAGACTAATTAGGTTGTTTCCCTTTCTCAATTAGTGTATGGTTATTTAGAAAGAAAAACAATTCCAGTACTGGCACTTATTTTGCTATTTAGATACAAGTTTTGCAGCAGTTTTAGCAGGGTTACAAGGTTTGCCGATATTTCTTTCCTTCATTTTTTGTCCAAATTTATAAATGCATTAAAAATTAAAAAAAATTAACTGCACAAGCCTTGTTAGGGTGCTACTTTTGCTTTCAAGTTTAAAGATTTGCAGCCAGTTCTCTCCCATGTCAAGTACATTTGTGATCCAAATATACGTTGAAGGGATATATATAAACCTACCCCCCCCCCTTGGATGTCCAAAGTTGGAGTTTTTCTTCCAGTATATAATGCTCCTCAAAACCTACCATTTGTCTTGGTGTTGAGTTTCAAGATTCTTGTAGTAATATTAAATTAAAACTTTCAAGGATGGTCATGGTCTCATTATCTAGGCACATTTCTCTGAATCTGTGGACATTCACTGAACAAATATTAATGAGCTCTTCAGTTTTTGATGTGATTTGGGCCTCAGGTGAATCACTTTCCTTTTGCTGCAGTAGTACATCAGCAAAAGAAACAATTGATGGATGGAATGCTGGACAATGCAAACATTCACCCCCAGTCACAATAATCTGGGTTTAATCCATCATTCTTTTGCTCACCACACCCCACCCCAGTTTGGACCCAGCCATATGCAAATCAGTCTTGACCCTGTTCTTTATGGGAAAAGTCCAGCCCAAACTGCCAAGCCAGATCTTCCCTGGACCTTAAACAAGCATCCTGGTACTGGTTTCATGGCATCACCCAGGCTAGCTTGAATCCAGTGGTGTAGTGAGCACGGGACCTACATCTGAGCATACCCTTCACACTTAGGGCGACATATGCAAAAGAAGCAGTGCTACATCAGGTCAGCTGAGGTTCTAGGGTCGTTGGAATCCATGTCCAGTCCTGCTTGTCTTCTGTCATTGGCTTGGCTCGCATATGGCTTTTCCTGTCTTTTGTTGAGCTTTGTGTTGAGCTTGTCCGTAATTCAGGTGAGAAATGTCTTGCACCCCGCAGGAATGATATTAAGCCTTTTTCTCTAGTCTTTGAAGATTTTGGCAATGGTATTTTCCGTAGCAGGGGGTAGGGGTATTTGAGAGGCTTTTGGTGTAATTTGGTTATACCCCAGATTTCAAAAGAATTTCTAAATGCATAGATCAGTTTGACCGTTTTGCTGGAAATCCAGATAGTTAGTGTTGCTTCTCCCTGGTGCTGGTTTTCCATTTGCTGAAATTCTACTGCAAGAAGGCCAGCTAATGTTATTTCACTTAATTTCGGAATCTCCCTGAACACTCATAGCAGGTTTTCTCTATTTAAGATGTCCTGTCTCCCGTGAGTTGAATATTAGTGCAGGAATATCAATTTTCTACAGTAATCTTTTATACTTTTTGGTATTTCCTCTTGCTTAATTGATTTTGAGTGATTAGTGTTGTGTATGGGGATTGTTTGTTCAGGCCTACTTTGTGTTGTGGGGCATGTTTTAGATTTGAGATATTAACCTTTTCGGTTATTGTATCATGGAGCAAATTCCCTACATTTGTCCTGTTTCTTTGTGGTGAGAGTTCTGCATGAGAAATTCCTTTATTTTTTTAATTTACATGTACAGACTTGCCCATTTGTTGCTACAAATATTGGAAACTGATTTAGTAGTAGTAGTTTATTATTTGTTGATTAATTAAAATCATTACAAACAGCAGGAAACAAATTCAATTTACAATCTGATTAAAAATGAACGATAAAAAATACAAAACCAGCACATTATTAAATCCGAGATCAGCTCCACAGAAACATATATACATAATTGGCTCAATTGGAGTAAGTTAGTTTTCTAATAAGCAATTTAGCAGCAAAAGGAATAAAGTGCAATGTGCAGTCTGGATCAAGACCAAATGCTTTAAAATAAGCAGCAAAGATTTCTGATAAAGCCTTTTTAGATTAAAAATAAGCATAATACACTGTCCACCAACCAAATTTGATATACTTTGTACTAACAGCATTCGGGACATTCAATTATTAAAGTGCCATATGCAAGCAGGGAATGTTATACCTCGACTTGTACGTACTAAAGCAGATACTGTTACTATTAATCAAGTAACACCGAGGATTAAAGTGGCAAGTGCTAGCAGTAGATATTATCCATAAAGAAGGTATAATCCACTATAGGGTCAAAACGTTATAGTGAGGTGGTACAATTGTAGAAATTATGCTTAAACGTGCTTTAAAATAGCCCAGCAGTCCCTAAAAACATTAAAAATGAATATGCCATCAACATTTTAGTTAACTTTCATAACAGGGATGTCCTCCTTACATAGTCGTGTTTCAGCTCTAAGGATATACTAAACAAACTGATGAATTAAAGTAGCTGTAATACCTCTTAAACATACAATAATTGCAGTTCTGCAGGTTTTTACTTCCATTTCCTGAAAAATCGGCTTTAAAATCATCTTTCGTTCTGCAAGCAGTTCTGGGCACAAAGTTACTATGTGCTGTAAGGTTTCTTCATTCTTGCCACATAATCTACAGACATTAGATGGCCACTTTTTTCCCATTTTGGTATTCCATCTTTGGTTGATAAAAGAGTTAGCAATTGACCAAAGATGTTTGTTTTTTCCTTAGTTCATCTTTAGAACTAAATTTCCTATACCTTCTTCTGGATCTGTTTTTTTGTCTTTTTGTTCCACTCTTTGCGTTGATAGTTCTGTCTCTTTGTTGTAAAATGACCTTTTCTGTTTGTGAGGCACCTTTGTGTCTCGGCTGTGTGTTACTATTACTTATTCCAGCTGGGTGCTCTGGTCCGTTTTGTTTATTGTACACCATAATTGTGGTGATTTGTTTAACCTACCTGAAAGAATTGAGGCCATTGACCCTGAGCCCTTCTTGCCATCTGTTGATACATTTATACATGTGTTATCTAATCTTGACTTGCACTTTTGTGCAAAGATTGGATAGATTTGTTTAGTACCAGGTTCCTTTTGTTTGGAATACTTGAGACTGGACTACCTTGACCACTTTTGTTGCCTTTTTGTTTGCTTACCAAAGGATGGGCTGGAAGTGGGCAGTGTTGAAGGAGCGTCCTGGATTTTACCTGTGAGTTTAACCCCTTCGATTTAAATAATATTTGGCTCACTTTCGTTTTCCATCTCATGTGTAGCCTTTAACAGCTCCTGCTGTTCTGGGGTCAAACTATGCATTTGTATTAAGGCGATTGAGTCCCTTTTAAGAGTAGTTCTTGCTGCATGTAATGTTCTTGTTAGTATCTGGAAGGAAGGTCAATGTGTCAATTATTTGTCTACATATGCAGGTATTGTGGGAGCGATTTGCCAAAGGGACGCTAGTTTGTGTTTTTATAATTTGTGCTGTTAGTGATTCCAACTTTGCCATGTGTGCCATTATCTAATTCATATAGTTGATCTGTACATTGAGTTTGTCTGATTGAAAATTCAGGGCATTGATGGATTGTTGTAATGCAGTTAGCAAGATCCCCCCCCTACTGAACTGAGGGATACAAATACAGGCCTGTCGCTGGTGATAGTTCGTTAGCGCTTGCAGATTATATTGTGATCAAAGATGAAGACTGTATCTGTCCAGCTAGGGACTGAACTTTTTCTTCCTTTTTATTTACCCTCTAATGGTTACCCATGAGGTTGATTTTGGGGGTGTAACTATGGGTTCCCGTGCTTACCTGACTGGCTCGCTGGAGATGGAAGATGCTGTGGGGTCTTGTTTTAGGCTTGTGAACTATCTTCTAAGCTATTTGTATTATATTCCAGGGCTTAGAGATAGACTTCCCTGGGATTGCCTCTGCCCCATATTTCATTGAGTGTGGCATGCTTACATAAGGATGGATTGTTTACACTTCTTCTTTAGGTGAGCCTAGAGCCTGAGGGTTGTCCTTGTCCGGTTTATTGGGAATGATGGGGCTAAGTAGGCCAGGAGCCTCAACCAACGCGGGTGGTTTTGTACCCATTGAATCGTTCTAGAAGAAAAACAACTGTTTTGTACTTTTTCCCCCGAATTTAAAGAGTGATAGGTCTGGTAATGGTGCAAACACCAGCCTCTCTTTTTGCGTGTTTGTTTTTTTGCTAATTGGGCTGGTGTCTTTTGGCGTGCTCGTTTCCTTAACTTTCGTGTGATTATCTAGTGGACTTTCACCAGTCTCATGCTTTTTTCTCCTAATTTAGCTGCCAAAAATCATAAACAGTGATCTCGACTTTACTGTGGATTTGAAAGAAAGTGCTGACATGCTTTTTCTGGCACTGCTTTCTTCGTTTTTCAGATGACTGCGACTCCATGCCTCTTTTACCTTCAAACTATAGCCTTAAAGAGGCTCTTGAGCATGCCATACTTCCTGGTGCTGATTTGACTGCTAGCACCATTATTATAGCAAAACGTGAGGTGGCGGGAACCTTGTTACTTCCTTTCTTCCTGTTTTCTCCTTTTATGCCGGTTAATATGTGCCAACTGTGACTTGAGACATTCCTGCCTGTTGATGTCGGGAGACCAGGCTGCGATGTTTTGTAAGTGATGGAGTCAGGTTGGACGAGGCTGGGAGCACTCCCAACTCCACAAGATGCACCCAGACGTAGCTGAACCACCTCCGTGGAGCGGGGCTCTGCAAATGCAGCAGGGACTAACCTACTGCAACCTCACCTGCTGTAGGCCCTCTTTTTGTCCAGTTCCTTTCCTTTGCCCTCCAAGCACCAACAAATACCCAACAAACAGCCTACCTCCTCCCCCTGCTGCCGATAACACTGGTTAAAAGTGACCCTGGGCATAGTTCGCGGAGTCGGACTCCGCGGAGCTACGCGAAGACGCAGTTGCACTCCGCGAACTACGCGTAGCTCCGCAGACATCCGTAGTTGCTTGCTAGGCCCGTTCGCGTGCCGTTTTTCGTCTTCGGGAGCACGGTGCGCGTGTTTGGGGCTTTGCCTGCATGCTCGGGATGGCTAGCGCGCTAAGTTACCCAAGAGATTTGTCCCGCCCGCTTGCGTTCCCTTATTTCCTGTTCCGGGTCACAAGTAACGTGGTCGCGTTGTGCAAGACATGTTCGGGAACTCATCTTCTCGTTCGCACTACAAAAGTGCGTGATCGCGCTAAATATCGCGCAAACCTACCCACGCGGTCGCGATGGGCGCAGCCATCTTGGATCACACACTCTGGCTATGGTTTTGGGCCTACTTTTGCATCTTGGTGAAATCTCTTCAATCCTGGTCTTTTTACCCACTTTTTCAAACATTCTTTAGTTATTACCTATCTCTCTCTGTGCCTAGGTTTATATTTTTCATTTTATTTCTACTTTTACAACTTTTCTATTGTTTTATTTTACTTCCTTCTTTTACCTTGAGTCTTCTTTCCCCTACCTTTTTGTCTTGAACTTTTTCTTCTCCCCTCCACCCAGAACCATGGTCAAGGGCGCCAGCAGCAGCGGCGGCTCAAAGGGCAAGGCGCCTGTGCCCCAAAAAACCCGGCTGCCTTGCGGCAGAATGCGCCCCCTAGGGGTGAGGCCCGCCAACTTTTTGGGGAGGAGGAGGTGGCTGCCCTGGTGTTTTTTATCCAGCGCCACCTCCCCTTGATGTTGGCAGCAGGCGGCAGGCCCGGCTCCGGCTACCACCATATTGAAGAGTGTCTCCGGCGGTGGGTGAAGGTGCGCCGGGCAGTCTTCCGCTGCTCCGGTATCCGGCGTACCCACCATCAGCTGACCCACTGTTGGGCAGACATTTTGGACCGGGAGCAGGACCTGTTGGACTTGCTTGGCGTCGAGGTCGTGGGTCTTGGTGAGTGGCTACCCAAAAAAAAAAAGTGTGTGTATAATATATATCTCTATAGTAGTATAAGTATTGTTATTGTATCTTTGTAAATCTTGGCTGAATAAGTAACGTGATGACTTGGTCTCCTAGTTACATTTCCGATGTATTCCGTTATTATATCTACTGTAATTGTATGACACTGGTCTGTGCTGCGCTTCTTCATCTTCACTGACTCTTGCGTGTTCAATTTGGCGCTAGCTTTTGCTGTTTATTGGTGTGAGATTTTCTTTATTGTAGAGAACTGAAGTTAGTTAATGCTATTAATAGAGTCTTGTCCTTCCTTTGTCCGTCAGTGAAATAGCCGTTGATGGATAATTGTACGTGTTTGCATATTGTATCATTTTTTTTTCACGGCCTTCTCTTCTGCATGAATCCTCCTCTGGCAATGAATGCAAAAGTTACTTTGTTCTTCTTACCTCAGCCAGGGCCGGCTTTAGGCATGTGAAAGCTGTGCAACTGCACAGGGCCACCAAACGCCAGGGGCCACCCCACCAATATATATCCTTAATTTAATAATCCTCAGAGGATGGATACATATTTGCGTGGCGGCCCCTGGCAGGGATTTGGTGCCTCCGGCTCTGTTCCACTTCCAAACACCCTGACTCCCCCCTCTTCACTGGCCTCCGTGCTCCGCCCCGACCTCCTCTTCCGGGCCCCCCACCCACGCTCCCTGGCCAGGAGTCCAGGACCACCATGAGCCTAGAGCCGCCCCTGCCTCAGCCCTCCATAGAACTGATGTAGTTTGTTTATTGAGTGGGTAGGGCAGCAGTAGCATTCAGTCAGTAGCAAAACAAAATATGATGCAATGAACGTACAATTTCGTGTTAGTATGCACAAAGTTAAGCATGTCTCCTCCTTGTGATCTATGCATTTTGCTGGCAAAAAATTAAAAAGAAATGGCTACTTACAGATAATTGATTACCCCATTCTTGAATCGGTGGTGTTGTTCAGGTGTTACTGCCTCTGTGTTACTTAGTAATCTGCAATCAGAATGTTTATGGAACATTTGATTTGTTTTCTCCAAGTATATATACACTAGTCAGTGAATCATGCAAGGCAGTAGTCATTTGGTAGACCAATGTTTGTTTCTTTTAATGTTGTAGCAGTGGTTTTTGAAATGCTGTCTATGTTTCACAGCACTCAATGTTTTTCTCTTTCTTTATTATTTCTTACATGAACCACAGAACCCAGGGGCAAGCAGAAGGCTGGGACCGAGTCGGCGGGTGAACGTGAACCACAGGCACAGAGCTCCTCTACTGAGGATCCTGCTGCTGTCCCCAGTAAGTCCAACAGTGCTTTCTTTTGGAACATTGATATTTCCCTAACTTTCTAACGGAGCTTTTTTTTCCAACCGATTAATGACATTTCACCTAACTAAATTTTGACAAATGCTTGTTTGATTTTGATTATGTTTTCAAAATTTTGGGTATTACTATCTGTCCCTGCCTTTCTGTTCCTTCAAAGAGCCTCTGCTATGACTCTCTGTGCTACTACTAGACTGTCTGTAGGTAAGCTTGCCCTGTTGCCCACTCTTTAGTTAAGGTATTAATCTTTTCAAAAAATCTGTGATAGAATAGCGGAAGGCACAGGGTCCACTCCTGTCTTATGCTTTTTCCTCTGTAATGTCTCTTCTTTGCCAATTGACACCAACCAAGTATGCATCCAGATGTTGGTCTACTATTTTGTAAGCGTTAGTATACCACTACTACTCTTGCGGGTATTCTTCTATGCAGTCACATACATAACTATGTATGCACCACAAAATTGGATGTTGGTGATAGGCAGGTTGGACCTTACTTACTTACAGTCTTACACCTCAGTCACAGAACTCAGAGGAACCCACAATTCAATGAACGACAACCTATATGGGCTCAGTCATTGGTCAATTATTCAATTACCCCTTTCCTGAACCCCAATACGAAGATGCCAAATGCTTTTATTACACAATCCATAACCTAAGTAACCCCCTTTTGCTCACTCTCTTGTGTAAGTCTACAAGACAACAGACACTGAAAATATACTTCAGAGTCAATGTGGTACTTCAAAACCTTTATTTTGTTAGAAGTAACTAAGTAAGTAACATCAATGTTTTTAAGTTGTTCCGTGAAATACGTCAAGGGCCACCAGAAAAAATCCAGAGTTAAAAAAGGCTGAATAAAGTAATCTACATTTGTACAGCTACCAGTGCACGATAGGGAAATGTGGGAAATGTCGGAGACCCCTCACCATTGAACGTATACTGGTTGCATATGCCTCTTTTTGGTAAGCTCTGGAAATCTTTGCTGCGTAGAAGGAAATCTTCTCATCTGCCGAAAAATAATGACAAAAGTGGTGCACGTTAGACAGTATGAAAAAATTAAATACATTTATGCAAGTTTTTAGCTGTCATGCTAAAAAAAAGGTGTAACCTGAGGCTGTAAGCAAACTCGTTTCCACAATCCACATTCAAAAAGTAAATACAGGCCTTTTTATTTTCCAAACTCTGCAGGTGTATGCTTTGAACAATCATGTGACCTCAAAGGCGTCTTCTCGTACTGCGCAACAAGCTGCGAGGTAGCATGCGCAAAAGTGTAGACATGTCATTGATGTACAAACTGGTTAGGTTACATGGTTCAGTCTAACTTTCCAAGGACTAGAGTAGCAGTATAGATGAGATGAGCTTGGGTACCATACCATAACAAATGAATGCTAATATGTGTAGTGAGTTAGTTACTCTGCTGTACTAGGCAATGTGGACTACTACTGATTACGTTGTACTTAACTGTTTTGCAGAACTCCATTCTTGGTGAACAAGTACAATGGGGGCTGTGCATCCATCTAAAAAGGTGTACTTATTTTTATTTGTGCAGAACCGGTACCATCCACCAGTGCCGACGGGGACAGCGCCGCTGCGACGGCGTCAGCAGAGGCGATCCCGGAGAGGAATGGAGGACCAGAGGCACCTACAGCAGCACCGGCAGCAGTGGGGGAGGAGCCAACAACGGTGGGCGATGGTAAGTTACATTCAATAGTGATCCGCATTACTTGGTGGGTGGGGAAAACTTCCTCACTGTACTCTGATATTTATAATGAACTTGAAGTTCTACTGGACAATATATGACGCCACCTTTGTCATTACCAAGCTTAGCAATAGCATTACCACCGGCGAGAATTGATAAAAGAAGTTATACAGGCCTCTTCTATGTGACTACAACTCAGCTGTGAAAGGTTGGTGGCAGACTAAAAAAGTCTTTTCCACAACATTACATGACCGCGATGGATTTACACTAAGGAGATTGATTTTAAGCATGATGAAAGGAGCAAGGAAAAAGCACCAATCGTATAATATAGAAGGATACTTTGGAATCAGCAATGCAGGTGGCTGATAGCAGTCAGATGCGTGGGTTGTTGTGGAAGCATAGAAAGGGGAAAACACAGCTGCCTGCGTGGGTGGGAGACACATCCAATATCGGTGGGTAGTGGATACTAGTGTCAGCAGCGGTGTTTTGGTTAAACCCAAAGGCAAGGGAAGGAGGGGATGACTGGATGCATTCCGGGTCGTTGCTGGCGAAACACAAACCACCTAAGGTTTGTTGCGCGATATAAAGAATGATAGTCTCTATACTAGACATTTACAAGTACTAGCTGGCCCCTGTTAATTAATGTTAGTTTGAGACTGTCACTGTTCCCGGAAGCACAGAGTATATGATATAAAAAAACGAGATATGAAAAAGACAGGTGTTCGTATGTGTGTGACCGTTGAAGTACACCCATGCTATGCTACTAGGGCAGGCATAATGCCGTGCCAAAAAGTCAAACAAATTAAGTATATAAGCCGTAGAATGTTCAAGATAGATAAAACAACATTTTTTGTACTCAGCTTGCTTGCTAGTGCTACTGTACTGTGCCGCCCACTATGTGTTGAATAAATTTTGTGTTCTTGATTTGCTGGGATTTTGGATTACAACAATTCTGTCTCTTTCTTTATAGTTACTCCTTCAAAACCAACGAGGAAGGAGTTGGCAGTCCGGGCCCGGCAGCGGAAACTGCAGGCCATCGTTGAGGCCTACCGCCGGCTAGTGGCTCCGGCCGAGGAGGAGGAGGAGGAGGCGGCGGCAGCAGCTGCTGCCTCTTCCAATGCCCCGGCCCCCAAGCCTGCAGGAGTACGTCGGCGTGGTCAGGCAGCCACCCGCCGCCAGATTTTTCCAGCATCGGCCACCCCCCACAACAACATGCATGCCAATGTAGGTGCTGCCAGTTCCAAAGAAAGATTCTCCTCCGGGTAGCCAGGCTGGAGGCTCAGAGTCAGACAAATACTCAAATAGAGGAGCGTGTGAAGATCATGGTTGATAAACACTTAAAAGCCCGCCGGCTTTGAGATGGACCCTGTTTGTTGTTTGCCCCTTTTTCAATCCTTTTGTTGGTGGGTGGGAATTGGGTGTTGGGGTTTTTTACATTACATTGAACGTGGGAATTTGGTTGGGGTTAGGGGAGGCGGGTAGGGACAGCTGTGGGGTAAGATTTATATATATTTTAT
Organism: Lissotriton vulgaris; assembly: GCF_964263255.1. Lineage (NCBI taxonomy): Eukaryota > Metazoa > Chordata > Amphibia > Caudata > Salamandridae > Lissotriton > Lissotriton vulgaris. Next base: position 885,909,967 of record NC_141696.1, on the reverse strand, counting down.
TTTTGTATCATCTTTATTTATATTATGTTAAAAATAAACGAGACACAAATTTATGTTCAAAAGAAAACATTTGAAGTTTATTTGCGTTTCTTGGTGGGTTGGAGGGGGAACTGTTTCACCAAATAATGTACGTTGTGCAACATCGCAAGGTTTAATTGGCCATGCAGGTCGGCGGACAGTGCTTTCTAATAAAAAAATATATTGCCCACATCTTTAACATGCAGACAGATAGATGCGGTAAACCCTCACCGAGTTATATTTGTAGTATTAGAAGAACTACCAGTCTGTCTTGCGTTATACCTCACTGCAAACTTATCTTACCTGTGATTGCTGATGATGATTTATGATGAAGTGTGGCACTGCAAGGGCTGCATTTGTTTCCCAAGACAATGGCGAAGAATCTGTGGTTCTGAACTTCTGTGATAGTAGTAGTAGACAGACCCTGCCAGTAGCATTTAGAGACAAAAAGAAAGAGGCAGTCATTTGCGTGACAGACAATGTGGGGGTAGTATAAGTAAGTACAGTACATTACACGGCTGACCCAATATTGCAACTGCTAAACTGAAACAAAACAATGGTTTTGGGGACTGGAAACTAAGTGCAAGAGAAGATAAGAAGTTCAACTGTAGTTGTAGTACTCACGGCAACGTCAAACTTTTCTAAATCATAATGCTTTAAACTTAAACCCAAACAATTACGCCAATTCATTAGATGTATTCGTTGTTTGATGTTAATGGTAAATTATTTGGCGTTATACACAGAGCTTGAGTTGGGAAGCCGAAGAAGATCCTGGCCATGCCTTGTTGACATTTCACTATTGTTGCTTTCACCACATCTGCCCCAGCAAGCGCGTGATCAAATTGTTGGTGTATATTTAATGTAAGAAACATCACACCTCAATGTAAACACGCAGCCCGGGGGAAGAGGGTTAGGGTTTGTTGAATGGATAGGTACGGGGGTTTTGGGAAAGGTTTGAGAAAGAAAAACAGTACGCATGGAGATTGGAGACAACAAAAGCAAAACAATGAAGACGATGATTTATGAAGTTGATCCGCTAGCCAATGAATGCAAGGAATAAACGTAAGAAAAGGACACGCTGAATATCATTCTTGGTTTCCCGCCATCCAATTGCTTGATGATGAGGATTTGTGGTAAGGGTGAGAGTTGATGCTCATAGTATAATAGCAGTGGGTGAAAAACGTCCAGCCTGAAAAAGAAAAGGCAAATACAAAAGAATGTGAATGACCTAAACAAATTGTAATACAGTGAAGATAAAAAAAATAATACAAGAGGAGTAGTCGTATGAGAGGACTTTCAGACTGAGGCGGCTTGGATACAATATGTATAAGTCTACTAGTTGCACATCATTATTAATCTAGAAGTACAAAAAAAGACAGGAGCCAGCACAGAACAGGCCCACGACGACACAGGGTCGCCCGTAATACAAACTGCATTTCCCTAAAAATTTCACAGAGCCACAGAAAGGTGAATGAAATTAAAAAAGCAACCTAGCATTTACAAAATTAATCAACAAAATCAATGCGTCATTCTCAGTCATCAATCATACCACTATTGTACTCTACCACTGCACAGTGCACACACATGTAGTAGCCTGGGTCTACTGTGCTGTGCCTCTTATTTGTATTTATTATTACCTTGTATTCCACTCCAAGAAACATCGTACATCAATCAGCTCAGATCCAACTGCCTGACAGCAAAGATATGGTGGTCACCATCATTATCAGCAACAGCAACTCAGTCTGTAGTGATTGACTACAATAAATTAAGTCCTGACTGCATCTGTAGTAGTAGGAACACGAGTGCGTAAATAATTTATATTATTAAATAACATGGAAAAATTGGCTATCACGTGAGTCTGAAGTTACTAGTATACTTCAACTCCATGCACATTTGCTCAGAGTCAGCAAAACAATACATCCAATGCAATGCATGGCATCATTCATTTAATATACCTGTTTTGCTCTTCTCTTTCACTGTCAGATGATTGATCACAGATGCTACCGAGCCTTTGTAATGCGAGTCACAACAAGTTGACTTCAGTTGTGGATGCCTGCTCAAGTTTCTTTTGACACTGAAGAGTCGTCTATGAATGCCTGCAGACAGAGGTGGTAGCCTTAAGACTCAGTAAGGCAGTGATGAGTTGCAGATTTCAAATGAAATAGAGGATGGCTGTAGTCATGTACGGTTCACTTGTTATGGAGGGACTGTTAGAGGCTACATTATTGTTATTGTACTATACTCCATCTACAACATCAAATGTATGGCTGCCAAGATGGAATTGTATTGACTTGAGTGGGAGTCAAGAAGATGGAGTAAGACTCTGAGGAGTGCAGTCAACATGGAACATAAATGCACAGGCGTGCAACTCCAGGAGGTAAATAAAAAAATACAGTGAAAATAAATTATAAATGCACAGGCGTGCAACTCCAGTAGGTACATAAAAAGAATGAGTGGTGGGGATGGATTTGGTTGTGGTTTTTAATATTAGCAGTTTTGCACCAGAAAGCCATTTTTAATAAGAAAATAAATAACACAAATAAAAGAAGGGAGAAAGTAACAATTTAAAAGCCTATTGGTCAGGGAAGAGGTGCTCGTCCTCAAACTCTGGGGGTTCGGACAGAAGTAGGTCATGTAGCACAGTAGTGATGATATCTTCGGGCTCGCTTTCTTCATCCTGCTCTGATTCACGTACAGTATAGTCTGGTGGTATGAAGTGTTGATTCATTTTTATCATTGTCAGCCTCTCCACGCTTTTGGGGGAGAGACTGGTCCTTTTCGATGTCACAATGGCACCAGCAGCACTGAAAACCCGCTCAGAGGCGACACTGGCTACAGGACAAGCCAGATACTTTATCGCCAGCCTGCTCAGCACTGGCCACTGTCTCCTTCTTTCATACCAATAGACCAATGGGCTTTGCTCCATGAACACCTCTGTTGTGTCATCCAGATAGGCCTGAACCATCCGCTCAGTGTTCATTGGTGCTCGGCTTTGCTGGTCCTCTTTCCCCTTTGCAACAGCAACGGACTTACCCATCCCCTTCTGTAGAAAAAAGCAGTTATGCTTTTGGTTGTGTCTGCTGAATCAGATCGTGTAGGTGCTGCTTTTGGTACTGTTGGTGCCTGCTGGGAAGCGGACGCACTGCTCTCATGCTCTGATGAACTTGCCTCAGGAGGATGGCCTGGAGTACTTTGACTGTCCTGGGCTGGCACTGGCAGGCCTTTAAGTAACAGCCGTTCAGTTTCTAAATCATTAGCTTCCACAGCTATGGAAGTTTTGTAATTGGCAACATCCCCATCTGAAAAAGGAATTACTGCGCTACTGCTGACAAACAATTTGTACCGTGGATCCAAGATTGTTGCAGTTATGTAATTTTGATCTGACACAATCATTTGAAGCCTTGCATTTCCATATAAGCGGTTGGCTAAGGCCTTGGCCAAGGTATATGCATCAACTTTTTCTTCGTCACCTTCGTATGTTTCACAGACCTCCTTCAGCTGTTGCTCGAGCATGTACAACAATGGGATGGCTTGGCCCATAGTACAGTCCTCCCTGCTAACTGCACGTGTGAAGACCTCAAAAGGTTGTAGCATCTCTGTCAAGCATTTAATGATGTCCCATTGCCACATCTCAACAGTCAGGGTTTTAAGATTAACAGTAGGATCCACTAATCTTCTTGACATTACATAAGCATTCAGTGGTATGTACTGCTCAAAGAGACGCTCAAGCATGAAATAAGTAGAGTTCCAACGTGTTGGGACCTCCTGGATCAGTGCTTTGACTGGCAAATTATGCTCCCGCTGAATGACGCGTAGCAGCTTCCGCGCTTTAAAAGAATGGTTAAAATGCGTGCATATTCTTCTGCAGATGGTCAGTATGTTGCTGACTTTGGCTTCAGTTTTCAGAAAGTCTTGCACGACTAAGTTAATCCAGTGTGCCAAACAGGGTACCCTGAAATACTGTCCATCTCTCATTGCCTTCACTACATTACTGCCATTGTCGGTGGCAACAAAACCAATCTTAAGGCCTCTTGGTTTCAGCCATTCAAAGACCTTGCTGTTAAACTCAGACAAAATGTTTTCAGCAGTAAGATTTTTCTCCATACCAAACATGGCTACAGTTGCATGTCTGCGAGTATCATTAAAAATCCCAGCAACGTCAAGAAGGCCTGAAGTTAACTTGTCTTTAACACCTGCAAAAGAGATCCAGTGTGCGGTGATGCACATGTAATCTGCTGTGGCTTTCCCAATCAATTCCAGCACGTCGTGGTGTAGTGCTGGAATAGCAACTCTTGCAAAATAGTAGCGACTGGGAACGTCCCATTTTGGGGCGAGTGTTGCCACTAATTCCCGAAATCCCACTGCCTCAACAAATGAAAATGGGAGAAGGTTGAGTGCCAACATTTTTGCAAGTTTCGCATTGTACAAACGTCCTATTGGGTGGTTCCGCTCGTACTTTCCCTCCTGCCTAAACATGCCAGTCATGGTAAGCTGCTTGGTAATTCTTTCTGTTCTGCTAGACGGACCACCTTTCAACGCAGACTTTGCACTCCTTGGTGTCTCCGGCCGACTCTGGTGCCACTGAGAAGTTGCTGATGCGGAGGATTTGGACTGCACCACTCCAGTGCTGGCGACAGGGCTCATTTGTGTACCACTCCCAGATAGAAGGTCATCGTCTCCCTCTTCTTCCATGAGTGGACCTTGTAGTACTGTATCCCCACCAACACCAGTGCTTACATTTTTTAAGCTTGCAAGGTGGTTCTCCCACTGAATTGCGTGTGTTTTTTTCAAATGGGTCGTTGGGCCTCCAGTACCATAGTTTGTACCAATCTTACCACGACTAACATTGGTATGACAAATGGTGCATATAGCAATGTTCTCCTGATGTGGGTGAACCGTAAAAAAATCCCAGACTGGGGAGCTAAACTTTTGTCTCCTGCCATAGGAAGAGGAGGACCCACTTCCAATGCCGGATGAACTGGAGGATTTTTGTTGAATTTCCCTATGTGACAGCTCAGTACTAGTACTGCCACTACCTCCTTCTGTTGAGGTGGCGCTTGTGCTGGATGTCGCACGCTGCCGGGCCTTCGCTGATGAAAAAATGGGAGCTGGTGTTACTTTGGGTGCTGAGTGTGTAGGAGTTATACGTGCTACCTGCTCATCACTAATCGCAGCCCTTCTGGATAGGGTGAAAATGTTGGTCTCTACATCCTATGCACCAGGAATAACGCTCGTGATGATGACATTGTCAGACCCGTCTTTATCACCAGCAGTATCCTGCTCACCTACATCGACCTCCATAAGTTCAAGCCTTGAAGGATCCTTCCTTTTTCCTAGCCTGGTCTTGGGATGTCTCTCCTTTGAATGCTCAGATACTCGCGGTGGACGTCATTCCTTATCAAGGTCATCTGAAGGGATGCTTGGCGAAGAACTCGATGCACTGCCACTAACCCTCCTTTCCCTTGGTAAATTGAAAGACAGTAGATCACCTCCAGAAGTGGCTTCCTCTTCTTCTTGCTCGGAATGAGGCTCTACTTCCTGAACTGCCCCGACATCGGGAGGAACAACTACTACTATTGCCTGCGGAGATGGTGGTTGTTGTTCTTGAGGAAGTACTATAGCGGGCTGTGGTTCTTCAACAACTACTATTGTGGGATTTGGTTGTTGTTGTTGAACAACTATTGCGGGCGGTGGTTGTGGTTGTTCAACAACTATTGCGGGAAGTGGTTGTGGTTGTTGAACATCTACTGCTGGCGGTGGTTGTTGAGCACTTTCATCTTGCGGATTGTGTACTACTTTGAGACAGCGATAAGTTTAGTTCAGGCTCAGTATCACTGCTTTGTAACGCTAGGCTGGCTACCTCTTCGACCCTCATGTGCTTGGCCCTGGGTTGGTGGCTTGCCCCCGCTAATGTGGATGTGCTGGCCCCAGCTTGCACCCCGGACACCGCTGCTGCAGGCGTACCTTTTGGGGGCCCAAAAAAGGTTTTGGGGTCCATCCCAGACTTAAGTGACACTTCCTTCTTCTGTACCTTCTTCTCAGCAACTTTCTTGGTGGTGGAGGACCTGGTACCTGCTTTCTTAGGGCCCATCTTCTTCTGATGTCAGCACACAGCAGCACTCAGTAGCACAAATTGCAGAGATGTGTGGTCAGATGAGTCACACACCACACGTGGCGTACAACTGAAGGACGTCCGTCTGGCAGTAGAACGGGCGATGGATGAAAACAACCAGCACCTCCTCAGTCTTTTTTTGTGCACCTACAAGCAAAGAAGACAGAACAACATCAGTCAAACAAGCAGTAAGCCAACATGAACAATTGAAAGACACACAGGCCAATGTATAAAACACAAAACAGAAGACTAATACTACCAGCACCTCAGCTCCCAGCCACATGAAGTCCAGAAAGAACCAATAATCAAGTCAAGCAGGCCTATATACCAGTATGGACAGAAAAAGGAGGATGCCTGCTACACATGACAGGTTAACGCAAGGAAAATACCCCATAGGCTAAGAGGTTGGAAACCTACACTGCAAAAACACATACAAGGCATAAAATTATTACACACACAAAAAGTTACCTACACCCCTGCCCAGACAACAAATTTGGGAATGCAATGGAATACACACATGCCCTAATGATGGTAATTGAATAGACCGAATAGAAACAGCTACATAAAGCAGCCCCGCTAACTACTACCTCTGGGACTCTGGCCTACTGTCAGATCAGACCAAAAGCAGGGAGGCCAATGATAAATGCACAAAGGAAGTACCTACAAAATGGCCGCCACCACATGGCCTGTCCACCAACAACAACATGGCAGAATCATCACAAAGGAAGTACACACAAAATGGCCCCCACCACATGGCCTGGCCACCCACAACAACATGAAAAGAAAGAGAAGACAGACAATAAAAGCCTATGGCAAAGGGACAATGCTTAGCTTCACAAAATGGACACACCACCGCCCAAATTGGTCACCCCACCCATAAACAAGAAATCATTACATAGAGGACAGAAACTGGAAGTGGTCCATGCTCCAAAAAGAGAAAACTACAACCAAATGACACATAAATGAGGACTTATTGTAGCACAAGAAACACATTAAACATTTTCGAGGAACTTTTATGCAACTCGGGACATATTGTTCGCGAGATTGCAAAATCGGCGTGTTCGGCAGCGCGAATCGAATGAAACGTTGTTATCGCGTTCCCGAGCCAGTACATTGAGCGCGCGAACAAGACAAAAAAGGTAAGGTCGCGTGTCCACACTGTGCGACGTTACCAAAAATACGCGAGCAGTATTCCTAAGGTTACCTACTGGCAGGGAGTGCTATATTAGTTACACACAAGCAACCAAAAGCTGAAAGTACCAACATAAAAAAAATGTGAAGCAATCCAAAGCCATACACGATGTAATTAAAGATACACCATAAAAAGAGTTGATTAACTTGAATGCACCTATGTCTGTGAGTAGTAGTACCTCTGCCCTACTGCCAGAATAGTCAAAAACCTTGGATGCCTATGGCAAAAGCACCAAGGAAGGACACACAAAATGGCCGCCTCAATAGGGCCTGGCCACCAACAACAACATGGAAAAAGGATGTACCCAAAATGGCCTCCACCACATGGCATGGCCACCAACAACATGGCAAAATCAGTCACAAAGGAAGCATACACAAAATGGCCACCACCACATGGTCTGTCCACCAACAACAACATGGCAGAATCATCACAAAGGAAGTACACACAAAATGGCCCCCACCACATGGCCTGGCCACCCACAACAACATGAAAAGAAAGAGAAGACAGACAATAAAAGCCTATGGCAAAGGGACAATGCTTAGCTTCACAAAATGGACACACCACCGCCCAAATTGGTCACCCCACCCATAAACAAGAAATCATTACATAGAGGACAGAAACTGGAAGTGGTCCATGCTCCAATAAGAGAAAACTACAACCAAATGACACATAAATGAGGACTTATTGTAGCACAAGAAACACATTAAACATTTTCGAGGAACTTTTATGCAACTCGGGACATATTGTTCGCGAGATTGCAAAATCGGCGTGTTCGGCAGCGCGAATCGAATGAAACGTTGTTATCGCGTTCCCGAGCCAGTACATTGAGCGCGCGAACAAGACAAAAAAGGTAAGGTCGCGTGTCCACACTGTGCGACGTTACCAAAAGTACGCGAGCAGTAGTCCTAAGGTTACCTACTGGCAGGGAGTGCCATATTAGTTACACACAAGCAACCAAAAGCTGAAAGTACCAACATAAAAAAAATGTGAAGCAATCCAAAGCCATACACGATGTAATTTAAGATACACCACAAAAAGAGTTGATTAACTTGAATGCACCTATGGCTGTGAGTAGTAGTACCTCTGCCCTACTGCCAGAATAGTCAAAAACCTTGGATGCCTATGGCAAAAGCACCAAGGAAGGATACACAAAATGGCCGCCTCCATAGGGCCTGGCCACCAACAACAACATGGAAAAAGGATGTACCCAAAATGGCCTCCACCACATGGCATGGCCACCAACAACATGGCAAAATCAGTCACAAAGGAAGCATACACAAAATGGCCGCCACCACATGGTCTGTCCACCAACAACAACATGGCAGAATCATCACAAGGGAAGTACACACAAAATGGCCCCCACCAAATGGCCTGGCCACCCACAACAACATGAAAAGAAAGAGAAGACAGACAATAAATGCCTATGGCAAAGGGACAATGCTTAGCTTCACAAAATGGACACACCACCGCCCAAATTGGTCACCCCAACCATAAACAAGAAATCATTACATAGAGGACAGAAAGAAACTGGAAGTGGTCCATGCTCCAATAAGACAAAACTACAACCAAATGACACATAAATGAGGACTTTTTGTAGCACAAGAAACACATTAAACATTTTCGAGGAACTTTTATGCAACTCAGGACATATTGTTCGCGAGATTGCAAAATCGGCGTGTTCTAATTAGGGGTACACCACAAAAACAGTTGATTAACTTTCATGACCCTATGACCCTATGACTAGTACCTCTGGCCTACTGGCAGAGTAGGCCACAAGTTTGGAGGCCTATGGCAAGAGCAAAGTGGCTGGGAAACATAAAATGGCCGCCAACAACACATGGCCAGGCCAACCACAGAAAGTTAATACAATGAACTCAAACATGCCTACACACTAACTACATGGAGTACTAGGGTCAGCTATTGCCTTAAAAAAAATAAAAAACATTTAAATTACACAAACAGAAATTCCACAACAGACATTGCTATTGCATAATGATGACCATAATCCAATGCCAGCCATGATGTTTGTTTACAAACTTGAATAAAAATTTAAACACAGACCACAGAATTATGATTTTACCCATGGGTACCTCTCTATGTAGCCTGGATGAAATTTAAAAAGAAATACAAGTTGGGACCTCATAAAAGTACAGGCACCCATCAATAATTTAAATCCAGGAATGAATACTGTAGTTAAAAAATCTAAAATCAAACAAACACAAGTCTACAACATCATACTCACTCATACATTACTGAAACTTACTTGAAAAAGAGAATTCAAAATCCAAAAGTCCTCAATAAAATCCAAAAAAAAGAAGTAATGCAGCCAACACACACAGAAAGTGATCCTGCCAGCTCAAAATCCAAATGAAAGTGACCACCTCATGGATAAAGTACTGGGAGGAGCCTGGTGGACAGGAACAGGAAGTTGTAAACTCCAGAGCCCTTCCTCCTTAATATTCAAAAATAGAGTAGAAACAGAAAGAGGACTCCTTCCCCCCAAAAAATACAGCCAAAGGTACAACTTTAAGGGGTTTCTCACTTTTTTGCTAACCAAAATGGTAATTTATTATTATGGTTTAACTTTTAACATGCTCGCGAGTTATTCTGTGCAAGATTGCAGGTTCTGCGTGTTCGGCAACTCGATCTTACCAACAAGCATCCTCGCGCGTCCTTATGGCGCTATCGCGCATCCAAATGACGTCATCGTGTTCGCAGAGTCGCATGGGAGGGTTTACAAACATGGTGGCACACATGACCGGGAAAAAGCGAACGCAGAACCAAGGTAAGCCATTGCCGCGCACGCGATAATGTTATTCAGCGCGCGACAACTACGCTACGCACCGGATCGCTGAGTAATCGACAGCTACGCGTACTCCGCGGAACGCGGAGTTGACGAAACTCCGCAAACTCCGCGAACGGAGCGTAGTTCTTCGCCCAGGGTTAGTTAAAAGTATTGAGTTATGACATTGACAGTTAGCGGTAGGCAGCCGCTTCTAATGGGAGAGGACTCAAAGGTACTGGAGGCACTGGATTGGTACTGGAGCTGACCTGAGCGTGGGGTGGGAGGGAGAACTAAAGTGTCCATTGGGCTAGTGAAGTTTTATTTTCAGGCTCTCAGCCACACCTCTCTACTGGCCCCAACCCTGCCCCCACCATTCTCACTGTCACTGCCGGAAATGTAGAAAATGGTGAGGTCCTTCTGTCCTGATGTGCTGCGTGCACTATGCTCTGCTCTCTGCACCACTGTTCCCACATCCATTGTGCTATGGTCCTGCTGAGGGAGGGACATGTGGAAACTCACAGGCCTCCCCGGGGACTCGCTGCCCCCCCCCCCAGGGCTCACTAAGTCACTTCCGCTGCAGTCCTTCACTATCCTTTGCTGCAACTTCTCGATCTGTGGCTCAAAGCGGCGGCTTATGGAGGCAGCTTACGGCTGCTCCGCTACTCCGCCTCAACCCTTGCAGTGTGCAGTGTAGAGGGCTTCACCTCTGATGCATCACCTCCGATGCATCACTTCCGTCATCAGTGATATCATGAGCGATGTCACTACAAAGTCATGACTGATGTAATATGTGATATCATAAGCAGTGCATTTTGGGAGGGCATAAGTTATAGTTAGCTCAGGTAACTATGACTGCTGAATTTCAATGGTTTTGTACAAGTGAAATCTGAGCCTAAATATAATGTCCCTTTAACCTTTGCTTTGATCCGTGAATTTCTATGTTTTTTTAAATTCAATTTCATAACTATAATGTCCCTTTGACCTTTGATATTTTCAGTGAATTTCTAAGGTTTTTCAAAATATTTTTTCATAACTGAAACCTGTAACGTTTGATGAAGGGTGTGTGAGCATCTGTGTGGGTTAGTGTAGCAGTGTCTGTGTGGGTCTGTGAGTAGAAGCGTGAGTGTCTCATTGGCTGTGTGAGGTGGTCTATGAGTGCATGAATGGGTCTGTGAGTGGCTGTGTGAGTGCTTGTTTGGAGCTATGACTGGTAGTGTCAGTGCCTCTGTGTCAGTGCTGCTATGGGTCTGTGGGTGGCTGTTAGGGGTGGGTGTATAGGTCTGTGCATGGGTTTGTGAGTGGTACTATGGATTGTGGGCATTTGCATGCTTAGGGTATTCTGGTATCGTATATCTGGTATCGTTTTGGCGCTTTGCTTTACTTAACTGCAACTTTATTTGTGCCTGCTGCCTGCCTGATCGCCACTGAGCTAACTTGCACTTTAATTATTTATTTGGCTGACTCGAGCCTGTTTGCGCATTGTGCCGCTTTGCTCCCACAACTGCATAATTATTTGTGCCTGCTGCCTGCCTGATCGCCGCTGAGCTTAGCTGCATTTTACTTACTATTTAAAGTTTATTTTCACTCGGTTTGCGCGTTTGCTGTCCTCCCCCCTCCGCCTCCATTTTGTTTGTTGTTGTGCTCATCTTTAGCCCGCCCCGCCTCCCAGCTGAGACGCCCTCCCACTTACTAGAACAGCGCTTCTCCACCTGAAGACGCCGTGACTCGCTCCTCTCCCTAGAGCTGAGTGGTCGCTCCCCAGTGTCCCTCTGAGATATCTGGTATCGTTTTGGCGCTTTGCTTTACTTAATTGCAACTTTATTTGTGCCTGCTGCCTGCCTGATCGCCACTGAGCTAACTTGCACTTTAATTATTTATTTGGCTGACTCGAGCCTGTTTGCGCATTGTGCCGCTTTGCTCCCACAACTGCATAATTATTTGTGCCTGCTGCCTGCCTGATCGCCGCTGAGCTTAGCTGCATTTTACTTACTATTTAAAGTTTATTTTCACTCGGTTTGCGCGTTTGCTGTCCTCCCCCCTCCGCCTCCATTTTGTTTGTTGTTGTGCTCATCTTTAGCCCGCCCCGCCTCCCAGCTGAGACGCCCTCCCACTTACTAGAACAGCGCTTCTCCACCTGAAGACGCCGTGACTCGCTCCTCTCCCTAGAGCTGAGTGGTCGCTCCCCAGTGTCCCTCTGAGATATCTGGTATCGTTTTGGCGCTTTGCTTTACTTAATTGCAACTTTATTTGTGCCTGCTGCCTGCCTGATCGCCACTGAGCTAACTTGCACTTTAATTATTTATTTGGCTGACTCGAGCCTGTTTGCGCATTGTGCCGCTTTGCTCCCACAACTGCATAATTATTTGTGCCTGCTGCCTGCCTGATCGCCGCTGAGCTTAGCTGCATTTTACTTACTATTTAAAGTTTATTTTCACTCGGTTTGCGCGTTTGCTGTCCTCCCCCCTCCGCCTCCATTTTGTTTGTTGTTGTGCTCATCTTTAGCCCGCCCCGCCTCCCAGCTGAGACGCCCTCCCACTTACTAGAACAGCGCTTCTCCACCTGAAGACGCCGTGACTCGCTCCTCTCCCTAGAGCTGAGTGGTCGCTCCCCAGTGTCCCTCTGAGATATCTGGTATCGTTTTGGCGCTTTGCTTTACTTAATTGCAACTTTATTTGTGCCTGCTGCCTGCCTGATCGCCACTGAGCTAACTTGCACTTTAATTATTTATTTGGCTGACTCGAGCCTGTTTGCGCATTGTGCCGCTTTGCTCCCACAACTGCATAATTATTTGTGCCTGCTGCCTGCCTGATCGCCGCTGAGCTTAGCTGCATTTTACTTACTATTTAAAGTTTATTTTCACTCGGTTTGCGCGTTTGCTGTCCTCCCCCCTCCGCCTCCATTTTGTTTGTTGTTATGCTCATCTTTAGCCCGCCCTGCCTCCCAGCTGAGACGCCCTCGCCCCTCCCCCTCCACTATCCATATATGACAGGAGTTCCCGCGTGCAGCGTTTACGCGCAGCGATCGCGCCCCTTGCGCGCCGAAGGTGCGCCAAAGGTAAGCCCGTCTACGCCCGTCCGCGCCTGGACCGCGCCCAGCGCCAGACCCCCTGCCCCTCGCGCTGCCCAGCCCTCCCGCATCACCTACGATGCCGCCACCCTCCTAGCCCTCAACCCCGGTCGCGCCCCCAACTGCGTCCAAGCAGCTCCTGGACACACCCATGGACCTTTCTCCTGCTACTCCTGCAAATTCAGCGGCACCGACAACATCTCCGCTACGACCACACCACATATTCCCCACCCCAACCACCTACAATGCATCCTTCTCAACACCGGCTCGGTCCACAGACACGCCATTGACCTATGGAATCTACTAGACGCCATCTCTCCAGACATCGCCTTCCTAACGGAAACATGGATGAACGCTTCCTCCGCCCCAGACATCACCATTGCCATCCCTGAAGACTATAAGATCACTCGCAAAGACCGCACCGGCCACACAGGAGGAGGAATCGCTATCGTCCATAAGAAATCAATCCGCATCTCAACCAGCTCTGACGCCAACCTCGCCAACTCCGAACACCTTCACTTCCAGATCCACATCGACCCCAAGACCACACTCAGAGGCACCCTCCTCTACAGACCACCAGGACCCCGCGCAAAATTTAGTGAAGACATCACGGACTTCATCACTCCACACGCGCTCCCCTCCAAAGAATACATCCTTCTGGGAGACCTCAACTTTCACCTTGAAAAGATCAACGACCGCAACACCACCACCCTCTTGGACAACCTCGCCAACCTCGGACTTAAACAACTGGTCACTTCCCCCACCCACATCGCAGGTCACACACTCAACCCCATCTTCACCTCCAGCAATCATGTCTCCTTCAGCCACACTACGGATCTCCTCTGGACTGACCACAGCTGCGTTCACTTCACCTACAACAAGCCAAAACCCACCAACCACCTCCAACCAACTCTGCAAAGAATCTGGAACAAAATCACCACCGACCAGATCTCCTCATCGCTCCTTCTAAACACCCCAGCCCACTCCTCTAACCCAAACCAAGCCGCCGCCAACTTCACCCTATGGTTATCCAACACTGCTGACACCTTAGCACCACTGAAAAAACGTCAAAGCAAACCTGGCAACAAGAAGGCCTCATGGTTCAACGATGATCTTAAGAAGTCCAAGAAACTCTGCCGCTCCCTTGAAAAGGCCTGGAAAAAAGACCCAACCACCAGCACCAAGGACGCCTTCAAAAACGCCACCCGCACTCACCACCAACTAATCCGAAAGGCCAAGAAAACAGCATTCAAAGATCGACTTGACAACAACGCCCACAACAGCAAGGAACTTTTCAACATCGTCAAGGAATTTTCCAATCCCTCGGCCAACTCCAACGACATCACCCCCTCTCAAGCCCTCTGCGACTCCCTAGCCTCATTCTTCCACAACAAGATTGCAGACATCCACAACAGCTTCGACAACCAACCCGGAGACCAACCCACCCAACCATATGCTGAACATTCTCCCCCCGCGAACACCCTTAACGACTGGAACCCAATCTCCACTGAGGACACCATCCGCCTGATGAACTCCATCCACTCAGGATCCCCCACAGACCCATGTCCTCACCACATCTTCAACAAAACAGACTCCGTCATAGCACCGCACCTCCGAGACGTCATCAACTGCTCCTTCAACTCCGCCACCTTCCCGGAAAACTGGAAACAAGCTGAACTCACCGCCCTTCTGAAAAACCCCACAGCGGACCCCACCGAACTCAAAAATTACCACCCCATTTCGCTCCTTCCATTCCCGGCCAAAGTAATCGAGTAAGCTGTCAACAACCAGCTCGCCGCTTTCCTCGAAGACAACAAATCCCTCGACTCCTCTCAATCTGGCTTCCGAGCAAAACACAGCACTGAGACCGCCCTCATCGCAGCAACAGACGACATTCGAACTCTACTGGACAATGGAGACACAGTCGCCCTCATCCTCCTCGACCTCTCTGCAGCATTCGACACAGTCTGCCACAGCACCCTTTTACAACGCCTCAGTAACATCGGAATACAAGGAAAAGCACTTGAATGGATCACCTCGTTCCTCACCGGAAGAACCCAGAGAGTCCGCCTTCCACCATTCAAGTCCGAGGCCACTGAAGTCATCTGTGGCGTACCACAAGGATCCTCACTCAGCCCCACCCTCTTCAACGTATACATGAGCCCCCTCGCGGCCATCGCCCGCCAACACAACCTCAACATCATCTCTTACGCGGATGACACTCAACTAATCCTTTCTCTCACCAAGGACCCCAGCACCGCCAAAACTAACCTACACGAAGGAATGAAAGAAGTTGCTGAATGGATGAAACACAGCCGTCTGAAACTGAACTCAGATAAAACAGAAGTCCTCATCCTAGGTACATCCCCCTCTGCATGGGACGACTCTTGGTGGCCGGAAGCCCTTGGAAAAGCACCCATCCCGACAGACCATGCACGGAACCTAGGCGTTATCCTGGATTCTTCACTCTCAATGAACAGACAAGTCAGCGCCGTATCCTCATCCTGCTTCAACATTCTTCGCATGCTCAAAAAAACATTTTGCTGGATCCCCACCGAAACCAGGAAAACAGTCACCCATGCTCTGGTCACGAGCCGACTGGACTACGGAAACACCCTCTACGCAGGTACTACCGCTAAACTCCAGAAGAAACTCCAACGAATCCAAAACGCCTCAGCCAGGATCATATTAGACATCCCGCGCAACGAACACATCTCTGGTCACCTGAAAGACCTCCACTGGCTACCCGTCAATAAGAGAATCACTTTCCGACTGCTCACCCACGCACACAAATCACTCTACGACATCGGACCAGAATGCCTCAACTCACGACTGTCCTTCTACACCCCCTCCCGCCAACTACGTTCTTCCAGCCAAGCCCTCGCCACTGTACCTCGCATCAACAAGACCACCATGGGAGGCAGATCCTTCTCATACCTGGCTGCTAAAACATGGAACTCACTCCCCACTTACCTTCGCCTTACCCAGAACCACCTAGCATTCAGAAAGCAACTTAAAACGTGGATATTCGACAAGTAATCCTCCTCCCCTTCCTAAGCGCCTTGAGACCCTCTGGGTATGTAGTGCGCTATATAAATTCTCTGACTTGACTTGACTTGACTATTTAAAGGGGAGACCCATGCACTCTGCTCTTATAAGGAGACATTATTAAAGAGTTCAGTCATCACAGTCACCAAAGTTCAGATTGCTCTCCAATAGATTTAGGATGCATTTATTTCTGTTAAGGGTTTCAGAACATTTGTCAATGTAGAATATTAGATGAAATGTATTTGATTTGCATTCGCCAAGCCCAAGAAGTTAGGATCGTTTACACTTTACTCAAGTGGAGCTTTACCTGGGGCACTTTCTATGTTTATATTTGTAAATGCTTTCTGTTGCAGTTTAATTTATCTGAAATGAGCATCAGGGTCATATAGGAACCTCAATTTTTTTTTTTTTTAAAGTATTCCACAGTAACTAAAAAAAAACGAATACATACATTTGTCATAACTTCATATATGCATATGATCAGAAAACAATCCCCAAATGCCTAAACCAATTTTACGTTTCTTCACCCCTTTAACTGAATACAGACTTAACTCTAAATTAAATAAATTATACATCTTTGCCCTCCATCGTTCAAAGAAAGGAGGGCCAACTTGTAACCATTCAGCCGCAATACAGAGCAGGGCAACAGTCATGGCTATAAAATATAAATGTCGGTGTTTATACAGGGGCGTACTCTTCACAAGTTCGGGCCCGACCCAAAAGCATAATTGCAGATGTAATAACAATCAGAGTCCCAACAATTCTCGACAAAAATTGCTCTATACTGACAATATAAGTTGTCAAATGACCACAACTAAAGAAAATATGCAGAATATCGGCATTATCCCCCCCACACCAAAAACATTTGCCATCTTGTCCAGTCCCCCATTTAAGCATGGATGCTGGCGTATAGTACAAATTAAAGAACGTTTTGAAACATTGCACTTTCAAGTTAACAGAGAGCAAAGCTTCCCTGGATCTTATGATAACATCTTTTAAGAATATATTATCTACTCCCAAAATCATAGACCATTTAGCATTGTGTTTGTCTAAATCATCCTTTCTATGCAACAATAATAACTTATAGACCTCCCCAATTTCGGCCTGGCGCTGAATGGCCGCAACTACTGTGTTGGGAACCGGCATAATTTTTCTCCGAGTAATAAAATCTCGGACTTGAAGAAATAAAAAAAAAGAGATTTAAACAGATTATGCTGTCTAGAGAGCTCTTCAAAAGACATAAGGGAACCACCAATATAAAAAAAATCCCCTAGTTGAGCAATACCTTTTGCCCTCCAACCCAGAGCAGTGCTAACCCAAATAATAGAGGGAAGAAGCCTTACAGCATTTGTAGGGGTGTACCGAGACAATTTCTCAACTAGACACAACTTACGCACTCTATTCCATACATTAAAAGTGGATATCAGCACCTTAAATGTTGTCCGTTTAAAATAACTGCCATCTATTTGTTTGAATACACATTGTCGAGCCTCTGGACCCAACAAAATCTGCAAAATTGAAGGGGCTTCTGCGGCGTTGCCTATATCTTCCCCAGTCAATAAGGTCTGCATCTTTAACAACAAACATGTATAAAAATAAAGAGCAAAATCCAGGATAGCTAGACCCCCCCCGGTCAATTGGTAGAGTCAGGAATCTCATGGCCCGTCTAGGTTTCCCTGGTGCCCATAGAAACTTAGAGAAGATAGACTGCAAATGTTGGAGTTGGGACATTGTGATTTCTAACGGTACAGCTCTAAACATATATAAAACCTTGGGCAAAAAATTCATCTTAATGATATTACTTCTGCCAATCAATGTGAGGTGTAGTCGTGTCCACTTATCTAGTGATTTCTGAATATTGTCTAGTAGCATAGTCCAGTTAGCAATAACTAATTCATGCAGGGACGATCTGATTTTGATGCCCAGGTTAGTTACTACTTTTGTAACTCGAGGGTCATCTAGAGTCACCTTTTCAGTGATTAAGACTTGCGTCTTAGTAACATTTAATTTATAGCCAGATACTTGACCAAATAATGTAGCTAGCCGCTCAATCTCTTGGAGCGCAGAATAAGGATCCGTAGTGGTTACTGCAATGCCGTCTGCATATGCAAACACAGAGTAAGGGATATTATGCACCCTGAAGGGCTTAATCAAGGAGTTGTTGCTTAACTGTTCAATGAACGGATTTACGTATATTGCAAAATGCAGTGGTGAGCAGGGGCAACCCTGCCTTGTGCCCCTGGTGATATGCACTGTCTCTGATAATAGGTCCATTGAGGCGATCTTCGCGACCTGTGAAGTGTACAGAACCTGTAGGGCAGTGACGAGCCTTTTACCAAATCCAAAACAAGACATCAATTCCCACAGGTACGCCCACTCCCCACGGTAGAACACCTTTTCTGCGTCCAATAAAATTAAGCCTAATTCGCTCTTTTCAGTCTGAGCAACATCGAAAAGCGTCACCACCTTATTAACATGCGTAACTGTGCTACGCTTACAGATAAAGCCATGTTGAGTTTGCGAAACTAAGAAACTGATGATTTTAGACAAACGGGAGGCCAACATTTTTGAGTAAATTTTACCGTCGCAGTTCAATAATGAAATCGGCCTGTAGGACCCCACCAATTGGCGATCTTTACCCTTTTTACTAAACATAACAATAGTGGCTTCTCCCAAGAATTAGGGGCAAGTCCATCCTGTGTAGCCCTGAATGTGCTCAGCATGTCTTCTTTAATTAGGCTAAAAAAAAGCTTGTAGATCTCAGCCGGAAGTTTGTCGGGTCCAGCAGCCTTCCCTAAATCTAATCCGTTGACTGCAGCTTCTAGCTCTTCCATCATAATTGGACCATCCAACATTGCTATCTAGCTAGAATCTAACCGTACTGTAACCCCATCCAAAACATTATAAATATGCATACCGTGCATGGCTTGTTGAGTATATAACTCCGAATAAAATTGATGAAAGATTGAAAGTATCCCTTTGGGGTCCTGACAAACTGTCCCTGCACTATCTTTCAGAGCACTAATACGGCTCTTGGATTATTACATACGTAGTCGCAGTGCAAGGCATTGGCCCAAAGCTTCCCCAAATTAATGAATTTGCTTTTTGTGAGCCAAGTATTTTCTTGTGTTTTCAATGATCCATTCTCCTTGATATTTAGCTCTTGATTGCTCAGTGGCCTCTTCTAACTCTAGAATATTGCCCGCCTGTGACATAGCTCCCTGAGTTAGTTTAACCTCAGCATCTCTAAGCAACGCATACAACTCCTGCATCTCCGTTTTTCTCTTCCTATTCTGCTGAAGGACCAAACGTAAAACCTCGCCTCTGAAGCATGCCTTGAACGAGTCCCATACTATTGCATAGTGGGCAGAGTGTCTATTGATAGTAAAAAACTCATTAATCCACTTAGACATATGACCTTTAAAATCTTCATTCAAGCAAAGTTTCCGGTCAAATGAAAATGTTTTTAAAGGCAGATAATGCGCAGAAATAGTGACTACAAGTATGATTGGAGAATGATCAGACGCAATCCTGCGCAACATTTGAATTGAAGCCCCACCCAATGACAGAGCAGGTAAGAAAAAATTATGTAAACGAGCAAACTTTTTATGGGGAAAAGAATAATAAGTAAACCCAGGGTCTGTCGGATTAATTTACCCCAGGCATCAATCAGACCATGATCACTTAAAAGGTTATGCAGGGCTTTGGACACTCGTGACTTCCACCCTCTATAGCTTCGAGCCCCTTGGTGCAGATCTACCATGTATAAATTGATATTTATGTCCCCACATACTATCAGAGGTGTCCCCCAAGTTGGTAATTTTATATTTAATTCTTCCAAAATAGAAGCATCATCTACATTGGATCCGTATATGAAAGTGACTGTATATTTAGTGTCCCCAAACCTGTACTCTACAATGGCCCATCTGCCTGCTTTGTCTGCTAAACAGCGTCCCATCATAACCATATTCTCTTTGGCCAGTATTGCAACTCCCCTGACCATAGAAGATTTCTGTGAAGCCACTACCAGAGTAAACCCCAATGTTTCTAAAATTGACAGTTGTGATCAGGGTATATGAGTCTCTTGGAGACATACCAGATCTGGCTGGATATTACGCAACTCTATCATAACTCTATTTATCTTATTCCAATCGTTAAGGCCAGAGACATTTAATGAACATATCTTTACCCCCTTAACTGCCATAGTGGTAGGCAACACACACATCTATCCGCAGCATCATTTTAAACATAATAACACAGCACATTCCCCAATAATCCAAAACAACACCGTCTTTATTATTTCTTTGTTACTGTGATTTTTTTATCCTTTATACCCCACGAAGGTGACCCACCCCAGGAGCCTCCCAACGCAGCCCTCCCCCATCCCCCCTGTAACAAGGCTTTAGAAGACATAGTCCTGTAGATGCAGGCAACCGTACTCCCCCTTGCCCTTACTCACGGCTCGAAACAAACTCAAATAAGTCAGGGCAGAGCCAATAATCAACACACCTACATGAAAATATGTCACCAAACAAAATAATCCACTGCAACATTATTTTTTTTAATGAACCCAGCATACACTACTTTGAATTAAAAAACTCTTTAGCAGGACCTTCACTGGGAAAAAAATGCGATCTTTGAGGATCACTTTAAACTTTCAGCAAATATGCTTGGGCTCCCTTGGCCTGAAATCGACCAATCAAGTCCCACAGCTGCCATCGGAGCTCAACCGTATATCCACAGAAGTCCGGCTGCACGAAAAACTCAAAATCCCCCCGGATCTTTTTTTATTACGACGTGCTAGGCTAAAAACATCTTCTCGAGCCAAGAAGCTATTAAATGAAATTAAAAAACCTTTAGGTTTTTCATCTATCTGCTCAGTATCAGTACAAACATGTCTATTAAAAGGAAAACAGTGAGCTCTTTCAATTACACGATCCCAGTCCCGTTTAGACAATTCCGGAAAAGCTTTTTTGAATAGTTCCACAATGTAACACCGTGGATCCTGTCCTTCCATCCCGTTGGGGATCTGGAGCACTCTCTTTACGTGCACGGTTTTCAATATCTACCATCTTCCAATGTGCATCATCCCTAACCGATTCAATAGTAGCAGTTACAGTCT
This sequence comes from Lissotriton vulgaris, assembly GCF_964263255.1. Taxonomy (NCBI): domain Eukaryota; kingdom Metazoa; phylum Chordata; class Amphibia; order Caudata; family Salamandridae; genus Lissotriton; species Lissotriton vulgaris. Next base: position 885,888,624 of record NC_141696.1, on the reverse strand, counting down.
TTTGTTGAGACAGTTCATCCTCCAAACTGGAAATCCTTGCTTTAGCTTCATTAAACCGAGAGACAAAATCCGCGTGCGGTTTCGACATCCTTCGGACTGGGTTTTGCAGTTTTCTGCACATATTTTGGACTCTCTGGCTCTCCTCTCGTGTTTTGGCCCGATGAGACATAGTTGACTGGTAGATTAGTGAGAGGGATATCTCTTCTTCTCCAAGATGATGTGATTGCTCGGAAACAGGATGTTCAGCTGTCCTACCACCTTACAGAGAGTCAATTCTAACGTTTTACAAACAGTGAGAGACCGCCCTTCATTAGGACACCCTGACTCCTCCAGAATCGAGCTGCTATGCTCACTGCTGTTGTTAACGCTCATCTGTGCTGCGTACTGTAGAGCTAAGTCCTCATCGGACGATGTTAACTGATCAGACATTGAGTAAAAGTCTCCTCACTCTGCATCAGGCATATGTATTTGATCCTCACCAGATAGTTGGACAGACCCATTAGAATATTCGTTGCCCCCAGTGGCCCCCACATTCAAGCTGCCCTGGGCCATCATGTCACCGACCTTCTCCCCCACAGCAATATCTCTGGTGGAAACTGGGGCAGCTGCAGTGATAGAATGAAGCTCCGAGTTGGATATATCATTTTCCTCCTCAGTCACAGCAATAGGGGCTAGGACATCACTCTGCACAGTAACCTCAATTCCCTCATTATTAAGAACAGGATCATTCATATCATTCAAGTGAGCACGATCAGAGCTCCCATTTTTTGGGGGGCAGACTGTTTCCCCTTGCGCTTATCTTTAGTTGCGGAAAAGATTGCCAGAATCTTTTTCTTCTCCAAGTCCTCCTTGCCTCTGACAGCAGCAGAATCCACCACAGTTTCAGTACCAGCAACTTTTACTGATTTAGCAGTATCTTTCACCATAGCCTCTCTCACCTCTACACTAGTGGCTCTGCCATCCATGTTTGGTTTGTCTTGACCGTGGGGTCTACCTCGTGTTTCTTTCGGAGGCATGGTAGAAATAATTCAGCCGCTTTCCGCCCATCCATGCTCCCAGGAGTGGAAGCAACACAGTGATCCCAGTGAGCAGCTCCACACGCGGCTAGTTGCGGCTGGCTAACACCACCCACACGCCTCACTGGAAGCAGCTCCAATCCACCACATCCACGGCGAGCCTCAGCAGAAACAAACTGAGCTAAAACCAGAACACCACAAGGTCCGGGAGGGTCTTTCCAAACTTTAGCTGTAACCCTTCAGCGTGTGACAGTATTGCACACGGTGAACACTGCAACATTGTAGCGGCGTCTTCTCAAGCCATGAATGCAGGCTAGAACGATCAACCTACGCGTCCGCTGCAGCGGGCGCCATCTTGCCTGGAACCTCAATTTTCAAAAGAGAAGTCCACAGTTTTGTGAAAATGTCCACACAACTGCATTACTAACAAATGTGTTAATGCCTTCTCATTGTGTAAATGTGTACTGCATATTGTACAGTACAGCCGCATAATGGACCACACATTTACATATTTCTCTGTGTCTCTCCTTGCCATTTGTTTCAGTGGGATTAGAACTGTCTATTTTTTTCTCTAAAATGTATTAATCATTGCAAATTCATCAACAAATATTGCTGCACATATGTTCCAGTTTTGCTGAAAGAGGCGATGATTGTGATAGTGTGTTTTTGTAAAAGTGCAAAACACATATATAAACATATTTTAAATAATGTTTGTGAACAGTAGTTTATTAATATAGTAGTTAAACTTATATTTCTGTAATACATTTTTATTTAAAACACTTTTTAATTATATCTCACGTCTTCGCGATGATGCCAGCCTTCACAATAATGTCGGCATTCGCGAAGATCATGTAAGATTTAATTGGAAAAGACCATTTTCATTACCCTGCAAAGGAAATTCTCATCCATTTCTCTCTTCTTGAATCTTCCAATTGACATTTAGATCATTCTTTGGAGCTGTCTTGAAATACTAATGCAGATCTTGGCTTAAGGTTTTTTTGGTCATTTTTAAAATTTAAAATGGCTACAGCAAAATGAGTGGAGCACAACAATCAGAAAAGCAGGAGGCACAGCAACATCATCAAGAGAGACTCCTCCAATAAAGAACCAGCCCCAAAAGGCAAAGTAATGGCGAACCAAAATCAGTCCCCAAATTTGTTAAGTTCACCTTGTACAAAAAAACACTTTTAAGGGGTACTGTCCAAAAATATTTTTGTGGTACAATAAGTATTTTGTGCCATCTCAATCTGTATTGCAAGAATGATCTGAAAAAAGCACAGAAGGAGAGCGCTGGAGAGGGATCATGAACTTCCAGGACTACACCACCTGCTCCTGGAGAGAGAGTACCTGAGGCAGTAGAGAGATGGCTGCCACAAATTTATCCTGAATTAATTAAGACTGGTACTTTCTGTCTTGACTGTAACACCACCCTCACAGCTGGTGAGCAGTCTGTTGATATTATCTTGGAAACAGCGAGAAAACATAGCTGTTCATTTTTTTATTTACACTAGTTTTTCCTCTATTTTTGTGCTGGTGGATAAAATGTTTTTTTCCATGTTGCCATTTTACTTACAAAAATAAAAAAAATTCAGAATGTTAGAAAACAGCCCAAAAAAAAAACCAGTTCTTGAAAAAAAGACAAAAAAAGGTTCTTGATAGAACTGCCTTTTTTATGGATAAACAAGTTAAACTGTAAGTTTGTGGCTACAAAAAGAAGAGTTGTTGTATAAGTGAGAGACTGAGTGTGTTCATGGCTGTGTGGGCAAGTGATTGGGTGTGTAAATATTTATATGGGTGAGTGAGTGGTTGTATGAGTGAGTGATTGGGTAGATGAGCACCTGTATTTGTGTGTGAATGACTGGATGAGAGAGTGAGTTTACGAGTGAATGAGCGGGTGTATGAGGTGCTATATTAGATAGTGAGCATGCCAGTGGTAGTATGAGTGTGTGAGTGAATGTGTGACTGCTTGTATGATTGAGCAAAAGGGCGCATGAGAGAATGACTCATGGTGAGTGAATGCATTGGTGCCTCTATGGGTGAGTGACTGTGTGAGTGGCTGCATGTGTGTGAGTTGCTGTATAAGGAAGTTAATGGGTGTCGGAGTGGTCGCATGAGTGAGTGATTAGTTGGTAGAGTGTTTGTATAAATGAGTGATTGGGTACGTGTGTGGTTTTACCGATGAGTGACTGGATGTGAGTTGCTCTTTGAGTTAGTATCTACATGTATGAGTGGCTGCATGAGTGAGTAACTTTCTTTCAGTTGCTGTCTGAGTCAACAACTGGGGGTGTGGCACAGTCTATGGCTGAAATAGTGTGTATGTGAGTGGCTGTGTGAGTGACAGGTTGTGTGAGTGTCTATATGAGTTACTGAATGCCTGTGTAAATAAGTGAAAGGCTATGTCACTGGTGTGTGTGAGTGAATCCTTGTGTGAGTGCCTGTATGTTGAATATTGAAGTTGCTTGAATGGCTGCATAAACAGACACCATGTGTATTAGTCTCTGTATAATAGTGATGAGGGGGTGAGTATGTATATAAGTGGGTGACTATGTGTGTTAGTGTCTGCAGGGATGAGTAAGTGGGTAGGTATGTGTGTATATAGGTTAGTCACTCAATATGTAAACGGCAGTACATCTCAGTGAATGGGGCATAAGAGGTTGTATCAGTCAATGACTAGCAGTCTGAGCAGTTGTGTGGATGAAAAACTCACCTTTATGGATGTGTGAGTGTGGGTGTGTGTAAATACCTCTATGAGTGAGTCAGTGGTTAAGTCAGTGTTTGCATCAATGTGTGTCTGGTTGTGTCAGTGAACATATTATTGTGTGCATAAATGCAATAGTGTATAGAAGAGTGTGTTCCTGGGTGTATCAGTGTATGCACAAGAGTGTGTCTGAGTGTATCATTGAATGCATGGCTATACATGGATGTATGAGTGTATGATTGTGGGCCTGAGTGTGTCAGACTATGCATGAGTGTTTTTCTGGATCTATTTGTGTCTGCATTAGTGTCTGCTTGGGTGTAGCACTGTATACCGCATTGTGTGACTGGGTATATCACATTCTGTATCTGTGTGCAAATGGCTGTTTGATTTCTTCATAGATGAACAAGCATGTGTGTGAGTGTCTAAGTCTAAGACATATTGGTGTGTGAGTGCCTGTAGGAGTGACTTAGTTAGTGGCTGTATGTAATATTAGATATAAATGGCAGCAGGTGTAAGCAACAGACTGGCTGTGTTAGTAGCTGTTTACGTAAGTAAATGAATGTGTCACTGTTAACAGCCATTAGTGGATATGTTTGTAGCTGTATAGGTGAGTGATTGAATGTTTCAGTATGTATCTGGAAAAATGACTGAGTATATTAGTGATTGGATGTATGGCCGAATGGTTGTATAGGTTAGTGTATGGGTGAATGAGCGCATATTTTTGTACTTGTATTAGGAAGTAGCTAAGTGTGCAAATATCCATATGGCTAAGAAACATTAGGTAGTAGTAGATGCATTTGTAAGTTAGGTGGTGTGTTACTAACTGTGCCATTGAGTTAGTGGGTTTGTGATTGGTTGAATGGATGAGCTGTGTAATCAGTGTCTGTGTGAATGTGTCTACCTTGGTGTATAGTTATACAGTGTAAATTTGCTGAACTAAACTGCAAGTTATAATCACAAAATGAGTAAACAAAGTAGTGGCAAGCTCTACCAAGTACTCATCATGTATAAAAAAAACCTCTCCACAGGTATGTCTAATGAGTATTTCTGTGGTAGAAAAAGTATTTTGAGACATCTAAACACGTACATCTCCAGCCCCTATAGAAAAAGAGACATAGCATAAATATATATTAGCATTCCGTTTTCAAAATTATAGAAACATAGCAATACACATTGATTATGCTGTAACACTATATTACAATATATTAACATGTTTCATTTTCCCTTTTTTTACTGTTCTCAGCTTCCATACTTCTTCACCATAAACAATGGTCTATATGAAGCATCAACCTTGAACAGTGGGGCAAAAAACAATCAATAGATTTAAAAAACTGCATAGTATATCACTACAAATAAGTGACACTGCATTCTACTCACTACCATTTATGAATCAGTTGTTTCATATGGATTTACTACACCAATCCAGACAAATCTATGAGAGAACATTTTTATCAAATATTCATATCTAGTACAAAACTACATTTAAATTTAAACCACTTGATAATTTTGGAGATTCCATTGAGAACAAAACCCATGGTAGGGCACATGATGTGAGTGCTGATGCTTAGAATTCTTCACAAATAGTGCATAGAAGTTTGGTTGAAGAAATGAAATACAAAAAGAACAATTGATGAACAGAATGTAGAACAATGTCATACATGCGCCCCAGTACAGAGATCTGGGCCTAAATCCATTGTTTTTTTGCTCACCATGCCATTCCAGTTTGGACCCAGCTATATGCAAATCAGTCATGACCCTGCACCGCATGGGAACAGTCCAGCCCGAACCACCAGGCCAGGTCCTCCGCTGGACAAATAGCGGTACCCCGCTAGCCATCGTTTTGTGTAGGTTGGTCCATAAATGTTGTGCTAGACTGCACTCCTTTGATGACCTCAGCTTGTGGCAGATCATTAGAAAACAATGTATATGGCCTAGTGATGGCAATCACTAGGACTCTGGTACGCACAACTGTAAATAATATGTTTTCCTTTAATCACATTCTATTTATTTTGATCTGTATCTCAGCATCGCAAATGTATTACATTTACATCTCATTCATCATAAACATCTTTTCCAAGACTAGTTGCAAAAAAACGTATTGCATCTTCAGCAACAAAAATAACAATTTTTCAAAACACAGGTTAATGAAAGAAAAGAAAAACAACCCAATGCATTTCGGGGCATTTGTGCCCCTTCGTCGGGGGTCTAAAAAAGAAGAAAAGATACAAACAAGGGGGATATCATTAATATGCTATTAACATTGTTTAACCTTTGTCTCTCTTGATTTTTCATTGGTTGATGCCCAGTTCCAGCCTGATTTGTGCCGGTGAAATTTGTGACAGTAGCTGGAAGACAGTTCTAAAAATGTTTGCAATGATTTTATCTAGTTGGCCACAATCCAGTCCATTTAGCGCCTCGCTTCCGTATGTTAGAGTTGGAATGACTTTTGCCTGGGCCACCTGAAGTGTTGGGCAGAATAATTTCTTGTGGATGGAGCTAAGTGTGAATGCTAGTGCTGTTCCTTTCTTTTTTTTGCTCGCCCAAATGGCTTTTATATCTTCAGTTGTTATTAAAGAAGACTCCAAAATACTTGCAGCAATTGGTTTCTACAATACTTTCCGAGTTTAAGACCCAGGACAGCTTTTTGGGCCTCCCCGGGTGAACCGCTAGGATTTTGGTTTTCTTATTATTTATCTGAAGCCCATTCTTGTTTGAGTATGCGGCTTTTGCATCCATGAGCTTTTGTAGAGCTGTCTTTGTGTGGCTTAAGAGAACCACATCATCAGCATACAATAAATTTGACAAATGCAGACTGCCTAGTTTGGGTGCGTGCGAGTTGACTGCATTCAGGGCTTCCGGGCGATCCAATAAAAATAAGTTAAAAAGTGTGGGGGCCAAGACGCACCCTTGCTTGAGGCCTTGCATTGTCGAAATTGGTTGTGACAGTCTGGAGCCATCACCAATCTTGATCCTGACCCATGTGTCCTGATGCAAAAGCTCCACGGCTCTCAGTAATTCGTTTGGAATGTTCATTGAGGAGAGCTTCTGCCACAACTTTGACCTGTTGACCTTATCAAACGCCGATTTGTAGTTGATAAACCCCATGTCAAACGGTCTGGTGCAAGTCTTAATCAATCAATCAATCATTTGTAAAGCGCACTACATACCCACATGGGTCTCAAGGCGCTGGGAGGGTGCAACTGATCGAACAGCCAGGTCTTGAGTATCCTCCTGAAGGTCAACAGGTCTTGGGTCTGTCGTAGGCTCAGTCGGAGGGTTTCCCATGTCTTAGCGGAGAAGTGGAGGTGGTTGTTCTTCGAATGCTTGGGACGGTGGTGAGTGAGAGGTCAGTGGAGCGTAGCTAGCGGTTGGGGATGTAGAAGGAGAGCCGTCTGTTGAGGTAGGCTGGGCCGGTCTTGTGGAGAGCCTTGTGTGCTTTGGTGAGGAGCTTGAAGGATATCCTCTTGTTGACGGGGAGCCGGTGCAGGTTTCTCAGGTGGGGGTGATGTGACCGTGGCATGGTACGTCGAGGATCAGTCGTGCCGAGGCGTTTTGGATGCATTGTAGTCGTTTGATGAGCTTGGTTGGGGCTCCTACGTAGAGGGCGTTTCCGTAGTTGCGTCTGCTGCTGACGAGGGCCTAGGTGACTGTCTTTCTTGTATCTGTCGGGATCCATCTGTATATCTTGCGTAGCATGCAGAGGGTGTTGAAGCAGGAGGAGGAGACTAAGTGTGGGCTGAAAATCCAATCTGCTCGCGGAATTTGCGAATTTTTGGCAATTTCGCGTTCCACGAATCGCGCGAAATTGTGAAAGAATTTACAGTTCGCGAGTTGGAGTATTTTATTTGCTTGGTCGCGCTTTAAAAATACAATCTCGCGCGCGTGGCGTTGATTTACCGTGATTCTGAGTTCGCCGAATTGTTTTCCTCACGGTTTGCGTGAGCTGCGCCATTTTCGATCTTGCTGCGTGATCGCACAGCACTTTTCGTCCGCAAGTACGTCATGGCATGATCGCGCAAGGCTTTTCGACCGTGAGTACGTCAAAGCATCCCGCCATCTTGCACTGGGAGACTTTCAGAACGCGAATACGTCATAAGGGCCCACGATCATGCATCGCGAGAGTACACAATTGCGAACACGTAGATGCGCCGCACAGCTGACATTCGGCGGGAGATTTGAACAGCTCGCTTTCCCGAAATAGCAAAAATTGCAATTCTGCTCAAGAAATCTGTTGCTGGCAGCATAAACCTTCTGAAATTGATGATTTGGATCAGAATAACTCCTCAGGTTGACATTTGTCTGCACTTTTTTGTGCAAGGAGAGCATTTTTGGGGGGTTGGGAGGAAAGAAGTGCCCCAGAGTTTCCAACTTTCTGGTCCTGTCCAGCAAGCTCCTCTCAGTGCTTTGTCCATGTCCTGGTCACTTTTCATTTGGACCTGGAGCTAGAAGGATTATTCTTTGGCTGCTGCTGGATATTTGTATTTGAGGACTTTTTGTTTTGATCACTTTTGGAGTTGAGATTTTACAAGTAAGTTGGTTTTGTTTGTTTAGGGCATTGCAGTTGCTGCAACTACAATTTATAAACTTTTTCACAACTTTTTATAAAATATATTGTGTGTAGCCACAGTATCTAGTAGGACCAGGGTTAGTCATGGGTGCACGATACAACTGTTTCTGTGAGTTTTTTTTAACTTAAATATCATTTATGGCATGGAATTGAATAGCTCACTGTTATTATATCTATGTGGATGTTTTTTGTAATTTTGGGGTGCGTGTTAAATCCACACTAGCCAGTAGGCCCAGGGTAGTCAGTGGTGCATGGGCCATGTCTTTCTGTGGGGTCTCTTGAATTTAAACATCATTCAGGGCATTATTTGCATTGGATTGGGATGATTTTTGTGTGTATTTCGATTTATTTTTTGGGTGTTGTTGGGGCCTGGTCCAGGGCCTGGCCATGTGGGTGGGGGTCAAGGGGCCATTTTGAAGCCAGGCAGTGTGCTTTGTGCCGTAGGCCTGCACCCAGTCTGCCTTGCTTTCATTCATTATGCCCAGGGGCAGTCAGTAGTGCATGTGCCAAGTCTTTCTATGTGTTCTCTTGATTTTAAACATAATTTAGGGCATGGATGCCATTGGATTGGGGTGATTTTTGTGTGTATTTCGATTTTTTGGGTGTTAATGGGGCCTGATCCAGAGCCTGGTCATGTGGGTGGCGGCCATTTTGAGGCCTGGTCCAGGGCCTGGCTATGTGGGTGGGGGTCTAGGGGCCATTTTGAAGCCAGGCAGTGTGCTTTGTGCCATAGGCCTGCACCCAGTCTGCCTTGCTTTCATCCATTATGCCCAGGGGCAGTCAGTGGTGCATGTGCCAAGTCTTTCTGGGTGTTCACTTGATTTTAAACATCATTTAGGGCATGGATGCCATTGGATTGGGTTGAATTTTGTGTGTATTTCGATTTTTTGGGTGTTGTTGGGGCCTGGTCCAGGGCCTGGCCATGTGGGTGGGAGCCTCTTTGAGGCTTTGTCCAGGGCCTGGCCATGTGGGTGGGGGTCTAGGGGCCATTTTAAAGCCAGGAAGTGTGCTTTGTGCCATAGGCCTGCACCCAGTCTGCCTTGCTTTCATCCATTATGCCCAGGGGCAGTCAGTGTTGCATGTGCCAAGTCTTTCTGTGTGTTCTCTTGATTTTAAACATCATTTAGGGCATGGATGCCATTGGATTAGGATGATTTCTGGGTGTATTTTGATTTTTTGGGTGTTGTTGGGGCCTGGTCCAGGGCCTGGCCATGTGGGTGGGGGCCATTTTGAGGCCTGGTCCAGGGCCTGGCCGTGTGGGCGGGGGTCTAGGGGCCATTTTGAAGCTAGGCAGTGTGCTATGTGCCATAGGCCTGCACCCAGTATGCCTTGCTTTCATCCATTATGCCCAGAGCTACTCAATGGTGCATGAAACCACTCTCTCTCTGTGGTCTCTCCTCTATTAATTTAAACATCATTTAGGATTACAATTGCAATTTTTATTCAGTGTCTTTCCGTTTTTGGGTGTGTTGTGTTATAATAAATGCCTAGTTGCAAATATTAATTGAAGCACGGCATATGCAACATTTATTTAACTGATGTTCCTCTGGCTTCCTTTGCTTTAGGTGCACAAAGACTGACAACCAGGAATCATCCTCATCATCATCACTTGTTGTAGTGCCAGGAAGAAGTCCTGCTGCGGTGTGTGCACAACGTCACGTGACGTCACGTGTGGTGCCCACAGACAACTCTGCAACTCGTGCAACTGCGTCCTGCTGTTCTGATATCTGAAGAAGATGGGCCCAAAGAAAGGAGCCCGTAGCTCCTTTACAAAAAAGTTGCCAGTGCCACTGCCAGTAAGAAGGAGCAGAAGGAGCAAGTGGCGCCGCTTACCAAGGAGACTGGTGTGCGGACAGACACTTTTTTTGGGGGGGGGGGGGAACTATGCCTGCAGCAGCGGTGTCCGCCGGGGACCAAGCGGGGAGCAGTACCTCCGCTTCATTGGTCTCAGTGCCACCACGCCAAGTTAGGCCCAAGTCCATGAGTGCCGCAGAGGCAGACTCTTTAATTGCTCTTTCACCATCGACCAATGATGTTGGAGTTGACTCATCGCAAAGTAGCATCCAATCAACGCAGGGTGTAACTTATCTGACGAGTGTTCAACCACAGCCGGAACGACAACCACAGGTGCAACAAGGAGAGACGCAAGGAGAAGCGCAATTAGAGGCGCAAGTAGAGGCGCATGGAGAGGCACAACTGCCCACAATGCTTGTTCCTCCAGAAGTAGGGGCACATCAGGAAATTGAGATTCAAGCAGAGGTATCAGCCGAGCAAGCCACTCCTCCTGATGATCCATTGTTTTCCAGATCCCCAGCAAGAAAAAGATCAAGGAGGGCTAGTCCAAGTTTTTTTTCAAGCCCCCTTCCTTCTGATGATCTAGATCTTGATTGGCACCCACCAATGCAGTCTGAGAGGGAGGCATGCCATGAGCCGACAAAGCTAGCTAAAAGGAAGGTTCCTGCAAGGCTTTCACTTATGGATGATGACGGAGAAGAATTAAAAGTGGTGTATTCTGCTGCTGATGATGTACAGTCTGATGATGACGACCCAGTCATCACAGTTGTCACTCCAGCCCCAGCGGGCATGCAGCAGACAGACATTTTTACCCTATCCAAAAATGCTGCTGTGCAGGATGTGTGTGGCGTGGCACCACTGGTGGTACCACCACCAACATAGGTCACTACTACACCAACACGACCTACAGCTTCCATATTTTCCCATCAGAAGGGCCGGCAGGGACCTCCATCCAGCTCGATCTCTATTACCTCAATTAGTGGTGCTATAAGTGCACAACAGAGTCAAATTCAGCCACGCCCATCATCCACTTCATCTGCCATTGAAAGTAGCACCTCCACCACCACCAGAAATCTCAACTCCCCAGTTTAAGACTACTTTAGTATTAGCAAAATGGCAGAAAACCTAGTCATTTGTTCGATTTGTAAACAAGTAGTTAGTCAGGGTAAGCTTGGTACCAACTATGATACCGGAGGCCAGAAAGGTCATCTCAAAAAACATCACATTATCCAGTGGGAGGTGCACCTAAGTAGCACCCGGAAAGCCAAAAGTACAAATCCAAATGTAGACATTGATATTGCATCTGATGACGAGGAGGAGCTGATCGTGTAGGGGGGAGGTAAACAACTGAGAGACATTTTTTCTGGTACACACAGTACCCCTGGCAGCAGCACTGCAGTGGTAGCGCCCACACCCTCCTCTACCCCAGCAACATCAAGGAGGCACAGTAGCTGGTAGAGACATCAATGCGAAAAAGTACATCAATGAGCCTAACTGGGTTGAAGAGGTCTGCATCCTCATCACATATGAAAACGGTCCAGACCACCATTAAAAGCATGTTTTGGTAGGAGGCGCCATTGGAACGCAACCACCCAACGGCACGGTTTATAATGCAATGCTGGCTAAAATGTTAGCGCTGGACCTTCTCAATTTTTCTTTCGTGGAAGGAGTGGGTTTTCTAGAATTTGTGGCAACAGTCTGCCCTAAAAGGAAGGTTCCTAGCCGGTCCTATTTTGCAAGAGTTGCGGTTCCAGCACTACATCAAGATGTGCTGGAGGTGATTGGGGCAGCTTTGCAGAAGAGTGCTGTTCACACTATCCACTAAGCATGGGCGAATTTTGCGAATCTCGCGTTCGCGAATTTTGCGGATTTGCGAATTCGCAATCTGCAAAATCTGCGAATTCTCGCGAATTTGCGGATTTTTTTTTTGTGTTCGCAAGTGTTTCTGCCAGTTCGCGAGGATTTGGTACTAGTTCGCAATTGTGAACTTACTTGTCGGCTCGCAACGGTCGCGACTATGTTGTTTCTAAAACTTTCTACGTCTGGTTCATCATCACAGCCTCCCAGCACCCTCTGTTTCACCACTGGCACCCTCTCTTTGACCCATGCCACCCTCTGTTACATCAATGCCACCCTCTGGTTCATCATCACTGTAGAAGATGGGGGGGAAAGCAAGCCCACCTGCCCTGCTTGAACTGACATGAATTAATTTGGGGTTAGTTTATTAACAACACCTGCCCTGCCCCAACTGACAATAATGAATTAGGGGCTAATTAATGTGTCACTGAAAGAATTTGAAGTTCCAGCCTGGCACCTGCTTGTCTGCTCCTTTAGCTGTAAATCAGGACCTTTGTGGCATACAGTTATGGTCAGAGCAGGGTCACACAATAGTTGCAAGCAGGCAACCGAATTCTGGAGGGCCCCCTCAGGAAGCACTACAGGGAATCGTTACAAATCATGAGGTTGACCTTTTGCACCTGATCATTGCTTTTGCTTTTGCTAAAATCGTTTTTCGTTTTTTTCGCGCTATTCGCGGGGCGCGGCGTCGTGCGAAACCGACCGCGGAAGCCGCCAATTCGTGCGAATGAGCTTTTTATTTTTTTGCGGCTTGTTGTTTCGCGAGTTTTTTTGCAGTATTCGCGAGCCGCTTGCAGCGCAACACGCGAATTTACCCCAAGGTCAAGTACGGGCGCGGCCATTTTGTTTGCGTGACGTATTTCCGTTTCCGCCCGCTATGTATAATCTCGCGCAGTAAGCGCATTGCGAGTAGAGGTTCGCACGAGATCGCGAGGGAAATCTAGAGGTTCGCACAAGATCGCGAGGGAAATCTCGCGCGAACTTACTTTCGCGCTTGTGAACGGGCGCCGGCCATCTTGTTTTTCATTCATTTCCTGTGTCTGGGCATGGTGTTTAATCCTCTTGGTATCTTTGCCATCCTTTGCTTGTTTTCAGTTTTTTTTTTACGATTTTGCTTCTTATCTATCCCTCTCTTTTCCTAGCTGTATATTTTTGTCTTTTCTGCTATTTTTCTTTACTTTTAAACTACTTTTTTAAACTCTTTTCTTTTCTTCTTCCCTATCCTATTCTTTCCTAATTTTCTACTTCTTCCTACCTTACCTGCCCAGACCATGGTCAAGCCAGGCACCGTGAAGCTGCCCAGGCACTTGAGGGCCGCAGCGGCGGCGGGGAGTAGTGCTGGACCCAGTGCCAGGACAGCATGCGGGAGATTGAGGGGGGAGCAGGTGACGCGACGGGAGATATTCAGCCCGGAGGAAGTGGGCGCGCTGGTCTACTTCGTCCAGCGCCGCCTGCCCAGGACCATCGCGGGAGGCGGCAGGATCGCGGCCGGCGGCTACAACATGCGGGAGCGCCGGAAGCGGTGGGAGAAGGTGTGCTGGGCCATATCCCACCTCTACGGGGTCCAGCGCACCTACAGCCAGGTCACCCATCGCTGGACGGACCTCCTGGACCGCGAGCGCGACCTGCTGGACCAGCTCGGCTTGGAGATCCCCGGGCTTGGTGAGTAGTAGTAGCCATTTAATCACTCACTACTATGATGTTTTCTCCTGCTCTGTGTTGTTGTATTGCAAATATTTGTTTTTTACATGGAGCAAGCCAATAATGCCGCTGATGACGATTACATTGTAGTTAAATTATATTTCAAAATCTTCTGTGCATTTCAGGTGCACTGCTCTCCTTCTCAGTGGCGTTGCTACTATGCTTATTTGTTTTCTATTTCGTGGTCTCATTGGCCTGAGTAACTATTATGTATGAGTGTACTTTACAGAACTGCGTAATGCTAGACACTAGGGGGCAGATTACATTTACAAGCCCCTTGCGCCACGTTTACGTTGCCTTGCGTGACGCAACAGTGGCGTAAACGTGCCGCATCCCTGCGAGTCATTTACAGCATGACGCATCTAGGGAGATGCGTCACGTTATAAAGCCATGGGCCTGCACCACAATGGGTGCGTTCCTAGTACGCAGGGTGGGTGGTCCGGCGGCTGTGCGCCTCGCAAAATTGCCTGCGTGAAATCTACAAGATTTAACGCAGGCACTTCTGCGACGCTGCTACGTCAATTCAATTCCTTATGTCTGCTTGAAGCAGGCGAAAGGACTGACACAGCATGTTAAGTATTGGGTGGCCCTGAGCATTACTGGAGTTGCATTGCGTTGGCGACGTGACTCCAGCGATGCGCCGCTCTTACGTGACGAGATGCGTCACGCAAGTGCCTACCCTTGCGCCAGGGCGCGCCGCATTGTAAATGAGGCGCATCTGCCGTGTCGCAAGGGTAGTTTTGCGTGACGCATTTGATCTGCGCATCTCTGGAGATGCGCCAGAACGCGTAAGTAAGCATGCCCCTAAGGGGCAGAATTGCAATTACCGTCGCATCCCTGCAAAGTAGCAGGGATGCGCCATTAATTGTGCGGCCCGCTACTACCACCAAACATGGTGCGCCGTATTTGCAATGCAGCGCACCATGGGCCCAAAACGTCACCGAAGCTTTACTGCTGGAGTTGCGTCGCAACGATGGCGCAGCTCCAGCAATGCTCTGGGGTACCCTATCTCCCCAATGCTGGGTCAAGCCGTACGTCTGCTTCAAGCAGGTGCAGGGTTTGTGTGACGCATCATTGTCCTAAAGGTGACTGATTGAAATTTTGTAGATTTCCCTCAGCCACTTTTAGGATGTGTTCCAGCGCAGGAATGCCCTCCCTTGCACCGGAACGCCCCCTGATGGTGCAGGGCTTTATAACGGGATGCATCTCCCAAATGCGTCACGTTGTTATAATATTATACGCCGCACCATGGCGCCCTTTTTTGTTTAGCTGCTGCGCCACAAAAGTCACGCAAGAACGGCGCAAAAGAGCCGCAAGGGGCTTAAATCTGCCCTTCCTTTGTACCCCTGACAATAAGAAAAATAGTGGCGGTGGATTGATAGTTTGACTATTTAAATGACTGGTAATGTAGCAGGCAACTGTTAGTGTTGTCACTGATCTGACTGAAATCACAATGGAGTTTGTCTGTCACTTTGCGTCTTGCCTGCGGACTGCTGCCTGCCAGTCCTAGGTGAACCTTTCAGTACTTTGTTTAGTGAGTTACGTGACTTTCGAAGTCACAGGTCCGCAAATAAATGAAAACTAACCCTAATCAATATAATTTCGCGGAAATATTTTGTTATTGTTCTTTTGAAATGTTTGATTTGGTTGACATTGACAAGCAACAATCATCCATGTTTTCTGTTCTTTCTTTCATGTTGTACGTCAGCTCCCCCCAGGGGCGAGAGGAGGACACAGGAGCAGCAGGCGGCGGATGCTGTTCAACAGGGCCAGGATCGGGCAGGCGAGGGCTCCTTTGCTGGCCCCAGTAAGTTTTCATTTTAGACTAGTACCTATTTTTCCTAGCGTTCCTCATTTGACTTTTTTCAAAATTGTCTTTGATCTTCTTGTAGACTGTATCTAAATTCTTATCCTGCCTCTACTATGACTCCCTGTGGTATTACTAGATTATTCTTATTAGTCTGTCTGTGTAGCTAACTAAGATTGCACGGTTGGCGAAACTCCCATGATTCTAGTCAGCAATAGCTCTATCAACTTAGTGCAGTCCTCTGGGATTGTCCATAATGTCTTTTGAAGTGTTCTATCTGGACTCATGCTTGCAAAAATTGCAAAACCTTTCGCTCAGTCACTCTAGTCTGGACTAAAAAACACAGATTGTATTTAAGTTTAAAAGCTTTATTAAAAGTAAACACATTTATTAAAATGAAGTCATAATAAAACTAAACGTTTAACTGATAATGGAAAAGTGGTTAGTGCTGACGATTAATTGAAGACATTTCTTGTGGTCGAGCCGAGCTCTCACCTGGTTTCAACTTGATCTTGTTGTTAGAAGTCCATCTTCTGTCTGTGTGGAGAAAAATGGTGCGTGTTAAAAAAACAGCCTTCATCAGTTGTGCCAAAAAGTGCAGCAAGACAACCTTCCCTGGAAAAAGGGACATTTTTTTTAACTTTAAAGTAGACAGTCACAAATTACATTGTTTTCACATGTCTTCATTCCTAGACCAAAGACTAGTGAGTGCTTTATTCTAACATTCTTAAATTGTCTTTGTAGGTGGAACATCTGGTGGCGGGGCCAGCGTGGAGGTGGTGGTGCTCGACACGGAGGCGGAGGGCAATTCTTCAGGGGAGGAGGCGGCGGCTGTGAGAGTTGAGACGGTGGTGGTGGCGGCCAGAGGTAAGCTCTTATATATTCCTTACTTATTGAGATTGAAGACTAGCTGGGAAGGCAAGAATATGAGATGCATGGCTGGGTGACTGATGAAGCAATGATGGGTGGAAGGACAACAGCCTGGGTGGGTGACACAGAAACTGTATGTGTCCATATACCTGGATCATGCTACTATCTGACTCTTAGATAGCATATGTGTATCTAGAGCAGGGGTACTCATAGTACGGCCCGCGGGCCGGTGGTGGCCCGGCAAGCCTTCCTTGGCGGTGCGCAGACCTTGCAGACAATCACTGCTCCCCCGGCCCCCACAGAGCAGAGGCTTTTTTGTATTTCACCTGTTAGCGCCCCTGCATCTCCACTCTGACAATCACTGCCACCCCGGCCCCCACAGAGCAGAGTGGAGATGCAAGGCCACAAAGAGGTGAAATAGAACAAAGCCTCTGCTCTGTGGGGCCGGGCAAGCAGTGATTGTCAGGGTGGAGATGCAGGGCGCTACAACAAACAAAGCCTCAATAATATGTTAATGGTCTTTTAAAGACCTGTTAAGTACTTTGGTGTTGTTGTCTGTGTGTGCGCGTTGAGGAAGCGGTCTCAACCCGGGCTGAAGGCTGACACAGATAGACACACACACAGTGAGATGACAGAGGGGGAGGGAGAGGGAGGGCAGGAGGGAGAGAGAGATGGAGAGGGAGGGCAGGAGGGAGAGCAGGAGGGAGAGAGATGTATATAAATGCTGGGTCTGGTGGCTCAGTGGATGAGGGCATCTGCTGCAGGGACCTGTGTGCAACCTCATGGTCACAAGTTTTCGTTTTGCTTTAGCCCCGCCCCCTCTGACTCCGCCCCCACAAGTGCGGCCCTCGGCCACAAACTACACTGTAAATTTAGCCCCTGAGAGAAAGTTTGTGAGTACCCATGATCTAGAGAGAGTAGACGGTCAGTGGATGAACTAAGTGTAACTTTGAAGAGCATGTAACACTGCACCCGCACGTCCGTTCCAGTGTAGGAAAGGCAAGGAAAAGAAGTTTTAATTTTGTCCAAATACTACCATCAATAGTAGCAGTAGTTTGTATTGCAAGCACAGCATAGATCCAGTTATTACGGTGGCCACTCCCTACCTCTCTTAATAAGTTTAGTAGTACTCAGTCATTCATGTGTGGATGTATCACTGGTCACTCAATAAAAAGCAAAGCACCTAAAGTCATCCCATATATAAGCAAAAACATCCCATGTGAAGTGATAGATAATCAGATTATTTATCTTCTTCAATTTTCCATTTCTAGTACTCATTTCCACTGTAGGGTGAAAGTTAAATTAATTAAGCAGTAGCCCTTGAGTTGTAACAGAGTATTCTCAGTGCCACCCGTAATAGAAAAGTAAGAGCTTCACCACCTGCATGTACTGGACGGGTACAGTAACGCAACGCAAGTCTAGGTCACTCCTCATGGCGTGCGTCTCTTTTTCTCGGGTGCAAGTTTACTGCGCTGGCATTATGCCGGCTTGCAGAAGATAATGTACCAATTTTCCTAAACAAGAGACAAGAAGAAGAATAAGACTGGTGTACTTTCATAGTCGACTCCAATGGAAGTCCATAGTGCTCGTAGAATTTGTTCCTTAAACTCCCACTAATGTTAGAGCAAGGATGAAGAAGTGTGAGGTTAGATAGATACTGGCCTCAATAGTTATGTAATGCGCTTGCAAGTTGCTAGTTGTAGTGCAACACAAATTTCTGCTGAATGATTGAGTTAATCTTAAAGAGCATTGGTTACAGACTATGTCTTTCTTTCTTCATATAGGTTCTCCTTCCAAACGAACAAGGAGGAAGGAGCTGGCTAGAGCGGCCCGGCAACGGAGGATCGATGCCACTGTGGCCGAATATCGGCGGCTGGTGGCCCTGGAGGACGAAGAAAGTGTGCAGTCGACCACAACAACTATGTCGTCTGCATTGGCCTCCGTGCCCCCACGGGCTGCCAGTGCCACCCAGCACAGTGGTCCACCTAGACTGAGCCGGGCTGCCAAAGCCAAACGCCACCGCCGAGTAGCAAGGACAACAGCTTCCTCTCACAGCCGTTGCACCTGCAAGGCATTGAAGGCACGCCTGCGCCGCAGTACCCTGATGGTGTCCCGCCTCCAGCAGGAGCTCCACCACTTTTCAAAGGAGTTGGAGGGGCTCCGCGTAGAGCACGCCTTGCTCCGCCAGGAGCATGATGCCCTGGCCCAAAAAGTTGACAGCATCCACCCATAGTGTCCCTTGCCCCTTTTTTAGAGACTTTTGGGGGGTGGTAATTGGGAGTTGGGTTTTTGGGGACTTTTGAAGGACAATCGTTGGGGTTAGGGAGGGTCTTGCGGGAGATTATTTTGTTAGGGATATAAATATACTTTTTCAAACTTTATCTGAGCATACCCGTTTCTTACTGCTTGCCTGGTGGGTGGGGGTTTAACAGTGACTTTGTTTTCCTGAAAGTTTAGTTCCATTTTCTTCCTTTAAGTGTAAATGCCCAAATGTTTTCAACACTAAGTGCCTCTCACAGAGTAAGTGAAGTGAATCCAAGAGTCCTAGGACTTTAGTAGTACTACCTTCAGTCTCTCGTCTCTCCTACTAATACTCCATTATACCCCCAAACCACCAAACGCTTATCTTACCTGTAATCTGTGTTTGAAAGTAGGGCTAGACCCAGGGCTGGCTCCATGGGAAACAGCGAATAAGGTTGGCAATCTTGGTCGGATAAAATTTCCTCATAGCGGTGGTACTAGTGGTGTGACACAGTGGCAGTTGCATGCCTATGAAAAAAAAGAAAATGAAATCTGGTTTGTCCTCCTGAGCAATTCAACGGTACAACTGAGAATATAGCAAGTGACAGAAGTACACTAGAACAGTCCCACATTGTAGCCTAACAAATGGTAAAGTATAACTACTAATTCGGTTGAAGTTCTTTGACATTAGCCATGGTTCTTTGTCAAGCAGAGTAAGAATATATCCTCGGATTTCTTCACCAGCCTGTTGCTATCACCTTATCCTCCCCAGCAAGTGTGTGGATTTATTGCTGTAATTTAGTCACACATCAATCAAAACCACACAGCCCGGGGGAAGAGGGTTAGGGTTTGAAAAATGGATGGGTACGGGGGTTTTTGGGAAAGGTTTTGGGAGACAAGAAAAAATAGCACAGCATAGACAAACAATTATGAACATAAACAAATCTTTGGGTACAAACCTATCCATCAATCTTTGAAAGTGCATGCACTACTGCATGCATGTCAGTGAAAAGTAAGTAGTACTTTCGACAACTGTGCAAGAAAGAATGCGACAGTACAGGGCCTGTGTGGAATTATTGATAACGATATTCAACATAAGGTCTCTGTAGCCAGATACCAGAGAGCCTTGCTGGTCACTATAAATCCATTCACAACAACACTCAGTGGGGTTGGTCTGGAAGGTATGGTAGATAGAAAAGGAGAAATTGCTTTTTTTCTAGGTGTCCCCTCACTCACCAGGGTTGCCCCTTGGTGACATGCTTCATCATTGGGGCCATCCCAGTCCTCTACGGCCTGGGGCGTGCTGCGACTTGCGAATTACGTAGGAGCACTTACAAATGACTATGTGTGGTGCAGATGTGATAGTGGAGTGGACTAAGTGATGTGTTAAGGGATCAATTTAGAAGCAGAGAGAGATCCAAGAAATGCAGTCACAGTCAGAGAAAAAGGCAAGGGATACTGTATCTATGTGGTTGTAGTGGTCCTGTTGGAAGTGGTAAGTAAGTTGGCTGCAGAAAAAAAATCCTCTTATTAGCGGCACTCCTCCATTGCAGCCGACGCTTCGTCCATCGATGTTGGTCACCAGAAGACACCCTGTCCACTGCCTGCCTGATGCTGAATTGCGGCTCGCTACTGTGAAGCCTGACTCCATCCTTTTTTCCCCATTGCAGAGACTGAAACCCGGCCTGTAATTATTCAACGAAAAACAGGAAGTGATATAATATTACAACACCACTGATAAATAAATATAAGGTATGTAGGCTGTGGAGTGCAAAAAGTCACAATTTGATGTTCCTAGTAGACAGTACAATATTTTTGAAAGTGCGTACTCTGAGTCACCTTTTGAAGGATAAATAAGTATGGGCAAATTAATGTAGCGGATCTTTCCCCTCAAGCTAGGTGTACTGTAAACTGTGTTTTAGAACAAAATTAGATCTTCCTAGCAGTGCTCCCACCCAGACCCTTACTAAAGCCAGTCGCAAAAATGTAGAAGACCCCCAATCAAATCTCAAAAAACGAGGCCTAGCAGAAAACTGGTGACAAAACTTACTTTGAAAGTAAAAGTAGGCCGAAGTACCCCCTTCCTAATTACCCCTTACCCACCGTGGATTGCATTCAAACCACTTGCAAGCAACCAAGCAAAAGTAGCCATAGCCAGCATCGCTCCAAGACTCGAAATCCCCCCCACTCAAACACATGCAATAGAAATACTGCTAACCCTAACGAACCCTAAGTTAAGAATAGTGGCAAAGGCTTTCTTTAACTATGCCAAATCCCCCCTTTCCCACCATGGATTTTCTTCAAATGACTTGCAACCAAAATTACACATTCTCACGAGTGCTCTAAGACCCCAGATCTCAGTTGCAAAAATCTAGAACACCCCGAAACACATGCAATCCTGCTGCTAGGGCTAACCCTAACGAACCCTAAGTTACAAAAAGTGCCACAAGGCTTTTCCGCGAGGATTTTGTCCCAACCACTTCTACCCGGTATTAGACCTTCCCAGGAATGCCCCAAGACCCGCCAACCCACCCACCAAGAAGCATAACACCCCCAAACAGGCCAAAAACAAAATCTCATACTTGCAATATTTCTCGGCCTTCGGTCCAAACGCGCTGCGTAGCTAGGCCATAAGTCGGGGTTGCCACGACGGATTTCCTGAAAAGCAAATGCAATCAAGATTAGAGTGTCCCAGCAGTGCTCCCAGACCACGAAACTCACCCACAAACACCAGGTAGCCCCCCTAAGAGCACCTCAAAGGCAAGCAAGTCATCAAAAACACAAACAATTTTCCGCCTGGGATTTGGTCCAAAACACTTTTATCCGGTATTAGAGCTTCCCAGCAATGGCCCCAGAGCCGTCAACCCAGGAGAAAACGAGTAGAAGACCCCCAAACAGCCAAAGAGCAAAAGTACAAAAATGGGGACTTAGTCAATTTTTCACAAATTTCCCAAATCACTCCGCGCGCGCTCTGCAGCTAGGCCCTAACTCCCCTCTGCCACCATGGATTTGCTTCAAACCTCTTGCAAAGTAAAGTATATATAGCCAGCAGTGCACCCAGACCCCGAAACCCACCCACAAACACCAGGAAGCCCGCCAAACAGGCCCCCGAAAACGCTACATTGAGCAAAATGTCAGAAATAGCCAAAAAAAAATCAGCCTGGATTTTGTCCCAACCACTTCTACCCGGTATTAGACCTTCCCAGGAATGCCCCAAGACCCACCAACCCACCCGCCAAGAAGCATAACACCCCCAAACAGGCCAAAAGCAAAATCTCATACTTGCAATATTTCTCGGCCTTCGGTCCAAACGCGCTGCGTAGCTAGGCCATAAGTCGGGGTTGCCACGACGGATTTCCTGAAAAGCAAATGCAATCAAGATTAGAGTGTCCTAGCAGTGCTCCCAGACCACGAAACTCACCCACAAACACCAGGAAGCCCCCCAAACAGGCCCCCGAAAACGCTACATTGAGCAAAATGTCAGAAATAGCCCAAAAAAAATCGGCCTGGATTTTGTCCCAACCACTTCTACCCGGTATTAGACCTTCCCAGGAATGCCCCAAGACCCGCCAACCCACCCGCCAAGAAGCATAACACCCCCAAACAGGCCAAAAGCAAAATCTCATACTTGCAATATTTCTCGGCCTTCGGTCCAAACGCGCTGCGTAGCTAGGCCATAAGTCGGGGTTGCCACGAGTCCACGACGGATTTCCTGAAAAGCAAATGCAATCAAGATTAGAGTGTCCCAGCAATGCTCCCAGACCACAAAACTCACCCACAAACAGACGGAACCTTCCCTAAGAGCACCTAAAAGGCAAGCAAGTCATCAAAAACACAAAAAAAAATTCTTCCTGGGATTTGGTCCAAACCACTTTTATCCGGTATTAGAGCTTCCCAACAATGGTCCCAGAGCCGTCAACTCACCTGCAAAGAGGTACAACAACACCCCCACAAGTGCTGAGTCTTTCTTCATTGGGCGTAAACCAGCCCTCTGGTTTGATGGAAATAGGAGTCTGGAGGAGGAGGATAGAGGAGCATGTTCTTCTGAACTTGTGAACCTGAGGAATGCAGACTGCGGTAACTTCAAATCAATTAGCAAACCAGTGAAGACAGTTCTGCTGATGGGCTTGATTTTGTGATTATCTGATTAAAGTTTGAAATATAATAACTGTGCACAACAAAGAAAGACAGACACACAGGAATAAAAGTGAATAGGGACGAAAAAGAAAGTTATTGATTCGTTGTCTCATTTTCAGGGCTCGGTATCACGGTCCAGGAATAAGAATAAGGCTTCGTCATCATACTCTGCGAATTCAGGCAGGGTGAGCTCAGTGTCACCTGACAGAGTAGAAATTCCCTCATCTATGTTGCTGGCCACCTCCTCTTCATCCGGCACGCTTTCTCGTACTCTGAAATCTGGTGGTATGAGGTGCTGATTCATCTTGATCATTGTTAACCTCTCCACATTTTTGGGCGAGAGGCGGCTCCGTTTGGGAGTTACAATGCCACCAGCAGCACTGAAAACCCGTTCAGAAGACACGCTTGCGAGTGGGCAAGACAAGTAGTTTAAAGCCAGGTTGGTGAGCTGTGGCCACAATTCTTTTTTCCCATGCCAATACGTCAATGGGTCAGAATTAACATACACCTCTGTTGAGTCATTCAGATAGTCCTTCACCATCGACTCAAGGTCCTCTTCCAAGGTTCCTCCACTTTGCTTAGCTCTTGCTGTGCCTCTGACCTTTTGAGAACCAAACCCACGCAGAGCTAGCCAATCCTCTTCAGCCTCCAATGTTTCTGTTGTGTCTCGTGCAGATGATCCGGTTGCCGGTGTCTTTAACGGCTGAGAGGTCACTTGTGCCACAGCCACAGGTGCAGAAGTGGATTGTTTTGACTGGGGATGGCCTGCTGATGTACTGCCATTTCCTTCAATTTCCAGCCGTTCTCTTTCAAACCTCTTGGCTGACAAGGCTAGCCAACGTTTGTACTTTGGAACATGTTGATCATCAAAAGGAAAGAATGCTTGGCCTGCCAGCGCCTTTTTGTAGCGTGGATCCAGAATAGTAGCAGAAATGTAATGCTCTTCTGAGTAGATCTTTTTAAGACGTTCATCACCTTGTAGGAGCTCTAATAATTTCTTAGCCAGAAGCAAAGAGTCTTGGTTTTTGTCATCTTTTTCAAACACAGAACACACCTCCTTCAGTTGGTCCTCCAGCATGTACAACAATGGGATAGCTTTTCCCAAATTAGAGTCCTCCTTGCTGACTGCACGCGTGAAGAACTCAAAAGGACGAAGCATGCGTGTCAGGCTTTGAACTATGTTCCATTGCGGCCCACTCATCCTCAGCTCCTCTGTACCCTCTGTAAGGAAATATTGATCGAGTTCCGTATACTGCTCATACAGACGCTCAAGCATGTAGAAGGTTGAGTTCCAACGTGTTACCACCTCCTGGATGAGTGCTTTCACTGGCATTTTACGTTGATATAGCAGGCTCCTCAGCTGCTTCCGGACCTTAAAAGAATGGCTGAAATGCTTGCACATTTTTCGGCAGGTGTCCAATACACTGTACGCTGCACTGCCTTTATTACCCAAGAATTTTTGGACAACCAGGTTTATACAGTGCACCAAACATGGCACTCTGAAATAGTAACTGTCCCTCATGGCCTTAACTATATTGGCGCCATTGTCCGTGGAAACATAACCAACCCGGCGTTTTAGTGGGGACAGCCAGTTAAGGACCTTTGTGTTAAAGACATCCAAAATGTTTTCTGCTGTGTGACGTTTCTCCAAACCAAACATGGATAGTGTTGCATGTTTCCGAGCAGCTTTAAAAACAATGTCCGTGTCAACACCTGCGTTTAGCTTTGCTTTAGCCCCTGAAAAAGAGACCCAGTGTGCAGTGATGCACATGTAATCAGCGCCTGCGCCACTGGTCCACATGTCTGTTGTCAGATGTATAGTGTGAACAGCACTCTTCTGCAAAGCTGCCCCAATCACCTTCAGAACATCTTCATGTAGTGCTGGAACCGCAACTTGGGCAAAATAGAACCGGCTAGGAACCTTCCATTTAGGGCAGAGCGCTGCCACTAATTCTAGAAAACCAACCCCTTCTACAAAAGAAAAAGGGAGAAGGTCCAGAGCTAGCATTTTAGCCAGCTTAGTGTTATACAGACGCGTCATTGGGTGGTTGCGTTCATATTGCGCTTCTGTAAACAACATCTTTTTAATGTTGCCGTGGACCAAGGATTTACGGGATGATGATGATGATATCTTCGACCCAGTTACGCTCGCTGATGAACTTTTCCGCATTGATGTCTCACTCTCTCCCACACTCTTAGTGTGCCTCACATGGGGTGTGCTGCTGACAGGCGTACTGGGTGTAAGTGAAGTGTTTGAATCGTCTTCTTCCTCCTCGTCATCATCAGATGAAAAATCAACGTTTTCATTACGTGCAATTCCGGCTTTCTTAAACGCCTCTAGGTGCGGAAACCCTTCGACAGGGTGCGCTCTCTTAAGATGACCTCTCCGGCCTCCGGTACCATAGTTAGAACCAAGCTTACCATGACCAACTCGAACCTTACAAATGCTACAAATGGCTACGTTTTCCATTTTTGGGCAAACACTAAAGAAGTCCCAAACTGGAGACTTGAAATGTCTTTGGGGGCCGGAGGAGGCGGCGATACTGGTGGTGGTGGTCCTGCTGCTAATTCCAGATGAAGTGGAGGATGTGGATTGCGGAACTTCAGTACGTTTTGCACTTTCACCACCACGAATTGAGGTCGAGGTGGGTACCTTCTTGCGAGGAAGAAATATGGAAGCGGTAGGTTTTGGTGTACTACTTAACTCCAAATCTAATGATTCCATTTCCATTGCCTCCTCGTCGACATCATCATCACGCTCAGCAGCTTCTCGGGATAGGGTCAAAATGTCTCTTTGCTGCATGCCCGGTGGGGCTGCAGTGACCTTTGTGATGACTGGCTCGTCGTCATCGTGAGAGGCTTCATCACCAGCAGTATCTGTCACTTCTTGTTGAGCCTCATCACACTCCATAGCTATGAGTTTTTCGACGACCTTCCTTTTACGCTTAGGTACCTTTGTCAGATCATGGTGTGCCTCACTCTCAGGCTGCGGTGATGGTACCCAATCGTCATCCAGATCATCAGTAGGAGGTGGGCTTGAAGAAGATGTAGACACCCCCCTTGATCTTTTCCTTGCTGGGGATATGGAAGACAGTGAATGATCATCAGGAGGAGTGGCTTCCAATGATACCTCGGCTTCATTGTCGATTTCCTGATGTGCCCCTACTTCGGGAGGAACAACTATTGTGGGCACTTGTGAACCTCCATGCACCTTTGCTTGCGCATCTCCTTTTGCTGCCTCTCCTTCCAAATGTACTTGGGCGTGTACTTGCACATGGTGTTGTTGTTGCGGCTGTGGTTGTTCAACACTTGTCAGATGAGTTACAACAACCTGTGTTGATTCAGGGACATTGCTGCTACTTTCTTGCGATGAGCCAACATCACTGGTCGATGGTGATTGGAGAAGTACACTGACTGCCTCTGAAGCACTCAAGGGCTTTGACTTAAGTTGGCGTGGTGGTGGAGGCACTGAACCCAATGGAGCAGGGGTGCTGCTCCCAGCTTGGTCCCCAGCAGATCCTGCTGCTGCAGGCGTACTTTTTTTTTTGCTCCCAAAAAACGTGGCGGGTGGCACACCAGCCTCCTTGGTAACTTGCTTCTTCTGCTCCTTACTAGCAACTTTCTTGCTAGAGGAGCTACGGAGACCTTTTTTTGGGGCCATCTTCTTCAGAGCAGGTCAGACAGCAGGCCGCAGTTGCACGAATTGTAGAGTTGTCTGAGGCCAGACGTGACGTTGCGTGACGTTATGCTGCACACACACACCGCTGCAGGACTTCTTCCTGGCACTGGTGGTTCTCTTGAGTCTTGTGCACCTAAAAACAATGGAAGACAGAGGAACATCAGTTCAGTTATACAGCACAAAAAAAATCGAAAAACACTGAAAAATCAGCACAATCCCAATCCATCCATGCCCTCCATGATGTTTAAATTCAAGACAACCCACAGAAAGACTAGGCCCATGCAAGACTCACTACCCCTGAGCATAAATAAAGGTTGAAAAGTAGGCAAAATGGTTGCAGGCCTAACAACAAAGCCTGCATTCAAAATGGCCACTTGCCTGCCAGCACATGGCCAGTGCCTGTAGCTGCACTCAAAATGGCCACCAGCCACATGGCCTGTCCCTCCCCATGAACACCCCCAAAAATCGAAAAACACTGCAAAATCAGCACAATCCCAATCCATCCATGCCCTCCATGATGTTTAAATTCAAGACAACCCACGGAAAGACTAGGCCCATGCAAGACTCACTACCCCTGGGCATAAATAAAGGTTGAAAAGTAGGCAAAATGGTTGCAGGCCTAACAACAAAGCCTGCATTCTAAATGGCCACTTGCCTGCCAGCACATGGCCAGTGCCTGTAGCTGCACTCAAAATGGCCACCAGCCACATGGCCTGTCCCTCCCCATGAACACCCCCAAAAATCTAAAAACACTGCAAAATCAGCACAATCCCATTCCATCCATGCCCTCCATGATGTTTAAGTTCAAGACAGCCCACAGAAAGACTAGGCCCATGCTAGACTCAAATACCCCTGGTGAAAAGGCCACAAGTACAGCCCCAAAAAACGAAAATCACTGAAAAATCAGCACAATCCCAATCCATCCATGCCCTCCATGATGTTTAAATTCAAGACAACCCACAGAAAGACTAGGCCCATGCTAGACTCAAATACCCCTGGTGAAAAGGCCACAAGTACAGGCCCAAAAAACAAAAATCACTGAAAAATCAGCACAATCCCAATCCATCCATGCCCTCCATGATGTTTAAATTCAAGACAACCCACAGAAAGACTAGGCCCATGCTAGACTCAAATACCCCTGGTGAAAAGGCCACAAGTACAGGCCCAAAAAACGAAAATCACTGAAAAATCAGCACAATCCCAATCCATCCATGCCCTCCATGATGTTTAAATTCAAGACAACCCACAGAAAGACTAGGCCCATGCTAGACTCAAATACCCCTGGTGAAAAGGCCACAAGTACAGGCCCAAAAAACGAAAATCACTGAAAAATCAGCACAATCCCAATCCATCCATGCCCTCCATGATGTTTAAATTCAAGACAACCCACAGAAAGACTAGGCCCATGCAAGACTCACTACCCCTGGGCATAAATAAAGGTTGAAAAGTAGGCAAAATGGTTGCAGGCCTAACAACAAAGCCTGCATTCAAAATGGCCACTTGCCTGCCAGCACATGGCCAGTGCCTGTAGCTGCACTCAAAATGGCCACCAGCCACATGGCCTGTCCCTCCCCATGAACACCCCCAAAAATCGAAAAACACTGCAAAATCAGCACAATCCCAATCCATCCATGCCCTCCATGATGTTTAAATTCAAGACAACCCACAAAAAGACTAGGCCCATGCAAGACTCACTACCCCTGGGCATAAATAAAGGTTGAAAAGTAGGCAAAATGGTTGCAGGCCTAACAACAAAGCCTGCATTCAAATGGCCACTTGCCTGCCAGCACATGGCCAGTGCCTGTAGCTGCACTCAAAATGGCCACCAGCCACATGGCCTGTCCCTCCCCATGAACACCCCCAAAAATCGAAAAACACTGCAAAATCAGCACAATCCAATTCCATCCATGCCCTCCATGATGTTTAAGTTCAAGACAGCCCACAGAAAGACTAGGCCCATGCTAGACTCAAATACCCCTGGTGAAAAGGCCACAAGTACAGGCCCAAAAAACGAAACTCACTGAAAAATCAGTACAATCCCAATCCATCCATTCCCTCCATGATGTTTAAATTCAAGACAACCCACAGAAAGACTAGGCCCATGCTAGACTCAAATACCCCTGGTGAAAAGGCCACAAGTACAGGCCCAAAAAACGAAAATCACTGAAAAATCAGCACAATCCCAATCCATCCATGCCCTCCATGATGTTTAAATTCAAGACAACCCACAGAAAGACTAGGCCCATGCTAGACTCAAATACCCCTGGTGGAAAGGCCACAAGTACAGGCCCAAAAAACGAAAATCACTGAAAAATCAGCACAATCCCAATCCATCCATGCCCTCCATGATGTTTAAATTCAAGACAACCCACAGAAAGACTAGGCCCATGCTAGACTCAAATACCCCTGGTGAAAAGGCCACAAGTACAGGCCCAAAAAACGAAAATCACTGAAAAATCAGCACAATCCCAATCCATCCATGCCCTCCATGATGTTTAAATTCAAGACAACCCACAGAAAGACTAGGCCCATGCTAGACTCAAATACCCCTGGTGAAAAGGCCACAAGTACAGGCCCAAAAAACGAAAATCACTGAAAAATCAGCACAATCCCAATCCATCCATGCCCTCCATGATGTTTAAATTCAAGACAACCCACAGAAAGACTAGGCCCATGCAAGACTCACTACCCCTGGGCATAAATAAAGGTTGAAAAGTAGGCAAAATGGTTGCAGGCCTAACAACAAAGCCTGCATTCAAAATGGCCACTTGCCTGCCAGCACATGGCCAGTGCCTGTAGCTGCACTCAAAATGGCCACCAGCCACATGGCCTGTCCCTCCCCATGAACACCCCCAAAAATCGAAAAACACTGCAAAATCAGCACAATCCCAATCCATCCATGCCCTCCATGATGTTTAAATTCAAGACAACCCACAGAAAGACTTGGCCCATGCAAGACTCAGTACCCCTGGGCATAAATAAAGGTTGAAAAGTAGGCAAAATGGTTGCAGGCCTAACAACAAAGCCTGCATTCAAAATGGCCACTTGCCTGCCAGCACATGGCCAGTGCCTGTAGCTGCACTCAAAATGGCCACCAGCCACATGGCCTGTCCCTCCCCATGAACACCCCCAAAAATCGACAAAAACACTGCAAAATCAGCACAATCCCATTCCATCCATGCCCTCCATGATGTTTAAGTTCAAGACAGCCCACAGAAAGACTAGGCCCATGCTAGACTCAAATACCCCTGGTGAAAAGGCCACAAGTACAGCCCCAAAAAACGAAAATCACTGAAAAATCAGCACAATCCCATTCCATCCATGGCCTCCATGATGTTTAAGTTCAAGACAGCCCACAGAAAGACTAGGCCCATGCTAGACTCAAATACCCCTGGCGAAAAACCACAAGTACAGCCCCAAAAAATGAAAATCACTGAAAAATCAGCACAATCCCAATCCATCCATGCCCTCCATGATGTTTAAGTTCAAGACAACCCACAGAAAGACTCAGTCCACCCACCACTGAGTACCCCTGGGCAAAAGGCCCCAAAACAGCCCAAAAATCGAAAATTCCAAAATTTTAGTTGCAGCAACTGTAATGCCCCAAACAAACTTACTTGTAAAATTTCTAATCCAACAGTGATCTAAAGAAAGTCAAAAAGGCCTCAAATCCAAAGATCCAGCAGCATCCACAAAAAGTAATCCTTCCAGCTCCAGATCCAAATGAAAAGTGACCAGGAGATGGACAAAGCACTGGGAGGAGCCTGCTGAACAGGAACAGGAAGGTGAAGACTGTGGGGCACTTCCTTCCTCCCACCCCCCTCTCCCCCTCCCCAAAATGGACTCCTCGCTAAAAAAGTGCAGGCAAATGTCAACCTAAGGAGTTATTCAGATAAAAATCATCATTTCAAGAAGGTTTATGCTGCTTGCTGGTGAATTTCTTGTGCAGAATTGCAAATTTTATATTTTCGCTTGTGCGAGATTCTTGCTGCTCGCCGCATCTCAAATCTCGCAATTGCGAAGTACCGCGAGACGTGATCTCGCCGTACTCGCGTTGACAAACTATCGCTGGCAAGCCGCGATGACGTAATCGCGCTCGCCAATTCCCGCGGGATCACACAGCAAGATCCAAAATGGCGCAGCACTCGCAAACTATCGAGAAAAATAACTCGGCAAACGATGATAAACGCCGCGCGCCGCAAAAATTGTATCACCAATGCCGCCGCCGCAAAAAAAATCCGCTGCGTGCGAATTTGCGGATTTTGCGGGAAATTCGCAAATCTCGCGGATTGCGAATTTCCCAAAAATCCGCAAAATCCGCGAGCGAAATGGATTTTCCGCCCATGCTTACTATCCACCAGACAACAGACATGTGGACCAGTTGCCAAGCCGTTGATTACATGTGCATCACTGTACACTGGGTCTCTTTTGCGGGGATTAGAGACAAGATAGCTGCAGGTGGTCACAGTGCCACCATTTTTCAAGCTACTCAGAAACATGCAACAGTAGCCATGTTTGCCATGGAGAAATCTCAAACTGCAGTAAACATTTTGGAGGAGTTTAACAGTAAGGTCTTTGAATGGCTGCATCCAAGAAAGCGCATGATTAGTTATGTTTCCACGGATAATGGCAGTAATATAGTTAGGGCCATGTCTGAAGGTGGCTATTTCATAGTGTCGTGTTTGGTGCACAGTATTAATATTGTTGTTCTAGATTTCTTGAAAAAAGAAAACACAGTCAGCAAGTTACTGACCACCTGCCGAAAAATCTGCACACTTTTCAGCCATTCTTTTAAGGCCCGGAAGCAGCTGAGGATCATTCAACGTGTCCGTAGAGTGCCAGTTAGAGGACTCATCCAGGAGGTGGCAACACGTTGGAACTCAACCTTCTACATGCTTGAGCGTCTGTTTGAGCAGTACTTGGTAATCAATGAGTATGTCTTTAATGCACGGGGTCCTTCTATGAAAGACATGAGGCTAGAGGTGGAGGAATGGGACCTAGTTAAAAGCCTGACAGACATGCTTCGTCCTTTTGAGGTCTTCACGCGTGACGTCAGCAGGGAAGACTGTACTTTGGGCAAAGCTATCCCATTGTTGCGCATGCTAGAGCACCAACTGAAGGCGGTGTCTTCAACGTTCCAAGATGATGCTGATAAGCAAGACGCATATCAGTTGGCGAAGAGCTTATTAAGTCGCCTACTTGACAATGCAAGGCTTAAAGGAATACATTGTGAACAACATTACATTTGTGCCACTATTCTGGATCCACGGTACAAAAAGGCACTGGCCAGCAATACATTAATTCCTTTTAATGAAGCAGATGTTTCAAAGTACAAACATTGGCTAGCTCTGTCAGCCACTCGGTTCGAAAAAGAGCGGCAGGAAATTGAAGGAACCGCCACAAATACTTCTGAATCAGCAGGTCATCCGGTGTCAAGGTTCACTTCTGTGGCTGAAGGCAGTCACTTTCCCTCAGAGCCATTACAGACACCAACAACCGTATCATCATCATCACCTGCACCAGGCCCAGCCATAATATTGTCAGAAGCGGATTGGATAACTCATCAAGGGTTTGCTCGTTCTAGTGTTGATGCAAAGGCCACAGATGGTACGCAAAGTGGAGCACCCCTGCATGACCTTGAGTGGATGGTGCAGGCCTATCTGGATGACCCAACAGAGGTCTTCATTGATCATAACCCATTGCTGTATTGGTATAGAAAATGGGGTCAATGACCACTGATCACCAAACTGGCTCTAAATTATTTGTCTTGCACACTCGCTAGTGTGTCTTCTGAACGTGTTTTCAGTGCTGCTGGTGCCATTGTAACTTCAAAAAGGATCCGCCTCTCACCCAAAAATGTGGACAGGTTAACAATGATCAAGATGAATCAGCACTTCATACTACCAGATTACAAAATACGTGAATCCACGAAAGAAGAAGAGGACACAGACTTGGGTGACCAAAGTTCTTCTCTGTTAGCTGACCTACTCCCGTTTCAATTCACAGAGTTTGAGGACGAGCTCTGCTTCCCTGACACCTAGGCCTGAAATACTGACTTTCTTTTTTTTTCTTTATTCACTTTTATTCCTGTGTGTCTTTCTTTGTTTTGCAACTTTTACCACAACAAAACTCTAATCACAACAAATCCATCAGCAGCACTGTCTTCATCTTATTTCCTTATTGAAGGTGCCGCTGTCTGCATTCCTGAAGTTCACAAGTTCACAACTCAGTCATGCTCCTCTATCCTCCTCCTCCAGACTCCCCCTATCCATTTCCCTCAAGGCAGATGGCTAGATTACGCAGAATCAAGAAACTGTCCCTTTGTAGAGGAGTCCCCTCAAAAGAAGTGGGACTGGAATTACTGACTATGCTGACTGTTACTTCTAAAATTGACTCGAGAGGCTGCCCTGTGGGCCTTCACTTGAAGAATAAGATGCGGATAAAAAGTGGAGCAGGTAATGAATAATGAGATGGCATGCAGTGGACAACACTGGCTGTCTGGCTCTGATGAAAGTAAATGCTGTTTGTTTGTTCTACATGAAATGAATCATATGTGTTCTGTTATTATTCAATCTTTTACACACTAAATGTAACTCAATTCTACTCTGTTTTTACCTTGTTTAATTCAAATTGTACTTCTACTGCAGGGGCCACTACGTTGCATTTTTTAATATGGAAAATGTCCTCGGACTCACTGTGTGTAGACTGTAACTGCATGAACAACTTTGAGTTTGCCAATACCATGATGATGATGAGTCTTGATGATCAAAGCTAATATCTTTACAGTCACTCACTGGGATGGATGGATCATCATCGTCGGTTTACGGACGAACTATGGCCATTTTGTGAGTGGCAAAAAGGTAAACAAGTCAACAACAACCACAGCAGAACTACATGTCTATCTAGTCGTGGTATGGAGTGGTCGAGCAAGTGTAGTGTTGTTATGCCAGAGTCCAGACAGCAGTTCATGTAAAATTGTGGCTATGTGGCTTGCTGCAGAAACTTAGATCTGCTTTGTCTGTCTGTGTCAAAGAGGTATGCTACATGGAGGTTGATTCACTCAGTGGTGCCTGCCTTGACCGTCTGCATGGCCCAGGCCTGCTGTATGCTAATTACTAGAAGTCTGTAATAGGGTGGACCTTATTGAAAACCAGATGATGGGGTCCTTCTGTGACATTACTGCTGAAATCTCAAGAGGATTGAAGATTAACAGCAGGAAAAAAACAAAGAAAACAGTTGGTTAGTTTGATACAAAATGTACAAAGGCAATTCGATCATTAAAAAATGCTTTAAAGATCAGACCCAGAGATAATGAACTCATTAAGAAACAGAGATTCTTATACAGACATTCCACATCAAAAAGAAAGCCTGAAATTCAACAAAATGCTTGGGGAAAATCTTTCTCTGGCTGAGGATACAAAAGATTCAGCCCTATTTTGGAAGACTATAAACCACCCATTTTTAAAAGAAAATTGTGCTACTAAAATTTAGAGCCTGGTGCAACCCAAAGAGTAGATGCGTTATTTTGGCCAAGTTTTTAATTCAGAAAATGAAAACCCTATTTTAGTAGGAATGAGAAGCCCTGATGGTACCATGGATTTATCAAATAACCAAACATTTATAATGTTTGAATCACCTAGTTTAGCCCCATCACAATGAATGAAGTGATATTGTCATTAGCGAGAAATGCAAATGGTAAGTCCCCTGGTGTTGATGGGGTTCCAATAGACATTTTTAAATATGACATTGGTTTTTGGGCCCCCCTTTTGCAAAAAGTTTCTAAAATTAATACAGGAGGCACAAAACCAAAATCATGGACTGAAAGTATAATTGTGCCACTCTTTAAAAAGGACAACAAAAGTGATGCTAAATGTTATCACCCTGTTTCCCTTCTTGACACAACCTCAAAATTAATGGGTAGGATACTGTTAGAAAGATTGGTAATATGGGCTGAGTAAAGTATAACAGAATCACAATATGGGTTTAGAAGGGAAATAGGGACGATTGAACAATGCATTCACTTACAAGTATTAATTAGTAAATACAAAATTATAAAAAGGGGCACTTACACCTTTGTTTAATTGATTTAACCAGTGCTTTTGACCTGGTAAATCATGCAAAACTATGGCAAACCATGTCTCGAATGGGCACTCCCAATGACATAATTACATATCTTTCACAGATATATTGCCATTTGACCACAAGAGTTCGTTATGGGCCAGATGGGGAGTGCACAGCCGGTTTCAGGGTAAGGCGGGGAATTAGGCAGGGGTGTGTAGTCGCCTCACTATTATTTTCATTATATAGAAATGGTGTGGATGAGGCTTTGCAAAAGTTAAATGCAGATGTCCCTAAAGTAGACTAACGTGCTGTTCCAACCTTACTTTACGTGGATGACGCGGTTTTATTATCTTGAACTGAGAACGGGCTACAGACCCTTATCGGAAAATTTGCACAATACATGCAGGAAAAGGACCTAGTAATTGATCTGAAGAAGACCTTTACGATGGTTTGTGGACAAGGGAAATTAAACACCAAGAATCATCATATAAATATTATCCCCATTGTAAAAACAAAATATTTTGTATATCTAGGGCTGAAATTCACAGATAGGGGGAAATGGGGCGCGCATATCCGGCATTGTAAATTAAAATTCACAAGAATAACTGAGTCAATTTTCAGATTCTCAGAAAAATGGGCAATAAGCCCATCAGGGAAATTATGACACTCTACAAAAGCAAATGCCTTATCTGTCATGGGGCTGCCCTATGGGGAGGGACAATTGTACAATTCTTTATACCCAAGAAAATAAATGTTTACGAAGGCTGTTAGCCGTCCCAAGCTCTACCCAGTATTTAGAATTAGATGTCCCCTATATACATGATTTTATAGGTACAATAAGCTTGAATGTTTGGTATGGCATCTGGAGTAAAGAAGGTACAAAGTTTACACAAGACATTATCAAAGACTGTGTAGCCCACGACCAAGGAATAAAAATACCATGGTTAGTTTACATTAAAAATGTATTAATGAATGTGATTGAAAAATTGATTTTAAAAATCCCTACCAAATAGCTAAATATGGGAAAAAAATACCTAAACAACAGTTTATTGGAATCACGGAACTGGTTAAGGGGTCTAAACTCAAATCAGTACGTATAACTAAAGTTTATTTTGACCTGTCATTTGGGCCTGGGATACCCTTGTATCTACTGCAGATTACAAATATACGATTGAGAATGGGATTAGTTCATTTTTTAATAGCTTTCGCAATGAAGGGCAAGTGGAATCAATATCTTCCAAAGTACCCATGGGATGGAACTTCAGAACAGACAACCTTACACCTCATCTTATTTTGTGGTTTTATTTAGAAATATCAGGAAGTGCCTCCTACGACCTTTGTTTCTAAAGGAGAGACTCTTTACGTACAATTCAGCTTTTGAATACGTATGTAGTCTGAAAATATTAGAGTCTGCAATGCAGTGGTGACTTTTATTCAGAAGTCGATTAAAATACGAAATAGTAACTCCCATTTTGAGGCCTTGGTCTAAAAACATAATTATGTAGCCTCCGACAAACCAAGCCATATTTGACCAATAGGCATTGTAAAATTATATTTCTATGTGTCTGATATTCTGATTTTTTTTTAAGATTGGGTATTTATAAATCTCATCCGTACTTGGCACTTGGCAAATATTATTAACTGTCACATATTATGTTTTTAGGCTTTTCAAAAAAATAAATTTTTTAATATTAGGTTCCTTTTTAGATATATTATTGATGTGTTGAAACTGCAATACACTTTATCCATATATTCTGTGACACAATGAAGATTTTGAGTTATCATCATTTTGTAAATAGGCTATCTTTGCACAAAGCACCTTAATGCATATGGCTATCAGGGCTTGCTTCCCGGGGTTTCTTTTCAGTTTTGCTCAATTTTATATATAGTATTTGTTTTATTGTACATTATGAAAAATGAAGATATGCATACATTTTTAGGTTGCTTTTATTGTTGTACTTCGTTTAACCGAATAAAGCTTGTTTGAATTGAATTGAATTGATAAAAATTCCAACATACAATAATCCAAATCTGTACTCTGCAAGAATAAGCTTAAAAATGCATTTCCTTGAAGTCCGTTGCTCCGTCCGGACTACCACTGTGCTGAAAACAACCAAATCCAACTGGGTTGTTCGACCACATTACTGCGGACCAGCGTCAGTGGACAGGTAAATAATAAACGTTTGCTGTTACGGACGACAACAGCGGTGTGCTCTTGCAGCGGCGGACATTGAGGCTACAGAGTGAGCAGAGCGGTGTGGTGTGCGGTGCCCTCAGGTCGCAGTGCAGGCAGCAGCTTGATGGCAACTGTCCAACAACGTCAGTGTGACCAAGGCTGCAGTGTGAAGCGGAGCAGTTCTTGTTGCAGTGCTGACGGTCACGGTGCAAGCTTCGGTGGCCATCGAGGATCAGCGGCCGATGGGGCTGGCTTTGGTAGGCTGTGGTGTTGGACCGGGCAGTGATGCAGATAACTTTCAAGAGGTGCTTCCAGACCACAGTGCAGATTATGGAGGTGATGTTTTCTGGCCATGTTATCATCGGTGAGACTAGGGTGGTGGAGAGAAGCGAGCCGTGCTGAGTGTAGTGTCCACAAGCCATTGCAAGCAGCGGCTCAGTGGCAGCATCGGTTGTTGTCGGTGAGAACAGGGTTGCGATGTGAAATGCGGCGGTGTCCTCTGAGGTGCCTTCCGGTCACCGAACCGTTGGCAGTCTTGGTGATGGTATCAGGTTGTAATTTTCCTCTGTGGCAACTGAGACACTCTGTCCCAGAGGAAAGTGAAGTCTTTGCTGTCCCTGAGACTTTGTGAACAGGAGGCAAGCTCTATCTCAAGCCCTTGGTGATACTCAGCAACTAGTGAAGAAAAGTTCAGTTCAGTCCTTCACTCCCCAAGGTAGAAGTAGCAACTGCAGGCCAACCCAGAAAAGCAACAAAACAGCAAAGGGGCAGTACTCCTCTTGGCAGCTCGTCCAGCTCTTCTCCTTGCCAGGTTCCTTGACCCCAGCTAGTTCTAAAGTTCTGGGTACTAGGCCTCAATATTTTTGCCACATTTTCCTTTGTTTTCTTGTGGCAGCGAGTGTCTGTGCTCAGTCCAAACCAGTTCTGTCCTCTCTGGCCTAGCTTCCTGGCAAGAGGTGGCAATAGCATTGTCCAAGGCAGACCAGGCCTATTCAGGTGCAACAAAATCTCCTCCCACTACTGTAAATGCAGCTCAGGTCTATTCAGCTCAGCCCTTACTCGCCCAAGAAAGGCAGGACACACCTCAAACCCCCCCAGGGGCTGTC
Source organism: Lissotriton vulgaris (assembly GCF_964263255.1). NCBI lineage: Eukaryota > Metazoa > Chordata > Amphibia > Caudata > Salamandridae > Lissotriton > Lissotriton vulgaris. The sequence goes on along the minus strand of NC_141696.1, from coordinate 885,850,914 downwards.
TGAAAGAGAATGCACATCCCCAGCTCCTGTCTGTCCAAAGCCAAACAGTCAATCCACAACCCAGCAGAGGCACACAGGATGGCTAAGCAAGAAAATACCTACTTTCTAAAAGTGGTATTTTCAAGCACAGAACATAAAAATCATTTTTACTAAATGATGCATTTCTACATTCGGAGTTCACAAATACTAAACTCCATTTCTCTATCTTGTCCCGATGGAAAGATATACGCATAAGACGTGATAAGTTAACTCCCATTCTCTCCTATGAGACTGAAAGCCTTTCAATAGTGAAAAACGAAATACACTCTATTTCACTATCAGGACATGTCGCCCATACCAGTGCATGTCCTACCTTTCTCACAAACTGCACCTTGCCCGTGGGAGTACCCTGGGCTTACCTGAGGGGTGCCTTAGATGTAAGAAAAGGGAAGGTTAGGGCCTGACAAGTGAGTACACTTGCCAAGTTGACAAGGCAGTAAACACTGCGCGGAGAGACTGCAGTGGCAGGTCTGAGAACCCTTTGAAAGGCTGCTTGTGTGAGTGGCACAATCAGTGCTGCAGGCCCACTACCGTAACTGCAAGAAATGAGGGACAGAGTGCTGAGTGAGTCAAACATTCTCCCCCAGTCAAGAGATCTGCGTTAAATCCATCATTCTTTTGCCCACTACGCCACCCCAGTTTAGACCCAGCCATATGCAAATCAGTCTTGACCCTATGCCTCATGGGAACAGACCAGACTCCCTGGACCAGAAATAAGCATTCTGGACAGGTTTTAGGGTATGCCACCCTTCATCAGCCATGTTAGCTTGAATCCAGTGGCAGAGTGAGCAAGCGACCCACTTTGGGTGAAAAGTGTAACTGTAACAAATGATGGATGGAATGCTGAATGAATCAAACATTCTCCCCCAGTCAAGAGGTCCGGCTTGAATCCATTGTTCTTTTTCACACTTCGCCACCCCAGTTTGGACCCAGCCCATGCAAATAAGTCTTAATCCTGTGCCTCATGGGAACAGTCCAGATCAAACTGCCAAGCCAGGTCCTCCCTCAACTGGAAACAAGCATCATGGGACCGGTTTCAGGGCATCTCACCTTTCATAAGCCAGACTAGCTTGAATCCAGTTGCACAGTGAGCAAGGGACCCCCGTCTGGGCTTACCAATCCCACTTTGGGCAAAAAATGTAACTGTAACAAATGATGGACGGAATGCTGAATGATTCAAACATTCTCCCCCAGTCAAGAGATCTGGGTTAAATACATCATTCTGTTGCCCACTACGCCACCCCACTTTGGACCCAACCATATGCAAATCAGTCTTGACCCTGAGCCTCATGAGAACAGTCCAGACCGAACTGCCAAGCCAGGTCCTCCCCGGACCAAAAACAAGCATCCGGGGACAGGCTTTGGGGTATGTCACCCATCATCAGCCACGCTAGCTTGAATCCAGTGGTACAAAAGGGGGTGGTGATGGACGGAGCATCTGAATCAATCAAACACTCACCCCCAGTCAAAAGATCTGGGTTTAATCCATCACAGTTCTTTAGCCCACTCTGCCACCCAAGTTCAGACATGGCTATATGCAAATCAGTCTGACCCTGTGCCTCATGGAAACAGTCCAGCCCGAACTACTAAGCCATGTCTTCCCTGGACCGGAAACAAGCTTCCGAGGACCGGTTTCTGGCATTCCAGCCGTCTTCAGCCCGGCTTGCTTGAATCCAGGGGCAAAGTGAGCAAGGGTCCCACGTCTGAGCATACCCTGCCACATTTATGGCGGCCAAAAGCGGTACAAAAGGGGGTGGTGATGGACGGAGCATCTGAATCTATCAAACACTCACACCCAGTCAAAAGATCTGGGTTTAATCCATCACCGTTCTTTAGCCCACTCTGCCACCCCAGTTCAGACATGGCTATATGCAAATCAGTCTGACCCTGTGCCTCATGGGAACAGTCCAGCCCGAACTGTCAAGCCATGTCTTCCCTGGACTGGAAACAAACTTTCAAGGACCGGTTTCTGGCATTCCAGCCCTCTTCAGCCCGGCTTGCTTGAATCCAGTGGCAAAGTGAGCAAGGGACTCACATCTGAGCATACCCTGCCACACTTATGGCGGCCAAAAGCGGTACTGGGGTGAATGTATGACATTGTTCTGCACTCTGTCCATCAACTGTGGTTGTTGCATTTGTCAACCCAAGTGGGATGGGTATGCTCAGACGTGAGTCCCATGCTCTCCACACCATATCCATCTCACTTTCGGTGAAAACATGAGGGGGCAGATTGTGGTCTGTGAACGCGAGGGGGCAGATTGTGGTCTGTGAACGCGCAGATTGTCAGCGTGCGCGTGCTCCCTTCCTGGCTCCGAACGTGTGCTGCTGCTAGCGCAGGGGCTGCAATTCCACAGCCGGGCACTGGGGACAGGTCCGAGACCGTCAGGGGGAAGCTGCGTCTGAGGTAGGAGCGAGGCATCGCCGCAGAGGAGGAACCAGGCCGGCTGCTGGGCACTGAGCAGTGAAAAAACCCAGGAGCAGCAAGGCCCCACCTCCCCCCACACCTCCGGAGTCCGGGTGAAAGGAAAGAATCAGGGTTGATGAAACGCAATCATGCAATCCCCGACTTCCCTACCTACCATCTCAACTCACTATTAATCTCTTCCGAGGATGCAAAGATTATTAGTCGATAGCGCAGGTCCCACCTAAGCAGTCTATGGGGGCCGTCTACAGCTACTGAGGGGCGGATTGCAACACAGGAACTCTTCCTGTTCCAGTCTCTGACCCTTCAGGTTGTATCTGCTACACTCCTCAGCCCAACTAGGGCTCTTTTCTAGTTTATGAGCACTATTTAGGTCCTGACGAATTGCCGTGATGGCATGAAACATGTTGACCTGATCACTAATGAGGGTTGAACGGGTCTCCCACCCATAGTTTGGCTGAGTCCCCATACCCCTCTCATTTTTAACAAGGTAGTTAGCTACATGAATAAAGTGACCAGAGTAGACTACACTAACCTTTTTTAATACACCTCACCTCACGCTCACTACTTCATCACTTGGGCCCCTCACACTCACTCAATCAAACGGCCAGGAACAAAAGATCTCCGTAAAAGTGTAGCGCTAAGTGCTACCCGTAAGGCATTGCAGCGCCGGCTTGACGTAGGAGCAGGAAGCCGATGATGACATGAGCCAATTGGCTGGTGATATGACAGCAGCCGTTAAACCAGCCTGTTGTGTGAGGCATCCCTAGTTCCGAAAAGGGACACCTGCCCCTGACTTTCACATACAACCACACTCGGAGAGAGGAAGGAATACCACTCCTCTATATTAATATCACTCCCTAGGGGAACTTTGTGCATCTTTTTTGAATAGTGAAAAGTGTAACTGCAACAAATGATGGACGGAATGCTGAATGATTCAAACATTCTCCCCCAGTCAAGAGATCTGGGTTAAATCCATTGTTCTTTTTCCCACTACGCCACACCAGTTTGGTCCCAGCCATATGCAAATCAGTCTTGACCCTGTGCCTCATAGGAACAGTCCAAACGGAACTGCCAGGCCATTTCCTCCCTGGACTGGAACAAGCATCCTGGGAACAGTTTCGGTGTATGTCACCCTTCATCAGCCAGGCTAGCTTGAATCCAGTGGCACAGTGAGCAAGGGAGTCTTACATGGAGATACAAGCAAGAGGTTTCTAGGTGCACCTAAACAAGTACTTAGACCCTTGGGTTTTCCACACAATAAGCAAAGGGAGACGCTCCACACGAGGGCACAACATTTTCTAGCATTTCACTCCCTACACACTTCATTACGTGAGAGAAGCCTTCAGACATGCTGACAGCTTTAGACAAATATCTTTTTCCACAAAGTAATAGAGAGCAATGAAAGAGAGAACCGTATCTCCACCTTCTCCATAATGACCCTTACCATCCTTCCAAACACAGCCATAACCTCATGAAAGCCTAAACCTGTTGTGCACACCTCCGGGTACTGTTGATGCCTGGGGACTAGACATAATAGGTGAGTCCTGTAGTCAACATCAACCACTGTATTTTCTGCTGTATTATCCATAGGGGAATGCTGTCCACCGTTGCTTACTGAGGATATATTATCACAATGTTTTTTATGTGTTTTTACTTATGGAAGACGCTAGTTACACAGTTAATAACGTGTTCCGAATTATGTATGAAGTCATCATTACCAAGGTTTAAAAACCTACACAAGTCAAGTCAAGTCAAGTCAATAAATGTATATAGCGCGCTACATACCCAGAGGGTCTCAAGGCGCTTGAAGAGGGGTGAGGAATTACTTCTCGAATATCCAGGTTTTAAGTTGCTTTCTGAATGCTAGGTGGTTTTGAGTGAGGCGAAGGTGCATGGGAAGTGAGTTCCAGGTTTTGGCCGCTAGGTAGGAGAATGATCTTCCTCCCATGGTGGTTTTGTTGACACGGGGAACAGCAGCGAGGGCTTGGTTGGAAGAGCGCAGCTGGCGGGAGGGGGTGTAGAAGGAGAGAGACCTGTTTTTATATGCCTTTGTGTCTACTTGTTACAGATAGATCCAGCTCATCACAGGTATATGGACACATTAAGCACCTTCTTTTTGTGACACTTTGATTAGCCTACTGGATACTTATGTAGATTCTTTAGTGTAGGCAGTTTCCATAACAATATATTTTTACGGTCCTGAAGAATCGCGAGTTATTAAACGCAAGCACGAGAAACAAGTTGACCGTTACAAACACACACTAACTGACACTTAAGTAGGAAAACATTGTATTCCATCAAGTGCCGGTTATCTCCTTTTTAACTAGGGCAGGAGACCCCCAGAATAAACCTTCTCACTGGTACTCCCAGACTTTTTTTAAACCCACTATCACGTCTACACATCTCTGGCGCCACACACGCACTTCACAAAACGGCTGTTGGATTAAAGATCTCCGGTAAAGTGCCCCTCTTTGAGTTGAGCCCGTTGGGTATTGCACCGCCGACCCGACGAGGAGCAGCCCATATGATGAAGCATGACACCTGAAAGGGTGTGTGAGGGCATTACATCCAACAAAATGGATGCCCAACTGTAGATCTCAGTGAGACCAGTGGCATCCAAACAATAATTTGACGCGTACATCCTTTTTCTGAGGAACGGCACAGCATTCCTTGTTTTGATAACTTAATTGGGGCACACGCTTGAGCTGGACCTCCCACTCCCTGTTAGTGGAAATTGTCCCTCCTCTCTCCCCCTTGTTGAACACAGTGAGCAAGGGACCCACGTCTGGGCATACCCATCCCACTTTGGGCGAAAAGTGTAATTGCAACAAATGATGGACGGAATGCTAAATGATTCAAACATTCTCCCCCGGTAAAGAGATCTGGGTTAAATCCATCATTCTTTTGCCCACTATGCCCTCCCAGTTTGGACCCAGCCATATGCAGATCAGTCTTGACCCTGTGCCTCATGGGAACAGTCCGGACCGAACTGCCAAGCCAGGTCCTCCCTGAACAGGAAACAAGCATTCTGGGACCGGTTCGGGGTATGTCACCCTTCGTCAGCCAGGCTAGCTTGAATCCAGTGGCATAGTGAGCAATTTGATTTACAGGCCCAGGCCCTGGTACTCTAGGGGCACTTTACTAGGGACTTACCAGTAAATCAAATATGCCAAGCATGGAAACACCAATTCATAAACATAATTTACCCAGAGAGCGTATCACTTTAGCACTGAATAGCAGTGATCAAGTGCCCAGAGTCCTAACACCAATAAAAACAGGAGGCCAGTGTAGGAAAGAATATCCCAGGACCTATGTTAGAGAATAGAGGGTATGCCAAAATATGTTTAAGTAAGTGTGTTGGTATATGACTCGCTGTCTAAGGCTCTGTAAATGTGTATATAAGTGTGTGAACAAATACCTCAGTGCCTGAGTTAGGGAATAGAGGGGTATGTACGTGTGTCTGTAACTCCTTTTGATGCTGCTGCATAACAAAGTACTTTCTGAGTATGTGAGTGAATGGAGAAGACCCTCTGCTGCTTTCTGACTAGGTGAATGAGTGTCTCTGGGCCTCATTTATGAGACCCTATTTGAACCTTTGAGCTGCCGGAACATCAATGGTTTGACATTCCTGAGGTGCAATGTGCCACTGGCATATTTATATGGCCACATGCCCTTATAAGCATGTGCCCCTTTCACAAAGAAAACTACATCAAAGGGGCGTTCCATGGGTGTTACTGGGGGCAATATCTATGGCTTTTTGACTCTGCCTCAGATTTACAAGAAATCGTAAATCCGAGGCAGTGCCAAAAGCATTTGTCTCACCAGGGGAGGCATAAGGGAGACACAAGAAGGAGAAATATCTTTATTTCTTTTCCTTTTTCCTCTTTTTATGTGTGCTACATTCTGCAGCACACATAGAAAGAGAAAAAAGCCTCTTATGATTGTTTTAGTGCAGGAAGGTTTACCTTCCTGCACAAAAATAATCATCTCCTCAAAACAGGCACCCTTGCATCATGGTGCAAAGGTACCTTTGTTGGCCCACAGCAGCCCATTGTATGTATATCTAATAGATATGGCACAGAGTGTGTAGAGAACTCTGCACTAGGAGGCCTGACCTATGTTTAAAGGACTATTTGTCTGAATGCATGACTAAGTTATATCAGTACTTGGCTATATAACAGAGTGAGTGTAGGATTCCACCTATAGCAGTGCCATGAGATGTTTAAGTATGTGTCCTAGTGATTGTTTTAGTAAGTCTATGGCTCTTTAAATGTGCATGTAAGTGGATGAACAAATTTCTCTGTGCTTGTGTTGGTGAATAGAGGAGTATGCACGTGTGTCTGCAAGTGCCTTTGATACTGAATGTGTAAGTGCCTCTGGCTCTATGTATATCTGACTGGGTAAGTGAGTTGATGCATAGGTTGGATACTGCACGTCTAACTGCACATCTAGGTCTATAACTACACATATGATTTAGTGAACTTAAAACTACATGCAAGTAGAAACCAATCTGTCCTTAATCCTACCCACAGGCTACAATAGGAATCAGTTATATGTAAGTACTGCTACATACATGAGTTCTGTATAGTTATGCCACTGAATATCTACATACCCCTAACTCTCTCCCACAGACTACATGAGTAATAATTGTTTACTACATTTGTACAAAACCTGTGGTACATGTGTTTCACTGCATATTTAACTATGCATTGAAGTCTGAAACTACACATGGGACTCAATAATATGGAAACGTGTCTACCTTACCATCTAAACGCATACCAAACTGCTGTGTAACCCATCCTAAATGTTTTCTAATACCTAAGTGCCAAGTTTCACAGGTTCATGCATTATGTACTGTTCCAGTGCATGTTTTTCCCTTTCAATTCTGTGACTTGCATTGCTCTTTTAAAATGTCTTAAATAAACACTGCAAGTCCCAGAGTTCAAAGGGAAATATTCGTTTTGTGCAGCATATTATTTTAAGGACATGATCAACTTTGCATATCTTGTATTACTATGTTAGTCCTAAGTTTAAAGCTTAGTAAGGAGTTTTTATACCCACTAGAGCATGCAGTAAAACAACACATGTGCAATATACGGTTCCATTGCAACACATTGTTAAGCAACGTGTCACACAGCTAGCGTGAACCTCAGACAGTCACATATTCAAACACCTAGGAACAGATTTACCCAGCCATTAAAACAAATATAAAAACACTATTATAACCACTCATAGACTATCTCATAAAGTTAAAATTCTTCTCCAAATATACTGACTTTTATCAACCCTCACATACACATATACCTTTTCAATCAAATGTTTTTTGCAAACTTCAATATTATTCACGTGCCTGAAAATTGAGTTTGTTGGTCAAATCGTTTTTTGTTCTCTTATTAAATAAATTCAATACTCTCAGAAAGCTACACATAAAAATGGCACTGCGCTCTCATACAAAGCAACCATTACTGACAACCTTTTCAACTTTGCTCTCTCTGATACAGCAGATGACAGGAAATAAAAACATATCTTTCATAATTTACTTTTGTAACTGCACTACTGAATGGTTAGTATGCGTTAACCCTTACAAGCACTTTTACAAAGAAGCACAATATGGAATGGCATTGTGCATCTTCACAACTTATTTGTGATCATTGTGACTAATTTGTGAACAATTAACGGGAGTCCTAAAACATATTTAGCTTAGTAATTGTATGACTTTAAAACTACACTTCACTTTATAAGAAAGCCTTTAGTCAGAATCAAACTCTTATTCTAAAAATGAATCCACACACTTCTAATTTAAAAACACACTCTCTTTAAGACCTTTTCCTGAAAAACTCTCTTAGCAGAGTCTCCTTAACAACCCAGTAGAACCAGTAGGTCACACGTTTGCAGTACATTATAGAAGGACTATACTAGTTAACCCCTTCCATGCTCATGACGGAACGGTTCCGTCATGAGCGTCGGTTGAGCTGTGCTCATGACGGAACGGTTCCGTCATGAGCCGATAGGCTCATTAGAACCTTCAGCACTGCGCGAAAATTTGCGCCGCGCTGAAGGGGTTAAAAAATGAGCTGCAGCATGTGTAGTTTACAGTAAAGAATTAAAAGCAAATCCAATTGTGCATAACAATTTTTCATTTTTTCCACAGCCAATCACATATCTAGTTAATTATCCCTTCAAGACACTGCCTAATGTCATTCACCTGCATAGTCACAGCATCCAATCAAAATTCCTTTTAAACCAGAAGCACACCTACATTTTCACTGCCTTTCATATTGAAAACTGTCTCTTTCAGCGCAAGCCTTTTCATGTCTGCTACTACTGTTTTACTTAAAAATCGTTATAGTATGGGTTGTGGGCCATAGCTATGAGGTTTTTGGCTAGAGAGTCTGCTAGAAGGAGTAATATTGACAGGGACCTGAGTTTGGCTAATGTGGACAATACTTGGATGGGCCAGGGAGGATTGAAGTGTCATCAATGGCTGCCCTTGGTTGAAAGCATTCTGTATCGCCAACCTCCTGACCTCTTGATTGTGCACTGTTGTAGCAATGACCTAGGCACACTGATTGGAGTGGGACTGGAAATCCTAATGAAGGACACCTTTGCACATATAATGACACTTTTCCCTCACCCTACCTCAGTGTACTCCAAGATATGCCAAAGGCAGAAATTGGAAGTGGTCAAATCAATTCTGTTCACAGTTTGACAAAGCCAGCAAACATGTTAATAAATCTGTTTCCAATAGACAATAACCTGGGCTCTATCTACAAAAGCCTGCAATTTGACATGCATGGAATCTATAGAAATTATGGAGTTAACTTCACAGATGAAGGCAAAAGGGTGTTTCTCAGCAAGTTGAAATTCTGCATCCTGTCTTAGGTGTAGCTGTCATATATACATAATCAACATAATGGCTCTACTCTGAGCTATCCTAATTCCATAAAATGTTGTCCATTTAAAAAAAAAATAGATAGTGTATTTCAAAATTTACGAATACACAAAACAAAAGCAGACATTCAATAGACACATGTACATTCAAAATTCATAACTCTATAAGTAATTCTATGCATCACACTGCATACAATAGTATCGAAATAACTGTATAAATGCCTGTATGAGACTCTGAGTGTCTCTGTGAGTGGGTCTATGAGGCTTTGAGTGGGTCTCTCAGTAGGTGCATACATGTCTCACTGGGTCTCTCAGACAGTCTGTGAGTGGGTGCATCAGTGTCTGAGTGGGTCAATGAGTCAGTGTATGAGTGTCTCTGTGGGTCTGTGAGTGGGTGCATGAGAATCTGAGTGGGGTACAACTGTGTGCACAAGTGTTTGAGTGCATCTCTGAGTGGTTGAGTGAGTATCTGAGTGGGTCTGTGAGTGGGCGTATGAGAGTATGAGTGGGTCTTTGAGTGGGTGTATGAGTGCCTGAATGGGTCTCTCAGTGGGTAACATCTGCCTCCTGCTTCAGGACCTGTATGCAACATGTTGCAGATTGGATGGTTACCAACTCCCTGACGCTAAATGGCGACAAGACTGAGGTTTTGGTTTTTGGGAAGGACCAAGATATCTGGTCGAGTGAGTGGTGGCCTTCCTCTCTTGGAACTTGCCCCACTCCCTCTCAATCCGCCAAAAATCTGGGTGTGGTGTTCGATACATCACTCTCGATGTCTCTACAGGTGAGTCGGACTGTCGCGACCTGCTGGGGCGTGATCAGGACACTCAACAGAATCCGCAGCTACCTGTCCCCTCAAGCACGCAAGCAGATTGCAGTCGCCCTTGTTGGTTCCAGGCTAGACTATTGCAACTCTCTCTACATGGAAACCAACAAGGGCCTCATACATCGACTGCAAGTAGTGCAGAACGCTGCTGCACGCTTTGTCCTGGATCTTCCCAGGTCTTCTTCTGCTACTGCTGCGAGGAGAGACCTTCACTGGCTGCCTATTCAGCACAGAATTTATTTTAAAATTCTGTGTCTGACCTACAGAGCTCTCGAGGAAGGACCCAAAGACGCTATCAGCTCCCTACTTACTCGCTATCACCCTCCAAGGTGTCTGCGCTCCTCGGGACAACTTCAACTTGCCATCCCTCGCTTTAAGCTCACCAGATGGGGAGCCAGGGCCTTCTCCGTCGTTGCCCCACAGCTTTGGAACATCCTGCCGATGGAGATGAAGACGCTACCTTCTCTGGTGCTGTTTAAAAAGGCCCTAAAAACATGGTGCTTCTCTAGAGCCTATACAGGTTGAGTTGCAGAGTTCTTTGTTATGTGCTGGATTTGGAATTAGGCGCCTTGATGCCCACTGGGCTAAGTTTGCGCACGATAAGATCCCTTTATTATTATTATTATTACATGAGTCGCTGACTTGGTGTGTGAGTGGCGCATGAGTGGTAGAGTGGGTCTGTGAGTGGGCACATGAGTATCTGAGTGGATCTGTGAGTGGATGCATAATTGTCTTTGTGGGTATGTGAGTAGGTACATAAGTGTTTGAGTGGGTCTGTCAATGCATACATGCATATCCAAGTGGGTCTCTGAGTGGGTACATGAGTGTCGGACTAGGTTTGTTAGTGACTACATGACTGTCTGAGAGAGCCTGTGAGTGGGTCCCAGTGGGTCTGTGAATGTGTGCCTGAGTGTCTGACTGGACAATCATGTGAGTGGATGCAAGAGTGTCTGAATGGGTAGGTGACTGGGTGCATCAGTGTCTGAGTGGGTCTGTTGTAAGTGGGTGCATGAGTGTCTCAGTGAGTCTATGAGTCAGTGAATGAGTGTCTGAATGGGTCTATGAGTGGGTGCATGAGTCTCTGAATGGATAAGTGAGTGGGTGTATGAATGTCTGAGTGGGTGCATGAATGTCTGAGTAGGTCTGTGAGTGGATGCATGATTCCCTGAGTAGGTGCATGAATGTCTGAGTGGGTCTGTGAGTGGATGCATATGTGTCTGAATAGGTCTGTGAGTGGGTGCAAGAGTGTCTAAGTTGGTCTCTGAGTAGGTGCATGGATATTTGAGTAGATTTATGAGAGTGTGCCTGAGCCTCTGAGTGGATCTATGAGTGGGTGTGTGAGTGTTTCAGTAGATGTGTAAGTGGGTGCATTAATGTCTGAGTGGGTTTGTGAGGTTGGAATGAGTGTCTGACTAGGCCTGTGAGTGCGTATATGAGTCTCTGAGTGTGTCTGTAAGTGGGTGCCTGAGAGATGGAGAGGGTATATGAGTCTGAGTAAATCTGCGAGTGGCATGTCTCTGAGTGTATCCGTGAGTGCACATGTGTGTTTGAGTGCGTACATCGCTGGCTGAAAACATCTGTCAGAAGGTCTGTGAGTATCCAATTAGATCTATGAGTATGTGTGAATGAGTGTCTGAGTGAATCTGTGAGTGGGTGCATGAGTCTCTTAGTGAATCTGTGAGTAGATGCATGAGTTTCTGAGTGGATCTGTGAGTGGTTACATGAGTGTCTGAGTGGGTCTGTGAATGGATGCATGAGTCTCTGAGTGAGTTTGTGAGTAGATGTGTGACAGGCTGAGTCAGTGTGTGAGTAGATGCTTGAGTGTCAGACAAAGTCTATAACTAGCCGCATGAGTGTCTCAGTGGGTCCCTGAGTGGGGGCATACATGTTTGGTTAGATCTGTGAGAGAGTGCCTGAGTCTCTGAGTGGCTCTATGAGTGGATGCATGAGTGTCTCAGTGGATGCTTGAGTGGGTGCATTAATGTCTGAGTTGGCCTGTGAACGGGTACATGAGTGTCTGACAAAGTCTATGACTAGGTGCATTAGTGTTTCAGTGCGTCTCTGAGTGGGTGTGGACATATCTGATTGAGTCTGTCAGTGGGTACATCAGAATCCTAGTAGGGTTAAGAGTGGATACATCAGTATATGACTAGTTCTCTGAGTGGGTGCATTAGTAGCTGAGTAGGTCTATCAATGACTGTGAGTGAGTGTGTTAGATCCTCACTCAATCTGTGAGTAGGTGTCTGAGTAGCTATGTGAGTGGGTGCATAAGTCTCTGAGTGGGTGTGTGAGTTTCAGAGTTGGTCTATGAGTGGGTATGTGATTCTCTGTGTTGATGTATGAGTGGGTGTATGAGTGGGTGCTTGAGTTTCTGAGTTTGTCTATGAGTGTGTGCATGAGTGTCTCAGTGGGAGTGGAAGTGGGTGCATGAGTGTTTGAGTAAATCTGTGACTGAATTCATGAGTCTCGGAGGAGGTATGTGAGTGGGTGCATGAGTGTCCCAGTGGATCTGTGAGTGGGTGTGTTAGGAGCTATGTGAGTGGGTGCATACATCTCTGAGTGAGTGTGTGAGTGGATGTGTGAGTTTCAGAGTTGATTTGCTAGTGGGTGTGTGATCCTCTGAGTGGGTGTGCGATTCTCTGAGTGGGTCTATGAATGTGTGCATGAGTGTCTCAGTGAAAGTATGAGCTGGTGCATGAGTGTCTCAGTGACTGGATGCCTGAGTCTCTGAAGGGGTCTGTGAGTGTGTGCATTGGTCTCTGAGTGAGTGTGTAAGTGAGTGCATAAGTGTTTCAGTGGGTCTATGAGTGGTGCATTAGTCTCTGAGTGTGTCCGTGAGTTGGTACATGAGTGTCTGAGGGGATTTGTGAGTGGTTACATGAGTGTCTCAATGGATCTATGAGTGGGTGTCTAAGTGTCTGAGTAGATCTGTGAGTGTGTGCATCAGAGTCTGAGTTGGTCTGTGAGAGGCTACATGAGGGTCTGAGTGGGTCTATGAGTGGGTGAAAGAGTCTCCTGATGGGTTTGTGAGTGGGTGCATAAATGTCTGAGGGGGTCTGTGAGTGGATGCATAAGTGTATGAGTGGGTGTGTGAGTGTCTAACTGAGACTCATGATAGGTGTGTACATATTTATATTTTTTAATATTTTCACCAATTTTCACAAATTCATCACAAAATAACATGCGGGCCAAGCTGAATGTCACAGCAAATATGCGTATATTCCTTATGGCACAGAAATACATTTTCTACAATGTTTTCTGGCTATACAATATCTCAGAAATGCCCCTACAACCCACCCTTGGAGTCAGGGTATATCTAATCTGACCCCTTTTGATAGTTTCTGCCATTTCATTTGAGTCCTGGGGCTGTTTTTAGTGAATTTCTACAGTGTTTTCCACTTCTATTTGCTAACTATAACATCCTTGTAACCTTTGTTTTGTCAGTGGATTTCTAAGGTTTTTAAATGCTAATTCCTAACTATAACATCCCAGTATTCTTTGTTATTTTTTGTGAATTTCAAAGGTTTTTTAACTTACAGTAACATTTGCAGAGTGGTGGAGAAAGGGGGCTGGGCCTCCAACCAGCTCTCAGGAATTCCACTGTGAAGGACTTACAGAATGTACCAGTAGGGCTTCTTGGCCCCCAAGGTCCTTCTGGAGCCAAGAGGACTTTATCCCCCAACTAGTAGTGCACTGAGAGACACATTTGCAGAGTGGTGGAAAAAGGGGGAACGGCCGCTCACAACTTCTCAGCAATCCTGCTGTATGTAGAAAGAGGGGTAGATGTCACCCAAGGACGTCCTTGTGGGCCAACTAGCCTACCTATTACCTCCAGTAAGTCCCATACAGCAGGATTGCTGAGTTATGATAGCAGGCCACGCACCCTTTCTCCACCACTCTGCAAACGCGCCTCCTGGTGCACTCGTGGTTGGGGGATTAAGTCCTCTTCACTGCTGAATGTCCTTAGGGGCCAACTAGCCCACCTGTTACCTCCAAGTAATCTCCACACAGTGGGATTTCTGGGAAGTGGTTACAGGCCACGCCCCTTTCTCCACCACTTTGCAAATGTGCCTCCAGCAAGTTGCGCTTTTTTTCGAGTTGATCCTGTGCAAGCGTTCAGGTGTTAGATGCCAATATGTGGTTACTTTAGTGAGTGTATCAGTGAGAGCCATGTTGCAGGTGGTGTGGCGGGCCTGATAATAAATGTCCTCAACTCCCTACCAATCAAGGATCTCCCTAGCTCTCTCTCTCAGTGAACCTATCCTGGTTTGTAAATATGTCAAGTAGGCTGAAGGAAAAAGGTGTAGACAATTGAGACCAGTCTAATATCAGAGGTCATAGAAACCAGCCATTTTTCATATGGGGAAAGGGCTCTCTGCACTTTTATCTTGTTGCCAGGCTGTAGGAGCCTTCGGCACATTTGCCAATAGTACAGCCACTCTTTCTCAGGGATAGCAAAATCCTTGCATAGCTGGGTAAAGGGGATCACCCCCTCCTTATTACACAGGTGCCCTGTTGAATGACAGGGAGACCGGCGCCACCTTTGAAATGCCATAAGGCTATTGCCTGGCACAAAGTCTGGATTATCCAATTGGGGTGCCTGAGGAGAGGGAAAGGGAGGGTAAGCCATTTCTAGTACTACACAGGTTTCCCAAGCCTTGATCGTCACCTTTGTAATCGGGGAGAGATACAGACTCCGGGGCCTGTTCTTTTTATTTTGAAAAGGGGATTTTCCACAGGGATGTACCAGAGGCTGCATGATCCTGAAAGAGCAGTGTCTTTCTGACTCATCCCTGTTCCATTTGGTTAGGTACCGCAGTTGGGTTGCTTGATAGTAGAGCTGAAGATTTGGTATTCCGAGGCCCCTAGGGCTCTGGTGAGATAGCTGACATCTCTCCTCAGGCAATGCCACCTTCGGCCAAGACAAAGTGGTGCAATTATGATTGCAGTTTGAGGATTATCTCTTTCAAAGTAGCTAGGGGATGCGTATGAAAGAGATTCGAAATCCTGGGTAGAATGTCATTTTGAGAGCTGCGACTTTTCCTAACCATGAGATCATATTTGGTCTCCAACGGGCTAACTCGGATTTAAGGTGACTATGTAATGATTGGTAATTAACAAGCAAGTATGTTTGGAGGGTGGAAGCCAACTTGTTCCCCAAGCAAGGAACCAATGATGTAGCCCATTGAATGGGGTATTGTGAGGCGGGTTTCGAGGGCAGGGGGCATCAATAGATTTTGAGCTTGGGACTTGGTTACGTTAACTCAGAAACCTGAGGCACGGCCAAATTATTATAATCCTGTCAAGAAGGCTAGAAGAGATACTGCCAGGCGGTCCAGAGTTGCCAGTACTGTCGGGAGTGCTCCCCTCCTGTGGCGAGTTGCAGGGGTGGAGCAACACAGGTTCAAAACAGCCTGAGAACATGTCAGGAGCGTTTTGCGTTCTAATTCCGCGGGCGTCTCCTTCTCGTCCGCATCTGCACTTACCTCTTCCGGATCATCATGACAGTCGTCAACAGTCTTCCTTATTATGGTCTCCTTGTGTTCCAGGTGGCGTGACATCTCTTGCGGCATCCTTCATCCCCTGGATTAATGGAGTATATTCCCCCGGAGCTGCTTGCTGGTGCCTTGTATTTTGGGAGTCCTGCTTTTGTTCTTCCTGAAACAGAAAATACAAATGCACGCTAAAGAATCAAAGGCTCCCTTATTAGTGGTAATGCACTTGAGCTGATGTATATATCTGTATAATTTAAAAAGCACATCTTGGGCCAGATGTAGGTAATTCCTAGTTACCGACTCCTAAATACCGAATTTTACCGATTCAGTATTTCGGAGTCGGTAAGTAGGAAGGGGGCAGATGTAGGTAATTCTAATTTTAGAATTACCGAATCGGTATGATTCGGTATTTACCGATTCGGTAAATACCGAATCGGTATTGCCCATTGATTCCTGTGGGCCATGAAACCCATAGGAATCAATGGGAAATACCGATTCGGTATTTACCGAATCGGTAAATACAGAATCCTGCAAGGGTGCAGGGGGTGTCACTTTGACACCCTCTAGCACCCCAAGTACAGGCTTGTGTGACATGTGGCACACATACATGCACAGATGTGTATGTACACCTGAATTCAGTATTTTACCACCCAATTGGATTGGGTGGTAAAATACCGAATTCTGAAGGCCTGTAGCACTGTAAACAGTGCTACCTACATCTGGGTTTTACTGAATCGTTAAAATTACAGATTCAGTATTTTACAGAATCGGTAAATGTACCGAATTGGTAAATTGACTGATTCTGTAAAAAAATGGCCCCTACATCTCAAAAACCAATTACCCGTCGGTAACAGCCTAAATCGACCGTTACCGACCGGTAATTGGCGACCTACATCTGGCCCCTTATCTTTCTGAAGTACCCATGGCCTTTCTGGAAGGCATCTATATTTAGTTTGCACATTGATACGGCTGTGCCTGGTCTGTTGTAGTCTGTGGATAGTTTCTTGCAGTTAAGGAGACAAAAAATTAGCCAGCATATTTTTCATTTTTTACGTTACTCATATCTGAAAGTACATATATTGTTCAGCCATTGATTATATGTATAAGACATTTCTTTTTGGGCTGTACTTTTTTTTAAACTTTTTCCTACATTAAGGATAAGAAAGTTGTCATGAACTCTTAATTGAATAGGTGATATGCATACACTGGCTTATTCCTGTCTTCTTATTTGTACTCCTTGCTATAGAACTATTCTGACTATTGAGGGAATTCTTTTGGATTATAGTGGAAGAGAGGAGTGAAACAGGTAGTGAAGATAGCTACTTACTTTATTGATACATACACCCTGCTACACTCTCACCCTTGCTGGTTCTCACTTTTGTTTTCTATTTCAGGGACACACACATCTTCCATTGACGATTCTCTGCTGCACTGGTCAGGGAGGGTCCTTCTTCAGTTTTCATTCCCTTGTTTCCTGTCTACCCCTTATATACTGTTTTGCTTTGACTACATTGGGCATACTTGGTGGTAAAGGGAAGGGGGACCTGCTCTTCAGCTTCTTGCATTTCGTTCCTGCAGAAACTTTAGGTGACCCCTCATAAGTACATCATCTGCGAATAGGATAATCTTATGTGACTCCCCCCGAAGATGGTACCAACAAGGTCGGGGTTGTCGCATACTCACTGAGCCATGCGCTCCATATAGAAGGCGAACAGCAGGGGACAAGGAGCACTCTGCTGTTTCCACCCTGCTGATAGCGTAGGGTGTGGAGATACAGCCATTTACCCTGACCGATGCCATAGGGAGGTGATAGCAGTTTAGCACCCAGGTTTGGAAACTCCCCGTGATACCAAAGTGGACTAGAACGTCTTCTAGAAAGGCCAGTGAACCCTGTCATAGGCTTTCTCTGCATCAATAGCTTGAAGCAAACAGTCCCCTGGGGTTCGAGAGGTCTTTCTCAATGAGATGCAGCACTCGCTTAGTGTTGTCACAGGTTTGACTATTCCAGACTGTGTGCAGGGGCTTAGTCTGGATGCTAGGATGCCAGTGAAAAGTTTGAGAACCACATTCAAGAGGAAAATTGGTTGGTATGAACCACATCTCAGTTGAACTTTGCCTTGCTTAGAGATGAAGGCTGAGAGCATAGAAGGGGGGATAGCTCCGGGAACTGAAATGGAATTTAACAGGCACGTTAGGATCGGGCGAGGGTTTGGAAAAATGATTCATAGAAAATAGATGGAAAGCCATCAGGCCTGGTGATTTCAGGGTCTGATGTCGGGAAATCGCCGAGATCACCTCTTCCACTCAGATCTCATGATCCAGGAAGGTGATTTGATTGGGAGAGAAGGAAGTTGTATGTGATTCAGTGAGATAGGATGAGCCATCTTCATGATTCAGGTTTTCAGCGACATATACATTTGCATAAAAATCTTTGAATGCCTCTGTGATGGCTGCGTTGTCTGTAATCATTTCCTCAGACGCATCCAGGAGTGAGTGGACGCCCATCGTTTGCTGCTGCACATGCAAGTGATTTGCCAGCAGACTACTGCACTTATCGCCCCCGACGAAGAAGGTATGGCACAGGTGTAGTGCTGCATATTCTGCTCTATGTAGGACTATGCCATCTAGTTGCTCTCGAGCGGTGGTCAACTGCAGCCAAACTCTCAGGGCCCCAGTGCGCTGAGGTATGCCCTCTAGTTCTGTAACACACGCTGACAATGGCCTTGTTTGTTCTTGCGCTCTTTGTTTTTCTGTGGCCATTATAGCTATAGTTTCCCCTGGTACCACTGCTTTAAGTGCCTGTCAGAGCGTGGTGACCGAGCTATCAGGGGTGTCGTTGAGGATTATATAGTCAAAGAAGACTTTTTACACCTGCTTCATGACCTCAGGGTGTTGCAATAGAGTGTCACGCATTCGCCAAAACCGAGTTGGACAGCTCACAGGCGGGAGTTCCAGCTCCAATGTAATACCTGAGTGGTCTGACAATGTGGTGGGCTAGATCTCCATTCCTGCGTTGAGGGCAAGAATGTCCTTCATGCCCAAGAAATGGTCCAGTCGGGCGTAGATCTTAAGTGCATGTGAAAAGTAGGAGTAGGTAGCAGGGTGCGTGGGTGGAATGTCCTCAAGATGTCTGAAAGTACCAGGTCCCTGAGTCACCCATGCCCCTCCTTAGTTAATGGCAACGCCTGGCCATATCTCTGTGTAGATCTGTCTAAAGTGTTGTCTAGGACTACATTGACGTCAACCACCACCAGGATTTCCTGCTTGGGCGAGTGAAAGGCATCTGGTAATGTTGTGCGTAGGATTGCCCCCTGGCCCTCGTTTGAGGCATAAATGGAGGCTACAACAAAACACCAGCCATTAAGTGTAAGTTGGTAGGCCAGGAGGCTACCTTTCACTTCCGCCACTTTCAAGGCAATTACTTCCCCTAAAGGTACGGGCCACCAGCAGAGCAACCCCTGCTGTTTATGTGTGTCCCAATGAGAAAAACCAGTGAGGGAAAGCTTGGGACAGAGTTTGTGACAGTCCTGTGGGAGGAGATGCGTCTCTTGATGGAGACAGAGGTCAGCCTGCGAGACCTCCAGATAGAAGAGAACTGACTTGCACTTGACCGGGTTGTTAAGGCCCTTTATATTAAGGAAAAGAACCTAGACTCACAGGAGAGAGTGAGCAGTCATCCACATGGCATCCACTGCATGATGTGGCAGGTCACGTTATGCCCCAATGAATCTAACAAAACAGTGTGCTATCCACACCATAATAGCTAGGAATATGAGTACATCCCCCAAACAGACGAGAACCCCGTTGAAAACAGAAGCAAACAAGCATACTTAACCATGTGCATGCATTCTGAAGAAAAGGAACAGTTCAGGAAGGCCAAATACCATCAGATTTTGATTGCACTTGCCACACTGTATCAGGAGGAGTCCGATTTAGCCAGTGCCTCAGGGATTGAGTCCAAAGCAACTTGTTGGCCGCTCGCAATCGAGACCAGGTCCGCATGGGTGGCACTCTTCCCCGACCCTCAGAAACACCTCCAGGGGTGACCCCCAGCTGCACTGGTCAGGGATGTGTGGGGTGATGTACCCTTCAGTGGTAGCTCAATATACTGCTCCTTGCATGTCTCTTTCACCCACCATAGCTGATAGACTTTCCCTTCCATGCGGAAGATGAGGCGGAATGGATCCCCCCACGAATACACCACTCCAATGTTCCAGAAGTGGGACGTCACCGGCCTGAAGGCCCGTCTCTTTTGCAGAGTAGATGCCACCAGATCCTGGAAGAGAGTAGGGTTTTGATCCCGGAAGGTGATGGGATGTTTCTCTCGTTCTTTGCGTATGATGTTCTCCTTCGGTTGGAAATCATGAATGCATACAAGAATGTCCGCTGGAGGGTTGTCTCCGTCTGTGAAGGGCTGACTCAGTGAGCCCAGTCCACCTTTATTTCGTTGGCCGGTGGTGCATCAAGGATGCCACGGAAGAGATCTGCAAGATAACTAGCAAGGTATTTGCCTTCTGCCCTAGAGGCTACACCCCTGACCCTGATATTGTTCTGGCACGATCTATTCTTGAGGTCCTCTGCGTGTGCCTGTAGGTCCATGGAGGCTGAGGATGTCTTGTTGCAGCAGTTCGACATCTTCCATGTAACTGTTTTCTTGATCCTTTAGTGCAGCAACATGAGCTCCCAAGGAGTCCATATCTCCCCTGAGTTTCTGATGTCACTAGAGATTTTCTTTTTGACTTTCTGGAGGTCCTCCCGGGGGAGATGTGAACAGTGACTTGAGGAAAGAGTGCATTACCGGTAACTCTGGATTCCCCTTCTGCATCATGGTAGGTGTGGTAGCTATAGAGGCGCAGTCCCCAGGAGTCATCCAGGCCGGCCTGGAAAGCATCTCTTTATTGCTGCGCTCCTTCTTGGTTCTTGCCGTAGTCATCACCGGACAGGCCAGTCAGGTCGCAAGGGGTATTGTGCAGGGGGCGGTACACAGTGATCCCAATGTTACAGGTGCTTCAAGCAGAGATGATCACCAGGCAATGCCTCTTCTCGCTGGCACCGCCATCGCCTTCCCCTGTGTGTCAATGTACCATGCTCTCGCACATAACCAGAGCAGGCCCGAATGAGGGTAGAGTTAACCAAGAGCTCTTTGTGGGTGCCCCCTGTGGAACACTGGTCCGGGCTGCTCCCAGGGGCCGCTGCCATGTGGTAAATATGGGCCGCTCCACCTGCTGATAGGAGTTCTCCACCACTGCCCCAACTCATCTATTTGCTGGTCCAAGTGCCACTTGGGACACATGTTCCTGGTTCCATTCCCACCTGCTCCCTGAGTGTGCAACGGTCGGGGCAGGAAATGTAGCCCAGGCAGTTCTTCTCTATCTGCAGCGCTAAGTTCAAACTACCATCCCCCCTCTAATGTGAGCATCCCCCCTGTCCGGCATTGCGGGCCCTGCCCGGGATCAAGGACCCCGGTTGCTCTTTTGTTGCCGCAGGACAACTACTCTCTCCGTGATCTGCTGTGCCCCAGTAAACCGGGCAAGTAAGGCAAGTTCTAGGCCCCACTGGGCCAGAATCCTCTCTTCCCCCGTATCTTTTCAGCTGCTCACCAGCCAATGTATGCTGGTGCTGGGTTGTCTCCAGCTATCTCCTGGCCAACCTTTGCCAGGTCCTCAGGAAAGGCCGCTCTCGTTTGCGGGAGTGTGGCTGCTCGATAGTGCAGGGCAGGTGGCCACAGCAGACAGGCCGTCTGGGCCGGCCCCTACCTCACCAGGCCTCTCCCCATGCATCAGCTCCGCAGCTTGGTGGTGACTTTCTGGTGGACAGACATGGCTGCAGCAAGAACTGGGGGCAGCTCCGCTCTCCCAGCTCCACTGTCGTTCGTTTGCGGCTGTAGCGGGGCAAAGATACAGGGTTATAACGGTGAATACGGGTGGCCCAGCCAGCGAGATGGAGAGGAACATCTCATTTGGCCGCCATCTTGGCCACATCCCAAGGCGATGTTTAAAACAGAGAATAAGTACTTTACAAGGATTGGATCCTAGCAAGATTAGTAAACATGCAAAGGTGCAGGGACACTCACTAGCTTGTTTATCAAACAAAGTTTGCCAAAGCACCTTTCATAATTTCAGGATGTTAGCTGTACACCACTCAACAATGCAAACTTTAGTTAGGAGACTGTACTTTATGAAAACTCCTGCTTTATTTTTAAGAGAAATTAATAGATCCCTTTTGCATGATACTGTGGCAGACGTAGAAAAGGGCTGTGGTGATGTGCAGTTTAATTTCTTTGGTCCTGAGAAGGATTCTAGGGAAAATGAAGAGTTGTTAAGAAGAGGTGCTGCAGAACGGATGCATATATTACAACTGATAGTTATATAGAAGAGATTACAAAATTTAACACAGTGTGGTCTAAACAATCAGAGTATGTCTGTATATGTTGTCGATGCACTTACCAGACGATTTAAACATAGACTATTGACTTTTTTTTAAAAGTGAAAAAGTAAATAACGATAACTGGCAAAAGTTACCTGTGGATTTATTTATAGAGGAACACTTGTGTATACGGCAAGTTATATGTAAGTAATAATACAATTAGAAGACAATAAAGTGAATAGCACATAGATGTTAGATATCTATTTAGTAAGATAATAAAATGTAGCAAAACTAGGAAGGGCTAAAAAAAACCATCAACATTTAGCATTCTTTTCAGCAGTTATGGACCGCTCTCCAGCACTCACTGCAACTCCACAATCCATGCAGTATGATGCTATCCGGGAAAAATGTGGAGCCAAATCTTGAAGTTAAGATTGGACCTCCGAATTGACTTTCTTCCTCGGGTTTGTTGTGGCTTCTATTGAAGACGAGGATCTTTCAGCCTTAAGTTGCTTTCTTGCTGCTTTTACACTATTGCTTTGATATATTATTAGATGGTAGAGCATGGATGTAGTCCAGCAAGAATATTTTTTATTTGTACCGCTTGACAATGTCTTGTGAGAAATTGTGCAATGTGCATATCTGCTCACTATGGACTTCTCTTAAAAATGTTCTAGATAGATAAATGGGCATGTTCATCTTACTGTTCTAGTTAAAAATTGTATTATCCAACGTCATTCCTTTATTTCTCGGTGGCCTCATTTACTATATTGTTTTTGAATTTTTCTTTTTGTGGTTTTGTAAAGTTTAAAAGCAAATGTCCTTTTTTATGGTAACAAAAATGGCAACTGGGACAGGAGGCATTAAAAAAATGTGCACTGAGAAATGTGCAAAAAAAGCGAAAAAAAATTACCATATGTGATTTTTTCCCCCTATTGCAAATAGCTGTAACACACTGCTCACTAGCACTTAAAACAACACTACAGTCCATGCCATATGTGACCATTCATCAAAACTCTGGAACCATATCTGTTGCAGTACTATGTACCTCTGAGGGAATTTCTGGCCGGGAATTGTTGCTGCTGCCACTACTGTAGATCGTCCTCCAGCTCCATCTGCTTGATCATCAGTTGAAGATGTTTTCTATGATAGGTTTTAATATAATATAACATGGATGTCATCCCACATGAGTGTTTTCTGTTAATCCCTCTAGAGAGGGTCTTGTCACGGATTGTTCATTGCACTAGTTTTGCAACCGTTTTTGATTCCTTAGATGAGATTTAAAAAAAGTGCAAGCCACACTTGCCATCATGTGGGGAGGCCCCTCATCCTTAATATCTTCTGTGTCATTCCACATCCTGCTCCTGCTGTTCCTGTAGCTGATCCCCATATCCTTGCTGTGTTGCCATTTTTGGTACCAAAAAAGTCTCCAGCCAAAATCTTCCACCTGCTCACAATAAAGTTCTGGAAAAAAAGATTGAAGAAGGAGGAGTAGGTGTATGCCTCCTATTTATTTTACTGTAAAATGTATTACCCAATTATATTCCTTACTTTCATGGTCATGTGATGTTCGCAGATTGAGCATTGCACTAGTTTTACAGAAATGTTTAATTCCACATGAGTTTGGGTAACAATGGGTAGGTTGATGGGAATTTGTTAGTTATGTTCTATTCATGATTTTGAATGTTGTAAGTTATTTTTTAAACTGTTGATTTTTACAAATGTGTTGTTAAAATAAAGTAAAACCAATATGTCACTGTACAGCTAGACTCAAACTCATTGTGAAAAATGTCTAAATAGCTTTTTTACACTGTCATTTGCATTCATGACTACTGATGTCATTGCAACCTCTAACATTGCTGTGAAGAAGGAAAAGGCATTTTTTGATTTAGTTATTTCGACAAAAGAATACAAAGGTGAAAGTTAAATTATTATCTTACTAAATAGCTACACTGAAACTTTATGTAAAATATGTCTATATATGTGTTTTACAGTTTGTCAAGAGCACCTTGTATTCCCAGTGTGTTCTTAGCAATTGCACTCATGGAACCAAACAGGCACTACCTATGCAATCATACAATCACCAAGGCACTACTCATGCACTTATGTAATTACCCAGACATTACACACTCAATCGATATTAACTTTATTTTGGTTCAATGAACCATAAAAGTGCAGAGTGCCAAGGGATTTTTTGAATACATAAAAATGTAATCACTCAAATCACATTTCATGGCAGTGCACGTATAGTAATCGATTTCCAACATAGTACATCAGTTTATAAAATGCAGGCCTATAATAACAGTCAGATTCAGGGAGCCAAAACCCTCAAAGCGAGAACCCTAGTGGGTGGGCTCCTCAGGATACGCAATGTGACCCGGGCTATCTGTCTTATTTCAAATGAGGGCTGGTCAGGTACACACTTACTCACAGACCCATATAGCCACTCACATACCCATTCACCAGCGTATAAAGCAACTAACACACCCACTCTTAAAGTTTACAGGTTATAGTTAGGAAATAAAATTTAAAATGCCTTCGAAATTCATTGAAAAATACAAAGGTTACAGGTATGTTATAGTTAAGAATTAGCATTTAAAGACCTTAGCAATTCACTGAAAAGACCAAAGGTTACAGGGACATTATAGTTAGGCTGACATTTCACTCGTACAAGACCAAAGAAATTCAGCAGAACTAACTATAACTTGTGCCCCCGCAAAGCACGGCTTATGACCTCACATATTATATCACTCATGACATGGTCACTGACATCACTGATAACATCACTGATGACAGGGCAGGAAAATGCCAAATTTCTAAAAGTGGCATTAAAAAAAAAGTAAGGCATTTTTTTTGCTCATTTACTCTCTTAATTCAAGCATGTTTATTTAAGGGATGCTGCTGCAACCTCACCCCTTCACATCTTCTTCCAGTGCTTATTGTTTTTGCTCACTATTATCCACGCACTCGAACGAATGAAGTTTGTTCTGTGATAAATAAACACTGAGCCATTTTCTTGGGTAATTTGTAGGGGGGTAATGATTTTTGTGGGCTAGCCTGGCCCTCAAATGCCCCCATGTGGCTATGGCCCTGGGTGTTTGGGGAGAGTTGGCCTGATTCACTGAAGTAAATTAAGACAAAATCCTAAACTTACTACCATTTTGGTGTTCACAGAAGGCACTTACTCATTTTGGTATTCACAGAAGGCACTTACTCATTTCAGTATTCACAGAAGTTAGGAGTCCTAACTTTAGGAATCCTAACTGCATTCGGTGAATACCGAAAGTCCTAAATTTACTACTCCTAAACTGAGAAAAATCCTAACTTTAAGACTTTTGGTATTCACAGAAGGCATTTAGGAGTCCTAAAGTTAGGAGTCCTAACTTTACTACTCCTAAACTGAGAAAAATCCTAACTTTATGACTTTCGGTATTCAAAGAAGACATTTAGGAGTCCTAAAGTTAGGAGTCCTAATTTTACTACGCCTAAACCGAGAAAAATCCTAACTTTAAGACTTTCGGTATTCACAGAAGGCATTTATCTTACGTTAGCTCTGTGAATCAGCCCTTTGTCTCTCAAGAATTTTTTTTGAAAGTGTGACAAATTATAAATCATTCAGCATAATTGACTTAAAATGCCATATTTTACCAGACACATTAAATAGGCTAGATAGGAAACTTTGAATGACCACCTTTCATTTTTGTATTTTCTTCACTTCAACCATTCACTTCCTTTCATTTTTTTGATCTTGGAATTTCACAATCTTGTGCCTGAAACAGAAGAACTATCCTTAGTTTAAACAAATCTTACAGGCTTGGATAACTGCACTAACTTTCAGTTTACAAACATCTATCAGGTTTATCCAGCACGTATATGCCATTAACCCTTTCCCTGCTGGGGTAATTCCCCAATTGTGTGGGGGCGGGTGGGTGAGCGCGGTGCCACGGTGCTCGTGACCAGACCAGCTCGTCATGAGTCACAGTGGAGCTGTGCTCATGATGAGCTGGTCTCGTCACGACCCACCCCACTGATTAGTTCGCCCGCACAGGCGGGGAATCAATTGCGCGTGGGCGGCGTGGAGCCGTTATGACGAGACCAGCTCATCATGAGCACAGCTCCATTGTGACTCATGATGAGCTGGTCTCGCAATGAGCATCGAAGAGGTTACTTATAACTTTGCACTCACCTCCCCCAGTCATTGAGCAACATATTTTTCAGCATCATAATAAGTGTACCATAATTTTAATTTGTTGCAAATTGTTCAAAGGGTTCATAAGGTTACTGTTTTGTCAGCTTTGCTCAAAAGTAGGATTTTGGGCCAGATGTACTATTTAATGTTCTAAGATACTGGCTGCAATTTATGAGCAGTATTTTTAAGAAGAGTAAAGAATTTTACAAACCAACTTATGTGCTGCCAGAATGTGGTTTATTAGTTGGTGTAGCTAGGTACCTACCAATAGTATTAATGCCGCAATCACAATATATGGCCAGTCAAAGCCTTAAAAAATTATTTCCTTGCTCGACCCTTGGTAGCAGGCTACGAGCAGGCAGACTTGACTTAGGAGGCAGGTGTGTAAAGCATTTAAATCACCAATACATTATAATATTAGGACATAACTCAAAATAAAAATCCAACATCAATTTTTAAAAATAAGAAATATTTTCAGGATTAAAATTACACCAAAATGAATTAGAAAAAATCAAATGTAGGGAACAGGAGATATCAATTTGTAAAGGCTTCCGGTAATGTTGTGCGTAGGAATGCCTCCTGACCCCCGGTTGGGGCATAAATGGAGGCTACGACAAAACACCAGCCATTATGTGTAAATTCGTAGGCAGGAGGTTAACTTTAATTTTCGCCACTTTCGAGCCAATTTCCCCCCTTAAGGTATGTACCACCAGCAGAGCAATCCCTGCTGTTTACGCGTGTCCCAATCAGAAAAAAACAGTAATGGGACGGAGTCTGTGACAGTCCTGTGAGAGGAGATGCGTCTCTTGAAGGAGACAGGGGTCAGCCTGCGAGTGCTCCAGATAGAAGAGAACTGCCCTGAACTCGACCCGGTTGTTAAGACCATTTATATTAAGGAAAAGAACCCTAAGTGGAGTGTCCCCATAGACTGACAAGAGAGAGTCAGCAGTAATCCACATGGAATCCACTGCATGATGTGGCAGGTCAAGTTATGCCCCAATGAATCTAACAAAACAGTGTACTTTCCACATCATAATAGCTAGGAATTTGAGTGTGTCCCCCAAACCGACAAGAACCCCGTTGAAAACATCAAGCAAACAAATATACTTAACCATGCGCATTCTGAAGAAAAGGAACAGTTCAGGAACTCCAAATTACATCAAGAGGGTCAATTTGTTGCCTCGCTCCCCCACAGTGCAGATTGCGATTGTACTTGTTAGACTGCATCAGGAGGAGTCCGTTTTATCCAGTGCCTCAAGGATTGAGTCCACAGCAGCTTGTTGGCCCCTCGCAATTGTGACCACGTCCAGACAGGTAGCCCTCTTCCCCGACCCTCAGGAACACCATCGGGGGGGACCCCAGCTGCTCTGGTCAGGAATGTGTGGGACGATGTACCCTCCAGTGGTAGCTCAATATCCAGTGCCATGCATGTCTCTTCCACCGACCATAGCTGATAAAGTTTCCCTTCCATGTGAAAGATGAGGCAGTACAGGTCACCCCATGAACACACCACTCCGATGTTCCTGAAATGGAAGGTCACCGGCCTGAAGGCCCATCTCTTTTGCAGAGTAGATGCCGCCAGATCCTGGAAGAGAGTGGGGTTTTGATCTTGGAAGGTGATAGGATGGTTCGCGCTCTCTTTGCGTAGGATGTTCTTCTAAGGTTGGAAATCATGAATGCATACCAGAATGTCGGCTCTGGGCTGTCTCGGCCTGTAGAGGGCTGACTCAGTGAGCCCAGTCCATTTGTATTTCAGTGCTGGTGGTGCATCAAGAATGACACAGAAGAGATCTGCAAAATAACAAGGAAGGTATTTGCATTCTGCCCTAGAGGCAACACCCCTGACCCGGATAGTGTTCCTGTTCTCGAGGTCCTCCGCATGTGCCTGTAGATCCAGTTGTTGGTCATGGAGGCGGAGGATTTCTTGTTGCAGCAGTTTGACGTCTTCCATGTCACCGTTTTCTTGATCCTCTAGAGTGGCAACATGATCTTCAAAGGAGTCCATATCTCTCCTGAGTTTTCTGATGTAACTAGAGAGTTCCTGCTTGACTTTCAGGAGGTCCTCCTGAGGGGACGTAAACAGGGACTCGAGGAAGGCGCACATTACCGGTTCCTCTGGATTCCCCTTCTGCATCATGGGATGTGTGGTAGCTATAGAGGCGCGGACCCCAGAAGTCGTCCAGACCGGCCTGGAGAGCATCGCTTTAATGCTGCGCTCCTTCTTGGTTCTTGCCGTAGTCATCACCGGACAGGCCAGTCAGGCCGCAAGGGGTATCGTGCAGGGGCGGTACACACTGACCCCAATGTTACAGGTACTTCCAGCAGAGATGATCAACGGGCAATGCTCCTTCTCGCTGGCACCGCCAGTGCCTTTCCCTGTGTGCCGTACATCAATGTACCCTGCTCTCGTACCCCCTCTCAGGGTTTACCCCCGTTAGCTGCATGACACAACCAGAGGAGGCCTGAGTCGGGGTAGGGTCAAGCACAAGCTCTTTAGGGGTACCCCCTGTGGACCGCTGGTCTGCGCTACTCCCAGGAGCCGCTGCCATGTGGGACTTAGGGGCCACTCCACCTGCCGACCGGAGTTCTCCACCACTTCCCCAGCTCAGCTATTTGCTGGTCCGAGTGCCACTCAGGACACGTGTTTCTGGTACCATTCCCACCTGCCCCCAGAGTGGGCTCGGGTCAGGGCAGGAAATGTAGCCTGGGCAGTTCTTCACTATCGGCAGTGCTAAGCTCTAACTGCCATGCCCACTCTCTAATGTGAGCATCTCACCTGTCCAGCGTTGCGGGTCCCACGTGGGACCAAGGACCTCCAGTGGCTCCTTTGCTGCTGCAAGACAACTGCTCTCTCCGGTGATCTGCTGTGCCCCAGCAATCCGGGCAAGTAAGGCAAGTGCTAGGCCCCACTGGGCCGGAATCCTCTCTCCCTGCGGGCGCTATCAGATGCTCACCGGCCAGTGTACGCTGGTGCTGGGCTGTCTGTGGCTATCTCCCGGCCAATCTCTGCCAGGTCCGCAGGCAGAGCCGCTCTCGTTTACGTGAGTGCGGACGTCGATTGTGCAGGGCAGGTGGCCACAGCAGACAGGCCAGCTTGGCCGGCCGCTACCTCACCAGGCCTCTCCCCATTCTTCAGCTCTGCAACTTGGTTGTGGCTTTCTGGCACACAGACAGGGCTGCAGCAAGCACCGGGGGTAGCTCCGCTCTCCTATCTCCATGGTCGTACGTTGGCTGCTACAGCGGGGCAAAGATTCAGGGTGATGGTGGTGGATACGAGCTGCTAGGCCAGAGAGATGAAGAGGAACCTCTCACTTGGCCGCCATCTTAGCCACGTCCGAAAACGAAGTTTAAAACAGAAAATAAGTACTTTTCAAGGATTGGATCCTTGCAAGATTAGAAAACAAACAAAGTTGCAGGGACACTCACTAGCTTGTGTACCAAAGCACCTTTCATCATTTCAGGATGTTACCTGTACACCACTCAACAATGCAAGCTTTATTTAGGAGGCTGTACTAAATAAAAACTCCTACATTATGCTCAAGGCTCCCCGTTTTCAGTTTTTACTGATTTTTACAGATAAAAAAATACAGAAAACATTGGGTTTCCTATGTGTATTTAATTTTAAAAGTGGAAAAATACAGAACATTACGCTTCTTGTGGGTGACTTTCCATGCTGCCTTTCATACTTTCCAGGACAATAACTGAGTAAATCCACAGAATGGGAAGTTAAAAAACAGGTTCAGATTTCCCTAAATTCAGACATGTGTTAGCATATATTTGTATTATAATACTGATGTTTACCTGTGGGTGTAAGGTTTGGCTAAATTTGGTTGCTTAGTTTGCAAAGTTATGTTTAATATAAATTCATTGAGCACTTATGCATGGTACTGTGGCAGACGGAGAAAAGGGTTGTGGTGATGTGCAGGTTTGTTTCTTTGGTCCTGAGCATGAAAAAGAAAAGTTGTTAGGAGGAGAAATTTAAGAACAGGATGCATATATTACAACTGATAGTTTTGTAGAAGAGATTACAAATTTAACACAATGTGGTCTAAAAAAATCAGATTATGTTTGTGTTTGTTGTCGATGCACTTACTAGAAGATTTAAACACAGACTTTTAACTTGTATTTAAAAAGTGAAAAAGTAAATAATGATAACTGGCAAAAGTTAGCTGTGTATTTATTTGTAGAGGAACACTTTGACTTGCATATCCAGCAAGTTAAATGTAAGTATTAAAACAATTAGAAGATAATAATATGAACAGCACATAGATATTAGATATCATTTTAGTAAGTTAATAAAATGTCTGCTAATGTAGCAAAACTATGAAGTGCTAAAAAAAAAGCATCAACATTTATTATTCTTTTTAGCCGTTATGGACTGCTCTCCACCACTCACTACAACTCCACAATCCATGCAGTATGATGCCATCCGGAAAAACTGTGGAGCCAAAACTTGAAGTTAAGATTGGATCTCCGAATGGACTTTCTTCCTCACGTTTGTTGTGGCTTCATTTGAAGTCAAGGATCCTTCATCCTTGAGTTGCCTTCTTGCTGCTATTTCACTATTGCTTTGATATATTTTTAGATGGTAAAGCATGTACGTAGTCCCGCAAGAATTGTTTTTATTTGTATCCCTTGACAATGTTGTGTGAGATATTGTGCATTGCGCAAATCTGCTCACAATAAACGTCTCTTAAAGAATGTTCTAGATAGATAAATGGGCATGTTCTTCTTATTTTTCTAGTTAAAAAGTGTATTGTCCAATGTCATTCCTTTATTTCCCAGTGCCTCATTTTCTATATTGTTTTTGAATGTTTCTTTTTAGTGGTTTTGTAAAGTTTAAAAAAAATGTCCTTTTTTATGGTAACAAAAATAGCAACTGGGACAGGAGGATTTAAAAAATGAGCACTGAGAAATGTGCAAAAAAAGGGGAAAAAATTAACATGTGTGATTTTTTCCCATATTGCAAATAGCTATAACACACTGCTCACCAGCACTTATAACAAAACTACAATCCATGCAATATGTGGCCATTCTTCAAAACTCTGGAGCCATATCTGTTGTAGTAGTCTGTACCTCTAAATAGAATTTCTGGCAGGTAATTGTTGCTGCTGCCAGCGTCATCCAGGAATTCACCAAGCCCCCCAGTGTAGCCTCGGACATCACCCCCTCCGAGGACTGCTGCGACAAAGTCAGCTCCTACGTCCACCGGTAGATAAAGAACCTCTGCGACAACTTCAACTACCACAGGTCCGACCCCGCAGTCAGCCCACCCAGCGATAACACCAGCCAGACCACGATCTCCACCTGGACACCCATCACGACAGAGGAGACTACCGAGACCATGAAAGGCATCCACTCCGGGGTCCCCACAGAACCCTGCCCACCCCATATAAACCACAGAGCCGCCACCACCATCGCACCCATATCACACCACACCATCAACTCCACCTTCAAGACCGGCTCCTTCCCCGATGATTGGAAACTCGCAGAAGTCAGGCCCCTGCTCAAGCAGCCCTCAGCAGACCCGACTGACCTTAAGACCTACCGGCCCATGTCACTCCTACCCTTTACAGCCCAGTTGCCAAGAAGACCGTCAATGCAGAACTGTCAAGATTCATCAAAGACAATGATATCCTTGATCCTTCTCAATCCAGATTCCGAAGCAACCACAGGACCAAGAACGCCCTACTCGCAGCTACTGATAACATTTGCACACTCCTCGACCAAGGCCATACCATGGCCTTGATTCTACTCGACCTGTCAGCAGCCTTTGACACCGTTTCCTACCAGACAGACTACATGGTGCCGGCATACAAGGCACCGCCCTCGACTGGATGGGGTCATTCCTCACTGGCAGGAGCCAAAGGATCTGACTGCCACCCTTCCTTTACCATCCCATGGAAACAAACTGCGGAGTCCCACAGGGGTCATCACTCAACGTCTTCAACGTCTACATGGCCCCCATCGCCGCCATCATCCGATGAGACGGCCTCAGCATGGTCTCCTCCTCCGACGTCACCCAGCCCATCCTCTCCCTAACTAATGACCCCACCGCCACCAAACTCAACTTCCAGGAAGGATTGAAGGACGTTGCAGCCTGGATGAACAACAGCTGCTTAAAACTCAACTCAGAGAAAACAGAAGTCCTCATCCTCAGAACCACCCCTTCAACATGGGACAATACCTGGTGGCCCACCCCCCCTCGACAGCCCCTGACCCCCACAGACCATGACAAGACCCTCAGCATCGTACTCTACTCCTCCTTCTCCATGAATTGACAGGATAATGCCTTGACCTCAAGCTGTTTCAATACCCTCCCCATCCTCATTAGGACCTTCAAATGGATCCCCCGAGGCAAGGAAGACAGTCACTCACACACTCATCACCAGCAGGCTGTACTACAGAAACGCCCACTACACAGGCATCAATAAGTCCCTACTCCGCAAGCTCCAGACTTTACAAAACCCCGCCGACAGACTCGTTCTCGGAGTCCATCGATGCAAACACATCAGCCAATACCTACGCAAGCTCTACTGGCTCCCCATTGACAAAAGAGTCACCTTCAAGATACTCATCTACACCTACAAATGCCTACACAACAATGAGTGTGTGACATTGATCCACATTCGGTCCATCACCTGTTGTTTTTACACAACAATGGGCCCCATTCCCTGGATGACAGAATTACCCTCCACGTGCCCAAACACAACCGCCACTCCACCAACCTCCTCCTCTCTGAAACCCTGGGCATCCGCAGAGCCAGAGCATGGGGAAGATCCTTCTCCTACATCACGGCCAAGACCTGGAACAAACTCTGCACCAACATCAGACATGCCTCCTCTTTGAAAATCTTCAGGAAGGCGCTGAAAATCTGGCTTCTTGACTAATACGGACCGATGATCCCCCAGCGCCTTGAGACCCTCACAGGTGAGTAGTCCGCTTATAATTCCGTGATTTATTGATTGACTGTTGTAGATGGTCCTCCATCTTCCCTCTGCTTGATCGTCAGTTGAAGATGTTTTCTATGATAGGTTTTAAGATAATATAACATGGATGTCATCCCACATGAGTATTTTTTGTTCGTCCCTCTAGAGAGGGTCTTTTCACAGATTGTACATTGCACTAGTTTTGCAACAGGTTTTGATTCCACAGATGGGGTTTGAAATAAAATTGCAAGCCACACTTGTCCTCTTCTGGGGACACCTCCTTTCTTTAATATCTTCTGTGTCAACCTCCTCCACATTCTGCTCATGCTGTTCTTGTAGTTAATCCCCATGTCCTTGCTGTGGTGCCATTTTTGGTACAAAAAAGTCCTGAAAAAGGCTCCAGCCAAAATCTACCACCTGCTCACAATAAACTTCTGGAAAAGAAGATTGAAGAAAGAGGAGTAGGTGTATACCTCCTATTCATTTTACTGTAAACTATCTATCGTATTATATTCCTTAATTTCACGGTCATGTGATGTTCGCAGAGTGTGCATTGCACTAGATATACAGCAGTTTTTAATTCCCCATGATTTCGGGTAACAATTTGTAGATTTATGGGAATTTGTTAGTTATGTTCTATTCGTGATTTCGGATGTTGGAAGTTATTTTTTAAACTTGATTTTTTTTACAAATGTGTTGTTAAAATAAAGTTAAACCAATATGTCACTGAACAGCTAGACTCAAACTTTGCATAAAAATGTCTAAATAGCTGTTTTACACTGTCATTTGTATTCATGACTACTGATGTCATATAAAGAAGGCAAATGCATTTTTAATTTAGTTATTTTGACAAAAGAACACAAAGGCAAAAGTTAAATTAGTATCTTACTAAATAGCTACACTGAAACCTTATGTAAAATATGTCTATATGTATGTTTTACAGTTTGTCAAAAGCACCCGGTATTAGCAGTGTGTTCTTAGCAATTGCACTCATAGAATCATACAGGCACTACCTATGCATTCAGGCAATCACCAAGGCACTACTCATGCACTTATGTAATTACCCAGACATTACACACTCGATTGATATTAACTTTATTTTGGTTCGATAACCATAAAAGTGCTCAGTGCCAAGGCATTTTCTGAATATATAAAAACGTAATCACCCAAATCACATTTCATGCCAGTGTACGTATATTAATTGATTTCCAACATAGTACATCAATTTATAAAATGCAGCCCTATAACTACAGTCAGACTCAGGGAGATAAAAACCTCAAAGCGAAAACCCTTGAGGGTGTGCAGCTCAGGATATGTCAAGTGACACTGGTTATCTGTCTTATTTCCAAATGAGGGCTGTTCAGGTACACACTCACTCACAGACCCATATAGCCACTGACAGACTGATATAGCCACTCACACACCCGTTCATCAGTTTATAAATCAACTCACACACCCACTCTTAAAGTGTACATGCTATACTTAGGAAATACAATTAAAAATGCCTTCGAAATTCACTAAAAATACAAAGGTTACAGGGATGTTACAGTTAAGAATTAACATTTAAAAATCTTGGAAATTCACAGAAAAAACAAAGGTTACAGGGACATTATAGTTAGGAAATATAATTAAAAAACCTTAGAAATTCACTGAAAAAAACAAAGGTTACAGGGACGTTATAGTTAGGCTGACATTTCACTTGTACAAAACCAAACAAAATTCAGCAGTCTATAACTCACGCCCCGCAAAGCACTGCTTATGACCTCGCATATGACATTACTCATGACATGGTCACTGACATCACTAGTGACATGACTGATGACATGGCAGGAAAATGGCAAATTTCCAAAAGTGTCATTTAAAAAAAAAAATTAAAGGTATTTTTATTGCTCATTTACCTTCTTAATTGAAGCACAGTTATTTAGGGGATACTGCTATAACTTCACCCCTTCACATCTTCTTCCAGTGCCTATTGTTTTTGCTCATTACTATGTATGCATTCAAACGAATTAAGTTTGTTCTATGATAAAGAAATGCTGATCCATCTTCTTGGGTCATTCGAAGGGGGGGTAATGATTATTGTGGGCTAGCCTGGCCCTCAAATGCCCCCATATGGCTATGGTCCTGGGTGTTTGGGGAGTACGTCTCTCAAGAGAAATGTTTGAAGGTGTGACAAATCATACATTTTGCACCGCAATTGTTTTAAACTGCCATATTTTAACAGACCCTTTAAATAGGCTGGAAATTGAACTTTGAATGACCTCCTTTAATTGTTTTACATGTTTGTCTTTTCTTTACTTCAACCATTCACTTCCTTTCATTTTTAGATCCTGGAATTTCACAATCTCGTGCCTGAAACAGAAGAACTATCCCTTAGTTTATACAAATCTTACAGGCTTGAGTAGCTAAACTAACGTTCAGTTTATAAAGATCTATCAGGATCATCCAGAAGGTATATGCCATTAGGTTCTTGGGGATCCACTTATAACTTTGCACTCACCTCTCCCAGTCATTCAGCAATACATTTTTCAACATCAAAATGAGTGTACCATCATTTTAATTTGTTGCATATTGTTCAAAAGGGTTCATAAGGTTACTGTTTTGTCAGCTTTGCTCAAAAGTAGGATATTGAACCAGATGTACTTTTTAATTGTCTTAGAAACTGGCTCCAATTTATGAGCAGTATTTTTAAGAAGAGTATAGAATTTTACAAACCAACCTAGGTACTGCTGAAATGTGGTTTATTAGTTGGTGTAGCTAGGTACCTACCAATAGTAATATGGCCACACTCACAATATAAGGCCAGTGAAGGCCTCAATAAATTATTCCATTGCTCGACCCTTGGTATCAGGCTGCGTGCAGGCAGACTTGACTTAGGAGGCAGATGTGTAAAGCATTCAAATCACTAATATATTATATTAGTAAGACATAACACAAAATAAAAATCCAACACTAATTTTTAAAAAATAACAAATATTTTCAGGATTAAAAGGACAGCACAATGATAAAAAAATCAAATGTAGGGGACAGGAGAAATCAATTCGTAAAAAAATAAACACTTTCTAGTGCCCAAAAGCCAAAAGAGACTTTTTGGGTCATCTGGTTGCGCTTGACCGAGACTAGTCCAGCGCAAGGCCTCGTTGAACTCCTGGAAGTCTTGTCAATGATGAAAAGCTCCACAGCTTCAGCAGGACGGACCTGGACTTCAGGACGGGTAACGGTTCCATATCGCCGGCTTGACTCTCGATGACGGGTGGGTCAACCTATGGAACTTTTTACCAAAATTTCTCCAAAGGCCTCCAAACCTCTAGATCTTCTTCCAGAAGGTCCTTTTGGGGTTTTAAAGCATTCACAACACCAATCCATGGTTCTAGAAGCTTCTTAGGAGATCTCCCACAATGCAACTGGCCAAATCCTTTAAAGTCCAAGTGCAGTATCTCAGCAAATTTCTCATTGCTGGAGATAATGCATGTGGATGTTTTTTAACATGCTGTTTCAGGTAGTACACTCCTTCACTTTTCAAAGCAAGGCAAAGTCCTTAGGACTGTAGTTCCAAAGTGTGCAGCAGGCGCAGTCATTCAGAGTTCAATCCCCTTGGTGCAGGCCAGGGTTCCAGCAGGGAAGTCCTTCTTCTTGTAGTTTCAGGCATGGATCTGAGTTGCTGGGCAGCTCTCCCATATTTATCCAGTGTTCTTGGGAGACATCAGGGGGAATCCATGGCCAGTGGGTTACACGGTGCCACCCAGTGGTATGACAGCTTCCTCCATAGTGTGGCATATTCTAGTCCCAGAAAGCACTGTTCTTTTTTTGTTCAAATTTGTTTATTGATTTTCACATTTGATATGTAATACACATCAGCTCAAATATTACATAACTGTGCCGGGGTTTTCTGACCCCTTGTCTGATTGTACTGTTGTGTGTTACAGCAATAGTCTGAGCGGTCGTACATAACAATATTTGTCCATAAAAAAAAATATTTTCTCTTTTCGATAACAACTTGCAACAGAACATAACTTCAAACAGGGTGTATAACACATTTCTGTCCTCTCATGTGAAGAAATGAAGGTCTATGGGGTGGGGGCATCGTTCGAACTACGCTTTCCTGTCTACTTGTCGTTAATCTGTGCGCACTTGCTGTGGACATGCTGCATGTTGTTGAAACTGGATGTATGTTAACTAGGGGAAAGGGAAGGGGTGAGGGGGGCTCATAATACTGTTACACCGCGCCCAGAGCCATATCTGTGTCTTGTAGGCTTACTGACTGTGCATGTTTTTATCTGGGACCGCAGGTGCCATTCTTACACTTATTCAGACGTAGCGTCCAAATCTCCGGAGGCATTTTGCCATAGGGCTCGGCCTGCACCCAGCATATTAATGATTGGTACCAGGATTTCACTGGGGGAGCCTCCAGAGATTTCTACCTCCTCGTGAGTAGACTGCGATGGAAACAGTAGTGGGCCACCTCCACTAAAAGCTAGCAGGCGGCCTACCCCTGCTGATAAGATGTGGGTGAGCGAGTCCTGGGGCACAGGTCGCTGTGTCCTCCAGATGGCGTGCATTGAGCCATCTCACCACCCACTGGAGCTGCACCATATGTTAATACTGCTCCATGGGGAGCAGAGAGAGGTCCCCGCTAGCCGCCGAAGAGTACATTTTGATTAGCGCCACCCTGCTACGCAACCCACCCCAAAGGAATCTGCGGACGTATAGCTCTATGTTTTTAAACAGTGCTGGCTTGAGGCACAGGGGCACATTTGTGAAGTGGTGTAATAGTCGCGGGAGCCCCACCATTTTAATTAGCGCTATCCTCCCCATGACCATCAGGGGGAGAGTGCCCCAGAAGGTCATCTGTGCAGGCACTGCCGTAATGGCTCGTACCAAATTGCCTTCGAGAAGGTCAGCAGCCTCTCTTCAGATAAGTATTCCTAAATATCGGAATGCCGACTCCAGCTAACGGATCTGTTTGTCACTAAGGGACAAATGGGGGTTCAGCGTGGTCTCTGTGAAGGGGTAGAGGCATGATTTATACTAATGCACGCGGAGACTTGAAACTGGAGCAAATTTCAATAGGATTCGCTCATTAGAAGTACAGGATGATCTGACATCTTTGAGATAAATAAGCTGGTCATCAGCAAACAATTAGACGCCATGCATGCCATTGCCGAAGGGGATCCCCAATTTGTCTTGCGTTTTGCACAGTGACTCAGCCAGCGGCTCGATGGCCAGCGCAAATAATAGCGGAGAGAGTGGGCAGCCCTGCCACGTACCCCATTCAATTGGGATCTGACCCAATATATTTGGGCCAGTTTGAACTCTAGCTTCTGGCTGGGTGTAAAGGAACTGTACAAGACTGAGGAACTCTTACCCCAAATGGTACTTAGGGAGCGTGGAAAACAGGTACCCCCATTCCAGGGTGTCAAATGCCTTTTCTAGATCTAACACCAGGCATCTTGACCAATCCCAGTTCACCCTAGCGTAGTGAGCCACTCTGAAGAACCGGCGAAGGTTCAAGGATGTGCTGCGGGCTGGCAGAAACCCATTTTGGTCTGTGCGAACCAACTGAGGGACTAGCAGGGCCAGTCTACATACCAACAGCTTGGCCAGAATATCATATTCAAGAGGCGATATGAGCCCAGAAGCTCTGCATTCCTGTTTGGCTTTGGAAGTAACACCAGCAGTGACCCGCTCAGCGTATTTGGTAAGGTCCCTGACTCCAGAGCACCACTATACATGGAGAGGAGCTGCGGTGCCAATGCTTGCTGGTATATCTTGTAATATGCCGCCGGTAAGCCGTCTGGCCCCAGAGCCCTACCCGTGGCCAGCGAGCGTATCGCCTCTTGCACCTCCGGCAATGTGATGGGTTCATTCAATTCCCTACATTGGTCGATGGTAATTTGGGGAAAAGGTAGTAGGTAGAGGAAGGAGTCCAGCTCCTCAGTTGTCACGCAGCACACCGATATGTATACCTTAGAGGAATGAGCCATGAATTCCAACTGTATTTCATATTGTTTAGTGAGTATTTGACCAGTGGTCGACAGCAAGTGCAATATATGGTGCCCGCGTGTACTCCTGGCAGATCTTGCGGCAAGCAGCCTATCAGGTTTGGCATGTGTAATTTAGGCTCTGCAACCTCTCCAGTACCTCCATGTGTCTCTGTCTCTGCACATCAAGTTCGAATTGCGTGTCTCCACCTCTGAACAACTTTGCCTCTAGTTTAGTGAGGGTGCGCTCGATGCAACTTATCTCATCGTCCAGCTGTTTTCTAACAGACCAGCTTATTCCTAAGCACTGCCCTCTGATCATTGCCTTACCTGCATCCCATAAAATCCCAGTCTCTACTACAGAGTCAGTATTATTGTCAAAGTATGTGCCTATAGCCTCATCCACTGCCTGCCTGAAGGGTAGGTCTTCCAGTGCCAGGGGCTGTAGCCTCCAGAGGCGGGTGGCTGGCCCCTCTTCATTACCCTGCAGCTGTAGCGTGTGGGGATTGTGGTCTGAATTTGTTTTCCCCATGGAATCTGCAGTGACACACTGCACCAGCACCTGCTGGGATGCAACAAAACGGTTGATGCGAACATGCAGACCAATCGGGTGAGAGTAGAAGGAGTAAAGGAGTGATTGTGGGTAAAGTGCCCTTCAGATATCAGACAGCCCCCAGCGGTGCAGCCTCTCACTCAGTCCTCACGCATTAGAAGCAGCGTTAGTGTGTGTCAAGGGAGGGATGGACCTATCAATGGTGGTATCTAAAACTGTGCTGAAACAGCAGACCAGCAGCCAGAATGTGCTCTGGTTTGTGTTCAGGTTATAAATGGAACCTAACACTATGGGCTTCCCGTTCCGCCTCCCTTTAGACAGTACATATCTGCCATAGGCATCAATCTCAGTCTCTACTGATGAAAAGAGTGTCCAGGGCCTAATCCAGATTAGAGCCCCACTGGCGTAAGAGGAATAGCCTGTAGCCAGCACCTGCCCCCTCCATTGCTGCTGTAATCTGGAGATCTTAGGGTGCGATATGTGTGTCTCCTGTAAGAGCACTACATGAGTTTTGTGGCACTTAACGGTACGCATAGATGTTGTGTCTGTGTGACAGTGAATGCAGCCCCATGACATTCCAGGTGATTACATCTGCGGCATCACCACAAGCAGTGATGGCGAGCCTTTCGGTAGCGGGCCACATGGCCAGCAAGCTGTCACCACTCAGTGAGTGTTCCGATGAGGTCTGCACTGCTTTAAGAATGCCTTGTCTTTCTTGAAAAGCTTGTTTTGGGTCGGGCCGTCCTCAGCTGCCTTGACGAGACCGCCGTCGGTGACCTGTGTCTTCTGCGCTGGGTTCTGCGTCCCCCCGCAGCCAACTCTCCTGTTGCTCCTCTCCGACTGGGCAAGGTATGATGACCCGTCGATTCAAGCCAGTCTCACGCATCCGCTGCATCATTAAAGAAGTGAGTGGACCCATTGGCAACTAGGAGCCGGGAATATGAGAGAGTTTTTTATGATGAGCTTGCGTAGCTGGCATTTGACAGGGAGGAAAGTGCTGCGTCTCTTCTGCACGCCTGCAGCGTAGCCTGGAAAGAAGAGGACCTGGGAGTTGTCAATCATGATGGATTACAAGCACCTGGTTTCACAGAGCACCACATCTCTATCTTTGAAATTCAACAGACAGAACTGGAATTGGAGAGGTCTTCCTACGGGCGGCAGCAGCCCTGATGGCATGCTGCGTGCACATTCCACTGCAAAATAAGGGGAGAGCGACTCAGCAGGCAGTAGGGATTTCAACCAGGATTCCACATAGGCGACCATGTCGTGCCCCTCTGCACCCTCCGGCAGCCCTGCAACATGGATTTTGTTGTGGCGGGAGCGGCCGTCCACATAATCCACTCTGTGTTCCAAAGACCGCAGTCACGCATTGAGTCCGATGTGACCTTGTCTTTATGGCTTTCCAGGAATACCCTGGTTTGAACTAGGGTCTCACTGATGGCTGCCACCGCTTGGAGCAGTGCATCTATTTTTGTTTCCAGTGTGGACTATCCCGAGTTGGTCGTCATAGCAGGTCAGGCTGGCTGCAAGAGGTCTGGGCTGACTGAGGGTTTGTGGCCCCTGTGCCAGCTCACTTTGTGCATTGGCCCTCTGCAGGTGGCATGTGGCTGTTCGGCAAAGGTGTAGCTGGCTCCCTCGTATACATCCGTGTAGGGCCTGTGAGAAGGAGGGAAGGGGGGGCTTTCCACATTCCCCACTCACTACTTAGGTTCACAGATTTAGGTGGATGTGTGTCACGATTATGTATACAACACCCCAGTGGCCACAGATCACTTCGGTTGGGCTCAGTTATGCTTATAATCCAGTGAAGCCGCAGGTGCAGGTTCTTTCCCTTGGGTCCCTGTATAGGACCCGACTAATCAGCAGTTCTTCTTTATGAGCCCAACCCATGTCTTTGGGTCGACCTGAGAGGTGGAGCGTGAGGTGGGATCAGCAGTAACCTTTGCTAGACACGTAATCTTGCTCATGTATGGAAGTCCACTAGTTACATAGCAGTACCCAGGCCATAGGTTCACCGTTCACAAATGCCTCATCTGGCCTCAGCCCTAATTGCTGCAGGATATGTCCAGCGTGAGCAGGCACAGTTCTCAGCCAGGCGGAATTGTGGACACGCTCTCAGTAGGGTGCTCCACCGCTTGCGCCAGCCATCCCACGTTGCGCCACTCTTGCCATCCAGGACAATGCATCCGAGTTGGCTCACTCCCCCACAGGCCATTACACAGCTTTGCCTCTCACCCGTATTGGTGGGTCTGGGTCATCCGATACTGGGGGCACAGTCAGCTCCCAGTACGGGCTGCAGATCGGGACCAGGCAGCCGCACATCACAGACCTGCCCCCTCCTAGGCTCCAGCATCATTGTAGGCCTCACTGCAGGTCCGGCCGGCCAGGGCAACCAAGCCCCGGATGGGCGTCTCCATTCCACAGGCCAGGCTCAGCTGCGGGAGCGCTTTGTCATTGCTGCGGCCCAAAGACAAGTCGCTGCACTGCTATATTGCCTCCAAAGTGGTGAGAAAATCACGGGCGGCAGGCGGATACGTATGCACCTCAACAAGGCCCCTTCAGGGGCCAGGTATAATCCCGCACGGGTCTCCTTGTTTGAGTCAAGCCGCTCTCAATGGGGCCCGCACGCAGGACCGCCCCACGTGGGAGAGAGTATCACCATCTCGATCTCTTCTTCACTTCTGGCACTCCGGCCTGGTAGGCCGGCCTCCCGACGGTGCAAGCGTCCCGCTGCTCCGGTCCAGGGTGGAGCAATTCCAGCAGCGGGGTGCCTGGCAGGCTCAGGGAGCTCAGGATCTGTACAGCCCCCCTGCTTAGGTAAGGGGGGGCGCGATCCAATTTACAGCACGCTGCCACAGACAGTGGTAAGTGGGGAGCAGCTTCATCTCAGCTGCGGTTCGCTGCGATGTCGCAGGTCCGGCTGGCCTGATGACTGCGTCTCAGCAAGTGAGGAGTCCTGCCCCAACTGGCGGCGCCTGCTGGGTTCTGCTGGATGCAGAGACACTCCGGTGCAACCGGTACAGTACAATGCTCACTGTCCGCTCTAAGAGAAGTAAAGGATTGCCAGGTCACGATGCGGAGCTACTTAGAATGCGTCCGCCATTATGGCTGGTTAGCCATGGCCCACCCCCCAGAAAACACTGGTCTTTAAATCCAAAATGGAGAAACTCTTTTCTGGAGTTTAGGATCTGGCTAAGCCATCTCACTGACAAGACTAACTTTTCCTAACATGCCCCTTCCAGCCCCTCTACTGATTCAATTACTGGGTCTCCTGCCTAGCCATGGGTGCAGGAAGTGGGGGTGAGCCTGTGTCCTGTCCTAACTTCTTTGAAGACTAGTTTGGCTACTCCACCTCCATTCTGCCTTTTGCTCTGCAGCAGCAGATCGCCTCCCACCAGATGTCCTTTGTCTCTATGCAGGTTACTGCACACCTCATCATGGCAGTTTGGCCTAGTCTGTCAAAGGCTGGCCAATCAGTAGAGGCTGTTCGAAGGCTGGATTTTTGTTAATCAGAAATGCAAATTCTATAACTTCATTTCTGTAATAGTTATAACTATTCTAACATAGGCAAGTTGTTGAATTTATCATAACTATTCTTTTAAGTCTTTGAATTATCATTTCAGCTTACTCCTGTCAATATGTATACTTTGTTAAAGTATTCCCATGTTAGCCTGTGGAGTCAGTGTGCTACAATGGAGAAGAAATAAAATTGTTGTTTTTCCCCTCACCAGGGCATAGAAAACATCTGTTAAAATGTCCATTTATAGATGCAAGGCACCCTACCCCTAGGGCCTTTAAGGAAGACCTTAAAAGTGACATATGCAAAGATCAGGCAGTTTAACACTATGGAAGTTCATTTCATCCCAAAGTCGAATTTTTCATATAATTAAATTTTAAAAGCAACCTGCAAAGTAGTACTACCTTCAAAATCACAGAAGATAACTAAGCATGGGCCAAGAATCCGTTCCGCTCGCGAAATTTGCAGATTTTCGGCAATTTCGTGATCCGCGAATTTCACGAAATTGCCACAAAATTCACAAATTCACTCACGGGCGGATTTTTTTTTTTTTATGCCCAGCTCACTCAAGGGACCAAAGTTACAGGCACACAGGGTCACTGGAGGCAAATCTTCTGGCCCTTTACACTGCTGCAGTGTAGGAAAAGCACTATACATCACCCAACGAGTTAGCACTTACTGGATTAGCCAGTATAAAGTACTCCAGTTAAGTAGAGGTATTGCACAAAACGGTGGCATCTTCGTGGATAACTATGCAGGGCAGGATTCCTTCTGGCACGAGGCTCCTGTCACAAAAATTAGACCTCAACAGGAAGCAAATACAGATATAAATGAAGCAGGTGCCCGAGTTGAAGCTCAAATTCAGTAACGTTTAAATCAGCCCAAAACATTAGTGGGCATGGTCGAGGCTGGCCATGTGTGCTTTAACCCCATATCTGCAGTCGAAAATTAGCTGTAATACTCGAGGGAGGTCTTTGCATCCATGAGTTTCTCAAGTGCAATCGTCGTGGAGTTCCTGTGACCAGGAGGCTGCTTTCTCCTCACCTGCTGCCCTGCTCGCTCTCTGACCCTTTATACACAAGAGGCATGTTAACACGCATAGAAGCCCCGCTCTTTGGCCCCGCTCCACACACTAGCGGTATCAAACGTCTTCCCGCCCTTTCCCAACTATGATGAACAGCTCACTCAAGGGACCTCGGCGCCTTTTGGCGTGGTGGCAAAGTTACAGGCACACACGGTCAGTGGAGACAAATCTTCTGGCCCTTTACGCAGCTGCAATGTAGGAAAAGCACAATACAGTACCCAACGAGGTAGCACTTACTGGATTAGCCAGTAGAAAGTACTCCAGTTGAGTAGAGGTATTGCACAAAACAGTGGCATGTTTGTGGATACCTTTGCAGGGCAGGATTCATTCTGCCACAAGGCTCCTGTCACAAAAATTAAACCTCAACAGGAAGCACTTACAGATCCGAGTTGAAGCTCAAATTCAGCAATGTTTTAATCAGCCCAAAACATTAGTGAGCACGGTCGAGGCTGGCCATGTGTGCTTTAACCCCATATCTGCAGTCGAAAATTAGCTGTAATACTCGAGGGAGGTCTTTGCATCCATGAGTTTCTCGCGCGCAATCCCGGTGTAGTTCCTGTGATCAGGAGGCTGCTTTCTCCTCACCTGCTGCTCTGCTCGCTCTCTGACCCTTTATACACAAGATGCATGTTTACATTCAGAGA
This sequence comes from Lissotriton vulgaris, assembly GCF_964263255.1. NCBI lineage: Eukaryota > Metazoa > Chordata > Amphibia > Caudata > Salamandridae > Lissotriton > Lissotriton vulgaris. The sequence goes on along the minus strand of NC_141696.1, from coordinate 885,805,975 downwards.
GAGCCCCGCTCGTTTGGCCCCCACCACACACTAGCGGTATCAAATGTCTTCCCGCCCTTTCCCAACTATGATGGACAGCTCATTCAAGGGACCTCGGCTCCTTTTGGTGCGGTGGCATAGTTACAGGCACACATGGTCAGTGGAGACAAATCATCTGGCCTTTTAAGCAGCTGCAATGTAGGAAAAGCACTATACATTTACCCAACGAGGTAGCACTTACTGGATTAGCCAGTAGAAAGTACTCCAGTGCATATCACAAAAAAATCCGCGATTTTGTGGGAAAATCCACGAATTCGCAGATTTTTGTGAGATTTCGCGTGAATTCTCGGACCGCAGATCCGCAAAATTCACCCATACTTAAAGATAACACACCAGTGCACACTTAAGTTCAATAAGTTTACTGCACCTCTAAACCTACATGCCCTACCGTATTCTACGGGGTTACAGGTAGGTGGTCATACCAATTGTAATTTCATTTAACCTAATTACCATATACCTTTTGCAGAGAGCACTGGCCCTGGGTTTGATTGGCAGAGCCCAGGGAACAATCAGAGTCAGTAACCACCAGTATCAGTCAAAACATTGGGGGTGAAAAGAGCAAAAAGGATGACTTTCTCACTTGTATTAATTAGGCGGTAAGTAAAATTCCAACAGGGAGCAGGTCCTAATCCAGTCTATCTCATCAATATTAATGAAGTAGGTTGCAAATTGTGACTCACTCCGATTGGGGACCATCACTGGGGTGGTGGGCTCGTAGAGTCAGCAGAGTGTGCTTGTTTTGTTGGATTTTTTAAATTCAACATTCCAGTACATCAGATCATTTACTCCACAATAACAATTAGATCTGATCATATTTCGGTCAAACATCCTTGGTTCAAATTCGAATAGTAAGCACAAATAAATATTTACATAAGTTTACATTTTTTTAATGGTGTGAGGATTTATGGAGCAGTATTGTAGCTGGTGTAATTTGATATGTCATCAGTGATTTCATAAATATTGTTCTTTAATATGTCATGGGTGATGTAATATGTGAGGTCTTAAGCAGTGTGTGGTGGTGAGCAAGTTATAGTTAGCTCAATAGATAGTAATTGGAGAAATTCCAAATTTATTCTTGCTTTTAATGTTTTTTTTAATTTCCTTTCAAGACCTTCAGAATAGAATAACATCATTTTAATTTTAATTTTTTATTGGTATTTTTCAGTGATTTTTTTTTTTAATTATATTCAAGCTTCAGCACACATCCAACCCCCCCCCCCCTCCCCCTTGGGTAATCTGCAGCCATCACCTGTGCTGTGAACTGCCTTTGGCTGTGTGTAGTAAAGAGTTGGTAGCAGAGTTGGGCGTCCAACTGACCAATGGGTGCTCAATCCCTGTTGTGCAATGCCAAAGGACATGCTCAGGTAGGGGTTGGGTGCAGGTCCCAACACCCAGCAAGGCCCTGCACCAAACACCCATTGGGTTGGAAAACCACCCACTCTGTACAGATGAAAGATGTGTGTGGAAGAGGTTGGTTGCAGGTTTTTGAATAAGTCACAATTCCAATGCTTAGAACATACTGAGATGTTTTAGATGCAGGACATTTGTCTGTTGAACAATATTTTTATATTTCAGGATGCCCCATACTAACAGAAAAGAGGCTCATCTATGAGTAACTGCTTCTCCCCAGCTATGCAAGCTGGTCCATGGGCTTGCTGGTGGGAGGAGAAGGTAGTCTGATCAGATACCATGCAGGAATATACTGACAAAATAATGTTATAAGTTAGGGACATTGACAATCAGTCTGTTAAGTTGAATGGGGATCTCACCACAGTTAATGAATTTGTAATGCAATTGAATAACAATACTTTTAATTTACAGCTGAAATCTGTTTTTAACAAGTGCCAAGTGACATATTTAGAAGTCACAGTTAGTGCACCTAATGAGAGACTGGTCACTGTCATGTAACCCCACAGCAGGCAACAGCTTATCCATGCTTTGAGTTGCCATTCTCCTAGAGTAAAATGGATCATTCTGTATGGCGAACACTTCAGAGCAGGTTGAAAATGTAGTGAGCTTCAGTACTTTTGTAAAGAACAAAAAATTGTATTGACCCATTTTAAACAAAGAGGATATCCACAGCATACATTATTTGAGGCAAGCAAAAAGAATGAAGGATTGAACTGGGAAACAGGGAAGAATTACTAACTCCTTGAGCAAAAGGACAATACAATACATTTAATTACAGTGTTTAGCTCACAAGCTACTCACATTAGGAGAATATTAAACAAACTTTGGAAATTATTACAGACTGGCAGGAAATTAGTTAAGTTGATTGGACAAGAACCTCCACTTTCTTTCAAGAAGGGTAAGTCTTTACAAAACTCTTTATTAAGGAGTCCCTTACCAGTTAATAAAACAAAATCTTTTCTAGCTGAGATTATGGCTTTAGTACACTTTCTTAATGTAAAGTCTGTCAAAATGCATCCGTTAGAAAGACTTACAATACGCCTAATACAAAAAGAAAGAATAAGAATTAGTTCTTCACATGTATAAAACCGGATACAATTTATGTGCAAGAGTAAGTACCCTTGTGGCAAATCTTATGCAAAATGTATAAGCAAGCACCAGAGAGCAATACCTAAAAATGACTGGTTCTATCCTGTGACTATACAGTAGACATTTGGTCTGTTTCGGTACTTAACAAGTTTACAGAAAACCACATGGTGGTGACAGAGAGATTGTATTATGGCTGGTCAAGTCTCCATATATTAATAATTTGGGAATATATAGAAAGAATGGTTTGAATACTGATGAAGAACAAGTGGTTCTTAAAATAAAGGACTACACCTTTCAGTGCTTTTTTATTAGTTCAACATATATGTCTTTTTTAATTGATTTTAGTTGTGGATATGACACTAACAGAAAGATCAAATGAACTGCTCACTCTTATAGTTACAGATATCTTTGTTTATTCCCGAGACAGAGAGAAAGGTTATTTCTTTTCAAACTTACTGTTATGTTATTTGTGCACACTTGAGCTATATATCCCCTACATTAATTCTAAATTGGATTGTTATCCAATGTTCCACTTGGAGATTAATAAGTCTCATATTTTTAATGATATATATCATAAGCAATAAGCACAAATTAAGAAGATTGATATATTATATTCAGGGTGCACTGCTTTGAGGCAGATATAGTGTAGTGGATACTATGATGTCTTAACATGAAAGAGGTTGGGAGATTGAGATCGTTATCAGCTACAGAGTATCTTGAGTATACATGAGTTGCAATCTGTACTTTTTTCTTGGGACATTCTCTTTTTTGCAATAAGTGGATTTTTAGGTCCTTTCTCTTTGTTGATTAAATATTTAAGGAAGTGACCTAAATTTTAAGGTCACTTTCAGTTTCGAAGAAGTCAGTTGTGCCAAAATGCTCAACCATTTTGTTTCTCCAATAAAAAACTCTGTTTGAAGCTAACCTGCTGGAGTTCCAACTATTTGGAACTCCAGCAGTATATGTCTCTATGAATGGGCACTGCCTAGTGAAGTTGAGCACTGCATCTGTCAGGGTGGAGCAGTGATTTTAATCCACTAGCAAGAAAGCATATTTAATTTGATGTGTAGTTTTTTAGCATGCTGTACAGTAATGCTTAACCAATGTAACTTATTTTACATTATTTCAAACAATACAATATATTAAACAGTAATATGAACATGGTTTTAAATGGTTTCATTTGTTTTCAGTCTTTTAATTTATATGTATAGATAAAACATGTCCTTCTTCTTGTGGAGTAAGGATTACCCTGGACATAAAACATTTCTGTATTGCTTTTAAACCCAGAAATCTTTAAAATATTTTTAACATCTTGTTTATTATTTTATCAACACTAATAAATACAATGGATGTTTGCATTGATTTCTATTAGGTGAAATATTGTTTTTAATTTTAATTTTTGCACCATTTTCCCCATTTTCTTCATCTTTATGAGCTGTGAAGGTATTCACAGTCACGGTTTCCCTTTTCTGGTTTCTGATCAATATAAGAATATTTGTCATGAATTTCCTATTGGTTGAGTGGTGGGGGGAGATGTTTACACTCAGTAGCTGATTTAGAGGTTGGTTCAGAGGGTTCTCAGTTGCAACATTGAAGGAGTACCGTCTCTGCCAAACTCACTGTCCACCCACCTCTATATCATTGAGCGGCCCTTAAGTATGTTGACAACCAAGCCTACTCCAGCTACATTACAGGCATACTCCTCCATTGCCCTGACAGAGTAAACATTGTGGGAGTTCAGCCAGACAATCACCCACCCAATTTAGAGTTGTGAACCAATTGCTTTTTCTTTCTGTCTGCCACTGGCAGGTAAAGCCTGGTGATGAGAGAGAGTAGAAAAAAAGGATGACCACACCATGACAGAAAACTCTCAAGGTGTGGCGGTCAATAGTTTTGCTTTTCCCAAAACCAAACTCCTACTTTGGGAGTTTGTGAAAACGTAAAAATTAAAACTGTGTTAAAGTTTTGAGGAGCACTCATCCTGTTTGACAATGTTATCTGGTAGGCTTTTACAACATTGACAGGAACCAAGTGGTGATGGTTCCCTTCAATGTTAAGATTTGTTTGGAAGGGTGGAGGATGACTCTGGACTTCTTTGTTATCGCTAGTGTGCTGCTGTGAAGGATCCATCTTTTTAATCTGCTTGGCTGCATTCCTTTCTTTGCCGGTAGAAGCATCCTGTTGGGACGAGGTCCCAGGGCTACCTTCCTGCTCCAGCTGATTTTTCTGCTGTCGCCAACACTCTGGGAGAGGACTCCACCTCCCAGAGTGCCATTTGCCAGGTCCAGCTGCCATGAGTGAGGGGGAGGCGTGGTCACCACGCATATAGCACTGCCTCTCCCTCCGTGGCATGGGATTCTTTGTTATCGCTGGTGTGCTGCTGTGGAGGCTCCGTCTTTTTAATCTGCTTGGCTGCATTCCTTTCTTTGCCGGTAGAAGCATCCTGTTGGGACGAGGTCTCAGGGCTACCTTCCTGCTCCAGCTGATGTTTCTGCTGTCGCCAACACTCTGAGAGAGGACTCCAACTCCCAGAGTGCCATTTGCTAGGTCCAGCTGCCGCGAGTAAGGGAAAGGCGCGGTCACCGCGCATATATATCTCTGCCTTTCCACCCGCGGCGCAAGACGCAGCCCGGACCAAGGGCGGGCCCGTCTGAGCCCATCTGAGACCGGCAGCGGCTGGGCTGGGCCATCTCTCTTGCTTCCATTTCTCTAGCTGTTTGCCGACCATATCGCCGATACCCGGATAGTTAGCCATCAAGTCCCTGTACCTGAGAAAGGAGGTAGGCTTGCACCAACACCTACCAAACAGACACTGTTTGGACGCACAATACAAGCACTGGTATTTGAAGTCCTTGATAGGGAGAAAGGTTTCCTGGACTAAGTGCTGGACATATACCGCGATATACCACGAGCAAGAGGTATCCCTCTGTTCCTCTGTTCCTATTGTACCTTTATACACACCGCATAATTTTATTTTACTTATTTCATTTATTTTTTTCATTTTTATGTTTGTATTTGTTTTAGCTTAGTATTGGTATTATTAAAGGCATTTAAAGCTATGGGGTGGCGAAAGGTTCAAATGGGGTCTGTTGGGGCTAAATCAGCAGTTAGTTAATCTTCCACTGTTACCACAATAGAGTTCTTTCTGCAGAGAGCAGCTGCTGTTATTGACAAAGAGATTGAACTAGTGAATAGGCGTCTCTCCAGATCACCCTCTAACTGTTTGCACCCACCTACACTTAGATCCAGTGTGCCCCTGGTTGAATCTCCATCTGCCTGCTCCGACAGCTGCCAGGGGCAGCCTGCAGTTTCCTTTACTACTGAACCGTTACCATTTGTAAATGAAGCTCCCTTTCCGGCCCCCTCTCCGACCCCACATAGATCCCTCTCCCCAGTTGTAATAATTGAAAGAAGAGAAAGTATTGTTCCACTTCAAGGGAAGGACAGCACTAACACTGAATCCTATGACCATCCATTCGCTCTTCCAGACTAGTCAACTTACCGCATCGAGGGGAGTACAAAACGGAAACTCCAAACCCCCGGCGGTAAAGCAAAAAGACCAAAATTCACCTCGCCGTTAAACCTTCCACCAAATTTTCGGTGCCGTAGATGGTAGTCACAAACCCAGACACAACTATTATCAAGGCTTTTCAAGACATAATGACTACCCTGTTGGATACCAAACTGAGTCCTATCATTGAGAGGTTGACTGCAATTGAGAAATGTCTTGCAGGAGTTGCCCAAACTAATGCCTCCGCTCATTGCAGGGCTACAAGCGAGATCCCTGAATCAGAATCAGTAGCCAAATCTGACCTAACAACTCTGTTATATCACATGGAGGCCAGCAGCTTGCACAGCGCCATGCGGTGCAGTCAGCTCAAGGGGAGGCAGATGGCCCAAGGGGTGGTCAGACTCTTAGTAGGCCACTGGCAGTTCCTCAGCACAGGCGGGACCTCCAAACTTCTGCAGGCCAGCTGAATGGCCCTGCGGCACTGCCTGGGAAGGTTTGTCAGCACCCTTCTACCATTCACCTTCCCCCAGAATCCACCCCTTATGTAGTGTTCTTGGGGAATGTCCCGCCTCTTCCCCAGGTACAAACGAGGATTATAATAAAGTAAAGAACAAGGTACTCCACTGGTTATCAACCAATACCCCGTGGGTCCTGGTGTGGAACGTAGCATTATCATGGTACATCGAGTGGATTGGATAGGCAGTTCTAGAAAGCCGGGAGGTGGTGACTGTGTTATAGTTAACTTCAACAGGGCCTCTGTAGCCGAAACAATCTTGTCAGGGGACTTTTGTGTTGGACAATCACATCATGAGTCCATAATACAGGCACTTCCACTGAGTTTCTTCTATAGATCTGATTCACAAGGGTATATAACAGGGAATAACAACAGGGAATTTTCTCAAACCAAATGGCCTTATAAAAACTCTGTAGGCAGAAACCAAGGGTTCCCACAACAATCTTATAGTACAAGTTACTCATGGGGGCCTCACTTTGCTCCTGTCATGCCTCCTACCCTAGCATTAGCTAACAGATTCTCTATGCTATCGGGGTTGGAGGAATGCGATTGACTGGATATCCCTACCGAGACTGCAGTAGAGCCAATGCACCAACAGGGGACCCACTCAACCCTGGCAACCGAGATAGAGACATTGCAGATGGTTCACATCCATCAACACAAACAGAGGTGATTCCCTATGATGCGGACATTAATGTTCTATCATGGAATATAGCAGGCCTGGCAGACAAGTTCCAGGATCCTATATGGCAACATTTTGCTAGGCAGTTCTTAGTAATCTGGCTTCAAGAGACCTGGTTGGTGGACTGCAATCTGTTTTTGCAGGGTTTTAAAGCTTATTTTGTTCCTGCCCCCCGACAACTAGTGCCGGACAGTATCAATTGGTAGACACAAGTACACACCTAGTATAATGAATTGCTAGGCTGACAAACCATTAGTGTTTAGTCACTTGTATTTTTATGAAGAAAAGATTATGAAAAAAGTGCATTAGCATCAAAAAATACACACCACATTTACAGGGGTTCACAAGTACATTGAAAATACCATAAACAATACATTAAATCAAAACATACACATATAACAATTGTGATAACAATAAATATAGACAACTGTGTAATGCCTCAGAAATTTCTCTTTGTTGAGGCACCAATCCTGGATGCAAAATAAACAAGTGGACAGCTAAGATGATAAACTAGCCTACTTGTTTTTACCACCGCTAGATACACATAAATTGGTTTGTCAAATGGTGCAAAAATAGGAAATCACAAAACTATGCAGCAATGTAGAATTGTGTGTGAGTTTTATTCCTATTGTGCCCTGATGATTCAGTATCTGGGTGGAGCAGGACGCCGACGCGTTTCGAACCCGTTCACTAATTAGAGGGTTCTCCTCAGGACAAGGATTGGGGAGGTCGTTGTCGCTTATGCTGGAAAATATCAGGATGCTACCTTGAGGTAAAATGTACATGCATCTGTCCGGATTTGCCCTAGTGCCTGGAATCAATGAATGCGCCTTTGTTGGTGAGAGTTCAATTCCAAATTCGGGCACAAGCGGCAGCCGCCGCGGTAGTTCGAAAAGTTTTAGTTGAAGGATCAAAGCTGGGAGTCAGGCAACCGGCAGAAACAAACTGACCCGCGTTGTCAGTTTCTTTCTGCCGGTTGCCTGACTCCCAGCTTTGATCCTTCAACTAAAACTTTTCGAACTACCGCGGCGGCTGCCGCTTGTGCCCGAATTTGGAATTGAACTCTCACCAACAAAGGCGCATTCATTGATTCCAGGCACTAGGGCATTCCGGACAGATGCATGTACATTTTACCTCAAGGTAGCATCCTGATATTTTCCAGCATAAGCGACAACGACCTCCCCAATCCTTGTCCTGAGGAGAACCCTCTAATTAGTGAACGGGTTCGAAACGCGTCGGCGTCCTGCTCCACCCAGATACTGAATCATCAGGGCACAATAGGAATAAAACTCACACACAATTCTACATTGCTGCATAGTTTTGTGATTTCCTATTTTTGCACCATTTGACAAACCAATTTATGTGTATGTAGCGGTGGTAAAAACAAGTAGGCTAGTTTATCATCTTAGCTGTCCACTTGTTTATTTTGCATCCAGGATTGGTGCCTCAACAAAGAGAAATTTCTGAGGCATTACACAGTTGTCTATATTTATTGTTATCACAATTGTTATATGTGTATGTTTTGATTTAATGTATTGTTTATGGTATTTTCAATGTACTTGTGAACCCCTGTAAATGTGGTGTGTACTTTTTGATGCTAATGCACTTTTTTCATAATCTTTTCTTCATAAAAATACAAGTGACTAAACACTAATGGTTTGTCAGCCTAGCAATTCATTATACTAGGTGTGTACTTGTGTCTACCAATTGATACTGTCCGGCACTTGTTTTGTTTGTTTAATAAGAGTGGTCCAGCCGGTCAGGGACAGGACCCAGCCTTTCCCCTTTTTCCCCGACAACTAGTGGCAGAGCCAAAGGAGGTTTGGATATTTATATCTCCCTGACAGTGGACTGCCAGGTACAAACCCACCCTTTTTCTTGCCAGGGCCTTCAGGCCATCACACTTCAGAAGGGGAACAATACAATGAGCTTGATCAACTTTTATAACTCACTGAATAGCAAAAAGGGGGAAGGTAATATCATTCAGCTGAGTCATTATCTAAGGAAGTCTTGCGACCTCAGCTCACACCCCCTGATGGTGCTGGGAGATTTTAATATTCACCCCTGTGCAGACCCAAAGATTACAAATATGTCCGATTTGGGATGCCACAGAATGAGGGGGTTTCATTTTGAGCACTCACCAGTGTTTGTAGTGATCACAATTCCCTTTGTGTATACTTCTGTGGTGTATTTCTATCCAGCAAACCTAGGGGAAGGGCACCGGGAACCATGAGACCTATAGACAGTGGGCGCCGCCTTAAATTGTCCCAGATTGACCCAGATGCTTTCCACAGGAAGGTGAGAGATTCATGTGTAGCTGAGCTTGCTCTTTGTTTCCAACCAAAGAGTCTACCGAGGGATGTTCTTAGTGATTGTAGCGTAATTTCACGCAAAGCAGGGGAACTTCTGAGGGCTCCAGCTTGTAAGGTATTTAACTCAAACCCAAGATGGTTTGATTTTTCCTGCTCCTAGGCAGCACGTAAGTTAAAGGAAGCCTTGAAAGTTGTTCCGAGAAACCCCCTATATACACGCGTATGTCGCACAGAATATAAACAGGCTCTATCTACCCGTAGGAGCTCTCAAGGAGAAGGCATGGAGGGAGCTGCTAGAGTCTAGTACTTTAAGGAATGGCACACGGTTTCAGGGCATTGTCAATAGACCACTGTTCACCGAAGATACAGGCAATGTTCTAGGCTCCCACATCACGGAAGACGAATGGGTGGCCCATTTTCAGTCCATGTTCAAGGGTTTTATGGGTCATTGCGACCAGTTACCCCGGGCAACAAACACTGACTGTCGGGTTTTTGAGTTAACAGAGGTAGAGGCGGTAATTGCGGGCCTAACCTGTAACAAGGCTCCTGGACTGGACGGAGTTCTGCTGGACCTTTATAAATTGCATCCATCCTTTTATGCCCGATCCTGGTGGCTGTATTGAATGCAGCAGCCAGGGAAGGTAGCCCCGAATCCTGGGCCATCTCTACCATCGTGCCAGTGTTCAAAAAGTGGGATCAAAATAGTACGCACTGCTACCAACCTATTTCTCACCTCAACTCTGTATTTAAGGTGGTGGGAGGAGTACTATTGCAAAGATTATCTTCATGAGCAGAGGAGCATAATATCATAACTGACACCCAATTTTGGTTTCGTGCAGGGAGGTTGACGGTGGCCCAATGTTTAAACCTCTACCTGATCCTTGGCAAGTATATGATGGCCCGCCGAGGTACGATCTACATGGCCTTCATGGACCTTTCTTCCGCGTTTGACTCTGTCAACCGGGTCAAGCTGTGACAGTCCATGAGGGCCATAGGGGGTGGAGGCCTCCATTGTGGACTTTCTAATGGATCTGCACAGGGACACTAAGGCGAACATTAGATATGCACAGGATCATCGGGTTTCCAGGGAATTCAATATTGAAAGAGGGGTAAGGCAGGGCTATATTTTGCCCCCATTCCTGTTTAACCTTTACATTAATGATCTTGAAGGAGCCTTGGTAGCTACGGGGCCGATATTCCGCACGTGGGGTGCTGAGGTCTCTCCGTCCTCCTATACATGAATGAAACTGTCCTCATAGCAAGACTTCTAGAGGACTCCAATCCCTATTAGATGCATTCCTGAACTTTATGGGGTCCCATGACTTAGCCATCAATAAGGCAAAATCCTATGTCTTGCAGATAGGGGCTCATCCTACGAAAAAGCATCCTTTCTCCGTAGGTTCCGCAAAGGTCCCCACACCGTCAGTTTTTTCATATCTGGGGGTCAAGCTGGATGATCGCCTGCAGTGGCGGCGTCTTATTCAGAAGAAAAAGGGGGAGCTCATCAGAATAACTGCCGCTATTTTCAACTTTGCTGCTAAGATGGGCAAGCGCCATATTGCAGCCATGTAGAAAATGTGGGAGGCCAAAGGTGTATCAACTGCATGCCACTGTAGAGAAATCTGGGGGTATACCACAGCCGATGCGCTGCAGGTGGCAGAGAGTAATTTTTGTAAGCGCCTGCTGAGAATGCCAACCGGTTTATCGAACCTGGTATCCCCCATGAAGAATTGGGGGCCCCATTTTTATGTGATACTCTTTTATTGCGCCCTCTAGGGTTTTGGCTTAAGTGTTGGCCAAACAAGGAGCTAAAGCTTACCCAGCAGATCTTAACGGACTGTATGAACCTGGAACATATGTCTAGAATTCCATGGTTGAAATATGTTAGAGGTCCCTTTACAGAGTTGGGGAGTCCGGAACTCTTTTTAAAACCTTCTACTATAACAAAAAAGGATGTGGAATTGGTAGAAAAAGATTTTTTTTTTACCAGGAAGCTAGAAAGAGACGAACAGGAATTATGCAAACCTAGCGTCCGTAAATCTCTGACCCTAAAAACTCATCCATCGACTGAGCCATACCTTTTTGGAACATTGACCATCCATGAGGATTTTTTATTGTCCAGGTTTCGGCTTGTTTTTTCCATCTGTTATTTGCTGTTCTGAAAGGGTGTAGCAGAGGACAGGTGTTAGCACTCTGTGGCTGCAACAACTTGTCTCCACAGGATCTGCTACACTTTATGTTCTGCTGCAAATTCAATGAAGTACCTCAGAGACATTTTTTACTCCCCCTTTTAAAGAGGCTTAATTTTAACCAGGTTCGCCCAGCACTTTTGTATTTGCAGCTGTTGAAACCAGACTGTATATTTTTTATAGTAGGCTACCTGAAATCTTTGGTGAGAACCAGGGTTTGCCTGGAATATTAGTTATTTTAGGGGGAGAATGTATTCACAGTTTTAAGGTATGACTCATGTGTATTCTCTTTTTTAAGTACAGAAATATATTTATTGTACCTGTTAAGTTTTACTCGTAACCATTGGTGGGAGCATGGACCTGTTATGAACCTCCGCTTTCTCAGTGGGAGATGTTATTTCTTTTTTTTTTATATATAAACTTACGGCCCATGTGTTTCTGCCCCTTGTAAACTATATATATCTCTTGTTTTTATGTCTGTGAACTGTACATTTTTAATGTACTTCCTTTATGAGAAGACTATATATATTGTAACTTTTATGGTTTTTACATTGTAAAACCGAATAAAGTTTATGAAATGACTCTGGACTTGGCAGGCGGAGGTACTTCAGGCTGGTGGTGGCAATGTCCTCCATCATCCTGATGGAGTATGTGCCATCTGCCAAAATATAAATCAGCTCTGACAAGTTTGGGGGCAAACAAAAACACCATCGACCAACTCACCCGGATCCCGCAGACACCGCTGCTCTCCCCGCTGCCGCTCTGGTCATCGCTGTCACCGAGCGGGGAGAGCCAAACTACAACACCCAGCAGCCCTTGCTGGACCGGGACGCCGCCTACCAGCTGCTTTCGCGCCCGGAGGCGCATAAGAGGAAGCTGACTCTCCGGTGGAGCGGGAGTTGCTGACAAGTTTGGGGGCAAACAAAAACACCATCGACAAACTCACCCGGTCCCCGCAGACACCGCTGCTCTCCCCCGCTGCCGCTCTGGTCATCGGGTCGCCAAGCGGGGAGACCCAAACTACAACACCCAGCAGCCCTTGCTGGACCGGGACGCCGCCTATCAGCTGCTTTCGCGCCCAGAGGCGCATAAGAGGAAGCTGACTCTCCCGCGTCGTGGTACCGCACGCGGGCGGCGCCGGGAGAAGCCCGGGACAAGGGACAAGGGCGGGCCGTCTGCGGCCGTCCTAGGCAGACTGAGGCAGAGCATGGGCACCCCCTTTACATGTGACAATTTGGACCATCGCTATTACCAAGGTTCTGTGCATATTTGATAAATTGACTGTCCCCTGATATACAAGGCAGTGTGGGCCACTTTCGTGTCGTGTTGTTATATATTGCACTATCTACTAAGGTATTCTGCAGTTAGCAATGGGCAAAAGAAAGGCAATGGAAGGGGAGGCCCATGTTACTACAACTGAAAAAAATGAAGAAATCTAAGAAATCGCTATATGCCGCCTCGAATTGTGTAATGTCAAGCATTGAATCTATTGTTGAAGACTGTGAGGACATTTTACTGATGGCCCCTACTCCAGAAAACATGGATAACCCTGACCCCTTGGTTGAACGTTTATTGCAGAAAAAGAGTAAAATAATCCCAGCTATTTTCTCTAAGAGACCAAAATCCAATCGCTCAGTAGTTGAAATGCACCCTAACCCTGTTAACCCTGTTAACCCAATTGAGGCTAATGTTACAGAGGCATTAAGAGGGGTAAATATGAGTGTTAATACCGAACTTTCGGATACATCAACTGGAAATATAGAAAGGTCCTCGCAGATAATTGCATGTGATATTGGCATCACTTGTACTAACCGCTTTCCTGTATTGGAAGGGGAATCCAGGGAATTAAGTGAGGTTTTATCACAAGGGCCTGGGGAGGCTGCTGAAGCTGTGCATAACCCAGGTGAATGCTCTAGATGTTCTAATTTTAATAATTTGATCATGATAAAAATGGAAAGCCTTGAAAGGGATATAGCTTTCATTAAGAAAATCACAATGAATTTTTTAAAACGGGAGGAACAACATACACCAAACACCACACATCCAGTGTTAGTACCCAGTAAAAACCCCTAGTTTGCGGGCGGCCCCACTAAATCAAACAGTATGAATGAATGAATGAATTAATGAAGGAATGAATGATATTTATTGTTGGTTACTGAAAACCATTACATAAAACCAAAAATACAAAAGTCATCACATTACAAAAGTTAAAATCAAGAAAATTTCAAACAAATCAAGTTGTATAGTTACTCCAAGAATGCCAAGATGCCAAGGAAAATGTTCATGAGCCGGCTAAAGACTCTTTGGTCCGACCAGTAGAAGACATCAGCATTGCCCGTGCTTGGAAGATAAATTTCCCAAAGGTGGCCATGTGCATTACCGTGGACAGGGAATTAAGGTGAAAGATCCCATCCTTTGCAGAGCGTAACTCAGAAAATCTAAGTAGCGGCCTAAGATAGAGACTACGGGGCAATCGCAGGGCTGGGCAACAGAAGAGAAGATGTGCTGCCCAGCCCTGCGGTTGCCCCGTAGTCTCTATCTTAGGCCGCTACTTAGATTTTCTGGGTTAAATCAAACAGTAGGTGTGGCCCTATCTAAAACGAACGCACGAACAGCCCCATCATGTGTCTCTAAAACCGTAGTAGAGCTACGACCTAAAATCCCAGCTCATAATCCCCTAGCTAAAACGCTTCCTAGGCAAACCACCTCGGGTTCTTATGCTTTAGCAGCAAAACGGAAGGGACCAACACTACAATATAGAAACTTGCAGGGTGATAAAAAATATCATAACAATATGGTTGAAACAACCAATTGGAGTAACAAGCAGATAAACACACTACATAGATCCCCTTCTGGTATTGTCTACATGACTGGGGTCAAGAAGCTGGGAGCTGTAAACACGTATGAGAATAGCGAATCTATACGCAATAAAGCCATCCATTGGCTTCGCCATGTGAGAGGGTGCAGATCAGTTATTAGGGAGGACATGATTAATGTTAAAATACTTTCTTTGCCTTGCTCATTGACAGACTGTATTGAGTTACAGTTTGGCAATACAGCAATTGGAGATAATTTAGTAGCTTTAGAGTACAGGACATGCCCACCCAGGAACTCTAACATACAAATTAGATACGCACCCCTATGGTCCAAATCTATGCCCGAGGAGGTATCGGGTCTCAATAACATAGACTGACCATTAAAGGATAACTACCCGAATAGTGTTACACAAACATACAATATGCATAAGCCCGAGTGTCAGATCAATTCCATCACAAGTCCACTAGACATGGAGGCTACGAAGACTAATGATGAGATTGCCCCTCAGGTGGAGGAAAGTCCTAACGAAATGGTCAACGCTCAATATCCCCTAATAACAGCACCTGGAAGTCCAGCCTTATAAGTAACTAATTTAGAGAGGACTACTAACACAAATATTATCAAACTGCTTTCCTGGAACATAGCGGGGCTTCAAAAAAATATGGCAAATCTCCATCAAGGGCTCCCATAATGGAAGCACGATGGAGCTATTTAATATTTATGCTAGAGGCTCCCCTGGAGGTCAAACTTCACCTACCAAAGCCTTACTTTAGACGGCACTGGCAGGTATTCCCCCACTGTCTAGCGGTATTGTAGGGGGAGATTTTAATTGTACATATGAACCCCTAAGCGAAGAAAACCTCCTGGGACAAAATGAAGAGGATTCTAGACAGTCTATTCTGCCTCTAGCTATAGTGCCAATTAGAAAATGGACGCCAAGTGCGATCCAATTAAACGCCCTAACACTAGAATATAACCTTCGTGCCCTGAATGGTAGGACAACCTCAGCTTTAAATGGCAAAATGACTTATAACCGACTTAGCTGCCCATCCCGCATTGATTACATTCTGCTCGATACTAGTTCCTGGAACAGACTAGTTGATATGGAAGTCAGTCAGTCACAGGATAGTGATCACAATCCACTCTGCATGGAAATAAGATGGGGGGATGAGAGAGAAGCATCAAATGGTCCACTTATGTATACAAAAGAAGAAGTCCCATCTAATTGCGAACGCAGATTAAAGTGGAACAGGGAGATGTGCCAAGAAGATATTTTGACTTGTATTAAAGAATTAGTAGAGGCAGAAACTAGGGAGCTCCTATCCCATACTTCCGTTCAGTCACCGGAACAAAGTCTAAATTTTTTAGACTCCTTTTAGAATCTAATAGAAACAATTGGCTCATTTTTTACTATAAAAGACACCAGAGGGCCAAGAAAGAAGAACCCAATAAAAAGTGGCTCCCTTTGGTACACGACAGGATGTAGGGAAATGAGAAGGTCTATACCAAATGCCATTAGGAGAAAGTACGCCATAGCAGTAAGGACTGCTAGAAAGGAATATGATTGCATAAAAAGTGCAAAAAGAAGGAATGGGAGGAAGATTATTGGCAACAACTTAAGATCGCTGACGGCCAAAAGAACTCCACCCAGTTTTGGAACAGGATAAACAAACTTGACAGGAGAGGAGCAGAGCCCCTCCCATACCACATAACTGAGCAGCAATGGTTTTTCCACTTCTCAAATTTGTATTGTGGCGAAGATAAGCTAGTTCAATCATGGAAGGCACAAAATGATTTCATTCATGAGGAATGTATATCTGTAGAACCCTTTGCAGCTTGGGAAGTTTCTGATGCTATCAGGATTATAACCCCCTCTAAAGCGCCAGGCCCAGATGGTTTACCGGGCGATTTGTATATACATGATTCCAAGCTGTGGTCTGAGTTTATTGCTCCCCTAATGAACAAAATCCTCTATGGATATCCGGTCCCAGACTCGTGGAGGGGCGCCGAAGTTGTCACAATCCATAAGAAAGGCGATAAGGAGGACCCTGCCAACTATAGACTGATTAGTTTAATAGATGCAGTTCAGAAAATAGTTGGCAGGGTCATTATAAATAGAGTAGGTATGTGGTTAGAAGAAGGTTAGAAGAAGGGAATATACTGTCCCACTTTCAGGCGGGTTTCTGCCAAAATGTGGGCACAATGAATCAGGTCTTTAGGTTTTGAGCAATATACTGGAAATCAGTTACCATTATGAAGGGGAATCTATATCTGGCATTTATAGACCTTAAAAGCGCCTTTGACTTGGTGCCTCGCGATAAACTCTGGAGGGTGCTGCTGGAAATGGGGTTTCCGCATTACCTTCTGAAGTTTATAGCCAAACTTCACCAAGATAACTATGCCAGAATTAGATGGGGGAATCAGAGACAGCTAACAGGGAGGGTGCCAGTGAATAGGGGGGTACGTCAGGGCTGTGTAATGGCCCCGACATTCTTCTCCCTCTTCATCAATGGGGTGGTAGACCATTTGAAGGAGGACAATGCCGATGCCCCGGTTCTGGCAGGGGAGAAAACACCTACTCTCCTCTTCGCAGATGACATCCTCCTGCTGTCCAAAACCCCCTCGGGGCTGCAGAAGCTCCTAGACAGATTTAGTCTGTTTTGTGTTGAACGTGGGCTGACCATTAACACATCCAAAACTAAGTTGATGGTGTTGCCCCCCTCAAAAAAAGCTAAGAAAATCAATATTACCCTTAATGGGTCGCCTCTTGAGGTGGTGGAGGATTTTGACTACCTGGGAATCAGAATTAACAATAGAATAAAATGGGACTCCCACGTTGCCAAGATGCTGTTAAATCTGAAGAGGGTCTCGGGTGCTATCTTGAGGAGCCACGTATGTCAGTTAGTAGGCCAATAGCCGCGGCTCTGGCTGTATATGAAGGGAAGGCGTTGTCCTCCGCAGTCTATGGGTCGGAAGTGTGGGGATGCGAAAATGTAACTGATTTGGTCAAAGCTGAGAATAAATTCATTAGGGACTTAGTCTCCCTCCCTATCTCAACCCCATTGAAGCCCCTTTTTCATGATATGGGCAAACGCCCGATCTTAGACATAGTTCACGCTCGCCCTGTGCTGTTCTGGGTGCGCCTGAGAAGGACCCCAGAACTAGCAAATTTTGCATTGGTGATGAACGAATTGATAGCCCTGAATAGTGTGAACAAAATACAGTGGCTAAATAAATTGAGAGAAATGGTCACGAAATTGTGAATGGTTGAATCCTGGACTTCACAATCCCCTTCCCCTAAGCAAGTTGTTAAGAAAATCTATTGGGAGTGGGTCCACACCGAGGAACAGAAGAGCGCAAAATGGGGAGCTCTAAGCTCACAATTTTTTGAGCATAAGCCCACTAGCAGATTTGAACCCCTATTAGATTTTATTCAAATACCAAGAGATAGATCAATTTTCTTAAAAATGAGGTATGGGATTCTACCCCTCAATAAACTAACCATGGGATGGAAAGGAATATGGGCTTCGGATGGTACCTGCCCAAGCTGTCCATGTGAGATCGAATCCCTACCACACTTCCTCTTTGGTTATAAAGCATACAAGATGGCAAGATCAAGATGGCTGAAACCAAAATGCAGGGATTTGGGGGTTAGAGATTTCAGGGTCGCCCTCCGCATTCTTTCAACCAATACAACATCCTTGGTTATTGTATGCGGAGTTGCAAAGTACCTATCAAGTGCCTGGTTTACTCGTACCAGATTGTTAACTACTACTAAAGAATAGACTTTGCTTGTACAGAAAGCCAATATGTATATTACTGTTGTTGCACCCTAGTACCGTCACCAGAACTGTTCTTTTTTTTTTTTTAAATGTATATAGTATTTCAATTTTAACTGTATTTTATTCTATGAAATTGGATATCTTTATCATATATGTCATTTTTTACTAATTTGAATGAATGTATGTACTTTTATGATATGACTATATCGAATAAAGTATTTCTACTACTACTAAATCAGCTCTTTAGTTAGGGTTGTCAAAGGACATGGATATTGTTTTATTGGATTAGTTTTTAGTATAGTATGTTTTTATTAGTTTACGTTATTACAGAGTCCTTATTGTGAAATGTTATGTTTATTTGTATGTTACATGTGTGTTGTATGTAGTTAGCATTGATTTTAATGATTTCTTTAAACTGTACTTTGTTTTATTTTAGGGATACAAGTTTTTTTTTGGGTGGGTGCATATGTTTCTTCCTTTACAGGTTTCTATTTGCAGATGTTGGATTTTATTTTCAACCTGGTTAGTTTTTTTCCAGCGAAAGCGATTTGGTAATTATGTAATCAAAAAATTATTTTACTTTTCTCTAGATTTACGCTTTTCCTGGAATGTTTGTTTATCTTTTTCTATTTTTTAAGGTTTTGAATGGATTCTCTGTATTATTGGAGTTGTATTTGATGTTCTATTCCTCACTGACTTATTTTTGCATGTTTTAATAATTTGTTTGGCATTGTATTGTATGATTATTGTTTCACTGACCAAGACTTCACTTGCAAATTTGTGTTGTCTTATTTTATTTAATTATGCTTTTGCATGGGTGACATTGATTTTTTTATGTTATGTTTGTTTATTTGCTGTCTATATTTATGATTTTATATTGTTAGCATATTTTTATAGGTGATAGAAAACTGTTTATTTAAAATATTGTTGGGTATTTTACATTGTTTATAAGTATGTAGGGTCTGCATTACAGTCAGGACAGTTATTGCGCTGGAAGTCGTACCTTTCCTTCACAAAACCTACCCTTGGAGGCTTTTTCCTCTTTGCATCTGTGCTGCAGAACGCAGCACACGTGAAAAAAGGAAATAACGAGAAAAAATAAAGATTTTTCTCCTTGTTATGCAAGCTTCAGGCAGGCGTACCATTTTGGTGCAAACCCATGTCTCCAACTGTTGTAAACATGGCTTTCCGTCAAAATATATGGTTGCTTACACTGGAATGCCCATGCACCGTCCATGGAAAGTCTACCTGATGAAAAGTAACAGCAGCGCAATGAGCTGTGATACATTGCATTTTCTTACAAAGCCACCCAAATCGACATCTGCGTGGCTTTGTAAATGCCAAAAATGGATTTTGCATTGGGCTGCGTCAAAAAAGAGACCTCCAAATGAATGCAAAATCTTTGTAAATCTGGGCCTAAAAATTTTTAAATTCCTGATCCAAAACATAAACAAGTTAAAACCTGTTAGTGAAATCAGGATGACAAGAAAAACAGACACAGCACTGACTGGCCCCCATACCCAACTACCAAGCCAAGAATGTAGGGGCATATTACCAACAACTAGCGATAATTTTTGTCTCTAACTTGTTTAGAGACAAAAATTATCGCCGCACATCGGCGATTTTTATCGCAGATAAACCTTGCTATTAGCAAGGTTTATCGCAAATGCGATAAAAAACGGCCGCAATGCACGAATATCGCTGAAAAGTCAGCGATATTCATGCATTATCGAGCAAATGCTCTTAGCCATGTTATCCACCTCCCATTGGATAACATGGCTAAGAACTGCTCAGGGCAGGTGTTAGCTTTTGGAGATATTCGCGCTTAGCGCAAATATCTCCAAAAGTTAGTAATAGGAGATAGCGATGTTAGCAACTGTTTCCAGTCGCTAACATCTTGGCACGCCCACTTTGCATGTCATTAGTGATAAATATCACTGACATGCAAAGCGGGGCCCAAGATGGTCGCTATCTCCTTTTAGCTGACACTAACTGGTGTTAGCGACAGCTTGGTAATAGGGAGATAATTTTATCTCCGCTTTCTTGGCTTTTAAAGCCAAAAAAGCGGAGATAAACCCCCTTGATAATATGCCCCGTATTTTTTTGAGGGTGTCACACGCCAAACACCCCCTTGAAGCATGAAAGGGAATCAGGACGATGCAGCCTTGGTATTCTGCACCACAACTTTCAGCAGCACCGGCAACAGCATTCGAGCAAAAGTTTGGGCCGTGGCACCTGTTATTTTACAAATTAAGCAATGCCGCTGACATGCAGTTTTTATTTATATCGTCATGTTCAGGGAAGAGAAAGTAATGGTTTCCCGAAATCATCTAATATATACAAAGTGTGTACTGCTGTCATGATTCTGCATATGACGTACTATGTTGGGGACTGTGAAAATTTATCGAGAAATGAATTTTTTTTTTATTTGATTTTACCACCTATGAGTGATGTCAATACATTCAAAGAAGACACATAAAACAGATAATATGTACTTGTTGACATATATAAAATTGACCGACCAGGACATTTTTATGTAATGTAGGTTTCAGTAAAAAGCTATTTGCTCCATTCACCATTAGGCAAACAAGAACATTGTCACAAAAGAGCATTAGCTCAAGTGTTGCTCCAATGCAAAGCCCATGTAGTTAATCGGCTTCTAATGTTTCATACCTTGAAGACACACAAATGGAATTTTAGAGCTCTTGTTTTTATGAGGGGACGTCACACCTGCCTAATTGTGTTTTCTGGTAATTGGGTCTTTAGCACCCTATGTGTGTTCCATTTCTGTTCATGACCAAAGTGTAACATTAATTAATCGGTTATTTAATTAATACATTTTACTATTCCTTATTGTATGAACGTTTTTGTTATTTTTACCAACAGAGGTTTAGTTGCTCATAATATTGCACTACCAAAATGACCAATAAACAGAGGTTGGTTGACTAAGTCTAAAATTACAAGTATGTGACTATATTTTGCCTCTCTTCAAAATGCAACGCTTATTTTAAAATGGCTCCCTTCATTTTACACGGCTAAAAACATGAATAAAAATTCTTATTAGGTAAAGCTATCGCATGATGTCGTCCAACAAATTACACACGATAAAACTTAGCGAGATGCCTGACTGACTAATGCAGGTGCTTATAGGAACTGTATAGATTAAAAAGCTTTCAACTAATTTCATTTAAATAATGTTTATCACGTGCATTTGCATAATAAAAGAGCTTTTTTCTTTGTACACTCTTCAGCAAATAATTACAATGATAGATCTCCATGAAAAAGAGATTTATTCAGCGCGTGCAGATATCATTGCACAATAATTGACATTAAAAGATTTATAGGCACATTGCGCAATATTTCGTAATTACCATGTCGCATTCTACGGTACCCAGTATCGAAACTTGTGCAGCGTACACTGAACAAATGCAATATATCTGCACATTTCGCAGGCAGTAAATAGAACACTGAACATATTCTATATACATTTTTCCAGTACTTCTCTTTCAAAAATTCATTTTAAGCAGCTAATAACTTAGAATTAAACTTAATGACCTCAACAATAGACGACTAATTTCAAGCAATTGTTGCATTGAAAGGTGTCCTTGCATTTTAAGCGATTTCACTATGTCGGACATGTAAACGGGGCAATACTAAATGTAGTCCCCCGGTAGGTACCTCGCAGCAGGATTTGGCCTGCCCTTTTTCTTGGAGCATATTTGTAGAAATTCAGAATTTTGCCGAGGCAAGGTTTCTTTTGATCTGTAGTAGCAGGAGGGGAATTATTTTTTATATTATCAAGCTCGACTACCAACGCAAAATCACTCACTCCATTCTTCGCACATCATGTTCTACTGTGCTGCTGTAGGTTGATAATATACACCAAGATATACTTGAAAGCGTTATTTTTTAAATGACGTAGTGGTACACTTATACCATATGATAACATAAAGAGTAGTTAGTTCTATAGGAACTTTTTTTTTTGCACTGGCTAGCGATCGTTTCACATTTAAGGTTATAGCTACCTATTAATTGAGTAAAGGAGTATCACAGCTTCTTGTTCCATACACGATGAATAATGCTGTGTGTGTGTTTGCGTGCGTGTCCATTATTGATAATGGACATATTGCAAATACCTTATTTCATTTATTTGCATGAGCCTGAACTACAGAGTGACAATATGTTTCAATATTTGGGGTACTCATTTAGGGCATAATTCTAATTCTCATTGTAAACTTAATTCCGCAGAAAGTGGGAGTCTGTGTTCGATCGGGATTACAAATAGTGTGAAAAAAATTACTAACTGGCTAATTTTCATTTTACCAGGAAAACCCGCAGCACTATGTGAACTGTGATAATAGCTTGGAAGAGTCGAAGCTTGTAGTAATCAGTGCACAAAGCTCCAATGCCACATTTTGGTCCATAATCTGCCCTATCAGTGTTTGCTGTATGTGGTATTACAGGTGCAAAATCAAGGACATTCGGAATGAGGCCCTTATTGTAGTGTGCCTAATCATAGGATAAACCACTTCCAGGAAACTGATTATTCAGATGAGCTTAAACACTGATTTATGAATCACTGGATAAAATTAAGCTTAGCACATGGTACCACAATTCCACTTTGCATTTCTCCACTTGTAATTTATATCACCATTTTACTGGCGGTAAAGCAGATTGTTTTCTATGGTTTTCTACGATACAGGAAAGTTGCAGCACACAGACGTAACATGCAGTAATTCAAGGGTAACACCAGTGCCTTGGTTTTCCGAAGAATTAAAAGACAAATCATTCTTGAGGGCTTGGAACGACACTGGATTAGGGATTATGAGGATCAGGGATTATGATTAGTTCAAAAAAGAGACTTGCAAAATACAAAATCTAATTAAAAAAACAGCATAGTATTCTGACAAAATTAAAAAAGCGAGCAATAAATAAAAATAAACATTCAATATTCTCAAATAACTCACATCATCTGAGAGACATACCATAAACGTTAAACCCACCCAGGAATTGCGCGTCACGTTGAATAACTTTTTTGCCCAAAAAAATGCTACTTTAAAAACATAGGGGCATATTCACAAGGACCTATCTCCAAATGAACTGAAATTTATCGCAGCGAAAGTTGTAATAAATTTACCTCCACATTCACAAGATGGTGCTAACACCCCACAGCACCAGTTTACCAGCGATAGCAGCTGCCAAACACATCACCACAGAGGACCCCCGCAACTATCGCTAATGAGAAGTAGAGAAGGCGTTCCCGTGCCAAAAACCATGAAAACACCACACCTCAACATTCACAACGACCAGCCAGATCTGCGATAAAAACACAAAACGCTCAATAAGGCGGGTTAGCAGCAGGAAATAACACCTGGTGTAAAGTCGGATGACAACCGGCACTAGACAAGGGAGCCCAGCCCACTGAAAACAAACAGATGCCATGGAACAACTGAACATGCAGCACAGATGCCCAAGAGGGCCACAACATCCACCAACACCACCCCCACGACCACCCCTCCCTGCCACCCCTGCACGACCAAAGACATGCTACATCAGCAACACCTAAACATGTACGAAATAATCCGCCTGATGTCTCACAATCACAACTGGTGACATGCATGTGTCATCACAGAAATGAGCATCACACATTCACATCTAAAGCAAACAATGAAACTTTATTGAAATTAAGCACATAAATGAAATGAAGACACATGGCGGCTCCCCTCAACACAATCTGTAGGTCACAGCCTGCAAGACAAAAAACATGATGAGAAGGTGTGTCCTGCGCACATCAAAGGACAGTGAGAGAGTGAAGGAGAGCTGGAGAAGAAGCAAGGGGGAGAGAGGGAGAGAGAGTAGAAGAGAGTGGGAGACAGAGAGAGTAGGAGAGAGAGAGAGAGAGTAGAAGAGAGGGGGAGAGAGAGAGTAGAAGAGAGGGGGAGAGAGAGAGCGTAGAAGAGAGAGGGAGAGAAAGAGAGAGAGTTGAAGAAAGGGGAGAGAGTGAGAGAGTAGAAGAGAAGGGGAGAGAGAGAGAGAGTAGAAGAGAGGGGGAGAGAGATAGAGTAAAAGAGAGGGGGAGCGAGAGAGAGTAGCCAAGAGAGGAGAGACAGAGAGTAGAAGAGAGGGGGAGAGAGAGAGAGAGATAGAGTAGAAGAGAGAGAGTAGAAGATAGGGGAAGAGATAGAGAGAGTGTTTAGAAGAGAGGGGGAGAGAGAGAGAGTAGAAGAGAGGGGGGGAGAGAGAGAGAGAGTGTCGCCCCTGCGCACCCAGACCACACTGCTCACCTGTTTCCACGGGTGTGTCTCCTACCACTTGCCGGTATGTATAGCAGGACACCAAGTCACACATTAGAGTCAGAGCCATCATCTGAAACAGACTCCAGATACATGACTGGCACAGTACACACACTTGCACAAGACAACATCGCCTGCCGGCACATGTACACCCAGGCAGAGGCACCCCAGCCCCTCCCGCCACACATAGGAGCATGCCCGCACATGCACACCCGGGCCTCGCTGCTCACCTTCTGTCTCCGGCGTGGGGACAGGATGTCCCAGCCACGAGCCCGGTGCCCGCGGACATGGCACCCTTCACACCATGCAGCCACGCTGAGAAGGCCACCTGGTCTTACGTCTGGTGCTTAGTCTTGATAACTCCATGGCATAGGACATGCCAGGGCACCCGACACCATCGCAGGCTGCAAACCCTCTCAGCCCAATGGGTGCCACTAATTCTGTGTACCCGGAAGTGAGGCCATGTGGCTGTGGGCCCGAGCAGCCTGCTGGCTCAGCCTACACTGCGGTCCAGCAAGGCACACAAATCCTGAGCAGTCCGGACCACTGGGACGGGGCATCATCGCAGGCTGCACACCCGCTCAGCAGCTTTAGGTGCCAATGACTCAGTGCACCAAAACGCACTGTCCCGTGGCGGAGTGCTTGTGCCAGCTGCAATGCAGCGTGTGCCACAAACCCCGTTCCATCCCAGTCAGCGTCCTGTGGCCGGGTGCCTGTGCCAGCAGCAATGCAGTGTGTGCCACAAACACTGTTCAACCCCAGTCAGTGCCACGTGGTGACAGGCTCATGCGGGCCGCAAGGCCTCAGGTCCCTCATCAAGTCCTGACCGGCAGAGAGGTATGTGATGTCATCAGCCCCTTATATTTGCGGGATCACATGGCTTGCGGCGCCTGTGCTGGATGGGTGTGGTGTGCGTGCAAACCTGGAGTGGCTGTGACATGCTGACAAATAGACCAGTGACCTGCACACCCCCAGCGAGTACGCCTGCGAAGGGTAGCAATGAGGCACCCCCCTCGGAGCATTAGCGCAGTGGTCTGGCCTGCCATACACCAGAACAGCGCAGGGCTTGCAGTAATGACTCATGGGCACTGGGCGTGGTTCAGTCCATGTTCGGACAAGGAAGCGGCTGATGCATGTGTCGCTGTTGTGGTATCCACGGGACCCGTTACACAAATTGCTATGTAGCACCCTCTGACTGGCATCCCAAAGGATGAGCATCATTAACTCAAGGGAATTCACTGTCCCTACATTCATCCACACATTCATACATGATGAAAGAAATGACACAGCAGTGCGTCACTGGATGTTTATTGCATATCCAGTGCAGTTCTGCAGCTGGAGCGGTACAGGGCAATGCCGAGCACACTACACAATATGGGCCCGGGGAGGGCCAGCCAGAGTCCATCCGGGGATGTCAAGTCATGTGCAAGAGGAAGGGTACAGTCCACAGTCTGGTTGCCGTGTCATTGGTCATCAAACAGGATGTGGCAGTCCATGTCACTGTCCCAGTGAGTGCATCTGAGTGAATCGGGGGTCAGTGCAAGGTCATGAGGCCATGTGCAGGACCAAGCAGAAACAGCTCAGGTGGCGGACATGAATGCTACTGAGAACTTCTGATCACAGGCACAGCCACATCCTTTTCCCTGGATGTATGCTCTGCCCCACCTGTGGGTGTTACTGGACCATCTGTGGCACTGTGTAACACTGACACATCAGGTGCCGGAGTGGTTAGGCCTGCTGCACCGAGAGGCAGTGATACACAAGGGGCAGGGATGCGGATGATGTGTGGGGGCAGCAGCATTCATCTTTGCCACGCCTTGTGGCAGCAATGCCATGATGAGGATCTGCAGGGCATGGTATATCCCAGCTAGATTCCACTGATGTGCAGCTGTGGCTGCCATCCTTTCCACCTCCATCCGCACCATGTCCTCCATGAGCCTCTGCATGTGTGCCAGCGCTTGGCTGGTATCGCTGGAGCCACTCTGAGCGGACAGGTGTTCTTCTCTCTGCGTCATTCAGGGCTAGTTGGAGACCATGGTGCGGGCCTACACACGCAAGGATGGCGTCAAGTTTGGTTGCCATGATGCCAATGCCCAACGCACCTGCTCTGTGGTCTCCCTCTGGCACTCCAGCACACAGTATTGGAGGTCTTGGGGGAGTGCCTGGGCTGTGGGTGCCTCCTGCTGGGTGCTTTGGGTAGTGGGTGGGGTCTCCTTGATGTAGCTGGACTGCCCTGATCCTGGAGGTGAGTGGTGGATGAGGTCAATGATGTCTTGGATGGTTTGGGTGTTGATGCTGGTGTTGTCCTCCTTGTCTTCAGTGAAGAGTGGCTGGGACTGCTTTGAAGGAGGTGTTGATGGTGCCCCTGCAATGTGAAGGGGAGATGGTGTATTACAATATGTCCACATGTATGTAGCCGCATGGTATATGTTGACATTCAGACAGCATGGCATTGTACACTGTGACAGTGTGTGGAGCTGGGCGAGGACCCAGAGTCATTGTGGGTGTGCACTCTGCTCTGCTTGATCGTACATGTGTGCCACTGTACCCATCTCCACCCGTCCCCCCAGTACCTGGTGGTCACTCACCCTGTTGTGGTTGTGTTGTGTTGTGTCGAGCAGTGTCTGCTCCCCCGACTCCGGCCACAGTCTCCACACTGATGACTGTCAACACTAGCTCCTCCATGCCATCCATCTCGAGCTGTGGTGCTTGGCCCCCACCTCCAGTCTGCGTTGCTGCCTTCTGGTTGACGGAGAGTTTCTCCTTGGTCCACCGCTTGATGTCATTCCATCCCTTCTTGACCTCATCTTTTGTCCTCTTGTGCTTACTGACGGTATTCACCTTGTCCACGATGTTCCGCCATATCCCATTTTTGGTGCCCAATGACACGTTGGAGGTGACAAACAGTTGTTGATGGTGTTCCATCACCTCCGTGACTATGATCCTGTTTGCCAGCGGAATGAATTTCGTCTTCCTCTTCTTCTTGTCCCTTCCCATCCCTGTCCCGAGATCCCAAGTTGGTCGTCCGGGGTGCTTGTGGGGTTGCGCTCGTCCGCTGCGCCTGCTCCGGCTGGCTCATGGTGCTTGGGTGTTGGTCAGTTTGTGTTTGGGTGTTTTTTCTACTTTTATGGAGATTTTTCCCACCTTCCAGGTGTGTCTTGCAGGCCTGGCGCTGCTTATCGCTGATTTCCTCATCGCGCTTCGGCCCATCGCAATTTTGGTGTTGGGGTTTGTGTTTTTGTCTCCATCGAGGTGGTTGTATTACGGACATTGGCCGCATTTCGGCAGACAATCGCATGCTACCGCCGTGTTGTGAATTCCACATGGTCACAGAGTTGGTTTCCCGCGATAGGCTGCGATGTTGAAAGTTGTGTTACGCTACTCTTGCGGTAGTTATCCCACATTCTTGTGACTATACCCCATAGTATTACCTTCACCAAAACGGATTTGAGCAGATGTAAAAGAGAAAACAACCACAATATTCTCACATCATTTCAAATGATAGACGAGAACCGCCTATCAAAACTCATGAATAAGGTCAAATCTGGTTCCCCTTCTGACCCATGCTCTGATAAAATGGCAAATAGCTTAGAGCTGGTCATCAAAAAATGTTTATGCAGCCTACTCAACAAATCTCTGGACCAGGGCATTGTGCCCATGCCCCTTAAAAACCCCATAGCAATTCCACTTCTGAAGAAAGAAGGTGATAACTCTAAGATCATGAAATCATCGTCGGTGTGGAGGAGGCAGGGTTCTAGGGGACTAGGCTAAGCTGTATAAAAGGAGATAGGACACTTGTAACCACTTTTTCCAAGAGATTTGTCCTGACGAAAGCTCTTAGACCCTCGGGCCGACAGAGCAGAAACATGTCGACGTTATCTCTTTTGTCTAAACTGACCTATGCTAAGGATTCCTAATTATCCCAGAGCATACCCAACAAATTTTAACAAGTGCTCAAGTGAACTGAATAAAGCCTATATTCACCTGCACACTTTTTTATCCTATCACTCAGCTTCAGTGAGGTAACTCGCTTTTCTCTGGATACTGCCACATAAAACCAGAGATCGCCTCGGGTGAGGCTGGCAAGACACTGACTGAATAAACCCAATGACTGTTGCCATAACGCTTGCGTGGGGCGGAGAACAACATATACCGCTTCTCGAGATACGCAGCGTTTATGAGGGTTTTTTCAAATCTCTTGGAAAAAGTGGTTACAAGTGTCCTATCTCCTTTTGATTAACTATACCTTGTTCCGGGGAACTGATAGGACAGCCATTCCTCTTCCTTCCTTTTGATAACTAAATAAGCTGTATAAAATCCTTTCCTTTTGGACGTTCTCAACAGTGGTGGCTCCTCCGCTATGGCGGAGGAGCATTGCCCCACTATTTCACAGCAGTGCCACATTTAGAAACATAAAATAATAATTACTTAGTTATTATCAATTTATGGTTTGTGTCCGTCTGCGTTGCAGGTGGGCTGGAGGGCGGTGCTGCATTGCTCTGAGAGCAGGAGAGGAGTGGTTTGCCCACTCCTAAGTGCACAATGACTGTTTGGGCAGCGCTCTTGGGCTGCCCAAAACAGTCATGGGCACTTCCCTGTTCTCCATTCTGGTTGCAATACAGCCTGAATGGAGAACATGTCCATCCCTCCAGCCTCCGGCTGAGTGCTGTGTCATGGTGTTAGGCTACTATGTGGGGCTCCCCAGGGATTGTCCCTATCATCCCACCTGTTCAATGAAAATATGCCAAACCTTTAAAACAAGAATTATCATCTAGGGAATGTGGGCTGTGGAACTTCAAGGACGATTTCCAGTCCCTACTGCATTTAAATGTAACGTCATCGACATCCCAACTCGAATTTCAAGACACAATGTACTTCATTGTCAAATGGATGAATGCTAGCCAGTTAAAACTTAAACACAGGAAGACACCGAAATTGCCATTCTCTGTGGACTCCCTCTTATTGGCCCCCAGAAATGAGGTCAGCCCCCTCACCCAAAGGATCAGTAAACAAAACTTAGGAGTCATGAGAAGGCACCATTGTTACCCTAAAACCACAGATATGCATGGTAGTTTCCACATTTGTATTGCTCATGAGAACACTGAGAACAATTCTGACAATTCTCTCTCATTTGAAGCATGCAAAATGATTATAACAACAGTAATCATATATAGGTTAGATTATTGGCTTCCAGTGATTCAGGACACTCATTTTAAAATGTGATGCCCTGACTTTAAAAGTATGAACTATGAGGCTCCTTTCTTCCTGCCTAACAAAATATGCCATCAAGCAATTTGAGGTCATCTCACTCAAACTTCTTACATATGCCCAGATTCAAAAAGAACAGAGCAAGAGGACGTAGCTTTGTAGCATTGGTTGTGGCAGGTTAGAACTCTTTCCAGCACACATCTAACACTAATCAGAACTGTTTACTTTAAAAATAAATAAAAGGTGGTTCTTCAAACAAGCACTCGGTCATCAACTAGCTTGTAATTTCAGTTTTCCTGATACCTTCAGCACCCAGAAACATAAGGTATACCTGCGCTCAGTGAATATCCTATAACATAACATAACATAGCATACTTTAACATAACTTCCATTACACCTACATTTATCTTTTTTTCTATAATTGTATTTACATAAGCTAAAGGTGAGAGCATCCCCAGAAGACAAACTGATTTAAGACTTACACAGGGGAGCAATATCAAATATCTTTTAACAAAATATCAAAGATCTTTTAACAGGATCATGTGGATATTAATGGGTCTCTACTTCCCTGGTGGCTGACTACCTGCCATGTTTAAAGACCCTGCGAGGGAGGCAGGGGTCTCTGTGACCTAGCAGGGATCTCTATGCCTCCAGTAAAGCCAACCATTGCAGTAGCTTCAAAATTGGCACTAAACTTTTCAGAGTGGACACCGTGTTGCACCACTCAACAAAGTTTTTTTGTTTTCAAGAAAAAACTCTTAAAGTGAGAGTTCATTTTTTAAAAACAAAAAAACAATGTCCCTGACAGGTGAGAGTTTTTTGTTCCGGTGCCTCAGTACCATTGTCTCACATGGCAGTTTTGGGCAGGGAAAATGAGTGACAGTTAAGGGCACCAAATATGGCTGTGCAATCATCACTGTGATCTGACGGTCCAATACCGGCAGTTCAAAGGTTTACGCTGGCAGAGGCAGCTGAGGCTCCATCAAAGTAAACCAAGGGCTTTCCTGACTCTAAATTGAGTAGGAGAGCTGCAAATATGACAGGACAGAAAAAACAATGACAAACACTAAATAACAGTAATAGTATTTTGGTGTGTTGGCCATAGAGGCAAAATAAAACCTTGAAAAGTTACCTAATATATATACAATAGATTGACGGTGCTCAGTAGTGCTGAGTAGTTTTTTGGCACCTTATTCCATATTGTGGAGTGGGCTATTTTGTTCTATCCTTTTTTAGTGGTTATTGCATATTTATGGCAACGAAATCACTGCTTGCGTTTTGTATAATTTGTTGGTTTGGGATATGCAAAATAGATAACAGGAAGGGAGTGATGGTTTCCGGTGCTCTGGGATCAATCATTTTAAAGGAGTTGTTGGATTCTGATCGTCAATTAGCTGTGGAGAAGGAGTGTACTACCTAGAATAGGAAAAGCACTTTTTTTTTGGCCTTCGCAGGGACTTCTGGAAGATGGAACTATATATATATTTCACAAATAGGAAAACATTTAATTATCACAAACTAACATGTGACAGGATGATAAGAAGCCACAAATCCACCATTGCTTGAATATTATTTTGGGGCGGGAAAAATAAAACTATTCAGCTTGCGCTCGCCACATCGCCAACTCGGCGATGCGGTGAGCACAAGAAAAGTGTTTTTACTTATTTAGTTATTTTATTTTCCCTATCCCGTCATATGCCAAATACCCCTTCCTTTGCCCCTCACCACGACCCCACCGCTCCTACCTGTATTGGCCACTCCTGGAAGAAACTGTCATGAAGTGGAATCAAGACTAGGCAGCCAGATATTCAGCAACCTCTGCATTAAGCAGAGCACAGCTCCTAAGGAAAACATTGGCTCCCTCCCCTTATTGTCATAGGTCACACCAAAGCAACATATTGCCACTTTCCCAAGAACTTCCAGTAGTCTCAAAGCTCATCCATTGCTTACCATTGGTTGACTTTATTGTCACTCTCATTTAATTGTTTTTTATTTGAGGGCTTGTCTTGTCCATTCTGTGTTTGTCCTTCTTTTAGAGCACAGGCTCTTTACTTGTGTCCTGCAGCTACTCACTTTTAGAGAATTACTTTCTTCTTTGGGCTTAAGAACTTTCAGTTGTCTTTGTAGTGTACTTCTCTCTCCTCTGCACTTCATGCTTCCTCACTACTTCATTTTGATCTAGGACTGGTAAATTTGTAAAAAATGGAGTCCCAGTCATATATCATTGCAGCTTTTTTGTTTTGTTTATGATGTGCAAATGATGCTGTTCAACATGAACAAAAGTCACTAGCGGAGTCAAAAGGCTTCAACTCTGAGAAAAAGCTTTTTCTCAAACAAATTTAGCACTATAACTAATCAACTTCATGCAGGCATGGCTTGGGGGCCAACTAAGATGCCCACCTAGAGGGGGCGCCACAGCACTTCAGACTTGCTGAGGTTCTTTTGGCACTTTGTCCATGTCTTTCATGGTAGCATTCTGCTGAGGAGGTTGCAGAATTCAGTAGGATGCTGCTGCGCTGCTTCTTCTTCAACACAGTGATTTCTTGAACACTTAATCAGTGATGTTAGGCTCTCCTCAACAGTGGTTGCCATTTTGGCTTTTATTCATTGCCGGTGAGGAGTATAATTACCATGTCCTGCATTTTCCCAGATCTCCAGCAGTTGTTAATATGCAAATTCTTTTTGGAGCCTCTTCTTACCTTTGAATATATGAATTTATCTCAGTGCGCTTATTTATTATTTATTTCTCCTCTTATCCTGGAAGCTGTGTGAATACGACTTTTAGGCGTTTTTCCCAGGAATACCAAGTGTAACACCTGTGGTAGTGTAGTTCTTCAGATTTACTTCCTTTTTATCACATTGTCTGACTGTATTTTGGTTTTTATATGGAAAAATTATGGAAGCCACAGTTTGTTTTTCTGCCTAAAGTGTCATCTTTTTCCAAATTGTGTGCTGGTTCTGTCTCAAGGTCATTGTCAACTGACAAGTTGGATTCGCCTGCTGCTACGGCGAACTCCACTGCTCCTCATCCTGTTTCTTTACAGTCCTATATAAATAAGGCACAGACGCTCGCTTCTGCTTCTAAAAAATTAAGGCAGAATCCTCCTTAGCCTGAGAAGACTGCATCCCCTATATCTCTAGAACTGTTGCTGGAAGAAACTCGGGCACTGCGTCCTTTTGTTGAGGAGACTAATAACCGAATGCAGCATCTGAATGATAAATGGTCAGCTATGGAGAGTCTTGTTTCTCTGGTGGAACAAAAGATTGTTGACCTGCAGAACAAATCTTTTTTATTTTTATTTATTTTTTTTTTTTTTTCTGGCAGAGGTAATACATACAAGGGTATAACGAAGTGAGAAATCCAACATAATTCTTTACAAAAAACAACCATTGTACATTTTAAATCCAATTATCAATTGGTGACCATAGCTTCCGACCAAAGGTCTTCTTTTTGAGTCCTTTCAGTTTGTAAACTGCTTTATCCAATCTATAAACATTTAGCAGCTTTCCCAACCATAACTCAAAAGTTGGTGGATCTACATCCAACCATCTAGAAGTGATGCAGGCTCGATAAATAGACATTCCCATAAACATAAAATGTTCTTGATCTATCGTTAGATTCCGAGAGGGAAAATAAACACCAAAAATAATAATAGTAGGATGGAGCATAATCCGCACATGTAACACATTAGTCAAAAACTTTTCAATCTTTTCTATATAAACGGCCAGTTTAGAGCAACTATAAAACATGTGAATTGAGTCGGCTGCTAAGGTTCCACAACGGCTACAATTAGTACCTTTTAGAGCTTTCCATTTTACCAGTTTTGCAGGTGTGTAGTACAGATCTAGGGTGGACATAAAATGTTGACTCTTAAGAGAACTGTTAATTAGTGTCTTATTACTCATCTCGAACACTTTTACCAAATCAATTCCTTCGATACAAAGCTTTCTCTGCCATTTCAGGGTATGATGATCAAGATCGTTCTGCACCCTATTGTTCATTAACTGGTAAATAATACCGATACGGCTATTCTTCCTAGAACTTTCTAAGATATCAATAGTTTCCATAGTATCGGTAAGTAACACATTTTTTTTTTCCAGGAAGCTACGAATCTGTAGGTATTTAAAAAAATCGTTCTTAGATAAACCAAATGTCTCTTGTAATTTAGAAAAGGACATAAGGGACCCATTTTGATACAATTGACCAAGTAGATGAATCTGTTTCACATGCCATCGGTAGATTACCATATCTTGGAAGATTACGGATAATAACTTATTATCAGACAAAGGTGTATAATAATTCAATTTTGGGATTATACGTAGGGTTTTGTTCATTTGCTTCCAAATTAAAAATGCAGCAAGGACCACCTTAAACTTTGTTTTTTTATAGTAACTGGGTTCAATGACTTTCAGCAGGCATTGCCGTGCATGGGTACCTATAAGCATTTCAAAGATAGAGGGTGCAATGGCTGGTTCTGATACATAATCATGAAAAAGCAATACCCGAAAGGTTTTCAAAGCAATAGCCCAGTAATACATTCTAAAGTTTGGGAGCCCAAGACCACCACAATCTAATGGAAGAGTACACCATTTTAAGGATCTTCTAGCGCGGTGGTACCCCCACAGGAACCTAGACACCATTCTATCTATTCTATTGAAAAGGGACATGGAAAAAAATAAAGGAATGGTACGAAAAAAATACAAAAATTTTGGAAAAATCATCATCTTGATAACGTTAGTTCGTCCAAATAATGACAAGTGTAAATTATTAAATCTTTCTAACGTTCTGTTAGCGGATATGAGTAAGGGGTCTAAGTTTAATGCAACAATATCCTCAACCTTAGGAGATAGAGTAACACCAAGATATGAACCAGTAGCATTTAATGGGATATCAGTGGGTTTACCCTTTTCCGAATGTATAATCTGGGTTTTTGTAATGTTTAGCTTATAGCCAGAAACTTTCCCAAACTCACTGGCAAGATCAATTATTGTGGGTAACGCAGAGGAGACATCAGAAGTGACAATAGCCACATCATCTGCATACGCTAAAACTTTATGGTCAACTTCGAAGAGACGGACAGATGGAATATTAGGTTCCAGAATGAGTCTACTCAAGTAAGGTTCTAAATATAACGCAAATAAGAGCGGGGAACAAGGGCAACCTTGTCTGGTCCCTCTAGTGATAGGGAAGGGTCTCGAATGGTCAATACCTAATCTAATTATACCCTTGGGTCCAAAGTAGAGTGAGCGCACCGCTAAAATGAATTGTGGGGGAAACCCTTTCGCTTCTAACACAGTCCAAAGGAATCCCCAGTCCACTCTATCAAACGCTTTTTCAGCATCGAGTAAGATAACCCCGACTGGGGATTCCTTTGCCTGTGCCCAATCTAAAAGTGTGATGACACGCTTAACGTGATCAGTAGTGTCTCTACCTCTGATAAAACCATGTTGAATATGAGAGACCAGACTGGACATTACCTGATTTAGTCTATTTGCAAGAATTTTAGAATAAATCTTACTGTCTGCCGTAATAAGAGATATGGGTCGATATGAGCCTAAATCTTTTGAGTCCTTGTTTTTCTTTAGAAACACCACTATGATAGCGGTGGACCAGGAGTCAGGTGGTTTCCCTTGAAATGCTGAATTAAAAATCTTTACAAATTCTGGTTTCAGCATATGTCTGAATGTCCGGTAAAATTCAAGAGGTATCTGATCAAATCCCATGGCTTTGCCTGCCGCGAGACTCAGAATAGCATGTTCAATCTCATCACCGCTTATTGGACGGCTAAATAAGTCAATCTCTCCAGACCCCAATAATAGTTGGTTGGTACTATGAAGATAATTTACAGGATTTATAGTCTTATCTACTTCATTGTTGAGGTCATTATACAATGTTTTATAGAACTCCAAAAACGATTCTAAAATTCCTTCCCTGCTTTCTTGATAATGACCATTCATGTCATTAACACCCTGAATTTCATTAATAGAAGATTTATGACGGAGGCGTTGTGCTAAGATTGTACCGGTGCGCTCACTATACTCATAGCGTTCAGTTTTGTATTGCTTAAAATCTGATGCTACTTTATCAGCAATATGGGTCCGAAGACCAGAACGTTCAATTACTAGACGTAATTGCGCATCTTCTATACCTATGTTATTCTTACATGCGGTCGCGAGATCCATCTCAGCTAGCCTGATCTTGTTTAGCCTCTCCTTAAATTCTGTTTGTATTTTTTTCCTCTTAAAGTTTGCAAAGCTAATTGTTTCTCCGCGTACGATTGATTTAAAAGCATCCCAAACCACTGGTGGGGAGGCCGTGTCGTTATTTGTTAGAAAGTAGTCATTAATAATAGTCGCCATAAATTGCAAATATTCTTCATCTAGTAACAAATTTATCTGGAATGACCAGGATCTATTTAAGTTCTGGCGTTCTATAGAAACCTGAATCTCAACAATTATGGGATTATGGTCTGATATGACTTGGGGTAGAATTTCCATACTAATTGTCTCCAAAAACTGTGCAGAAGTAAAAAAATAATCTAATCGGGCAAATTTCCGATGTGGGCTGGAATAAAAAGTGTATCCAGGATCTTTAAAGTACATTTTATGCCACACATCCACTAGTCCGTTATTCAAAACCAGCTCCCTAAGGGCACTATAAGTTCTAGGTTTATAACCCGTATATCTCCTTCCTGATTTGATGTTCCAGTCAGCTGGCAAATGGATATTCAAATCCCCACATATTATAATTGGTTGCGTCCACATAGCTAGTTCTGCATTAATCGTATTAAAAACTTCAGCGTCATCTAAGTTTGGCCCATACAAACAACATATAGTAAATTTACACCCGCCAATGATTAGCTCAGCAAGTCCCCATCTACCCCATTTATCGGCTAGAGTTTTCAGACATTTCCCAACTCCCTTCCGCATACAAATAGCAATGCCTCTTTTTATACCCATCTGCTTAGAAACAAGTAGCACATCCAATCCTAGTTTATCCAATAGTGAACGCTTATCCCATGCAATGTGAGTTTCCTGTATGCATAATAAGTCAATGGATAGAGTCTGAAGCATTGAGCGAAACATTCCAATCTTTTTGAAGTCATTAAGACCGTTAATATTAATTGTGCATATTTTAACCTTTTTCTCCATATTGAAATAGTGATTGAAAGATATTAGCAGACATCAGCAATATATAATCCTCACTACTACAGTTTGAATACCAATTAAACATCCTTGCAATGAATACCTCTGCCTTACACCCCCACCACCAACCCTTACCCCTTCCACCCCCCACCCATTGCCCCAGAACCCCTCCCCCCACCCTCCCCGTTATAGGAGGCATATGAACTGCCAGTTCCTAAAACGTATGGGTGCCGTGTCCCTGGGCCAGAGCGTCCTGACAGGAAAAAAAGGGAGAAGAAAGAAACAATTGGAAACAGAAAAAAATAGGAGGAAAAAAGAAAAAAAAGAAAAAAAGAAGCTTAACAATCCTACTTAAAAAAAAAGGGAAGAGAAGAATAAGAAGAAAGGGAAAGAAACCTGCAGAACAAATCTAACAAGGTTACTTGTTTGGAAAGGGAGGTTCTCCGGCTCAAGTAACATATAGAGGATTTGGAAAATAGGCACAATGGAACAATATATGTGTCTATGGTCTTCCTAAAGTATTGGAAGGGAGTGACCCTGTCTCTTTTTTTACCTCCTTAATTCCAACATTGCTCGACATGCATTCCTCAACTTCACTTAACATTCAAAGGGCCCACAGGCTTGGTCCTGACTCTTCATCTTCATCAACTCCTGTCAAACTAGGTGGAGTCATCATATTATTTTTGCAGCTTACTAATTTATTATCAGTCCTTCCTGTGCCTAAATCTAAGAGGCAAGTCACTTGGTTCGGTCAAAGAATTTTCCTGTCCCAAGATGTTTCCAACACTAATGCATCCATATGAAAGGAGTTTCTTAGCCTTGGAGCTCCTCTACATTCCTTGGCAGCCAGATATAGTCGTTTTCACCCCTGCATTTTGAAAGTGAAATTCCAGAACAAAACGACCGCATTTGAAGATTCGGCTGAACCTAATAATTTTATACAATTTCATACTTTGGTTAATATGGATACAGCTGGTCTTTCTAATGGTTGATTTTCTTTTTTCCGTGCTAAGCCTTTTCAGCTTATTTAAGATGATTGATTTGCTATGTTTAGTATTTGTAATAATTATTGTTTGGCAATATTCATGTAGGTTTTACTATTTGTTTCATGTTGTTGTTTCTTGTTCTCCTTGCAGATTTGTCTTATATGTTTGCATTGTGTAGCCAGTCCACTGGAGTGTATATGGTTCTGGTGTGGAGTGGATCCTTCTCCTTTTGGGTGTGTCTTTGTCTTGTGTTGTCAACACCCCATTTTCTTTCCCTTTGTTAATTATTAAGGTACATTCTATGCAGTCGCCCTTTTTGGATATGTACTGTCTCCTCTTCTTGCTTTTACTTCTCCTGTTAATCTTCCTTCTTCTTCTCTACCTTTCCTGGTTTCCCTCATTCTTAACTAGATATTTCTCTTTCTTTCCTTCCCTTTTAGTAGTCCTTTTTATTTTTTTGCAACATCTGGTTTGTTCTCATATATTTTTGCGTTCTCAAGCAATGTATCTATTAATTGATATATAGAATTCCGGGTAATATTTTGGAATATTGAAAGGTTCTATTAATCTAATTAAATGACAGAGGATTTTATCCCAGTTGGATAAGTGCAATACTGATTTAGTCCTTCTTCAAAAAACCTACCTAGCTGAAGTATAAGCTTTGAAGTTTAAATGAACCTGTGTGGGAAATGTGTTTGCTTCTCTATCACGGTGCAAAAAGAATAGTGTTGTTATATTGTACAAAAAATCTCTTAATTCTTTTTGGTTTTATAGGAATCGGATTATAAAGGAAAATGGAATATTGTATGTTTTCTTATTCATATGTATTCTAAATATATATGCTCCCACATTCCCAGATCATACCTTTTGGCCTGTATAACTAGGAAATGTAGACAATACAAGAATTCATATTTTATTTTGAGTAGGGATTGTAATCAAATTATGGATCCTTTTTTATATAGGGGCTCTTCAGCCCATTTTTTGTCCCAAAGAACGTATAAACAAATTAATTCCGTAAACAATAGAAATGCCTTAGTGGATTAATGGAGGCTCTCTATTCCTACGTCACAAGACTACACTTATTGCTCACCCTCACATGGTACCCTTTTACAATTGGATCATGTTTTTCTTTCCAAGTCTCACTCGAAACATAATATACAATGATGCTATGGTTATTACTGACTTAGATTTGGTTTCTCTCTGACCCCCGAAAAGATGGAGATTTACTTACTCTCCTTTGCAAGATGCTCACTTTTCTAGTTCATTTACTTCCTTTACTTCTGAATTCTTTTCTTTTAATGATGATACTTCTATTTCTCTTTCCCTATTATGGGCATGAAGACTCCATTTTGCATCACGTATCCAAAACTAAAAAGAATTGTGCTAAGGAAAATACTGCTTTCATTTCTTCTACCAAATCTTTAGAAATCAATGCTTCCATTCTAAACCGCCTTCTGATCTTCATAATTTACTTCAAGCAAAACAAAAATGTTACTCTATTTCTACTAATGAGGCACATTCCATACTTCTTAGGAAAAATGCACGTTATTATGGTGGGAAAAATAAAGCAGGTAAATTATTGGCACATTATTTAAAAATTAGAAGGGAGAGTTGAGTTATTGATTTGGTGATAACCATACAAGGCAGCTCTGTTACTCACTATAAGGACATTTTGGAGCAATTCATTACATTTTATAAATCTCTCTATACCCCAGAATCTCAAGCTCAACTTTCTACCATTACTAACTATTAAAATCAAATTTCTCACTCCGTTCCCTCAGATTTGAACTTAGAAAATGATCTCACTCTAGATGAAGTTTCTCAAGCATTACAGGTAATAAAATTGGCTTTACTTTCGAATTTTATCTTCACTTTTCTAATATTTTAATTCCATATTTATTCTGCTTATTTAATCATTTAGTTTATTCCTCTTCTATGCCTGGGACCCTTCAGGAGGCTATTATATGTCTCATTCACAAGGATGGTAATGATCCCCATTATTGTAAAACTTATAGGTCTATTTCTTTATTAGGTGTTGATTATAAGATTTTTGTGAAGCTCCTCACTATTCGTTTGGAGTCCTTCCTACTGTATCTTATAGGGAAGGAGAAGTCAGGTTTCATCAATGGTAGGCTCATCTCTGACAATTCCTATTTATTGTTTAATGTTCCTAATAAAGCACCTCTCTATAAATCCTCACTGGCAGCTATAACAATAGATGCAAAAAAGCATTTGATAGAATCAGCTGGGACTTTATGCTCTGTTCATTAAGTTGGAATGGCTTCTGGCCTACATTTATAGCTTAGATTTCTCTTTTGTATCATGCCCCTAAGGCAGTAGTATTGGCCAATGGTAAAGTATCTACCTAGGTTCCTCTTTGTAGAGGGATGTGGCAGGGATTTCCGCTTTCCCTCTTATTATTTGTTTTGGCACTTGAACCTTTTCTTTCCCATATTAGTCTCAATCATTCAAACGCGGGCTTTAGTTATGATGATTCTCATTTGAAGTTTGCTGCGTATTCATATGATATCCTTTTGTTCATTTCGTCTCCATAAAGATCCTTACTCTTCTTATGCAGGAATTGTCTTTCTTTTCTGAGGTTTCTGGATGTAAAATTTATAAAAGTAAAATGGAAATTCTTCCACAAACGAAATACACTTTTAGTCATTCTTATCAATTTACTGGTTTTTATTGGTCTTCTTCTGCTGCAATTAAATATCTAGGTATTTGGTTCACTAACTCAATCTCAGAAACAATACAAGATAATTTCAAAGACCTAATGACGAAGGTGGGAAATATTTTGCCGTCTTGGAATTCTTTATTTGTATTGTGGTTGGGATGCCTAGATGCAATTAAAATTATGATATCTCCTAAAGAATTCATCTGTTACTTCTAAAATGTAATGGTGCAATAAGAAATTGAAATTAGCCTTTACTGTTGTATAATGACCAAAAGTGGATGATGGAGTTAACTTTCCAGACATGTTCATATCATAGAGCTTTTACGATATGGCAAGCTGGCCTTTGGACATCAGACTCAAGTTTATCTTTGTCTCCATTATGGTTAGATCTTTAAAAAGCTTTTCTTATGCCCTTTACTCTTAAGGAGGTTTTGTCTTATTCTTTTGTCACCTCACTTCTTAAATTGCCGATTTTTAAAACAAACGGCTTCAGTGATCAAGTGCACATTTCTTCCAACTAAAATATCTCCTTTGTAATCCTCAAAATGCCCCTATGGTACAATTCTTTAATTCAAATTAATAATAGGCCTATCGTTGGCATAATTGAAGAATAAGGTTTTTGTGTGAGTTTATCAGCTCTTTCATGAAAATGTGTCTATTTCTTTTCCTCAATTCTGTGCCACTTATTCCATTAGTCCTTTTATTCTCATTTTATATTAATAATGAATGTGATTCTTGAGAAGTCTTCTTCTTCGAGAGTAACTCCTCTCTCCTCTGGATTTACTGAGTTCTTTAACACAAGTCCTAGAGTACTGGCTATCTATAAATATCTCTTGCTGCCGGACCCTGCTCAAACCAAATCCAAGATTGAACTTTAATGGGAGAGGGATTTGGGAGTCATTTTGGGCATTGTTTTCTGGAATAAAATATTCACACGTAATAATAAAATCTCTAGATCAGCTAGTATTACTCAATCCCTCTATTGTATCTATCATAGGCTCTACTTTACTCCTGTACAGTGCCCTATGTTCTTCTGAGAGGTTTCTG
Organism: Lissotriton vulgaris; assembly: GCF_964263255.1. Lineage (NCBI taxonomy): Eukaryota > Metazoa > Chordata > Amphibia > Caudata > Salamandridae > Lissotriton > Lissotriton vulgaris. Next base: position 885,764,270 of record NC_141696.1, on the reverse strand, counting down.
AAAAGTGTTGTTCTTGTGACTTCCTCAAGCAGATCTTATACATATTTTATTCCAATACCGTAGGACACTCACCTTTTGGCGTAGGGTCTGGTCTCAAATTCAACAGATTTTAATATACATCACTTATTTAACATTCTTTATTTATTTTTGGGTACATTAACTCAGTAATTTATTCCATCATTTCTTAACGACAAGTTGTTCAGTTGTTTCAGCAAATCACTTTTAATTGGAAATTTTCAGCAAAATTATCATACAAAGTGTGGTGGGATTCTATATGTTCTCATCATAAGTTGAATAGTATGTACATGACGCGCTAGCGTACGCGTTTGCGGACGCGCCATACCGCGCCAAAGGAGCGCCTAAGGAGAGCCCGTCTGTGCCTGTCCGTGCCAGGACGGGCCAGGACTGGGCTAGGGGCAATACCCATGGATCTTGCCCCTCATACCAGCGTAAGTTACAGTGGAGAACTTCTCAGATCATTTAGAGGAAGGGCTAGGGATATTTGCCCGGGGGATATACTTTTAGAGGAGGTAGCGGTCCCATGTCCCTACTGCAAGCCTCCTAACCCCAGGAGCTGCAACATAGATAGTTTTTCACTCACCCTGATTAATTGTCGCTCTCTTCCAAGGCATACCACTGAAATCAACTTGCTCCTGGACGAACGAGATTTTGACGTTCTATTTTTAACTGAGACATGGCTGACTGATGACTCAGACCCACACTTAGTGCAAGCGCTACCACCCAAGTACTCCATTGCTAGACAGGACCGTATGTCCGGTCGAGGAGGAGGTGTGGCGATTATTTATAAAAACAACTTCAGATGTAGAACCTCGGAGAGTCCACTTATGGACTGTGAGAGTATTGGTTTTTCTATATCCTTCTCACCCACCTGCACCTTTTCTGGGATCCTGGTTTATAGACCCCCAGGCGATTCCCATGATTTCTGCAACAATCTTTTAGATAAGATCTCTCTCCTTATCAGTAGCACCCCTAATTTTACCATCTTGGGCGACCTTAATGTTCACCTAGATGAAGTCAATGCCATGCCATTGCAAAGCCTGGTGGATACCCTGAGAGTGGTGCACCTGGAACAAATCGTGGACAGTCCCACTCATATAGGTGGGCACCTATTAGACCACTTCTTCACCAATCTTGGAAATATAGTATGCCCTCAGCCCAGTTTTGTACCATGGTCAGACCATGCACTACTGTCCTTCTTGTGGTCCCCAGTAACACAGACCCACAAGGCCTCCATTCTAAAAAAGGTTAGTCGAGTATGGTCTAGATTACCAACTGAAAAATGGGAGGCAGCCCTGAAAAGCTGTTCGCCCGCCCCCCATGAGGACCCGGTTGCAGCTAATGAAGCCTTTGATCAGTGGATCAACTCCACACTAGATCCTATTCTGCCAAAAAAAGAGCTACGGCATAGAGAGGGTCCCAATAAACAACCATGGTATTCCAGGGAACTCAAGGAACACAAACAACTGTGTAAACGTGCGGAAAGGAAGTGGAGAAAGAACTACGCAGTTGCTGCGAAAAATGAATATAGGTCATCTCTGAGATCTTACAAAAAGCTAATAAAAACCACACAAGCCGCATATTATCAGAGCAAAATTGCGGAAGCAGCTAACGCCCCCAGGGAAATTTTTAAAATCTTTCAATCCCTGGCAACCACACCCAGGACTATTAGTCCTGTCCTGAATCCACAGAAACACTGTGATGAGTTAGCTATCTTTTTCGCATCTAAGGTGTCTAACATCTATTCCGGCTTTGCATCAGTGACAGATACCCCAGACAACTGGAAGAGTGGAAAAAAGGAGGACCTGGACATAGACTCTAACCCATCTGTAGATCTCAAAGCCTTTCCTCCATTGGATCTGGCTGAAGTGGATAGTCTCCTTAGTAATCTTAAATCTGGCTCCCCGTTAGATGCTGCTCCCCCGGCAGTTCTTAAACAGGTATCAGGGACAGTATGCCCTGTGATAACGCAGGTCATTAATGCATCTCTGGCCTCCGGTGTAGTGCCCCCCAAGTGGAAGAAGGCTAAGGTCAGAGCTTTGCTTAAGAAACCTAGCTTAGACCCTGAAGACTTGGCCAACTACAGGCCTATTTCACTATTACCAACTATCAGCAAAATAGCTGAAAAATATGTGAATCAGGTCCTTTCTTCCTTTATTGAATCCACGGAAGGATTGCACCCCACCCAGACCGGGTTCAGAGCAAAACAAGGAACAGAGACAGCCCTGGTAGCAGTAGTGGAGGCAGTTAGGGGTATTGTGGATGCAGGAGGCTGTGCTGCGGTGGTCCTGTTGGACCTCAGCGCAGCCTTCGATACAGTAAACCACTCTCTTTTGCTGCATCGGCTGCATCTTACAGGAGTCTCGGGAGTGGCGATCAAATGGCTCCATTCTTTCTAATCAGACAGAAGCTTCTCTGTCTTTGAGGGAGAGGTGTCATCCAGCCAGCTGCAACTGAATCACGGCGTTCCCCAGGGCTCTTCCCTCAGCCCAACTCTGTTTAATATCTATATGAGACCTTTGGCTGAGGTGGTTCTTCCCTGGGGAATCCAACTCGTTACCTACGCCGATGACACGCAGCTGGTGGTTTCCTTGGTGAGGAACGATGTTTTAAATCAGGGGATCAACAATCTGACCCCGTGTCTCACCAAGGTTCTGGAATGGATGACTTCCTCCTTTTTAAAGCTAAATGGGGCCAAAACGGACATCATGCTCCTGGGTTACAAAGCCCCAATTAATCTTGACCCTTGGTGGCCTCACTGCCTAGGACCCCCCCCAGCACCTAAGACTCATATAAAAAGCTTGGGGATCTGGCTAGACTCCTCCCTAGGATTTCACTACCAGGCAAAAAAGGTAGCCGCAACCTGTTATGGGTTGCTGAGAGTCTTTAAAAAAGTGTTAGACCTTCTGCCATTCGAAGCCAGAAGACTGCTAGTCCAGTCGTTGATTATGTCACGGCTGGATTATGCAAACGCCGTCTATATGGGGGCCCCAGTCGGCACCATAAAAATTCTGCAATCTGTACAGAATTGTGCTGCTCGACTGCTCATGAAAGTCCCCAAAAGATGTTCAGCGAAAGCCGCACTTCAATCCTTGCACTGGCTATCCATCAAGGGAAGGATTACTTTTAAGACCATGTGCCTGGCGCATAAGTCCATCCATGGTGCTGGCCCGCCTATTCTGGATCCCCTTTTTCGTCGCCACCAATCAGTGAGATCTCTGAGATCCAACCAGCGGAACTTGCTGGTGGTTCCCAGGATGAAGCTGGCCCGGATGGGTGGCCGTCGGCTTTCTGTGCATGCAGCTAAAGAATGGAACGCACTCCCAGATGTCATCAGGCATGAGTCAAACCACCTTGCTTTCAGGAAGCGCTTAAAGACACACCTTTTCCAATAGTGTCTTTATTTTCCTTTGTCTTACAGCGCTGGGATGCTCAAGAGTGGCCATGCGCTATAGAAGAAGGTATTCATTCATTCATTCATTCATGCAATGTCTACCCTTTAAACTGTTCAACGGTTGTGGATACTACTTATTGTATTTCTTAATCAGGTTGTTGGTATTATCTCACTTAGCGTTTCTATATACTGAGAAAAATGTCATCCCTTGTAATAATTTTTACTTTCTGTCTTTTTTGCATTTGAATGTAATTATTTATAATAAGCATATTTATATTTAGGAATGATTCATATTCCTCCCTTCTCCTTTTTTCCTTTATTCTTCCCATCCCCGAAAATGTATAAAGACGTTAATATTTTAGAGAAGGTATTAATTGCTGTCTACTGGATATTATATTTTTCCACTTTCATGTATTGATGCATTTTATGGTACTAAATAAAGTCTTTTAAACTCAGACTATGAAATATGATTCAAAGTGTTCTATTTACAAACCACACATTAATTGACAAAAACAAGCAACCACTGAGGTCTACAGCCTGAGGTGAACTTGAAATATTATAGATACTTGAACTTTGATCAACATGTGCCACCATAAATAATACGGGCATATTTACAAGCCCCTATAGCCATGGGAACATCTCTTTTTGTGAGGTTTCGGTAATAATAGTGGCTTTGCCTTATTTACAAGGCAGCGTTAATGTGGTTTAACGCTGCCTTGTAAATAAGGCCCCCTTCACGCTATGCTTAGCGTGAAAGGTGGGGGCAGTGGATGTCGCAGTGGGCTTTCCACTGCAACACCCATTGATTTTTACGCTGCCCCTATTTACAAGAGCAGTGTAAATAGGAGGCAGCGCCAAAATTAAGACCAGGGAAAACCTGCTCTTAACTTGGCAAAATGAGGAGAAATGCTTTATTTCTCCTCCTTTTTGCTTTTTCCATGTGTGGTGCCTTGTGCAAAACGCCTTGGGTTGTTTATGTTCAGGAAGGTGACCCTTCCTTCACATAAACAATATTTAAAAAAATAAATGTTGTAACCTCCATTAAGCAGCACACATAGAAGTGAAAAAACGGCATTTTAACATTGTTTATGTATGGGAAGGGGGATGTGTGGTTTGTTTCAGCAAATTGTACAAAGACGACCATCAATACAATACATAATACATAATAGGTACTCGCAGCCTCCTCATCCAAGTTGACTGTGGGTACCTATTATGTATTATTTTGATGGTTGTCTTTGTACAATTTGCTGAAACCTTGCTTTTATGTCACACACAATCACAACCTTGAAATATAGGTTTCACCTTCACTTGGTACACCATATAAACAACTTGATTTCATAAAACGTTGTGTTATGTACCTTTGCCTTTACTCTCGCTGGCATCTCTTTGCCTTCGATTATTGCGATTGTGCTGCTATGTATTATTTATTAATTGTTGATTGCCCAAAGAAACCATTGTTTTTTGTTAAACTGTAAGTACCCTGGTTCTGTGTGAGTAGGGTGTCCTTTGCATCTTCATACACGACTTGCACGAAACAATGCCAAGCGCATCTCTTCCATTGCAAGAATTCTCTGAATTCTACAAACCTACTGTTAAGAGACAGAACTGGCAACCAGAAAAATGCATACCACTGTTGACCGTTATTGTTTATATCCATCCAGGTATAAGCAAGTATTCACTGAGAAATAAAAAGCCTAATTATGGAGTGGAAGAAGAAAAAACTATACAGGACATTTTAATCACAAAGGACTTTAACATGAACCTGATCTACAAGTCAGAATCTGATGGTAACCTAGTATCTCAGAACTTGCAAATTGGTATTACCCACATGGGTCCTGGCAATCTAAGTGGCAACATATAAAATGTGAACATCTCTTCAAAGAAGTAGAACATCTCAGGCTGAGAGTACTAAATGACTAGATGCAGGCTGACAGGCTACCGGCTATTTCTCATACTTTGATTTTAGATTACACAATGGTCACCCTGGTCCTATTCTCTCAAATTAAGTAATTCCATATAGAAGGCAGAAAGAGCCACTTCCCATAGGTGACTGAGTTGGCTGTTGCCCCAATTTTACAACCTGGGTAAGTTATTTACCAGGTACCTTGTACTCCATAAACTATAAGAGATTGAAGACTCCATAGAACTCAAAGCAGTACAGGTTATAGAAACTTTCCAAATAGAGGAGCTCTCACTTAATGAAAACTTGAAACATTTTTCGGTCCTTCTTCTAGATAAGCAGCGAAAGGTCAAGGGTCACTAGACCTCCGGTAGTAGAGTCAGCATCAATGTAAAAAAAGCTATCAGCTACCTGTATTACAGCACAAAAGAAAGGTAAACAGGCACTGTATACAGTGATGAAATGCAACCAAACCAAATGCAGCCAAACAACCCTGAGCAACTCACCAACTGGCATGCCCCCAAAAAATCATATAAAATGCTGCTCTTGAGAGAAAGAATGATGATGGAGGAGGCCTTTGGGGTTAAATCCATATTCTTTAGCAAAATATCAAGCTCAAAAGAATTTTGAAGGCTTCTGAATGGTATAAACAGAGGCCTTAACTCTATAACAAGCTACACAAGGCTTGCTAGGCAAACTATCTAACCAATCCCTTCTACATAACTCCTGGGTAAGTACCTGGAAGCTCTGTCAGAAGTCCCCTTACTATGGGCAAGAAGGAGAACAAAATTCCTGCAGTGGAGTACAAATTCTCAATGTCAAGCCAACAGAATCGACAAGGTAATGGATTAGCGTAGCTTTTCACTACTCTCTTCATGAGACTGATTGTCCAATTAATATTGAAGTTACATGTCTTCCATACTTTTCTTCTGGCATAAAAAAATCCAGCACGATTGAAGGAATGTTTCCTTTTTCACTAGCACAAATAGCAAATGAGATACATTTAGGCTTTTGAGATGGAGCACCTCGACCTAATAGCATCCCCCAGGCTATTGACAAGATCAGTCTTGTATACTGGGCCGTCAATATGGCACCAGTATTTAACAATGTTTTACAGACACAGGCTTTTTCGAAATCCTGGACAGAATCAGTAATCAACCCAATTTAAAAAGGAGATGTTCGGTCGCAACCTGGCAATTACTGATTTATAGCCCTCCTGGATAATGAAGTCAAGTATTTTCTTTGTTGCACTCCTACTCAGGGAATTAATAAGTTGGGTGGTGGGTAAAACATGTATTCTGATGAATCAGACAGGCTTCATTTGAGGAACTAGCACAATGGCCAACATCAAGGTGCTCACTATTCATCAAATGTTAAAAAGGAAACAACTTCTACATCTACGTTTCCTAGAATGTAAGTCTGCTTTTGACTGTGTACAATGTAACATCTTGTGGACCAAGTTAGCACAATAGGAAATACCATCTAACCTCTCAAAAGCAATACAGTTACTAAACACAAAAATTCGACTAAGAATCAAGGCACCTGCCTGTGTGGCCAAAAAGGCCATGTGGCCTTTTTGACCACATCGCCCCAGCACTGAATGCAGTAAACTCACACCCACTGAAATTAGGAGGGTTGCACATCTCAAATCTGCTATATGTGGATGGCGTAATCCTCTTTAGACAAACCAATTTTGGACTTCAGCATTTAATTGACAAACTTTCCCATTAATCAACCTAAGAAAACAAGATTATAGCTATTGAAAAGGAAAAAAGGGGGAATGACAAATACTAGCTGCATGGTCAGCCACTAGAAAGTGTAAATGAGTATAAATACCTAGGAGTTTTTCTCAATGCAGAAGGCTCTTTTCAACCCCCAAAACAAGAACTATTTGTGGATGGCAAAGCATTAGTATCAGCCTTTTTTTTACATCACATGGAACATTGAAAAGTCCGAGTCTGTCCCCTGCACCAAAGATCATCTAACCCAAACTCCGCCCAACCCTACCATATGGTAGTGAAGTCCTCCATGGTTGGGATGCAGCCCTATTGGACTTAATTACTTCAAAAACATATAGATACCTATTCGTATTATCCCAAAATGCAACTCCAGCCCGAACACACCTGGAATTTGGATTAGGTAAATAATTGCAAGAAAAGTGGCTTAAATCAAATTGTGGAACAGGTTGAAGAAGTCAACTTACAACTCTTTAAATAAGGCTTAACGGGCAGAAATAGTGAACAGCCCAGGTTCACCAGCAAGGCTTTACTCAGACTCTGCCATACACGCTCTTGGAATACAATCACTCTGGGATGTTACAATGTCCTACGCTAAATCATATTAATAGTATAATGAAGACGCTGTCTGTTATTGAGGAGAAGGATGCCTTACCAAACAGATTGCATGCTTGGATGGCAATACATTACTATAAAATCCTTAATTCACTGCAATACCATTATGAATGCATATCCACTGTGTATCTAAAAAAAAATGTAGAACTTATCGATTGGACTCTTTCCCTCCCTAAGGCACATCTTGCTATTGCATGAGAACACAAAATCAATTATCTGCTGTCTAGGTAGTTCAGCCTAAGAGGCCCTTGTTCACCTAGTTTGTTTTTGTCCCACACGTTTAAAGAGCTGTGAGCATCTGAGAGTGTATTTTAATCAACGTGGCATTCAGTCTTGTAGACTTGCTAATTTTAAACCTACGGACAAGTTCCTGAACTGCCAGTTAATAGATTTTCTATTAAAAACTGATCTAAAATTGAAGAGAATTTAAGGTTCTAAGATTATGATCACAGGGTCCCTTCAAATCTGCAGTCAGGGTAGCTATACACTCCTTTATAAGTCACAAGTCCTTTTTCGAGTTCAAAATATTTTATTGAGATTTATATATGGACAATACACAAGGACAAAACAAAAAATAGTACTATAGGGCGAAAATACCTGAACATATGACAATAAATTATCAAAGGCATAAATAAATTACAGTAGGTAAATATAATTTACATATTCATATGAAACCTAAAAGAGGGAAGGAAGGGATGGGGTAATTACAAAATCAGAGCATTAAATATAAATAGAGCTACTACAACAAAAGGTACATTCAATGAACATATATTCAAGCCAAACAACAAATTATCAATACATTACTTAGTAGATAAATATACATCAACAGGTAACCAAAAGGATTGAAAAGAGATTGAATTATGAAGAATCCCCTTCATGGATAGCTGAGCACCTCTTCTCGTAAAAATAACCAATGACCACCATGCATTAACAGATATTAAAGAAATATCTTTCCAACAGTAAGTAATAGATTTCAATGCTGCTGAAATTAGAAAATTGAAGAGTTTCCCTTCTAAAACATTTACATTTTGCGATAATATAATAGATTTGCATATTAAGACTTGATGAGAAACATCCCCTTAAATTTTTAAAATCTTTGTTATAATATCCCAAACTTCGGACCAGAACTTAAAAACTAAAGGACACTCAAATAACATATGCTGCAACGTACCAGGTTGTAATTTACAATGCCAACATTCTGCAGAAGGAAGAAGTGTAGCATGGAATAAACGTAATGGGGTCCATAACCGATTAAGTAGAATATAAGAATTAGTTTGGTAAAGTGATACAGGTAGCCAACCAGATATACCACTAAGCCATATATCTTGCCATGTGTCAATAGATAAAGAAAGTGAAAGCTAATTTTTCCAAAAAGTTGAAATCATATCTATATTGCTACCAAAAGTATTTGAAAACTTTTTATATAGAATAGAAACACGATGAGATGAAGTAGAAACCGTTTGAATGTAAATTGATTAATCAGCTGCAACATTAAAGGGAATAGCATCTAGGAAAAAATCCAAAATTGAATTGCACAAATATTGATATTTAATGATATTGGATTGAGATAAACCAAATCAGAATTGTAAAATTTCAAACAAAATGAATGTATTATTGGTATATACGTCTTTAAGATAAAAAATACCCGCTTTGATCCATGAAGACCAAAAATTTACATTTCTATTCAATTTGATTTCATTACTATACCAAAGTGAAATTTCTTCAGTAGTATTCATGGGAGAAAGAAAAATTAAGTCTAAATCATTAAACATAATTTTAGTAGATTTAATAATAACTGATTTATGAAACAATGATGCAGTATTAGACATTGTTATCAAAGAAGGAAGAGGGAGAGGATTTACTAATGATTTCTCAATATATAGCCAAACAGGTGGGTTATTTAAAAATGAATGATTAAACCATAGGGAACTTTGTTTTAAAATAAAGGCTTTATGATACATAAAAAAGTCAGAGATACTAAATCCAGCATTATGTTTGGGAATTTTTAATATTTTGTAACCAATGCGAGATGATTTGTTGTTCCATAAAAACTTAAATAGAGATTTATCAACATCTTTGTAGAACTTTAATGGGAATTGAGTCAGAATCAAAAGATTTTAGGAGCTATAGTCAATTTGATAGAATCCATTCTGCCCCACCATGAAAGATGCAATGGTGACCATTTAGGCGTTTTGTCTTTAATATAATTTAATATAAAATCACAATTTAAAGTGATTGTTGATTTTATGGATGAAGAGAATAAAATACCAAGATATTTTAATGTACTCTTTTGCCAAATGATTCCATTCATGGGAAGCATATCGGGAGTACAATATATATTTAAAGGGAAAAATTCAGTTTTGTTGGTATTTAAAGTGTATCAAGAAACTGTAGAATATTTTGCTATAATATTAATTAAAGAGGGGAAAGAGAATATAGGGTCACTAATAAATAAAACCACATCATCAGCATATGGAAGGGTTTTAACAAGAACATCCTTAATAGTGATTCCCAAAATATCATTACATTTTCTTATTGAAGAAAGGAAAGGTTCAATGCCAATTAAAAATAAAAGTGGAGATAGGGGACATCCTTGTCTTGTACCTCTAAAAAGAGAAAATTGATGTGAAACTTGTTGATATATAAACAAGCCTTAGGGGCATAATATAGAGCTTAAATCATACGTATAAAAGACTCTTCAAAATTAAATGATGATGATGATAACGTATGAAATAAAAATTGCGAATGTATTTTATCAAAAGCTTTTTCAGCATCTAAGGCTAAAATACCTGAGGGAAGAATTAAAGTAGAACTTTGTTCAATAACGTGTAGCAAAGTTCTGGAATTATTTGCAGAGAATCTATTCTTCATAAAACCAGATTGATCAGGGTGTATAACGGAATCTAAAATAGGGCCTAATCTAGTAGCGAGTATTTTTGCATATAATTTACAATCTTGATTAATTAGAGATATAGGACGATAGTTAGATACAAGAGTGGGATCTCTATCTGGCTTTGGAAGAACAATAACTGACGTTTCAGTAAAAGAACCAGAGGTAGATCCTGTGGATCCAAAAAACTCAAAAAGTTGAAATAAAAAAGGTAAAAGGTGTGATTGAAATTCTTTGTAAAATTCTGCTGGTATCCCATCAGGACCAGGAGACTTATTTTTTTAAGGGATTTTAAGGCTGATAAAATTTCATCTTTAGTGATGGGAGTATCAAGTCCATTTTTATCAGATTGTGATATCTTGGGAATCTACAGGAAGCTAAAAAGGAATCAATCAAAGAAGCATCTTAAAAATCAGGCTTAATATATAATTTGGAATAGAAATTCAACAATTTATTAACGATATCATTGTGAGAAAAAGCTATTTTACCATGAGGACCATGAATTGAATTGATTTGAGTTTTGTCCTTTTTTATGCGTAGATAATTAGCTAAGAGTCTTCCAGATCTATTGGCGTTAAAACTAAATCTGGTTTTAGCATTAGAAATTTGAATGCCTGCTCTTTTACTAAGGATAGAGTTAAATTCAAAACGCAGTTTTTGCAATGTAAATTTATGTTGAGGATCATTGGAGGTAATAAAAAGTCGTTAATTTTTCGCAGTTTGTTTTTGTAGGTCTTTAATATTTCCATAAAGGTTTTGTTATCGTGCGCCATAATGGAGATCTTTTACTGAATTAATTAATTGCCTGGAAATTAATAAACAATCAATTCTAGAATAGAAGTTATGAGGGTTGGAAAATAAAGTAAACATTTTTTCTGTGGGCAAATGTAATCTCCAAATATCTTCTAATTTAGTGAAAGTCAAAGTCAAAATTCAGCTTTATTCGGTTAAAAGTTTAAAACCATCAAAGCATACACAATAAATTCCTTTTTCACAGTTAATCATATCATTGGGTCCTGACTACACAACAAAGTATATAACAGAATAAATTGGTGAATACATATGAACAGTAAAAAAGTTAGTCCCAAACAGAAAACTAATAATATTTAAAATTCAGACACCAAAATTTTCACATACAATTTAAAAAACGATCTAATAAATTACGTGCATAAAGTGCGAAAAAGGGGGATAATTCTGGTAGCAGCATTTTCTTACGACATCTCACAGCCCCTGTGATGTAACTCGCCACCCCGAAGCATATTACAACAGATCCTAGCATTTGCAGATAAACCAGAGCTGGTCGGGCCTGTTCAAAATTACACCCTCTTAGTAATGGGAGGATGAATTTCTTTCACTGCAAAGCATAACATTTGCAAAAAAAGATCATATGAAGGATATCTTGTTCCGACTTATTGTCACACGGGCATGGCCCCAACATCCCACTTTTAGCGAATCCCCTGGGAAAAGATAAGAGCCATGGCAACAAGCAATGTTTAAATCTTAGCAGAACAAACAGGTGGCATGGCTTATTTATGTATGTCAAGTACGGCTGGATCTCTCTCCCCGTGATTAACATAACAAGCTTTCTCACCGAGGGTTTACCCAATTCCACTTCTTCCCTCTGTACCTTCAACCTATTTAGATATTGGGATTTCACTGCCTTAATTATAATTTTAGTTAAGGCCCTAGGGTTTGTATACAGGTCGGGGCTACCCATTATATCTACTTGTGTTTTAATATATCGGAACCATGGTATCGCCGAGACCTTATCTAGGGACAGGCAATCCTGAATAATTAATTGGTTTAAATTTGGTTCTTTCTGTGCCCAGATTCTCAGCCACCCTAGTAGAGGTGATACCGCAATCTGATCCGAAATATAACCTGTCCCCAAATCTTCATGCACATTAAAAGATGCTACGGATTGGGGGAACGATAAAACTTTCCTGAAAAAAAATGTTCTGCCGTTTGGATCTCGTTTGTATTAGTGTAGCCCCACACCTCACTTCCATACAGCACCATGGGCAAAGACTTAGCGTTATAGATTTTCATAATGGCCGGTAGTAGCTTTCAGCCTAGGCATTTCGCAAAGCCCAAAAGGGCCCCTGTCGCCCTGTTTTTTTCAATGCACGCTGCATGACCCATGATCGTTTGTCATCGAAAACTATACCCAAGTAAGGGAAAGTGGGTACTTAACTAAGTTCTGACCCCTTGCAGACAAACACTGCCCCTTTCGCCTGTCTACTACCTAGCGACATCGCATGTGATTTTTTTAAATTAGTTTTTAAGTCCAAGGAGTCCATAAAATTAATAAAGCAGTCTAATAGGGATTGTAAACCTCGTGCAGTCCTGGCAATTAGTACAGCGTCATCTGCATAAAGTAATGCAGGTATCGTTTTATGTCCAACTCTGGGGATGTCCTTACATGATAAAATCAATGCTTCGCCCAACTTGTTTATATAAAGTGTAAATAACAGAGGAGCAAGAATACAGCCTTGCCTTACTCCTCGTTTTACCGGCCAAGCAATGGTCAGACTCCCATCCTCATTATAGCGTACTGCTGCACTTGTATCTGTATGCATATTGGCTAGGAAGGCTATCAGCACAGGGTCTAGACCTATATCTGACAGAACACTCCAAAGTTTCTGCCGGTTTACAAGGTCGAAAGCAGTGGACAGATCCATAAAAGCTAGATGTATGTCCCCCTGCTTCTCGACCGTGTACTTCCCTATGATGAGATGTAAATTGAGGCACTGTCCTACAGTGCCTCTTCCCTTTATAAACCCGTACTGTAGGTCTGAAATGACTGCATTCGCTTCCAACCAATCTGTCAGTCGTTCCAAGACTACTTTCCCCATTATTTTTGCAGCTGAGTCCAGAAGAGAGATCGGCCGATAACATGCCAGATCCTCTCTTGAACCCTTTTTAAATATAGGCACAATAACTGCTTTACCCCAGGACACTGGGGGACCCACTATGGTTGCTGCATTAAAAACAGAGGTTAAAACCTTTGCCCATAAATGCGAGTCTGCTCTATAGAGATCTGCTGGTACCCCGTCCGGACCGGGTGCTTTCCCATGTGCCGTAGACTCAATGGCCGTCAGCACTTTTCTAAGAACACTATCTTCCCTAGCTGGGCGTGATCGCTTTGATACACGGGAGATAAGTCATTTGTTCCACTATAGAGGCCTCCGTAATGCTCCACCCACTTATCGGGAGGAATAAGGCAATCCTGATTTAAGTTTTCTGTCCCATTAAACAAAGGGCTATTTATTACCTTCCAAAATTGAGAGCTACTTTTCAGTACACTCCCTTTGGTCAGTTCCTCCCATGCCATGTCTTTCAACTCCAATTTCCTTCCCTTGATTGTTTTTTTATATGCCCTTCTAGCATCCGCGATCTTCTGTGCATCCTTACCAGGCTCTTTAAGGACCTCTAAGAGTGCCGTGTGGGAGTCGCTACAGGCTTTGTTAAACCAGTTCTTCAACTTCTTAGGCCTTATTGTTCTTTTCCTAGTCAGATTAACTGCTACCTGAGCTGTTATACGGTTGAAAGCTAAGAGGATCTCCGCAGGATCTGATTTGCCTCCTAAACAGTAGTCAGATCCTCAATGCTCCTACTATACAGGTTTTCCAGAAAACCGCTAGGAGTAACCACATCCCACCGTACCCTGCGGCCTTGGGATTTGGGGGCTATATTAGATGTTAAGATGCTAGATAAGACAGATTCAGTAATAAGTGCCTTAATATTAATGATCAATGTGAGTGGGTTATGATCACTATAGCCTCTCTGTGAGACACTAAAGGTACCTAGTGAATCCCTCAATAAGCATGGCACAAAAATATAATCAATGGTAGATTCTTTACCTTGGCCATTAAAAGTCGGGGCAGGGTCTTGGGTTTCCCCCTGTGTTAAAGTGATCAAATAATATAATGATAAAAAACTCTCTAAAAAGACCCCTCTCCTGGTATGCTCAAAATGAGTGACCTCAAAGGGGTCTTCCTCAGAATGCAAATTCTGTAAACATTTGATGGGACAAACATGAATATTAAAATAACCAAGCACTAACAAATAATAAAAAGTATTAATGCTATCATCATAATCATCCAGGAACCCAGCTAGTGCGTGCAAATGTTCTAGCTCATCACACCTGCTAAAGGAATTATAAAAATTAACCACTAAAATACTTGGGAAGTTGTCACCTTCCAATCATACTGCTAAAATATTGGGAGAACTTGCCGCTATAATACAGCCTATTATGACAGTTTCAAACTGAATAACAACATAAGTCCGCCCCTGGATCACCCCATCCTTGTCGGGGTTGCAAATTTAACAAATGATTGGTACCCATCCAAGTAATACCTTTCTGTAGCTTCCCATGTTTCCTGGAAAGCGATAACATGGTGGGCACCAAGAAACGCCTCCCAATTAATGTCCCCTCTTTTTGATCTTAAGCCGGCGATATTCCAAGATAGGATCGCCAGCTTATTCATAGACATGGCTGGGCTTAGTGCCTTAGAGACCTGACTCCCTATTGGCAAGCTATCAGCTACTGCTAAGGCACTGTCCCCATGTTTTACTGAGGGGCTTGGGGCTCGGTCATCCCGGTCAGCGGCCACCCCCATTAATGTATAACTTGGAACACCATCACTGGTAAGTAAAACCCTATTTTCTAATAGATCACAGACGCCACTATTTACTCTTGATTCAGGGGTTGGGTTCACCCTACACCCGTCCTCTATTGTGGCAGATCCCCATTCTGTAGTTTCAGTGCCCCCAGATAATTCCTGGTTGGGCTCTCTAATCACCCTGACAAACTGTCTGGATGGTTCAAGTAAGGGTGATCTATGATGTACTTCCCAATGCTGTCCTTTCAGTATTAGTGGTGCAACATTAATGGGAATGCCAGAGGTAAAGTTGTTAAAATCACTCTCTGGACTAGCCAGTGCTGAGGAATGTACGGAGTCAGTATGAGAACTGTCATGATGGAATAACTAGAAGGGTTTCCTCCCAGTCAGTCACAATCATTTAGGCCCGAGAGTGCGTTGAATCTATTTGTAACATCTATGCCCGACTAGTAACCTGGTCCACCCTTCCTTTGCCCAACATTGAATCTCGGGGGTATTGTTTCCCACCCCTCTCGCCTTCTGGGATAGATCTGGTAGTTAACGGGCATCCTATTTCTATTGATGTAGTGACTAGGTGCGCCCTGAGCCCCTGGTCTGTAAAAGAATCCAAGTGGCAGAATTTCTATCTCCTGTTCTCCCAGCCGGGGGGCACCCGCTACCTCCCTAAGTATCATCTCAGCTGAAACTGGGCTGTTAAAATTAATTATGATACAATCTCCTTCTCTTGTGTCCTGGAGTGCCCCACACAGGCTACTCTACGTGCCATGATTATATTATGGGCTACTCTAATTCCTCCTACTATATTCCGAGCAAGTCAATGTGTGATTTTGTTTTTAATTTGAGAGAAGTCCTCTCTTTCTCCTTGGCGGAGAGGGGGAACATTTGCCAGGACAATCACTAAAGGAGCACTTTGGGGGGGGGGATCTAAATACACACAATTACCCTCCGCCTGTACTGGTTTAATAGCCTGTGTATGTCCTTTGGACAATTTGGCAGGTTGATCACTCCCCTCCCGCTGTATTTGGGAAGCCCTTGCAGGACTATGAATTCCCCCGTCCTCTGAGACCTGCTCTCTATGGTTGTTACACTATTATAGTTTTTGGTGGGAGTTATGTTTCCTAGTGGCGTTGGAGTATTAACAGGGGCAGGTACAGTGGGTTGTTTCAAAATGGGCCGTTTACCTGACTGTGTAGCGTGTCCTCCCACTTTATCAGTATTTATTAGAGTGTGTAACAAATTAGTATTATCGGCTGCAACCTGTTCCAGCTTACCAATGCTTTTGTTAATTATTTTCATTCTCTCTATGAAGGTTAACATTAAAGACTTTAAAAGTTGTTCCACTTGTCCAATCAGGCCTTCTTCTCCCTGTGCTCTCAGCGGTAGATGTTTCTTTTGTTGGAATTGTCCGTTTTTGTGAAAAAGGGTAGACTCCTATTTTGAGCGGCAGAGTCCAGCCTGATATCCGTTTTATTTATCAATTTGAGGACCTTTGCCCGACTAGTAACCTGGTCCACCCTTCCTTTGCCCAACATTGAATCTCGGGGGTATTGTTTCCCACCCCTCTCGCCTTCTGGGATAGATCTGGTAGTTAACGGGCATCCTATTTCTATTGATGTAGTGACTAGGTGCGCCCTGAGCCCTTGGTCTGTAAAAGAATCCAAGTGGCAGAATTTCTATCTCCTGTTCTCCCAGCCGGGGGGCACCCGCTACCTCCCTAAGTATCATCTCAGCTGAAACTGGGCTGTTAAAATTAATTATGATACAATCTCCTTCTCTTGTGTCCTGGAGTGCCCCACACAGGCTACTCTACGTGCCATGATTATATTATGGGCTACTCTAATTCCTCCTACTATATTCCGAGCAAGTCAATGTGTGATTTTGTTTTTAATTTGAGAGAAGTCCTCTCTTTCTCCTTGGCGGAGAGGGGGAACATTTGCCAGGACAATCACTAAAGGAGCACTTTGGGGGGGGGGGATCTAAATACACACAATTACCCTCCGCCTGTACTGGTTTAATAGCCTGTGTATGTCCTTTGGACAATTTGGCAGGTTGATCACTCCCCTCCCGCTGTATTTGGGAAGCCCTTGCAGGACTATGAATTCCCCCGTCCTCTGAGACCTGCTCTCTATGGTTGTTACACTATTATAGTTTTTGGTGGGAGTTATGTTTCCTAGTGGCGTTGGAGTATTAACAGGGGCAGGTACAGTGGGTTGTTTCAAAATGGGCCGTTTACCCGACTGTGTAGCGTGTCCTCCCACTTTATCAGTATTTATTAGAGTGTGTAACAAATTAGTATTATCGGCTGCAACCTGTTCCAGCTTACCAATGCTTGTGTTAATTATTTTCATTCTCTCTATGAAGGTTAACATTAAAGACTTTAAAAGTTGTTCCACTTGTCCAATCAGGCCTTCTTCTCCCTGTGCTCTCAGCGGTAGATGTTTCTTTTGTTGGAATTGTCCGTTTTTGTGAAAAAGGGTAGACTCCTATTTTGAGCGGCAGAGTCCAGCCTGATATCCGTTTTATTTATCAATTTGAGGACCTTTGCCCGTTTGCCTTTCTGCTCACTCCAGCCCCGCTTTCGTTTACCCATTTTATTAATACTTAAAGGCGTTTCAACGCTGGGGCATACCAGTGTTTTTGTTGAC
Source organism: Lissotriton vulgaris (assembly GCF_964263255.1). Lineage (NCBI taxonomy): Eukaryota > Metazoa > Chordata > Amphibia > Caudata > Salamandridae > Lissotriton > Lissotriton vulgaris. The sequence goes on along the minus strand of NC_141696.1, from coordinate 885,746,447 downwards.
AGTATCTTACAGGGCACATTTTCCTCATTAATATTGCTTTTTTGAGTGTCCTGTGTACTGTTCCCCAGGGTTATGTCGCTATGTGTGTCCGAGCCTATGCTTATATCGGGCAGCCCCATGTCACTAAGGCATTGATTTACACTGTTCTCAGGGGATACACAATTCTTGATCGTACCCAAAGAGGATCGTTTTGAAAATATCTCCAATGAGAGACGATTTTCCACCTCAACTATCTCCCGATCTGATGCGGCTGCTGCCCGGGTAATGTAGCTGTCTAGAGTCCCCATAAGGCTTCCACCTGAGTATTTAGAAGATAGCTTTACCCCTTTATCTGGTTGGGTAGGCATGATGTACAAGACAACACTTATTTACAAATTATAAGCTACCAATTACTCTCGACAATATGTGGTCAGACCTGAAGGAGCCGGAGGCGTCTTGACCGTCAGTGAACAGAGTCTCTACAATAGAGTCCTGAGTGTTAGGGGGGTGACCCGTCCCGTCCCTCGCCGTACCCGGATGGCCACAGACCGCCCGCCCTGTCCCGGGCTTCTCCCGGGACGCTCCCACGCGCTCCCTCGCAGCGGTAACCCGGAACTGATATACAGTACACGTTCTGTCCAGGGGGCGGGGCTGTCCAGACAGCGCGGACCAGGTGGTGAAGGTGAAGCAGGGGCTCCTGGTAAACGGAGTCCCTGCAGCATTAGGCACAGCCCTCCTGAGCCCCAAGACAGGGAAGAACGACGGCGGGTCTCTGGTGTCCAGCACCTCCCCAGAGACCAAGTGCGAAGCGGCACCCGTGCAGCGGGTGCGGCAAGTCGTGGGCTTTTCTCCGCCTCCTCCTCCACAGACAACAGGCAATGGTACAGTGCTCCCACTAGTAACACGGAAGTGCAGGATATTTATGCACGTTCTGTCCACAGGGCAGGGCTGTCCAGACAATGCGGACCAGGTGATGAAGGTGAAGCAGGGGCTCCTGGTAAACGGAGTCCCTGCAGCATTAGGCACAGCCCTCCTGAGCCCCAAGACAGGGAAGAATGATGGCGGGCCTCTGGTGTCCAGCACCTCCCCAGAGACCAAGTGCAAAGCGGCACCCGCGCAGCGGGTGCGGCAAGTTGTGGGCTTTTCTCCGTCTCCTCCTCCACCGACAACTGTCAATGGCGATGCTCCAAACCAGGTACAGTGCTCCCACTAGTAACACGGAAGTGCAGGATATTTATGCACGTTCTGTACAGGGGGCGGGGTTGTCCAGACAACGCGGACCAGGTGGTGAAGGTGAAGCAGGGGCTCCTGGTAAACGGAGTCCCTGCAGCGTTAGGCACAGCCCTCCTGAGCCCCAAGACAGGGAAGAATGACGGCGGGTCTCTGGTGTCCAGCACCTCCCCAGAGACCAAGTGCAAAGCGGCACCTGAGCAGCGGGTGCGGCAAGTCGTGGGCTTTTCTCCGCCTCCTCCTCCACAGACAACAGGCAATGGCGATGCTCCAAACCAGGTACAGTGCTACTAATTTAGTGGTTTAAATAAAGGCTTTGAACGCAAAATACACTTTAGAAGAGTGAAATTTAGTAAGAGATATTATATCTAATAAAGGGTCAGAAATGACATTAAAATCACCTCCAACAATTAATGTTTTTCAGCTGTATTTGATGGAAAAAAACTAGCTCAGCAAGCATCAACCAAGACTACAGCACCCGGAATGCATTAAGTTGCCACGTTAATGTCCGAATCTGGAAGCAGGGTTTGTAGTAATATTTAGTGAGCTGTTTATTTATATTTGCAGCATTAGAAGACACTTGACAAGAGAGTACAAAGTCAAGATAACGGCACAAGACGTCTATGAGGTCTCTATAAGCTTTTGTGTCACCCAGAGTCACCCTCAACCCCAGGAAATTTCTCCAGCTGCATATTCTCCTCGCAGTTATGAGCCTCAGAAAGGTTGCACCTAGGCCACAGAGAGGCCTGAGGAGTCACCGGCTCTGGAGGGGCTGGAAGCAGGGATGAGTGGAGCCGCAATCGCAAAGGACACTTGCCTGGCTTCGCTGTGATTCAAACGGGCTCCCTTCGCCGCCTGTGACCAGGATCAGTGTGCTCAGTGAGTCTGCGGGTTCACATAGATTTGCGGCCGGTACAGGGTCAGTAGCGTGGTCGTATCTACAAGACCTGAAAAGAATCCCCCAGAGTTCCCAGACGCCAGTGCATAAAGATGACGCTTAAAAAGAAATGCCCAGGTATGGAGGTGGAGGTGGAGGTGGAGGATGATCCCACAGGTCCTGCACAAAGAAGGATAACAAGGAGTACAACTACCCTACAAATTCAGGAACACAACAACGGTAATGCCCTCCCTCAAGGGCTCATCACCCGCTTCTTTCAATCCCCTAGCGGTCTAACAGACTCAGATGAGGGGAAAGGGGAGACAGAGACCGTCTCCGAACCATCAGGAACCCCTAAAGAACAACAAGGGTCAGCACGGGCACCATCCCTGTGAGCCCGCAACCACACAGAAAACAGGGAGTCCTGAGACCAGTCTTAAATCAACCACTAGGGCGAAAAGCCCAATACGGATCATAGCTGATATCCATCAGTGGCCTATAGAGGAGGAGGATGAAGAGCATAAGGAGGTTGTCATGGCTAAACCACTAATGAGCACATGAAAGAGAACTGCTCCAACAGTAACAACCATGCATAACTCAGAAGACAACTTCACCAGGAAGACATGATTTAACTACCTCTTTCCTGCAAAAACTAGAACAGACCATTGAAAGAACACTGGATGCCACTCCAATAAATCACAACATCAATAAATCCCAAACAGAGGGTTTGAGCCCGATGGGCCAAGCAGATCAGCAAGATGCAACGGAAGAGGCCATACTCAAAGAGTTAAACCTGTTAGCAATAAGAGAAGCACAGGACACAATTGCTAGGGCATTGCTATGGCAGTCCACAAAGATGGAAGTATGAATCAATTTACTGCAGTCATTGACTCAGCACCTGGCACCCCAAGATGATAAGCTGGAAAGACTAGAGGCGTTACTTGAAGTCCAAAAAGCCAACGCAGTACACACTAGCTCCTATGCTGCCATCATAGAAAAATGGTCAGGGCTACCAGAAGTACTAAAGGACATGCTGTCTCTAGCCAAAGGACAGAGGGAGACGCTCCCACTAGAACAATTAATCCCAAAGGCATCAGTAGTGAAGACTGCGCCACCAGAAAATAACAACTTTCTCCCAGCAGATAGCTGTGCATCCAAGGAGCCGCCGGAACAGCCAAGTAATAAGAACATCCCAGTAGCACAAGGGAACAGGGACTCTGAGGCCCGACCACTTGTTACAACTATCGACGTCTCAGAGGGTAATGCATCCCTGTAGGAGAAGGTGGATGGAGCAGTGGCAGGGGCAGAAGCCCTGCTCTCCAGGAAGGCCAAGAAAAAGCTGAAGAAAGAACTAAAGAAATCCAAAGCTAACAGAAGACCAATTTTAACAGCACTATCAAATTCTGGAGCTAGAGAGAACAACAATATTTCAAAGCCACTTTTCCCCATTTTCAATTTCAAAAAGGGAACCAAGGCCAAGACGACAAGAGAAGAACATTCTGTGTCAGGGGAGGATCGAAGTCAACAGAATACTCACTGGGAGGGCCCACAAATAGTTGGACAAACATTAGCGAAGACGCTAAATGAGGCAGTTGGGCAGAGAACACTACATTAGGCCCCTAGCATTCAATGTAGGGCCTTTAGTTCTCCGGACCGGGAGCCCAAACACAGGATGGTGAAATATCCTCAAAGCAACCAGGACAAGCAGTAAGAAGAACAAATAGAGGCAGGATCACCAAATGTGACGATAGACAGACACCAGGCAGGAGATCTCCATAAAAACCCACCAAACCTGAATTTTCAGAGGTATACCGCCTGGGGCGATGGACAGACACGGCGCACCTTCAAGCACAATAGTCAATCAGTAATCCACGAGGTGATGCTCACGCCCAGATATACAGACAAAGGTTCTTTCGACATTCTGAACAGATCCAACATCGTCCGCCTCTTTGGCTACATTGAATCCTTGGCACAGATCATGTCATATAACATAGAGTGGATAACATTTATAAGTCTGTAGAGGGGCATCCACTGTGATTCCACCCTGGTCAGATTCATACAACAGCAGGCCCAACATGCCGTCCTCAGTGAAGCATCACATCTCGCAGAATGGGGTATTGAGGTTACCGCCCTCAGTGAGCCGAAATATCCATACATTCTAACGCCCAATTATGATCAGCATGAACATACATCAATCCTCAAAGGCACAATGAAAAAAAGTCTAGGTGGGAGAGAGAACCCAGGGAGACTAAGAATCCCTTTAAAAATCAATATATCGCATAGAGATACGCAGCGTAGAGTGCAGCCGCTTCAGCAAGTGCTGGCCCATATGGAGAATATATGGCAACAGTGTCCCTAATCAAATATACAGCAATGATTACTGAGGATGCTCAACCTTAACTAATGCCCAAGATCGCAATCTAACATTAATTTCATGGAATATTGCTGGATTAAGTAACATCTTCAGAGATAAAGTCACACTAGACTATCTCACAAAGGGGGACATATTGTGCTTTCAAGAGACCTGGGCCAAGTCAACCACTCCAATTGGTGGCTTCTATGAACATCACACACCAGCGACCAAAAAGACCATCTTTGGACGCCGTCTGTGGGTTTATCCATTTTTCTAAGTCACGCTAGCAAATTTAAAATCAAGGAAATAAAAGTAGAATCATCTGACCTTCAAGCCATTAAAATTGAGGGACTGAAAAAGGGTCAACAGCTTCACCCCTGCTACTAATTAATTGTTACATTAACCCAACTAAACTTCAAACGCAACAGGCCATGGAATCCTTTACCAGCATCCTGGAAGACATACTCATTAGTTTTGTGCATCATAATGTGATAATTGCGGCAGACCTCAATACAAGAGGTCTGGATCGGATCCCAGTTGCACCCAGCAAAAGGAAGAAGTCGGGCCCATTGATCTCACTCCTCTTCAACTTTAATCTACATTCCACTCATGGAATAAAAAAAAATAACTGTCCTTCTTGGATCCCTAAGTCGACCTTCAGGAATGTTTCCACCATAGACTATATTTTAGTCAATGAAGGGCAGACTCACAAACTATGTGACTTCACTGTGGATGACAGAGATGAAAGCGACCACAGGCCTCTCTGTGCTTCCTTTAATCTGGCCTGGGAACTGGAAGAAGCCCAGGAAACAATTGGCACAACCGCAGGTGATGAACGTCATCTAGCCCTCAAAAGAATAAAATGGACAGCCAACCTTAGTCATAACCTGTTGGATTATGTAGCCAAAAGGGAGGCGGAACTAAAGACACAAGATATAAAGAACATCACACATTTTTGGGAAATACTGACATCGGATTTACAGAAGAACTTGGGTAACACCAACCAACCGAGAACCAGCCCACACTCAAATCAACCCTTGCTGGAACGAAGAAAACCGAGGTGCCTGACACAAAGTAAACGAGCCCTTATTAAGGCCATTAAGGCAAAAAAGAAAGGTGTCTACTAGTCACAGATGACCTCCATCCCTGCCTTGCGAGCTGCACATAAAAAGAAAGTCTGGGAGTTGAAAAGACAGTGGACAGAAAAGAACTGGCTTAAAGTGTTCTCACTAATTAAAGAAAAAGACAACAGCAAGCTATGGTGATATATCAATAGTCTGAGCTCTGGAAGGCAGCGCAAAGAAAATAGTGTTGCAGGCAACGTGTGGGAACAGTACGTGAAGGGTCTGTACACTAGTGGAGCAAACAAGATGGGCTCTCTCAGCCTAGAGCGGTCACAGGTAGCAGCTGTAACCATTAAAACTCAGAGTGTGCAGAAAGAAATTACAGTGTCCAGTCAGCCCGTCACTAATACAGTGGAGGAGACTGAAAGGTACATTAGGGCGATAAGAACAGATAGGGCCCCAGGACAAAATGGCATCCCCGCCCAAGTCTTCAAGCCGCTCCTGGCTTTTTTGTATCCATACTTACCCCGCTATACAGTCATTCATTTTTCACAGCACTTTTACCAACATCCTGGAAAGGCTGGGTCTTATTTCCTATACGTAAGAAGGGAGACCATTCGAACCCTGATAATTATAGGCTCATAGCCCTGCTTGATATAGAAGCAAAGGTTTACGCCCGACTATTACTAAGGGGACCTAGAGGCTCGGGCGGCCAAGAACGGTATCCACCCGCCTTTCCAGACTGGCTTCAGGTCAAATAGTTCCACCATGGACAACATCTCAGCACTCTCTCACCTCTCGAAGCAAGCCGTATTGAGTAATAAGCTGCCCCTGTTTTGCTTCTTCATAGACTACTCTACGGCCTTCGACCGAGTCAATCGAAGACGGTTATGGGTAAAACTTGAATCTTGGGGGATCCCGGAAACTTTGCTAAAAGCAATAACCCCTTGCCTGCTGATGACGGAACCGCTCCGTCATCAGCTGCGGTGGGGCTGTGCTGATGACGGAGCGGTTCCGTCATGGCCCGCTGGGAGCGCCTGCGTGGCGCGAATTCCGCACCTGCGGTGAGCGTTCCATTGAGCGGGGCGGGCCATGACGGAACCGCTCTGTCATAAGCACAGCGCCACCGACGCTGGTGACGGAGCGGTTCCGTCACCAGCATGCGGCCGCCGCGCGGCCACCCGCCCCCTTAGCAGTGCGGCGGAATAGCCGCCGCAGTGAAGGGGTTAAAAGCTCTCTACGAGGGGACATGTGTCCAGGTCAAACTAAGTCCAACAATCGTAACACCAAGAATCGAAACTAACACCGGACTAAAGCAGGGATGTGTTTTGGCCCCCTTACTATTCAACTTGTACAAGGCAGACTTGGGGCCAGCCTTGAAAGACACCAGCCTAGTACCTCCGAGATTGGGGAAGTTAGCTCTGGGAACTCTCCAGTATGCGGACGATACAGTGATCTTGGACCACACTATAGTGGGGCTACAAAGAACATTAAATAAAATAGACCTGCAGGATACAAGGAAAATAGCCTACAGATCAATGTGAGCAAGACCAAGATAGTAATCTTTGGTAAATACCCTCACAAAAAACAAACAACATGGTCTTTGGGTGAGCACCGAATCAGGACAGCTACATACTACAATTATTTGGGCGTATGGGTGTTGGAGAGGGCCACAGCAGCCAAACACATAAAAGAGTAGACACCGAGAATTAACAAAATAATTCTGTCTCTCAGACGTCTAAGCCATCACCTAGAAAGTCCATCTATAGAACCCATGCCGACTGTACTTAGGGCAAAACTAATTCCCACAATCACTTAAGGTCACTTAGCCTTCCCAGGAGCACTTGGAAAAGTCATCAATGCAGCTCATATAAAAGCTTACAAGGCCATGCTACAAGCTCCTAGGCAAGCTAGGAACTCCAGGCTAAGGCTGGAAATAGGATTGCACAGACCGGACTTGGCACTACAGGGGGACCTAAAAAATATTACATCAGAGTACTAAAAGCCCCTGAAAACAATCTTAAATATTTCCTAAAATTCATTTTCAGGGCAGAGGGTTCCCCATGGCACTCCAAGTTGGAACAAGCAATAGACCAACTGAAAATTGAGGCAAAGAGCATGCCCCTTCACGAAATTCCTTTTTCTGCCTGGGTCAAAGCCGTGAAGCGCCAAGTCCAGACCATCTCATCTGAACTGGATCTTTCTTCACTCCGGTATAACCCCCTCACACTGGCCCTAGATAAGTCATATACTCTTGGGAAAGCTCAACCATATTTGTGAGACTCACTCTCAGCCCAATCAAGAAAGAACATTCTGTACTTGCGCCTCACACCCTCAAGATTTCGGACTTTAACCCAAAATGGGAACGTACTGACAGCATCATCTCCTGCCGGTTATGCAATTTCCACAGAGAATCCTGGCTACATCTCTAATGCTGCTGCCCAAAGCTGGCCAGCGACCGTCATCGTTTGCTGCGCCCGGCCCTAAGGTACATGGGCCTCAGAACTTGAAGTGAGGCCTCGGATTGGTGCTTTTCAGAAACCACAACTTGCTTGCTTGCCAGAGTTGGCAAGTTTATCCATCAAATTAGAATTGCACTTGATTCCTATCAAAAGGACGGAGAATTCAGGGTTCCTGTCACTCTGCAATGAAAATCATCTGGTGCCTTAACCCTGTCAGTCATCACCTAATACAGGGGGTTTTCGCAAGGTCACTGGAATCATAAATCAAACTTGGGGCCCACCATGGGGCATGCTAAGAACTCTTTTTAACGACAATTAATATCACGGAGGGAATGACCCTGTTGGACTTTTAAATAACCCTTAATCCCAATAGGTATAAAAATGTGAAAGCGTGGTAACCCAATATTTTAACTCTTTTTATTTTTTTTTAATTTTTTAATTTAAGTTTTAAATGGACACAGAGCAGTAAATAGAGCCCATGTAGCCAGGGTGCTATTTTAAAGCTGAATACTGGGTTGTTTCTGGGGGAAGCGTGGTTGTTAGGGGTGCTGTTCATGTGTTTTACACTGTAAAGATTTTAAGTAATCGCACAGTTGATAAAAGACTCCTGGGGCCTTATTTATGAAGGACTTGCGCCGCCGGTGCGTCACTTTTAACATGGGAAAAATTGACGCACCGGCGGCGCAAGTCCTTCATAAATAAGGCCCCTAATGTCCATTAGTTAAAATCACCTCCAACAATTAAAGGAACAATTCCAACTTTTAACACCTCTATAGTGAGATTCAACCAAAAAATAGGATAATCTGCAGTAGGACTATAAATATTTAGTAAAAATAAGAATGAGTCATGAACTTTAATTTTAGCGAATATATATCTGCCATCTTCATCTGAATTTTTACTTAAAATTTGACACTGTAATTTTTTTGCAAAAAGAATAGCCACACCATGTTTCTTACCATTAGCAGGAGAGGAGACAATCAACCCATTTCTTTTTCATATAATCGAAAATGTTGTCGTCTATATGAGTCTCTTGAATAAAACAAATGTCAGCTTTATAACTTCCTAAATAATCTAAAATTTTGGTTAACTGGATGGCGCAAACCTTCAACATTTAATGACACAACTTTAAGATTATGAACATTAGCCATAGTAGAGGAGAGGATAAAAGAAGCCAAGAAGAGTGATATAAGAGAAGGGAAAGCAAAGGAGAATTAGGATGAGACAAAGGGATGAGAAAAAAGTAGCTCCATAACAAGCCAAAGGAAAGAAGAAATGAAAAAACATGGAAAAAACAGAAGACATAAATGTGAAACGTGAAACGCATACACGGTCTACACGCGTGGCTGGAACCCATTATAAGAAAATCTCAGTAACCTTCTTCTAATATTAAGGATAACGAAGGTTCAGATGACTCCACAACTTTTGATTTAAACGGAGGAGGGGAAACTTGCTGCCTCCTTTTATTATTAATAGGAGCTTTGTTTTCCATTTCTTTGAGAAGAATAATAAACTAAAAATAGCAGAAGCAATTTAATCTCAAATGCAGCAAAATGCTGTGGAGATGACTTAAAAATAGCTGGTGCAGCAGCTAAAATGGGCTGTGGGTGTGGCTAGGCCCAAGCCAGGCCCTCTCTTAGAAGTCGACTCCGTCCCCCTGACAGAGAAACTCGGCTGTACCTCAGAGCTGGACTGGATGCAGGAACCAGGCACCGAAAAGAACTTCTTCCAGTGCCCAAAACCGCAGGAATTTGCTGCACAATACAGGTAGGCACTTTACATGTGTACCGACCTCCTTATAGACGATTTTCAGACAGGAATCGTCATTAAATTAACAAAATTGGGAAAAAAATGGGCTAGAGCAGGAGTGGGCGGCCATCTTGAATCGCGTGCTCCCGCGTCTCCACAAGTCCTTTTTAAGTCCTTTTACTGATTAAATTATGTACAGTGTTCTAAAACTGTAATCCTGTACAAAGACATGGTACTGTATGCAATAGTTTTAATTAATAATGCATAATAAACTTGGAAATGGCATGCACCATATTGGAGTGATCTACACCAGAACCAATTAAACAGTCAATTCGCAGTGTACAGTACAACCTGGGTTAAAGAAAGTTTATGTTACACCCCAACGTTGCATATGAAATAGCGCATAAGCCTGAGAATGTCAGTAAAGCTGTGTTAAAAGTTAATTATCGAAAAAGTAAGAGGCGAGCTTCCAACAACTATATTAGTGCACCCACAATTTTGCTGTGTGGAGCCCTGTAGTGGTATGCTCCAGTTCTTATGATCAAAGGTTTTTCACATGTTATTTATAGGTAATTTGAGACGTAGAAACAAGACAATATACAAACAAGCATTACAATGCAACGGTTTTGCCTTTGGAAAAGTTAAAGCTATTGGCTTTGTAAATGACAACATTTTTATTTATGTGTTGGCTTTGATATCCTAAATAAATAGCATTGTCATTTACAAAGCCAATAGCCTAATCTCTCACAAATGCGACACCTATTGCATTTGCACCCACACACACACACAAAACTGGATCACAAGAAGGGAACAGAGGCACACACAAAACACAAAACCGGGTCACAAGCAGGCAACAGAGGCACACACAAAACTGGGTCGCAAGCAGGCAACAGAGGCACACACAAAACCGAGGGGGCAGGGAAGCGACGTGTCTGCCCTCGCAGCTGCCCAGGTCACCAGCCCGTCTGGGAGCAGTTCCAAACTCCGAGGGGAGGAAGGGATAGCGAAAGCACGCTGCCATGCACGCTGGGTCTTATCCGGGCACACGGACAGCGGGAGGGGGGACGGGTTAACGGACAGCGGGAAGGGAGGCGGGCTCATGGACAGCGGGAGGGGGGCGGGCGGGGGGGTAGTGCATCCTTCTAGGGCGCGCGGCAGTTTCTCTTTTGTGCTGCACTTTGGCCTGGGGCAGGGCGGCCGTTGAGGTTGCGGGGGGCGGCAGGGTGGGCACTTCTTGAGGCATGAAGTTAGGGTGTTCTGGCTGACTCTTGGCGCTGTCGGCTGGGTCTAGAACCGGGCGGGGGGAGCTTCGGTCCCGTGATCAGGGGTGCGTGTCCTTGGGGTCGGGTGTTGTTTTGGGGAGGGGGGGTGTTTGGTGTGAGTTTTCGCACGCCATGGAGGGGGACTCACCTGGCTCCAGATGGTTGCTGGTGAGCTGGCGGGTTTCCTGGGAGGGGGGGGGCCTGCACTTCTTCCCGGAGCAGCGCGCACCTCGCCCGGTGGAGTGAGCTTATCTGTCCCAGAACCCATTACTCCGGCTTGCGGGTTAGTCGATATGTAGGACATTCACCTGGGGACACGCCGCAGCAGTAGACGCCCCTTGTCCGGCTTTCGGTGAGCTTTGTGCACTTTACATGTTTCCTGGGGAGGGGGGCTTATCAATGTCTGGGCTCTCTTTCGGGCGAGCCTCTTGTGGGCGATGCGATTTTCGGGCACAGGCATAGTATCGGTCCTCGTGGCTTGGGCTCAGGGAGGAGTTTCATGGTCGCAACATGGCCGCCGTCACTTCGCTTGTCGCGCATGCTGTGCAAACAGAAACATTCACAACACGGAGCAAAATTATAAACAAAATACAAACAGACAACATGAGACGGGATAGACAAGACAGGATACACGCACAAACACAGCAACAAGACACACAAAGGGGAGACGACATAAGACGGGATACACGAGACGAGTAAAAAACGAGCGGGAAAGGGACGAACAGCGGGAGTGGGGGCGGGAAAGGCACGGACAGCAGGAGGGGGGTGCGGGAACGGGCACACGGACAGCGGGAGGGGGACGGCGGGAACGGCCACAAAACCTGGACTTCCTCCTGCGGCTGTCGGCCGCGGAATGACCAAAAGAAACATGGACAACCAAAAAAATAAACCCCGCCCACCACCGCACTGACGTCCTAAAAGGGGCTGGATGAGAAAAAATCTCAGGAACGCCGACGAGTTGCCTCGCAGAATCACGGACGTCTCTGTTTTCCAATGGCTAGCCTCCATTTATGGAGCTAGCCAATGGAAAACAGAGGCGGGACAAAGCCCACATAATGCAAAACAAAAGATTTCACCTGCGCGAAACGCTGCTGCGCAGCTTTCGACAGGCGAAACCTAAAAATAGCTTGCAATAATTCCCTTTCAGAAAGGCAATATTTTTAACTAGACATATATTTATTTTTTATCAAACATGCACCTATTTTTATACGAGAAAAAAATACAAATGACAAAATAGAAAGGATTTCTTTGTTTATCGAGATAGCTTGTCTATAACCAGGTCTCCCAACAAGTTTTGTACAGAGAACACTACATTTAAATATAAAATAGACGTGGCATCTAATAATGATGTGTTTCTTTTATGTTTGCATTTGAAAGCCAAGCGCTGATTTTTCAATCATTAATTTGTACAGAACATCAATGCATTGATCTTATTTAATTTGTTTGCATCAGCTTTATGGATGTTTCTAAAATGTTTTCGGATGCATAGTTTGAAAGGTCATATGCCGTGATACAGTTGTAAAAAACCACCGGAGGCACATTTTATAGAATATATCACGTAGGTTCTATTGCAAATAATCTATTCCATGGCGGTGACCTTATTCCAAGTTTGCAAACTGAGTAGTAGTGGCATTGGTAAAATACTTTTGGGCCATCAAAGATGAGAAATGTTTTTATGTTTCCTTACATTTTACACATTGCATATCTGCTGCTCTGTGAAATGTTTAAAAAAATCTCTGGGCATAGGAGTGTGTACTGCAAAAACACCTTTTCAATATAAAACTTATGCTAGACTGCATGCACCCACCTTTGCACTATGTGCAGTGGTGTGTGTGTGGGTAGGCAGTCTTAAAAAGCTCCAACACAGGGGACGAGACCAGCAGCAGTCCATAGTTATAGATTTATGTCTCTCTCTAACCAGAACTCAACGTAGAGTTGAAACTTTTGTTATAGTGCTGTATTGTGCCATTTTTTTTATCAATCTGCCAGCTTGAGAGTTAGGTGAAATGCATATGCACAAAGCTTTTATTGTTATGATGTGCTAAAGTATGGTCCTTATAGGCCCACTCCCAATGCTAATGCTCATGAACGTTACTGTTCAGGTGTTCAGGCTTGACAATGTTCTCTTAGAGAGTCTCAGGTGGAAGGTCCAGTCATGGTATGTCTTACATAAAGCCGTAATGAAGAGTGGAGAGGCTAAATACATCTGCCAAGGCAGACACTCATACTTCGAAATTGGGTATTGTGCTCAGCTCAACCACTTTGACTGTACGACCTTAAATTTAGCAGATGGATTACAAGGCCACGACATGACTCTTCCTGGTTGTTCTAAGCTGTTAAAAGGGACCACAATTAAATTGACAGCTAGTTTTCAAAAATCAGATTTGAAAATGATATACCAAATTTCGAACGCAATATATTTGTTCCTGTATATTCATTCTAGGAAACCAAAGGCAAGGTTTCATCCTGCTGCAGAATTTCCACAATAATGTTAAAGCATACATTTTACAGTTGACTCTGATCCAGCGTCACTATAGAAATTCTGTCTCTCTACAAGCACCAATCTCTACCTAATACTCACCATACTAATCAAAACTAAGGCCCATATAACTGAGACAGAAAAGTGAGCTACTGAATCATGTGGCCTAATTAAACACATTATCTAAACAATTTATGTACATTATATACAACTGCAGTATAACATTGTATTCATAGATAATCAAGGAAATCATTTAATTAGACCACTTTGGTCAATGGATTAACTGATGGTAACGACTAAAATAATCAAGACCAGCTTGACGTTTAAAGTCTTGTATTTTAAAGTTTCTGAGTTTTAGTTTCAATCTCTTTATTAGCTCATTTTTTAATAACAAACATTTTTATTTGATCAGTATCAACCATTAGTTTATTGGCACAAAAGTCTGGCATTTCAAAATTGCTAAAAATTAATAAATTAAAATAAACATTAACCCTATTTCCCTATGTTAAGCTTTCTGACCTGTAAAGAAAAAGACATTCAAAAATGCATTTGGTTTTCTTACCTGTCCAAGGAAAATCGGACAGCACTTCGCCCTCAGGAGCAGTCAGCCCCGCTCCCCTCAATGGGCTAAGTTTTTTAACTTTTTCTAACTCACTAATCTAACTAAACAATATATTTTTAATAATTTCCAGCAACCTGATTGGTTGCCGTCTGTCAGACCATCGAGAGGCCACCGCTTCCAAATACCATAACGTCACTTGTCATTGTCCTTTGACGTGAAGCGACAGCAGCTTCCGAAGATTTGAAACATTATACTAAAAAGTTCACAGTTTCCTCCAGAGCTAGGCCAAACTGCCTCTGGTCACTTCCTTAGCCTTGGAATAATATCTTTTCAGAGCACATCACGCACAAATGTCTTTGTTTGAGCTTCAGTTTATTTCAGAGAAAAGTTTCTGTGAAAAAGCTTCAACATGGCTGTGCTTGGCTGTTATGTTGTATATTTCTTTAAGAGCTCGTGTTTAGGAATATAGAATGATGTTAGTATCTTTGTTCTATGGTGTGAGGCATTCGGATGAAGCTGTTAGGACTGAGTACATCGCTTCCCTGGCTCCCACCTTTTGTATGTTACTTTGCTTGAATATATATTATATATCCTTCCAAACTCCATCTGCAGTCTAGATTCATTTACTACAAATTGGCGACAAGGGAAACTGGACAATTTTAAATACTTTTATATGAATATTCTATTCTCTGTGAAGATCGGATTACGAGGAAAACTCCAACGGAAAACGGATGGAAAAGAAAACTACATCTGTGAGTTTTTATAGAATTTTTTTTTTGTTTATACATTTCATTTACCAACACAGAGACACTACTATCGTGTCATACCTGAGTTCACGGATATCCGTTGAGGAATCGGGTTGATTGCATTTTTCAACCTGCAGCGCCATTCTATTATACGTGCGCGAAGCATGCACGGGGAAGGCTGTTCATGTCAGCGAAGCCGATAGAAGAAGGTTATGCGCGTCACAGCGCAAGCGTAGCAGCGCGCTGCTAATACAGTGACGTCAGACAAAGGTCACGTAGCGTGACCCTGCGTGACGGCCATTTTGGGTGCAATATTTTCGTGAACTGTTTACTAAAGAAAAATGACAGCGTGAAGGCGCAAAAGAGGCTACATCGAAGCAAATTTACAAGGAGTATATTCCGGTTTAATTAGTAAATAAAAAGAGTATTTACTTCTACTTGTACAACAGGTGAGGAAGTCGGGAGAACGTTTAATTATTTGATTTTTTTTAGTTTATTTTCCATGTTTCTATAGCGTTTTATGGTGCATGGAAGAGGGTGACTACAAGCACTGCTGTTAGTAGAGACAGAGACATGGCACAACAACATTTTTCTATAAGCCCTCCTGAACCATTTTGGGTTAAAGGCACTCAACCTAACAATAAATGGATAGAGTGGAAAGAATATTTTATAAATTATTTAGAAGCTGTTGATGAAACAAAAAAGATGAAATCTGAACAGAAAAAAAGAATTCTTTTACATTCTCTAGGACCAATTAGTTTAAAAGCTTTTTCAAGGATGAGTAAATCTGATGACCCCAATTTGGATGAATTTGATAATGCTATCAAAAACATGGATAAATATTTTGCACCAAAAGTGTGTATAGGAGTCATAAGGCATACATTTTTTCAAAGAAAACAAACAAAAGAAGAAACCGTGGATGAATGGATTGACGATTTAAAAAAACTTGCTATTGATTGTAAATTTGATAACTTGCATGACGACCTCATACGCGATCAATTAGTGATGCATAACAACAACTCTGCTTTACAAGATCGTCTTTGGGTTAATGGAGATGCACCTTTAGACGATGTAGTAGCCATTATGAGAAAATCAGAAATGTCAGGAAGGTGCGCTACCGTAGTAAAAGAAACTGACAAAGATTTATCTAAGACATCCGGAACTGTTTGTAAAATTCAAGGTCCTATGAAAAATTATCAGCAACAGCAACAACAAGGAAAATGGACTAATCAACCTATGATGGTTCAGAACAGGAGCATGGAAGAAAGGAGGTGTTACAGATGCGATAGCAAGGAGCATCTAGCTTTTAGTAAATACTGTCCAGCTTTAAAGAAGAAATGTGGAATATGTGGACTGTTAGGCCATTTCAGTAAAATGTGTTGTAGACACAGCAATGTAAAGTATGTGTATGATGAGGATGTAGAGGTTATGGATGAAGTAGAGACAGAGGATGAGTGTGTGAAAAATGTTAGAGGGAATTATGTTATTAACATTTCAGAGAGTTCCCTCAAAGGTAAACCCATTTGTGAGATATCCTTGGGTGGAGTTATTGTGAGTGTGTATACGGACTCTGGTTCACCATACACAATCGTGAATGAAGATGTTTGGAATAAGAAGTTTGTAGACAAAATTGGTGAGCAGTTGAATACACCTGATGTTTGTCCAATCAGTTATACAGGAGATAAGATTGGCATGATTGGTTTTAGATGGCTTACCTTTTTATTTAAAGGTAGATCCACAAGAGGAAAGTTATATGTGGCAAAAGTGGGACCATCAGTTTTAGGATGGTTTGATCAAAAAAATGTACACATTATTTTGGACCCTAACAGCAAGGAAAAGGTGCTGATATTGGATGATTGTAGTAAAATGGGGGAAGTACTGTCAGAAAACTTTCCAAAGGTGTTTAGCAACGAACTGGGTGTTTTAAAGGGGTTTGAACATAGAATTATTTTGAAGGCTGATGCAAAACCAAAGGTACATAAAGTAAGACCTATACCCATATGAATCAGGGAGGAGGTTAAGAAGGAGATTCAAGGATTGCTAGCAAAAGGCATTATAGAAGAAATCGAAACATCTGAGTGGATTGCTCCGATTGTGGTTGCCCAGAAACCCAATGGAAAAATCCGCTTATGCATTGATTTACGCCATTTAAACAATAACATCGTAGTTGAGAAATTTCCCCTACCTAAAATCAATGAAATGGTATCCTCTCTTAATGGCGCAACGTGGTTTTCCACGATTGATCTCTCTGCCGCATACCATCTGGTGGTATTAGATCCTGACTCTAAGAAACTTACGGCGTTTATAACGCCGTTTGGTTGTTACCAATTTAGGCGTATGCCTTTTGGATTGGCTTCAGCCGCTGCTGTTTTTCAGCGGTTGATGCACAAACTTTTTGGGGACATGGACAAGATTTCCATTTTTCAAGATGATAGTCTGGTGGCTGCTGGC
This sequence comes from Lissotriton vulgaris, assembly GCF_964263255.1. Lineage (NCBI taxonomy): Eukaryota > Metazoa > Chordata > Amphibia > Caudata > Salamandridae > Lissotriton > Lissotriton vulgaris. The sequence continues at coordinate 885,729,236 of NC_141696.1, read as the reverse complement.
GATAAATCTGGTCATGATTTAAAACTGAGACAGGTTTTAGAAACTCTACAGTCAGCAGGTCTGACTGTTGAATTATCGAAGTGCAAATTCAGTCAGAGGAGTGTTTCTTATTTAGGACACATTATTAGTGAAGAAGGTGTCAAACCTAAACCCGCATTAGTAGAAAACATTGTAAAGTTTCCTTTATGTTACTTTGCTTGAATATATATTAAATATCCTTCCAAACTCCATCTGCAGTCTGGATTCATTCACTACATTGGCTCTTCTCAGTCAGGCTAAGCAACGCTCTCGAAAATTCCATAGGCCTCAAACCTTTAACTCGGGCTAGTATTTAAACAAACACAAAAGAGTAATTAATTCAAGTAATGAAAATCATTCTGTTACCCACCCTCCATTGCTGATGTTAACCCATTAGTATAAGTCACCTAGCAGAAGCACATAGAAAAGCAGCACATTTATAATCTACCATTCTTCATAATGTCCAGCAGGTTTCTTCATAAATCTGAAAAGATAAAAAGATAAACAAACACAACATAGACAACAATATAACATAGACAATAGCACATATAAACTAAGCACATGCCATCAATTAATCAGCCGCATTAATTTTGACAAAGACAATAGGACAGACAAAACAACATTAGTTATGTATTATAGAACGTACTTGCAAATGCAACATGAGCACATTATCATTAGTCCCGCGTGTAATGCAATGATGAATTTTTAATCTCGATTGATTTAGTACAACAAACGTGCAATAACACATTAATATATTAGTTCATGTTACAAAGGATTACCTTCACGAGCCAGAATAAAATAATTTCTGAAGCTCGCTCCATCAACTCCGTTATCTGGGGATTTCAAAATCACCAAACAACACCCAAAATTTAGAAAATTTTGAACCCAATTTAGAGACGTCACATTTTGAGTTCTTTCAGTATTAGTCTCTCTAAACCCCTGTCTCTGCTGTTTGCTCAATACTTTCAAACTGAGCCCTTCGCATTTCCTCTAACTCATATTCCTTCTCTTGTTCCTTTCTGAGTTTATAAATCCTCCTCTTTTCCTTCTGATGCTTCTTTCTCTTGTGAATCATGCAACTAATTTTTAACAGCAACATCACCATAATGATGACAATTACTGGACAGAGCACTTTGCCGATGATTGAGCCACCAATCTCTGGAAACCATTCTTTAATTGCCTCAATCCTTTTGCCTAATCGTTCAGTGAAATTTTCTTCCTCCAGGGGTTCCATTTCTTCATGAAATTCAGTAATGTTTTTAATAAGCGACTCTATATTCCGAATCTTGTCAGGAATATATGTACAACAATGTAAAACCCCACAGACTCCTCCCTCTTTTGCAAGCAGAATGTCTAATGCAAGACGATTCTGCATAACCATGCTTCTGGTAGCAACAAGTTCTGTGTTGACTAATTGAAAACCACTTGCAGTATCTGTAGACAATCTATCTACAATCGTGGAAAACTTTCAAATTTTTATTGAATTCATGGTAATTCCTACCATGGGAATGATTGCACCAAAAATGTCTCCCATGACTTCCGTAAAACTTTCTCTTTTGAACCTGTTCAGGTGTTCACAAAATTCAAAGGTACCCTTTTCATTTCTGTCAACATGAAAAATCTTTGGAAAAACTAATCCAAGGTAGCAGGTCCCATACCAATGGTCCGGGAGGCTAAAATATGCCTTATTACCACAAATAAAATAAATTCCAGGAAAAATTGGATCTCTACCACCCTTAAATCCCCATCCCCCTATGATACGATAATTATCTTCACATTGACTAGCGCCAACAAAAAAGTTATCATAAAGCGTATTATCACTTCTAATGCAAAATTTACCACTAACTGGTTCATCAATGTGTATGGCTGCATTTGTGTTAACACCATTAAGCTTAGCATCCTCCATTTGCCAAAATTTTGATTTGGCATGCTTAAGGACTTCATTTCTTTTATAAATTGCCCTTCTCTCCTCAACCATATTCAGGAAAGTCTTTTCCTCAGCTCTCATCTTGCATGTTAAATTGTTTCTATAGGCGTATTTATAATTAAGTTCATTAGTTACTAAAAAGAATTCCCTCATCTGCTTTGCAGGCTAAACTTAGTGTAAGCTATTTACAACTTTGAGGTTTGCAAAAACCTCATCAAAGTCTGAGTAGTAATACTCCAGTCGACCAGTTTGATAAAACAGGCTAGCAATTACACTGCAAGTGATGCCATAAGTGAGAGGTTTAAATAACAACAAGGGGTGGTGATGGACAGAGTTTCTGAATTAAGCAGAATACTCTCACCCAGTCAAGAGATCAGGGCTAGATCCAACAACGTTTTTTAGCTCACTGCACCATCCCAGCTCAGAACCTGGCTATATGCAAATTAGTCTGTTCCTGTCCCAGTGCATGATGGGAACAGGGCAAACCAAACTACCAAGCCAATTCTTACACTGGGAAGGAAACAAGCTTCCGGGGACAGGTTTCTGGCATTTCAGCCATCGTCGGCCCGGCTTGCTTGAATCCTGATGGTGCAATGAGCAAGGGACTCACATCTCAGTATACCCTTCCACGCTTATGGTGGACAAAATATTTAACAACAAGGGGTGGTGATGGACAGAGTTTCTGAATTAAGCAGAATACTCTCACCCAGTCAAGAGATCAGGGCTAGATCCAACACCGTTTTTTAGCTCACTGCACCATACCAGCTCAGAACCTGGCTATATGCAAATTAGTCTGTTCCTGTCCCAGTGCATAATGGGAGCAGGGCAAACCAAACTACCAAGCCAATTCTTACACTGGGGAGGAAACAAGCTTCCGGGGACCGGTTTCTGGCATTTCAGCCGTCGTCGGCCCAACGTGCTTGAATCCTGATGGTGCAATGAGCAAGGGACTCACATCTGAGTATACCCTTCCACGCTTATGGTGGACAAAATATTTAACAACAAGGGGCGGTGATGGACAGAATTTCTGAATTAGGCAGAATACTCTCACCCAGTCAAGAGATCAGGGCTAGATCCAACACCGTTTTTTAGCTCACTGCACCATCCCAGCTCAGAACCTGGCTATCTGCAAATTAGTCTGTTCCTGTCCCAATGCATGATGGGAACAGGGCAAACCAAACTACCAAGCCAATTCTTACAATGGGAAGGAAACAAGCTTCCGGGGACCGGTTTCTGGCATTTCAGCCGTCGTCGGCCCGGCTTGCTTGAATCCTGATGGTGCAATGAGCAAGGGACTCACATCTGAGTATACCCTTCCACGCTTATGGTGGACAAAATATTTAACAACAAGGGGTGGTGATGGACAGATATTCTGAATTAAGCAGAATACTCTCACCCAGTCAAGAGATCAGGGCTAGATCCAACACCGTTTTTTAGCTCACTGCACCATCCCAGCTCAGAACCTGGCTATATGCAAATTAGTCTGTTCCTGTCCCAGTGCATAATGGGAGCAGGGCAAACCAAACTACCAAGCCAATTCTTACACTGGGGAGGAAACAAGCTTCCGGGGACCGGTTTCTGGCATTTCAGCCGTCGTCGGCCCGACTTGCTTGAATCCTGATGGTGCAATGAGCAAGGGACTCACATCTGAGTATACCCTTCCACGCTTATGGTGGACAAAATATTTAACAACAAGGGGTGGTGATGGACAGAGTTTCTGAATTAGGCAGAATACTCTCACCCAGTCAAGAGATCAGGGCTAGATCCAACACCGTTTTTTAGCTCACTGCACCATCCCAGCTCAGAACCTGGCTATATGCAAATTAGTCTGTTCCTGTCCCAATGCATGATGGGAACAGGGCAAACCAAACTACCAAGCCAATTCTTACAATGGGAAGAAAACAAGCTTCCGGGGACCGGTTTCTGGCATTTCAGCCGTCGTCGGACCGGCTTGCTTGAATCCTGATGGTGCAATGAGCAAGGGACTCACATCTGAGTATACCCTTCCACGCTTATGGTGGACAAAATATTTAACAACAAGGGGTGGTGATGGACAGATATTCTGAATTAAGCAGAATACTCTCACCCAGTCAAGAGATCAGGGCTAGATCCAACACCGTTTTTTAGCTCACTGCACCATCCCAGCTCAGAACCTGGCTATATGCAACTGACTAATTTGTATATAGCCAGGTTCTGAGCTGGGATGGTGCAGTGAGCTAAATAACAGTGATGGATCAAGCCCTGATCTTTGGACTGGGTAAGAGTGGTCTGCTTAATTCAGACACTCTGTTCATCACCACCCCCTTTTCTGAATCATTTTTGGCCACTATAGGTGTGGCAGGGTATACTCAGACATGAGTCCCTTGCTCACTGCACCATCAGGATTCAAGCAAGCCGGGCTGACGACGGCTGAAATGCCAGAAACCGGTCCCCGGAAGCTTGTCTCCTTTCTGGTGCAGAATTGGCTTGGTAGTTTGGTCTGCCCTGTTCCCATGATGCACTGGGTCAGGGACAGACTAACTTGCATATAGCCAGGTTCTGAGCTGGGATGGTGCAGTCAGCTAAATAACGGTGATGGATCAAGCCCTGATCTTTGGACTGGGTAAGAGTGGTCTGCTTAATTCAGACACTCTGTTTATTACCACCCCCTTTTCTGAATCGTTTTTGGCCACTATAGGTGTGGCAGGGTATACTCAGACATGAGTCCCTTGCTCACTGCACCATCAGGATTCAAGCAAGCCGGGCCGACGACGGCTGAAATGCCAGAAACCGGTCCCCGGAAGCTTGTCTCCTTTCTGGTGAAGAATTGGCTTGGTAGTTTGGTCTGCCCTGTTCCCATGATGCACTGGGCCAGGGACAGACTAATTTGCATATAGCAAGGTTCGGAGCTGGGATGGTGCAGTGAGCTAAATAACGGTGATGGATCAAGCCCTGATCTTTGGACTGGGTAAGAGTGGTCTGCTTAATTCAGACACTCTGTTCATCACCACCCCCTTTTCTGAATCGTTTTTGGCCACTATAGGTGTGGCAGGGTATACTCAGACATGAGTCCTTTGCTCACTGCACCATCAGGATTCAAGCAAGCCGGGCCGACGACGGCTAAAATGCCAGAAACTGGTCCCCGGAAGCTTGTCTCCTTTCTGGTGAAGTATTGGCTTGGTAGTTTGGTCTGCCCTGTTCCCATGATGCACTGGGCCAGGGACAGACTCATTTGCATATAGCCAGGTTCTGAGCTGGGATGGTGCAGTGAGCTAATTAACGGTGATGGATCAAGCCCTGATCTTTGGAATGGGTAAGAGTGGTATGCTTAATTCAGACACTCTGTTCATCACCACCCCCTTTTCTGAATCATAAGTGAGAGGTAACATGTTATAAGTAACCCCCTCTGAGACGGAAGCAGGCAGCTTCACACAGACATAGCAATCCTTTACATTCATTACTTTAAAATATTCAGACAAAAGCCTAGAAAATGAATTGCTAGAAAAATCTCCAACAGATCTATCTTGATGGATCTCTGGATTATGTTCAATAATTCTTCTAGACTTGCCAGCGTGTTTTTCCTGCTTAGATTCTGCCTTGCTTGTCATATTAGCCTTAAATATTTGCTTATCAATACCAAAAGGGTAAACTACAGCTAAAATTAACCAAACCAGTATTAAGAGAACCACACAAACTGAAGACATTTTGCAACATCTTTTCAAAATGGAACACCTTGAAGTATCAGAGCTAGGCATTTTTAAATGAATAACAAATTTCAAAAAACAAAAATTTAAAAATAATGTAAGTAATATGAATTGTAAAACTAAAATATTCCCCCCTTTTTAATTTTTTTTTCTAAATTAAAGAACCCTATAACAGCTTTTCTTCAACCTTGTGTCACATGAACGTGTGTCTTCCAGCTAACACAATTTCTTCGACCTTATGTCACCTAACACATTTTTTTCAGCCTTATGCCAGGAATTAAAAACCTTTATCCACAATTAAACAACTTCAATCATTGTCACTAGCTTCTTCCAAATCCTCTTGACTACTGCTTCCTACCTCAACAATTGGCAGGATAATGATATATGTCCACTCTGGGGACTTATACTTTTGATTTGGCTTTATTACTATTTTTGTCTTACGAGTGATTACTTCAATTTTCTTATTATTCTCGTCTTTCTTATCAGAGTTACCTCCCTGACTAGAAACTTCATTGATTTGTTCTTTTATTTCTTTACTAATTTGAATTTCAGGTTTTCTTCTGGCCAAATATCTCCTTTCCTCAAGATTTTCTTTTTTGGCACGATTTCGTTATTTTCAGCTTTCCAAGCTCTTTTTCTGAATTTTCTTATTTCAGAGTCTTCATCACTCTCATCTGTGTCTGTTTCTGAGACTTCAAATCTGTATCTAGGAACTTCTTTACTCGGCAGCTTCACTCCATTAGGAACATCATCCTTACAGCTGGTACTTGGTAATTCTTCCTCTTCTTCAGGGATCACCTTTAGCTTCCCAGTTTCAGAATTCTTGCTCCTGCACACAGAGCTACTCCTTTGCTTTTCAATACTTTCCTGGATTAGATTTTTGTCCTGCTCAGAGTCTTCTTCTTCTGAATCTTCTTTTTCTTTTTGAGATTCTTTTTCTTTCAGATCTTCATCAACATTTTGATCTCCAGTCACAATTTCCAGATTTTTTCATTCAAGGCCTGATTTGCATCTAGATTCTCCAGATGTTGATCTTCTTGCTGATCATCAGATTCTTGATCTTCAGGATCTCCTTCTGAATCAGAATCAGTTGTTGTCTCACTTTCTTCATCAGAATTATCAGGAGGTGGTACACGAATGGTGTGACTTGCATGCACCCACCTTTTCAGACCTCTACACTTTATAGCATTTGTTGTGACAAGAATTACTTGTCTTGCCTTTTGCCATCTAGGTACCAAACAGTTTCTCCTTCGATGAACTTTGTTTCTCACCCAATCTCCAGGCAACAGATCATGAGCTTGTTCTTTCTCCTTAGTTATTACATCTGTTCCCACCTGATGAAATACAGAATTAACTACATCAGAAAGGTTCTGACAGTATTCAATGATTGCACTATCATTAATACTCAAAAGCTGGCCAACTGGAACAAATGCTTGCCTCATTAATCTGCCCATTAAGATATCATGGGGACTAAGGCCTGTCTTTTTCTCTGGAGTACTTCTCAAAGACATTAGAACAAGTGGAAGAGCATCTGTCCACTTCACTCCTGTGGCTAGTCACATTTTTGAAATCCTGTTTTTTATTGTTCCATTTATCTGCTCTAAAACACCTGATGCTTCTGGTCTGTATGCACAATGCAGCTTCTGTTCAATGTTTAAAGCTTCACAAATCAGTTTTAGCAATCTGTTTTCAAAATGCGTTCCGCGATAGAGTTCAACATGTGACTTTTGTCTTTTTCCCGATTGATTGAGTAATTATTCTTTGCACAGTACCTTGCAATTTCATCTGCGTAAGCGTTACCTTTGGTAATGTAATCCTCACCTTTTTTATGAGCTGCACATTTTACGACAGCAATTTGTTCTGGTAATCGAATGCCATCAATCAATCTTTTGATCAATTTTGCATTTCTGATTGGCTTCCCGCAGAGGTCAAATAACCCCTTTGAGACCAGAGCTGACCATAGTCATGAACTACGCCATACCCATACTGACTATCAGTCACTATGGTCACTTTCTTACCAGCTGCATTTTCACAAGCTCGAATTAAACCAATTAATTATGCAATTTGGGCTGAACGAATTCCATCAAGAGGTGAGCCCTCTACAACATCTGAAACTGTACATACTGAATATGCTGCTCTCAGAATTCCTTCGTCTGATCTTAGACAGGAACCTTCAACAAAGTAAACCAAATCAGATTCAGGTAAAGGAACATCTTTTATGTCCTGTCGAGGTTTAGTGCAGTAATCTACAACATCCAAGCACTCATGATCAATGTCAGTTTCATTATTAACCTCAGTAACAACACCGTCCGGCAATAATGTGGAAGGATTTAAATTCACACATCTTGCAATAGAAACATTATCTGATCCCAGAATTGTCTTCTCATATTTTGTCAATCTGTTACTGGTTAGATGCTGAGATTTGCTTCTGGTAAGAAGAATTTCAACTGAATGAGGTACATATACTTTTACAGGAAATCCCATAATGATACCCTCACTTTGTTCAAGACTTACACTTGTTGCAGCCACTGCTTTTAAGCAACCTGGCAACGCTTTTGCAACAGGGTCCAAAACAGCTGAGAAATAAGCAATTGGTTTTCTCAGTTTTCGATGTCTCGGGATCAGGACTGACAGTGCACAACCTTCCCTTTCACTGCAGTACAACTCAAATTCTTTCTCATAGTCTGGAATACCCAAAGCTGGAGCTTCGCATAAACTTCTTTTTAACTGTTCGAAGGCTTCTAATTCAATTTTTGACAATCTGATTGGATCTTTTATGTCTGCCTTTGTCAGTCTTTGCAGTGGGTGGCTTTGCAATTACCGAAAATCCACTAATCCACTGACGACAGTATCCAACCATACCCAGAAACATTCTGACCTGTCTTTGTGTTTTCGGGGGCTGTATTGCTCGAATCATTTTAATTCTTTCAATAGTCACTTGTCTGATTCCTTTTGCAATTCTGTGACCAAGATATTTTACTTCTTGTTTGCGAAAATGTAATTTCGCAGGTGACACTTTATGTCCCTCATCTGCCAATCGATTTAAAAGAGTAAAAGTGTCAGTTACACAATTTTCTTGTGTTTTTTCTGCCACGAGCAAGTCATCAATATACTGGACCAATGTTGAATTTCCAGGTAAAATCAGATCTTCCAGAGATTTCTTTAATAACTGATTAAAGATAGATGGACTCTCACTATACCCCTGTGGGATACGACACCATGCTAAAATGCGATTCTGGAACATAAATGCAAAAATTTGCTGGCTCTCTGGATGCAGTGCAACTGTAAAGAAGGCATTACATAGGTCAATGACCATATACCATTCTGCATCATGCGGAATCTGATAAAGAATTACCGCAGGGTTTGGGACAATTGGGCAACATGGAACAACAATCTGGTTAATTTTCCTTAAATCCTGAACAATTCTGTATGTTCCGTTTGGCTTTTTAATACCCATAATCGGTGAATTACATGGGCTGCTCTCAATTTCTTTTAGTACACCTTGACTTATGAACTTTTCAATCACTGGAATGACACCTTCAATTGTCTCAGCTTTCATTTTGTATTGAGGAACATTCGGAAAATCTATTCCTTGTTTTACAGTAATTTTTACTGGATCCACATTTTTCATAAGACCCATATCATTTCCAGTTAGGTCCCAAATTTCTGGTTTGACTGGCTTTTTGAGCTCCTCTGGCAAATCATTTTTGTCAAAGACAGGAAATAATAATTTACTTTCCTCTTCGACCATCAACATTGTCAATTTGTAAAGACCATCTACTTTTGATGTTTGTAACTCAATGCCATCTGGTGAGCAATATATTTTGCAATTCATCTTGCACAATATATCACGACCCAACAGATTTACTGGACTACTGTCACAAACCAGAAACCTGTGTTTATCTTTGTAATTTCCAGTCTCAACTTTTACAGGCTCTGTCAGACTTGTTTTAATTTGCTGATTTGCTACACTTACAACTTGGATGGACTCACCAGAGAGAGGAAGGTTTTCTATTTCTGTTGATCTAACAGTAGAACGGGTAGCACCTGTGTCCACAAGAAAAGTGATATCTACATCATTCACTTTACCATTAACAAATGGACCAGACTGATCTACCTCAAGAGTGGGTCCAAGCACACACTCTTCTTCCTCTCTCAGGCACCGTCATGAGTAATCTTCCGATTAATCACTCTCTTCCTTATTTTTCATCCAAAATTGCTGAGAAGCATTTGACATACTCATTTTTGACACATTATTTACCTGATTGCCTCCACAGAAACCTGTTTCTGGTGTAAACCTTTGAGCATTTAATTTACACTGTTTGGAAATGGTGCTTGTGGAATCTAGCTCTGCTGAATTTGGCTCTTTTGAATGTGGCTCTGCTGTATCTGGCTCTGCTGATTCGCTACCTGTCGCTGCTGACTTAACTCGTTTAACTGCTGCTGTAGCTGTTGCTGCGGATTTAACTCACTCTGCATCTGTGAATTCAATGAGGTATTTTTAAAATTTCTGGGCGGGTTTTTACACTCGCGCTTCCAGTGTCCAATTTCGCCGCAATTAAAACATGGGAGCTTCTGTTTTAGCTCTTCAACATTTTCATTAAATTTAGGTTTATTATTAAAATTATTCTTAAATTTGCCTTGATTCTGTTGCACATTTTTATTTTCAAAAGCCATTTGCTGTTTCTCAGCTACTTTCACTTGTGCCCACATTGCCTTCTCTTTAAGATTTTTCTGCTTGGCATCTATCTCATCACTGCAATATTTTGCCTTTCTCAGGATGTCATCAACCGAAAGTGATTGCCAGCACACAATTCCATTTTTAATCATCTCACCAATTTCAGGTCTCAGGCCGTAGACGAATCTGTAAATAAAGTGGCTCATGTCCTTTTCACGTAATTTTTCATAGCCACTGTACTGTTTAAATACTAACAGCAACCTTTCATAAAAAGAATGTACTGATTGTTTTGGCTCTTGATTTGTTCTGTCAATTTTAACCCAGTCTACTTCTTTCGGGGGAATTTTTCCTTCCAGACAATAAATTACTTTATTATACATTTCCATAACATCTTTCGATGGAGCACCTGTAATTGTGTCTCGGGCAGGTTCTTCTTTGGGCCAACCCACAGAAATTTTGCATTCTGTCCAAAGATCTGATGGGACAACAATGTCAAAGAATCCATCCAGATCAATCCACAGAACTTTTGACACCTTAATAAATCTATCTACCTGTCGATACCATTCAACAGGCTTTTCTCTCAGCCGAGGGAAATCTTTGGTAAACAACAGAATATCCTGTCTCGACCATGGGACATGCACATATCCTCCACCTGCTATTTCCCTCATTGGAAATTCTGAAACAGTTTCACTTCTGACCCTTTTGTCTTGTTCTTTATTCTTTGACCATTTCATTCTCCATTTTCCTAATTCACCTACAGCCTGATTCATGAAGTAAAATTGCGCCCGCAATCGCTGCGAAAATGCAAATGCGGGCGCAATTTCCGTAATCGGCATTCAACATCAAAATAGCGAATTCGCAAACACATATTTGCGAATTCGCTAATATATTCGCAGAATCCCGGCAGGTGAGCATTAGCGATTCGGAAATAGCGACACACCACGGATTCTGCGAAAATAATTGCGGAATCGCAATATAATCGCAATCGGTATTCAAGAAAAATCGCTATTAGCGAAAAACCCAAAAATCGCTATTTGCACCGCACAAAATAAGGACAACTCAAAGCAGGTGGTAACCATGAAAGCCATGCAAAAAAAACATTCAAAAAACCGTTGTCCTATCACCAACAGGTACTGGCCTGACCAATCACATATAAGGACCATCATCATCAGCAGCATTAGGAGTCCCACAATGCCAGGAATGTACATGGTGGTGAGGCGTCGCAGGCTAGAGCGATTAGCACGGAGGAGACGCAGGATCCAGGACAGGATATTCCGCCAGCGGGTCACCTTGCTGGGCCAAACCAGAGAGCAGATATATGCTAAATACAGGCTGAATGGGGAAATGATAATGCAGCTAATACAGGACCTTGACCCCCTGATGCAGCACCCAACAAGCCGTACCAATGCTGTGCCTACACATGTGCAGGTATTGTGTAGACTGCACCTCCTGGCCTCCGGGAGTTTCCAGGGGATAGTAGCGGCTGCTGGGGGGATATCCCAGCCCACCATGTCACGCTGCCTCCACACTTTTGTTGACGCCATGCTCACCCAGCTGCACCGTCACATCAAATTCCCCGCCAGCCAACAGGAATTGGACATGACCAAGCTACAATTCTACAATGTAGCCCATTTTCCACATGTGCTCGGATGTATAGACTGTACCCACGTCGCCATCTGCCCACCAGCTGGCATGGAGTATATGTTCCGCAACAGAAAGTCCTACCACTCCCTCAACATCCAGATGGTCTGCAACGCTAAGACATACATCACTGACATTGTCGCACAGTACCCAGGGAGTACCCATGACTCCTTCATTTTCCGGCACAGCGGACTCCACACACGACTGGTCAGGGGAGAGTTTGGGGAAGGACACCTACTTGGTAAGTACACTTTGTTTGAAATGTCACATTGCAAAGATGTAACAGCGCAGCACAGGCAATCACCATCTGCTCCTATCATTCAGGTGACAGTGGCTACGCCCTCCGTGAATACCTCCTGACCCCATACCTCAACCCTGCTACACCCCAGCAACGGCGCTACAATATTGCACACATACGGACAAGGAATTGCATAGAAAGGACATTTGGCCTGCTCAAGAGCAGGTTCCGCATACTGCACAAGACAGGTGGGGCCATGTATTACAGTCCTGAAAAGTGCTGCCGCATTGTGGCTGTCTGCGCAATACTACATAACATTGCAACCAAGCGCCGGATACCTGTTGACATCTCTGGCAGTGAATCTGAAGGGGACAACCGGCCACCTGCACATGCGCGCCATGCACATGGGGAGAACCCAGCAGAAGGGCACAGACGTCGCAACCACATCACAGTGAACAGTTTCTAGTACAACCACTTCCATCACCCCACAAATCAACAATGCATGCTAAATGTAATGATGACACAACGCTAATGTGTGTAGCAAAATAAATGTATTTGTTAAATTCACAAAAATAAAAATAAGGTTCCAGTCCAAATAAGTACAACAAACAGTATTACGCCATACTGCTGTGCATCACTACATGGCAGGCTTAACCTCAGCCTGTGCCATTGATTAACTGCAGTTCTCATGAGCGCCTAGTGCGCGTTGCGCCATAGCGCCTCTGAGGGGCATCCTCCTCCGGGGCTTCAGGCAATGGGGGGGGCCTGGTGCTGCGGGTGTGTGGTGGGACCTGTGAGGCGGATTGAGAGCTGACGCTGGACGCCCCCTCACTCGCATCATCACCCCCCACAACAGATGGAATAGCTGGAGGGTGAAGAGCTATGACGGCCGTGGTGAGGGTCTCCAGCACCCTTGTCATGTCCTCGCTGCACTGTATGATTTGGTGCTGCTGGGTCAGGGAGCGCCGCGCCAACAAAGAAGTAGCATTCGCTGCTACGTAACTTGCCCTGCTGTAAGTGGCGAGCCGGGTCATTAGTTGGCGGTGGCGCCGGCGTGCTCCACTGCGCTCTCTCGACATGGCAGCGGTGTTGGCCTCCATGGCTGCAGCCATGCGGGCCATTCCATCTCCCACACCTGCCATGGCTGCAGTCATGTTCTCCAATCGTTCTCCCACACCTGCCATGTCTGCCCTCATGCCTTCCATGTGGCCTGCAACAGAGGCCACATTGCGCCCTATCATGTGCAGTTGCAGCTGTATAGCTCCCTGCTGCTGAGCCTGGCGCTGGTGAATGCGAAGCATGCGTCTCTCGACGCTGAGCCGCGCCAGTCCCTGAGCATTGGCCCGCCTGCTAGCTGCTGTGGAGTGCTGGCGTGACCTGCCACGCCTGCCCTGCTGGCCTGAGTGTGAGGCTGGCCGCTGTGTGGACACTGGCGCAGCCCCGGATGTAGAGGCGACAGCTGCTGGGGGTATGACCGCCGGTGTTGCAGGTGCGCCAGATGCAGGGGGTGTGACTGGTGGTGTGGCTGTTGTAGAAGATGCAGGGGGCACAGTAGTGACTGCCCTGGCTGCGGCTCTGGGAGGAGCAGCGGTGGCAGGAGGCACAATGGTGGCTGGCCTGCCAGCGGATGTGGGTGCTGCACCAGTCGCAGGGGGGACGCTGCAGGTGGTTCTTGCTGCGGGTGTTGATGCAGCGGCAGGGGCTGGTGCCTGGGTTGGTGTTGGCACCTCCTCCTCCTGGACGCCCTCATCGATTTCCAGCCTATCGCTGTCGCTGGTATCGCCACCTGTGGGGGTAAGTGGTGGATCATTAGTTGCATGTATCTGGCAGACGTGCAGTTGCTACATGCATGCTGGGTGACATTCCCTGAATGGCAGTGGCTTTGTGTGCTTTGGGACCTGTCTGGCTGCATTGTGGTACTACAACATTGTGGCCAGACTACATCTCCTACAATGCTTCAGGACATTCCTTGATGTGCAACTATGGCATGCCTATGGGACATTGGGGGAGCCTATTTGGTCATGGACATCCATAGGGGGCAGGGTCGCAGTCGCATGCCACTTACCTTGGGTGTCTTGGGTGGTGCGGGATGAGTCCAGTGTTGTAAATCCGACACAGGCCTCCTTCTCCAGGGTGTTCTCGACCTGGTCCTCCATGGGAGTGTTGGGTGGTACAGTTGGTCCTCCTCCTCCAGTGCCCAAGGACTCCCCAAGGCGCGCCGCCACCTTCTCCTTGGCACGGCCTCGGAGGTGGTACCACCGCTTTTTTAATTCCTCGAGGGACCTGTCCGCCACTCCCACGGAGTTCACGGCCGAGGCTATCCCCTGCCATATGCGCCGCTTCTCCTGTTCAGGGACCCTCCGAGAATTTGCGCCAAACAGTCTGTCATGGTTGGCCACAACCCCCTCTATGAGGTGTTCCAGCTCCTGCTCTGAGAATTTCAATTTTCTCTTGCGCCCAGACGAGCTGCTGGTGCCAGGTGCAGGTTCCTCAGCCATTGTACCAGGGTTGTGGATCAGTGTTATTTTTCCTGATTAGCTGCAGCTCTCCAAAATGCTCCCTCTCTCTCAGCCTCACTGTGGAAAATGGTGGTGGGAACCGGCAGCTTCCTGGTTGTGATGTCATCACTGGGCTCGAAATGCGACTTCCTGTTTTCCCGATCTCGCGAGTTTGCGATCTCGCAAATAGCGATATCGCAAATAGCGATATCGCTATTTGCGAGCTTGCAGTCCAGGCGCGGGTAGCCGGAAATAGCGATTATTCTGCGATTATCGGTCATCGCTAACGGAATTTGCGATCGCGTGCGAATCGCTTTTTTTTATCGCAATTCTTCATGAATTCGGATTTGCTATATCTGAATAGCGATTCACTTTTTTTCGCTATTACAGAATCGCAAATGCCGATTTTCATGAATATGGCGGCTAATCTTTTGAGAAAAACTATCAATTCTTTAATATGGGTCATTCTTCCAGCAGTATTGAGATTATCAATATCTTTTTCAGAAAAATCCACTCTATAATGTTTCTGCAAATGTTTCTGTTTGGTCAAATCAGTTTCTAATTCAGCAGCCATTTCTTCCAGTTGTTCATACCTGTTTTTCGTTTTCCACTGGATACTCTTACAAATAAAAAGAAGTTCATCATCCTGATACAATTTCAGACTGTCAGTACCAATTGTGCCAATAATTAATTGCTCCAAATCAGCTTTTAACTTTGCAACATCAAGCTTTTTAAATTCAGGAGCTTCTGGAGACAATGCATTTTGTGTTAAATCTATTCTATTTAAGCTTCTTTCTGAAGGACCTGGATCTGATTCTGCAACAGATGGTGTCTGAGAACCTGTTAAACTTCGATTTATAGTCAAATTTGGCATCATAGATTTTTCTCTATGAATTTCTGAAAGTTCCAAATAAAATTTCTCACCCACGTTTTGAATTTCTGCATTTAATGGAACTGTAAAGGCAGAATGTCTATTTTCTCCCTGATCAAAAACTGGCACAACAGGACCAATTGTTACTGGTACTGACACTGCTTCCATGCTTTTTGTTAATTGTTGAATTAAATCTTCCTTTGCCTTATTATAGCTTGAAATTTCTGGCATATCAGCAAGAGTTCTTTCCTGATTTCTTTGAAAAATATTTCTCTGTTCTGGAATTCTATTTTCCCTGGGTGTACTAGAATTATTTATTGCCCCTACTCTTTCAGGTAATTTTAAAAATCTGGGTGAAACTTCATTAACTTCCCTAGGAGGTGCACTTGGAGAAGTTCCTGTAGAAACTCTTGGGGTGGATTGAGAATCTACTTGATAAGGTGGCGGTTTACGTTTAGTAGAATAAATATCCTCTAAATTTGCATCATCTAATTCCTGATCAAGTCCACTTTTCTGTTGAACTTTCTTTTGACCTGGATCTTTAGTGATCATTATTCTCACTGGATACAGACCATCATGCATGTCTGCTTTTCTCCAGCGTCTCACTTTGTCCTCATGTGTTTCTCTATTTAGAATCTGCTTTGAATTTCTAGGTGCTGAACATTTGCTTTCACGTTCAAGTTCCATCATCTCAACCTTCCATTCAACTAAAGCCTCAAATTGTGTAGGTCTAGGCTTTGGCACAAGATCCATCATCTTTTCTCTCAGGTTCCTCAAAACTTTCATATTAAAAGACCCATCTTCCGGCCATGCTAATACACCATCCTTTTGTGTAGGTATACACCTGTTGCAACGCAACTTTTACAACTACCTACTATTACAACGTAACTTTTACAACGCATACCATTACAACGCATTGCGCTGGGGGGCACTCTAGGATAGGGAATAAGTTTAATTTACTATCCAACACCTTCCCTAGTGTTCACGGGGACTGGAGTTGGAATAGTAAATTATAGTTACCACTATCCAGCACCTCTAAGCGCTATGCGTTGTAATGGTATGCGTTGTAATGGTAGCGTTGTAATAGTAGGTAGTTGTAATGGTATGCGTTGTAACATGGTACATCCTTTTGTGTATAATGCATCCAATTTTCAAACCAAATTACAGTATGATAACCATATTCGCCTTCCATATAGGCTGCGGGTGTTTTGTACTTATGAAGTAATTTTCCACCACGCGTTTCAATTTTCTTGTCAGGTTTAAATAAATTTTTCATTTTCTGAAACCATGAAGGCTTCGC
Source organism: Lissotriton vulgaris (assembly GCF_964263255.1). Lineage (NCBI taxonomy): Eukaryota > Metazoa > Chordata > Amphibia > Caudata > Salamandridae > Lissotriton > Lissotriton vulgaris. Next base: position 885,712,382 of record NC_141696.1, on the reverse strand, counting down.
TTTCTCTTTATCATACCAAAAACTCATGTTTTAAATCAAAATTGCTTATTCCGAAACGTTCAAAATGTTTTCTTGGTGTTCCGCTACTTCAGCCAATCCGTGCGCGAAAGACACCAACAAGCCAATCAGGTCAAGCTACGTCACCACATTGCTCAACCAATAGGAATGCAGTATTCAGAACTGACCAATCTGGTATCAGCTCGTCACTATCACGTGAACCAATCAGTGCGCTTTCTGTGACGTATGTTAGCCAATCACAGCGCGGACCGAAATGACGTACACTGCCGCTGCAGCTTCACTGTGTGTTACTCCGTAAACTCACCCCTCCTTCACAAAAACTTTTCACAGCGCCATTTTAAACAATACTTTTCCAATGAATTTCAATTAGAAACTACAAATAAACAAACCACTTGTCTGTTTCGCTAAATAAAGTAATAGTTTTACAAACATTCAGAATTCTTTTCACATGAAATAGACAACGCTATTTTCACAAATCTTTTACACATTCAAATGGAAAAACCCTAATCATTCACACACGAGAACTTGGCAAGACTTTAACCAACCACAGAAATCGTTAAACGTTAATAAGAATAGATGACGCCATCTTACCCTTCACTCAAGCTCGAATAATTCTATTACTCTTTTCACAAAAAGTTTTAAAACGGGCTCACCAGGTCCCTATGCTTAATGCTGCAATTTCATACACGATCCTCACTATTACATTTAACCAGTCACATCTAAGGTCCCTAAACTTGTGCTGTACGTCCACAACACTTTGCGATATATTCTATACCACAATTTTGAAACAGAACAAATGCACTGTGTAACTTTTATAGTCACACTACTCTTTTGCCGGCAAACAACTAGGAATTTTTCACACTGCTGGAAAAATCCTTTCGACTACATACAACAAATGAACAAACTTAACAACATGTTTTAGACATGTATCCTATGTAATTAACATGTAACATGTCAGTTACCATAGTAACCGAACTCTGCTACCAGAGAATTGATCCAGCGTCACTATAGAAATTCTGTCTCTCTACAAGCACCAATCTCTACCTAATACTCACCATACTAATCAAAACTAAGGCCCATATAACTGAGACAGAAAAGTGAGCTACTGAATCATGTGGCCTAATTAATCACATTATCTAAACAATTTATGTACATTATATACAACTGCAGTATAACATTTTATTCATAGATAATCAAGGAAATCATTTAATTAGACCACTTTGGTCAATGGATTAACTGATGGTAACGACTAAAATAATCAAGACCAGCTTGACGTTTAAAGTCTTTTATTTTAAAGTTTCAGAGTTTTAGTTTCAATCTCTTTATTAGCTCATTTTTTAATAACTAACATTTTTATTTGATCAGTATCAACCATTAGTTTATTGGCATAAAAGTTTGGCATTTCAAAATTGCTCAAAATTAATGAATTAAAATAAACATTAACCCTATTTCCCTATGTTAAGCTTTCTGACCTGTAAAGAAAAAGACATTAAAAAATGCATTTGGTTTTCTTACGTGTCCAAGGAAAATCGGACAGCACTTCGCCCTCAAGAACAGTCAGCCCCGCTCCCCTCAATGGGCTAAGTTTTTATACTTTTTCTAACTCACTAATCTGACTAAACAATATATTTTTAATAATTTCCAGCAACCTGATTGGTTGCCGTCTGTCAGACCATCGAGAGGCCACTGCTTCCAAATACCATAACGTCACTTGTCATTGTCCTTTGACGTGAAGCGACACCAGCTTCCGAAGATTTGAAACATTATACTAAAAAGTTCACAGTTTCCTCCAGAGCTAGGCCAAACTGCCTCTGGTCACTTCCTTAGCCTTGGAATAATATATTTTCAGAGCACATCACGCACAAATGTCTTTGTTTGAGCTTCAGTTTATTTCAGAGAAAAGTTTCTGTGAAAAAGCTTCAACATGGCTGTGCTTGGCTCTTCTCAGTCAGGCTAAGCAACGCTCTCGAAAATTCCATAGGCCTCAAACCTTTCATTCGGGCTAGTATTTAGACAAACACAAAAGAGTAATTAATTCAAGTAATGAAATTCATTCTGTTACCCACCCTCCATTGCTAATGTTAACCCATTAGTATAAGTCACTTAGCAGAAGCACATAGAAAAGCAGCACATTTATAATCTACCATTCTTCATAATGTCCAGCAGTATTCTTCATAAATCTGAAAAGATAAAAAGATAAACAAACACAACATAGACAACAACACAACATAGACAATAGCACATATAAACTAAGCACATGCCATCAATTAATCAGCCGCATTAATGTTGACAAAGACAATAGGACAGACAAAACAACATTAGTTATGTATTATAGAACGTACTTGCAAATGCAACATGAGCACATTATCATTAGTCCCGCGTGTAATGCAATGATGAATTTTTAATCTCGATTGATTTAGTACAACAAACGTGCAATAACACATTAATATATTAGTTCATGTTACAAAGGATTAAATTCACGAGCCAGAATAAAATTATTTCTGAAGCTCGCTCCATCAACTCAAACCAACATAGTACTTTTTCAGTATTCAAATATGTATGTGGCTTAGGAAAATAAAGATCTGCTAGTGTATAAATGTGTTTAATAGGTTACTTAGCGACATTTTTTCAAAAATCATAAACTCGTTCATTATGGATTTAGTTCAACAATTTGAGTAGCTTTCTCAGTTTTGGGGAATTTTGTAATTGTCTAGTTACTAAATCTATACAATCTGCAAATATTCATAAGGTACTGTCCTGCTTCATAATGCTTGTCTGGGTTGTCTACCTTGTGGAGGAACCCATTTCCTGGCCCCCTTCCCTTTTGCACTCTAGTAACATAGTCACACTGCTTTACTTGGAGAGCACAAGTGTTTCAAAGGAAGACATACAAAGTTGTGCATCTGTATGGGTATCATGCACATAGCATGGTGTGCCCCTTGAGGTGAAAGAGACCCATTCCTACCTGTAACGTTAAGCACAATTATGAGCAAAGGCGGTTTATTATATGGTGAGGCTGTGCGACCGATCGTGTAATAAAGTCACAAATCTGTCTTGGATCCAGTCAGTCTGGCTTGTAAAACCTTAGCTCAAGCCTAGGTAGGTGTGGCTTCGAACAGGCTTAAACAGAGGAACAAGTGTAGAGTATTTCGTTGTACAATAACAATTGAATAACAATGAAATGCATCACAAAGGTTATCAAACACCAATTCATAAAAATAGATCTTAGTTTTATGAATTTTAGACACCAAAATAAATAAAAACCACTGGAGGGTTTTGGTGATACACATTATTAAGCAAATTGTAAATATTTTTTCACTCTAATCGCAAACAAGCATTGTCAACTACTGCAGCTCGCAGTTATTTGGAAACTTTTGAAAACTTTTGTAAAGTTGTGTTTGGTTTGGGAAACCATCTCCGGCAGGGAGCAAGTGACAGGGGTCAGTAAGACTCAGCAATAATTTTACCCCTCAGTCAAAACACTCTCCATTCCAGTTTTAGGAACTATGAGCAAACCATCAAAGACATTAATGGAGTGCTCCTGATGCAAGGCATTCATGATGTTGAAGATGCTGCAGATGGTGTGAATGCTGATCCAGTTGACAGGGGTTTTCCTGGGGCCTCTCTATCAGATCACAACCGTGGTGGGGTGACTTTGGCCACAGGGGTTGATGTCCCTCAAAGTCCGGGTGAAGTCCAGCCAAAAACCAGTTTCCACTGATCTACTGGTCTTCGGTCTTAGCATAACCAACAGTTTCCTTTAGCTGAGGCTAGTGTCCATCTTTGGCGACCAAACTGCACTCCATTGACTCTACTGAATCCAGCAGACTCGATTGCAACTTTGGAATGTTCCGACTCAGTCTCCCAGGTGCCTCTTTGGTGGTCAGTGATGATCACATGATTGTGGCTACCAATTCACCAAGGCGGCATCTTCAGCCAGTCAACTAATGATTGGAGTTCGCGTCTTCTGTCAGGGGATCAAGGATGACGTTCTTTGAGCAAGGTAACCCAAGCAAAATCCTCTCATTGCTAGTTCAAGTACCAGTAGGTGCAGTCCAGTCTTTGGTGTAGCCTATTTTTCTGGGTCAAGGGCACAGCAGGGCAGTCCTTCTTCTGTCCTCTCTGCAGTATAGAAGTGATCTGAGGTCGGGTGCCAGTGATGGCATTTGTATTTCCACATCCTGCCCCAGGGGGTGTGTGATGACTACTAACCCTGGGCGGAGTTTGTGGTATATCACTCTGCGCAACCCAGCGAAGTGCCAGAAATACACCACCTCGCTCTCCGGAGTTCCACCAGCAGCAAAGTCTGTTAAGTCGCATGCTCACACTGATTTTTGGCACCAGGAGTTTGTCCTGCACTTTAAAATTGGTGCGTACGGCACTACAAGTCATGCCAGAGGACGCTGCTTCTTCCTGACATTCGAGTAGACATTCTACTCGAGTGGCAGCTTCCGCAACTGCCAAGACCCCCTGCTATGAGACATCTCACCGGGATGTCTACTGTGTAATTTTTTCTCACGAGCGCTCGCCAACCTACCAATGGCAAGCCACTCGAAAGACAAAACTCAGCTCCATGTTACTTCGCAGAATTTTTCAGAAGTCCACACTGTGTGCGGAGTGTGATGTGAACAAAACTCAGTGAACACCACCGGCGGGTGGAATTCCTATCCCACCCTTATTGCCTACTAGTCAATGGGCTATAAGGTTCCCACATGCCTAATGACAATTCCTGCAATGTATGGCATCTAGCTCTCCCAGACTACGATATCGATATCATGCACACTCCTAAGATGGCAGAACTCTCCCCTAAGTGTGTGCAGCTTGGCAAACCACCCTTGAGGAATGGCTACCTGAAGGCTACACGTTGATGTAAATTTGCTTTGGCAGCTGTTTACCCCTCTCTGTGCCCAATGCAAACCTGTCTACCAGAACAAAAGGGTAGACCCTCTGATGTGTTTCCACCATTTGCCCTTGAAAGGTGGCTTCCCAATTGAAACTCACTTTTTGAGCTCACAACCTGTTTTGCTTCCTGCCAGGGTAAGGTAATACCTCTTCCAATAGAAGTCCTCTATAGTGTCCTATCCTGAAAGTTATTTGCATGCCTCGCTAAGAGGGCAGAAGGCTGTCTCATGTCCAGGAACCACAAATGGCAAATTTGTAAAGTTGCCTTTTACTTAAAAGTTACATTAATTTGGACTTGGGCATAAAGTTGGGTTTAATGCAAAGATGAATTGATACCTTGTAGTAACAACTTTAGCAGTCCCATTCAGAAGTCAGAACAGCTTAGTGGTCAGAGTGTAACCCTGTACATGCCAATGAGGCTACTATCCTTTCCGCAGCAAAAACAAAAATTTGGGGTTTTTGCTGTTAGGACATATAAAAACACATGTCCTACTTTTTAATATATAGCACCCTGCCTTACGCCTCATCAGGCCTACCTTAGGGGTGACATATATATTAAAAATAAAGTTCTTGACTTTGTCATTAGTTTAAATGGAAAAGTCGAGTTGGAATTTTAAAACCGCTCCACAGCCTGCAGTGGCAGGCTAGGAGACATGTTTGAGTTCGTCATACTTATAGTAGCACAATATGTTCTGCAGTCCATTAGGGACAGTTTACCTTACAGGCCCTGGGTACCCCTGGCACCATATAGTAAGAACTTATAAGTAAGTTAACTGATGCCAATTGGGTAAATGCCAATTTAACATATGCTTTTAAGGGTCGGAGCACTCACACTGAGGTTTGGTTAGCAGGCTTCAGTGCACTCTCAGAGTCATTACACCAGTGCCTAACAGTCAAAACGTGGGGCAAAAAGTGTGGGTGAACCTGAAAAAAGCAATTTTCTAACAACAATTTTGATTAAAACCAGATTGTCTCTACAATCAAATGTCACACTTTAGGAATTTATCGTTGCAGATAGCTTTTTGAACACTAAAAGTTTCTATATTGACCCAATATATTTAAGAAGATCAAGCAAAACATGAAGCAAGCATCAAGTAATAGGGAGCAGTCATGAGGAGAAGGCAGTGACCTGCAGAATGTATTGAGGAAATGCTGAGTCACCAACAATGTTCATGTGGATTTTACAGATTTCCAGGATCCAGTGTTTGTGCAATAAACAGCATCCGTGTCCAGCAATTCACAAAGAATGCTTCAAGATTGATGCTTCACACAGTGTGACATATTATTTGTACACCAGATGTCTAAACTCTGTGTCAAATAATACAGACTAAAGGGCCAGATTTATTTAGGAGTCACACTGTCTTTGTGTCACACAAGGTGATGCAAGGCAGCGCAATTCTTTAATTCAGATTTACGAAGCAGTGCAAGGTATGATTTGCACCCCTTTGTTTGGATTTGTAAAAAAAATATAACGCAACACAGCTACTTGCAATAATTCATTGTAATAATGATAATCAATAAATAGACAGTGCAATATATAGATAGACATGGATGTATCTACTAAATTATGTTATGTTCCATTATTGAGTATGTAGGTAGTTTACAAAACACTGCTTACAACAGAGCCTTGGTGCTGTTTGGGTGTTAGCAGTTTGATGGTGATCTGGGCCAAAAAAGGATCTGTTCCATATGGAATTATGTTTTGTGACCATTAGGATTAATGAATGTCTATGTGTTAGGCGTGGGCGGAAAATCCGTTCCGCTCGCGGATTTTGCGGATTTTCGGGAAATCCGCAATCCGCGAGATTTGCGAATTTCCCGCAAAATCCGCAAATCCGCGAGCAGCGGATTTTGCTCGCACTGCTCGCACTGTTCGCGTGAGTTCGCGCCCCGCGAATAAGTGCAAAATTGCAGAAATACGATCTTGGCAAAACTGAAAGTAACTACTTACCAGGTTCAAAAGTTCAGGCACATCATTAGTAGCCATTTCCTGTAGTGCTTCCTGAGGGGCCCCTCCAGAGTTCAGTTGCCAGTTGAAACTATTATGTGACCCTGCTCTGAACCTCAGAATAGTTACAATATGCCACAAAGGTCCTGAATTACAGCTAAGGGAGACAAGCAGGAGCCAGGCTGGAAGTTAAAATCCATTAATCAGCCCCTAATTCATTATTGTCAGTTGGGGCAGGGCAGGTGTTGTAACTAATTTTGCAACAATGAAAGCACTTAGCAAGTGCAAAAGATCACTAATCAGGGCGCACTAAGGAAGCAGGTGCCAGCTAAAAAAATATTCTGTGACACATTAATCAGCCCCAAATTAATTCAGGTCACTTGAGGCAGGGAAGGTGTGCTTTGCTTTGCCGAAAATAATGTACACTGGACAACCAGAGGGTGTGGTGATGAAACAGAGGGTGGCATGGGTGGGCCAGAGGGTGGCATGAGTAGTCAGAGAGTGGCAGTGGTGACAGAGAGTGGCAGTGATGAAGAAGAGTGTCCCAAACAGGCTGGACACGTAGAAACAACAAGTTCGCAAAACTTGCGACCCGACAGGTAAGTTCGCAAATTGCGAAATTGTAAAAACCCTCGCGAACTGGCAGAAACACGGGCGAACACAAAAAAAAAAAAAATCCGCAAATTCGCGGGAATTCGCGGATTTTGCGGATTGCGAATCCGCAAATCCGCAAAATTCGCGGATTGCCAATCCGCAAAATCCGCTCATGCTTACTATGTGTTAATACCTTCTTAGATTGGGCTGTTATGCCCAGAGAATGTAACTTTCTATTGAGCTACATATATTTTTAATATCCTATTCTGGTTGTATCAGCTATACAAAAAAAGGACAAAGTAAAATACACTGTTGGTTTACAGATTCCAATTGAAGTCCTCCTGATGGATATCATGCTGTGAATATTTGAATTTATGTTTAGCCATCAACACCGTATGTACTAATAAGAACACTTGGTTCCACAACATATCTTTAAGATTGATTCTTGTTTAGCATTATGGGATCAAGTTGTGTATTTTACATCTATACATTTGCTTTGAGACCAGTGATTTAATTACCACATGGTGTAAGTAGCATCGCATATGCGTTTTGGCCCTGATAAAGTGACTTGTCATGAAACACATGTTAATACAGAAAATAAAATCCCTATTTGAATTCATCCATCAACCTTTTGTGGAGAAACTATGTTTGAATCTAAAAGATCTCAGAACTATGTTCTTTTTTTGTATACATTTTTACATGATTGGAGGGTTGTATCCCATTAGCATCCCTGAGGTTAGTGTGTCGGACCTTTGAAGAACGTCTGTTCCTCTTCACCTCTCTTAGTGGCAAACAGGCTTATCAGTATTCATGTTTGCTCACATTTTCTGTCCTTGAACTTCATGCCCCTTTGACTCTTCTAGTTGTGAGTTACTACCACAGAAACCTCTTTGGAGAGTTTGTCCTTGCAACTCACTTCCCAACCATGTGGTATTGAAGGTTGTGCCATTGGTTTGTCTTTTAAATGTTTTGTGCAAGACAGCATTGTCATTTTCCTATTTGGTCATATTCGTCGTTTCACTGATATTGTGTGGTGTTGAGTTGAATTGTGTCTCTACCATGGTTCACTATCAGTTCTCCTCCAATTGCCTAGATGTTGGTAGTCTCCCTATGAGGCATGTGCCTTCTCTTTTACCACCTCTTTGTCTGATTCTCTTTCATTTAAATGATACTTGCATCAATCAAAGTCCATACATAGGAATAGCATGGAGTTGCCTGATGTCCTAGGAAATGCACCAGGAATCTCAAAGATTTTTAATTGATCCTAAAGATTTTCAATTGTCAACTCTTGCCCAAAGCATTTCTTTGTACTGTCCATTCAACGTTCCGTGAACTTTGTCTTGTGAATAGGTCCATGTTTGGACTGTTGCAAGGTCTATGGTACTGTGTGCTAGAAAACTGGTTAGTGTGTGGGGTACAGCAATGTTATGTGATCTTTTATGTGCTATGTTCTGGTTGAACTGAAGTGTTTTTCTGTGGTAGGAACTGAAAGGTGGGAAAGACATTCAATAGTATTTGACCTGGAGTTGGAAGGGTGTGTACTGTTGTGTATGATAGCATGCTAGATAACTGAAGGTTTGCGTAAGTAGGGGTCATATGGTTAGGTATGGTGTAGCCTGTGGCATGATCTCCTAAGAGTATTTTTTGGGGGGGCCTGGCCCCCAGTAATAAAAATATGAAAGTAGGTTTTTGGGACTCAGGTTCTGCACTTTTAACCAAAGTTGTTGACTAGTCTAGCTCTGAGTTTGTGGTGTATATGTACAACCATTGTTAGTGCTATAAGAGCAGTGTCAGCTTCTGTCTTTCCCTTCCTTACAACTAAGCTACCACTTATTGCATCCTTATTTCCTCCCTAGATATTGTCTCGACTCTACGTCCAGTACACTGAAGTGATCAGTATCTGATATTTAAGCACTATAGAGCACCTTAGTAAAAATATTTAACAGGCAATACAATTTGATGAATTTTATTCTTGTTATTATCTATCAATTATATATATATATATATATATATATATATATATATATATATATATATATATATATATATATATATATATATATATATATATATATATCCGCTGAAAAAAAGCGCCAAAGGAATGGTGAAAATGTTAATAAAATACACGTGGATAGACAGAGAAGAATGTCTAAAGGCAATAGCAGACCTGGAACAAACCATCTCAAATGAAAAAGACACCAAAACCAGTGAAGAACTTAGAACTGCAATGATGAAGAGAGTCAAAGAATATGAACTTGGCATTAGAAAAAGGAAACAAAACAAATTCTTAAGAGATGAACAGGACTACCTATCTGGGAGAATTTTGACGTTTGCACGCAAGTTTGATGCTACCAGGAAACGGCTGGCACAAGGGGCCCCTTCAACAAACACTGCTGAAACTTCAGAATCTGAACTTTCTGATGAGGAACGAGCAGGGGCACGTGGGGACAGAAATGTCATGAGTGAAGATCAAGAAGACAATGCTTTTTTCGATGAGTTTACAGTAATAAAAGAAACCAGACAGAGGCCACAACAACGCAATCATCCCCTAAATCTAAGAGGAAAACGAGGAGGGGCAAGAGGGGGAAATGTGGCTACCGCCTCTCCAAGAGTAACCAGGAGTGCCTCCAAGGGCACGAAACGGTAGAGGACAATTCCATCATAAACCTCTCATCAAGAGTCTTAACAATAGATGAAGAACGGATACTTAAAAAGGGCCTAAGATTCTGCCCTACTAACGACTTTGACCTGGTAGATACGAAAATTGACCTCTTTAAATTCATTCGGAAACTGAAATTTCAAAAAATCTTCGCTCTACATCCCACGAATGAAAGCAACAAAAATGAGACATCACACAATGAAGGTGATGATACTGTCACACTAACACAATTGGTGGAGACATTGAATGACAGTGCCCCCAAGACAACAAACGACCTGGACACAGATGCCCAAACTTCACAGAATGTATGCAAACAAATAAGGGACCCCAGTAACAGGAAGAAAAAATCAAAGAAACTTCCCAAAACACAATGTGATGCGATTGATGTTTTTAATGATGCTATACTTATGGACTTAGAAAAATTGGCTAAAGAAAAACTAGATATGAGGAAATGTAACATAACTAGAAAAGAATGGGAAGCGATCAAATCCCTGAGCAGTGATGAAACAATCGAAATCAAACCCTCCGATAAAGGTGGAAACATCGTAATCTTCTCAAAGGAGAAATACCAGGAGGAGGCTCTAAGACAATTGAGGGATAAAGACTGTTATGAAACTATCAACAGACAAGAATATAACAAGAGCATTGTGGAATACAACAAATTGCTGACATTTTGGAGGGCAAATGGAATGCTAAGCATTGATGAACTCCACTATTTACAATGCGACTCACCGATCCTTCCGACATTTTATCACTTGCCGAAAGTCCACAAAGACCCCATTAGACCACCTGGGAGGCAGATAGTCTCGGCTATTGGCAGCCTACTGGAGAATGCCTCCAGATTCATTGATGGATTTATCGCACCCATTGTTAAAGAACTCCCCTCTTATGTGAGGGATACACAGGACTTTCTTCGGTTGATCAACAACATTCCCTGGGAGCCTGGTTTCCTTTTGATAACTCTGGACGTTGTCAACCTCTATACGTGTATAGCACATGATCACGGCATATCTGCAACTAAATGGTTCCTTGACCAAAAACACATCAGTATCGGGACCACAACGAAATGCTTGTACAACTAATAACCTTTTGTCTTAACAATAACATATTTTTGTTTGCAGGACAACTGTACAGACAGGTTAGAGGGACTTCTATGGGCTCGTGCTTCTCTCCCAGCTATGCAAATCTTTTCGTAGGCTGGTGGGAGAAGCACGAGGCATGGGGGGTGGCAAACGACCGCTGGACAGAGAATATTCTTCTATGGACAAGATACATAGATGATCTGTTTGTGGTGTGGCGCGGTAGTAGATCCTCGGCTGAGGAATACATCGCCGAACTTAATAACAATAACTGGAACCTCAAATTCACTCATGAGATAAGTGACACCAGGGTATACTACCTCGACCTGGAGGTCTATGTAGCGAATGATGCAATACAGACCAGGCTGTACAGAAAACCGACGGCCGGTAATGCTGTCCTACATGCAGCAAGCCAACATCCAAAATGTTTGGTAGGCAGCATACCATATGGCGAATTCCTTCGCCTGAAAAGAAACTGCTCGGCTGAGGAGGAGTACGTTCGGGCAAAGGAAGAGGCCGTAATAAGGTTCCAGACTAGAGGGTATTCTCGGAACGCATTAACCAATGCTGAAGAGAAATCAAATAAAATCCAAAGGAACGATCTATTGATACCCAAACAAATGCTGAAAAAAGAGGATAACCCCAGAATGATCACCACTTTCAATTCTAAATCAGGCAGGATTATGCACATTTTTCAGAAGAACTGGCATATCCTCAAAACAGATCAGGTTATGGCCAAAATCCTTCCAGAAAGACCAATTTTGACATATAAGAGGAGTCAATCTCTGGGGGATCATCTTGTCCAGAGTCATTTCGTCCCACAGAGGAAAAAACCTGTCCACATCACGAAATCCACTGGTTTCTTTCCGTGCAGAGCATGCAAGGCATGTAAAAACAGTATGACCACTAAGACATACCCAGGGAAAACTGATGAAAATGAACCCGATAAATGTATAAAAAAATTACTCAACTGTAATTCTGAGTATACCATTTATTGTCTCACCTGTCCCTGTAAAAAACGGTTTATAGGGAGCACGATCAAGCCTGTAAAAATGCGAATTTTAGAACACCTTCGTGCAGTTACCAACAGGGATAAGGCCTACCCCGTAGCGAGGCACTTCGCTGAGTTCCTCAAAAGTGACAGGGACCTGTTGAGCTTTTATTGTATAGATCAAGTGGAACGAAATGAGAGGGGTGGGGACAGAGAAAAAAGACTCCGGACTTTAGAGTCGAGATACATAATCGGGCTAAAGACCACAGTTCCCTGTGGTTTGAACAACAATGAGGAGATGTGGATACACCTGGAATAAGATCTGAATATTGTTTCAATATCTCCACACTCCTTTAGTCAGTCCTTTTACTGCCACAGAGTTTCTGTACTCTGAATGTTATTTTTGCATCCAGTTATTGAATTACTCCCTCGTTCCCCCTTCCCTCCCTCCCCTTAGCCCATCCAGGGCAGCAAGTAAGAAAAGTATAAAGAGAGGGTTTGAAAGCCCATTCAGGGCACAATTGTGGGGATGTAACACTGCCTAGGTGTAACAACAATAAAGTTACAATTGAAAAGAACTGTACTGAACATTAGGCAGTAATCGATATGTTTGCCAATTAATAACTACCTGCATGCACTTTTGATAAAGTTATTCATTGAACACCTTATGTTTTTTTGAAATTTTGCACTGAGCACTTTATTGAAGATTTACGCCATGAAATGTTAAACTTTTGCGCATTTGCACATTACAAGATGGCCGCCACAAAATGTAATAGACAACAACATACTGTCATTTATGTTTATGATGTGTGGGCTTTAAATGGCGTTTGGTAACGGAACACGGGTGAACACTGACGAAGCCTCCGGGCGAAACGCGTCTGTTGTGGGGGTAGGGGCTTGAATAAAACTTTTTTGATATCGAAGGCATGGTGTGTGGGTCATCTGTCTAGCCGCAATTGGAGTGGACTGTTCGACTGTTCGGGAACATATATATATATATATATATATATATATATATATATATATATATATATATATATATATATATATATATATATATATATATACCAGCAAAAGTTTTTGGCGCTAAGCTGTGTTGGCCCCTTGCAGCGGTGGGCTTTGGACGGGATCGCCAGTCCCTAAATACTCCAACACTTCGTCCACACTCCAAAAGAACGACGTCCAAGCCACAGATGTATTCAAACTGGATTTATTTTCACAGCCCTACTCGACGCGTTTCGGGAATTGCCTTCCCTTTGTCACGAGTACCATAGTCTGTTTACATCCATTATTTAAAGTAAATCACATGACTTATTTGCATGATAGACATAGCCAACAGACTACCAACACATCACATGTCTGGAGCTATGTACTTCGTCCTTATTGTCAGAAACGTTATGGCAAGTATGCATACATCAAAGTAAAACAGTTAATACGTTGCATTTAATTAAATTAAGAGCTGGGTGATTGTGAGTGCCGAGGAGCACATTCTTTCATTAAATTCGCTATGCGCCTAGGTGCAGGGAAGGTGTAGCTGCGGGTTCGCAGCACCTATCCTAACGGAGTGAAAACTGATATGTTTTATTTATTTCCTTTTATTTCACTTTACAATTTAAAGAATGGAGACAATTCTATAATACTTGTTTACGGGTTATACAATAGACCTAATGTTACAAGTCATGAACTAGGGGCTCCTCGAGAGTAAACAGGCGCATAGCGAATTTAATGAAAGAATGTGCTCCTCGGCACTCACAATCACCCAGCTCTTAATTTAATTAAATGCAACGTATTAACTGTTTTACTTTGATGTATGCATACTTGCCATAACGTTTCTGACAATAAGGACGAAGTACATAGCTCCAGACATGTGATGTGTTGGTAGTCTGTTGGCTATGTCTATCATGCAAATAAGTCATGTGATTTACTTTAAATAATGGATGTAAACAGACTATGGTACTCGTGACAAAGGGAAGGCAATTCCCGAAACGCGTCGAGTAGGGCTGTGAAAATAAATCCAGTTTGAATACATCTGTGGCTTGGACGTCGTTCTTTTGGAGTGTGGACGAAGTGTTGGAATATATATATATATGTATCCGCTGAAAAAACCATAGGTTTCAGCCACGCTATAGTTAGGAATTAGCATTTAAAAAACCTTAGAAATTCACTGAAAAAAACATAGGTTTCACACATGTTATAGTTAGCTGGATATTTCACTCATACAAAAGCATTAAAATCCCCCGTTATAGTTAGTTCAGCTAACTATAACTTGCACGCCCACAATGCACTGCTGATGACATCACATATCACATCACTCATGACATGGTCAGTGACATCACTCATGACACCACTGATGACATCACCAGTCAATGTTAGCCTATGGAAGGAAATTCAAGTTACTCTAAGTACGGTTAGAATTACTTGTTAGGATCAGTACTGGGCTATTTTGCCCTCAGGGACAATCAATATTGAAAGAAAATTAATTCCCCAACTTAAAACATGCCACAGGGCGCTTTTGCACAGTGTTCAAGGAAAGGGGGGGTGGCCTGAGGTGGCATGTCTGCATACACGTCCTGTGGCATGTTTTAAGTTGGGGAATTAATTCCACCTCAATTCTGAGGGTCCCTGGGGTCCAACTAGTCCACCAGGTACCTCCAGTATGCACCAGAGGGCTTCGTTGCAGAGAGGTGTTCAGAGGTCAAGCCCCTTTTTACAACGCTCTGCAACACAGCTCAGTGGCGCTTACTGGAGGTACCTGGTGGGCTAGTTGGCCCCCTGGAACCCTCAGGATTGACAAGGAATTAATTACCCAACTAAAACCGCGCCACAGGGCATGTTTGCACACAGGTGAACTCAAGCTCCGCCCCCTACCTTCACCACTGTGCAAACACGCCCTTGGCTAATTTTAAGTTGGGGGATTAACTCACCTTGAATCCTGAGGGTGTCTGGGGCGCAACTAGCCCACCATCTACCTCTAGTAAGCCCCACAGAGCTGTGTTGCAGAGAGGTGTCAGTCAGTCAGTCATAAAACATTTATTCGGTTACAATTTTGCATAACCATAAAAAGTACATACACTGGTTAAAAGACTACATTTCTAAATACATCTTAATTAATAAAAGCACAATTCATTAAATACATTTTTAAAAAGATTATAAAAGAACTTCGTTTAACAAATAACGTACATTTAGAACAATAAGCTGGGCCTCGGATTTTCTGCGACAAATTTTAAGCCTAATTCTAATATACTCATTACAGAATTGGCATTGTATTCGAGGTCCGAGAACAGCACTAAACAATAAGAGTGTAATTTTAACACAGGTAGCTAAGCCACACAAAGACTGCGCCGAATATTTAGACATAGTTTTAAGAAGCCAGCTACACATTTTGCATTATATACAGAGTCCAAGGACTGTAGTGCCAAGTAAGCGGGCCGACACGTTCTCAAACCCATTGTGCGCAATACAGGCAAAATCTAGCGCTTACGTGGGATCGTGTAATATCTAAAAAACAGTATTATATGAATTGTTGACTGGTCCGAGATCCCATCGCAGGGACATTTCATTAAATTGTGTGACCAGTCTTGCTGCTTTGGATATGTGACAAGGTGGTAAAATGTATTAAATCTAAACCTAGTCAATAAATATTTGTCGTAGGTACTTAAATAGAAAGTTAAATATGGCTGGAGCCCCAGAGTAGTCTGAAGTGTTAGGATATGAGCGTTTGAAGGTTTGCTTATTTCCTGTGTCAATCGTAGTTCCCTGAGATGAGAGAGGCAAAGTTTTTTCAAATCTTTCCTAGAAATGTCCATTAATGTAGGTGGATCCCAGAAATATACAATACAATCCAGATCGCCTAGAAAGTTTTTTACATACCGGAGCCATGGAATATTGTGCCAGTTAGCTAGGGCCAGGCAGTCTGTTAAGAGTGAGTGGGTTAGGTGGCACTGCGTTTTGGTCCAAACACGGTGCCACAAAAGGATCGGCTGAACCCTGATGTTATCGGTCAGATAATCGATTCCCAGCTCAATGTGGCAACCGTACGTAGGGGCACTTTGAGGTACAGCCAGCAGATATTTTATAAACCCATTCTCAACTGGTTGAAGGGCTTCAACTGGTGCGTACCCCCAGGCCCCTGCACCGTAGGTCGCTTCGCTATGGCATTTAGCATAATAGATTTTTAGTAATTCCGCTGCAGCGGGCTTACCCAATTTCCTTGAAAAGGAAACTAGGGCTGAGGTTGCTCTCTGAAAGAGCAATTTTTTACTGACTAAACCTTGCTTCCAACTTAACTTGTCATCCACTAGGATTCCTAAGTTTGGATACTCCCTGGTTCGTTCCAACCTGACGTTATCAATAACTATTGGTTTGGTTTTCTTTGCCCTAGGCCCAATATGCATTACAAAAGTTTTGTTTTTGTTTACTTCTAAACCCAGGGATGACATAAATTTGCAGTACTTATTTAGTTGTAGTTGGAGTTGGTTGAGTGTTCTTGCTAATATAACAAAATCGTCTGCATATAATAATGCAGGGATAGGGCGATGCTTAATAGTTAGAAGGTCCTGACTCCCTTCGAGCATGGCCACTTCTAGGCCATTTGTATACAGATTAAATAGGAAGGGAGCCAGGACACAGCCCTGTCTAACCCCCCTATTGACGCGAAAGATGGTGATAGTTCTCCATTCACTCCATATCTGACGCAAGCAGAGGCGTTAGAATAGAGTTCGTGGAGAAAGTTGATGAGAGGGGGGTCGACCCTTAGCTCGCCGAGTATAGACCACAGCTTTGAATGGATGACGCAATCGAAAGCTGTGCTAAGGTCGATGTAAACTAGATATATATTAGCCCCTTTAACTCCTACATACTTGCCAATCAAGAGGGCTAAATTTAAAGCCTGCTCCACAGTGCCAAGACCCTCCTGGAAGCCGTATTGCAGGTCGGTCATGATGTTATTCGTGGTTGCCCAATCCTGGAGGCGCTCCTGGGTTAACCGACCCGCAACTTTGCCCAAAGAATCCAGGAGGGAGATCGGCCTGTGGCAGGCTGGGTCGTTACGCTCGCCTTTCTTAAAGAAAGGAAGGAGAATTGAGGTGGACCAGGAATCTATTAGACCTATATTTGTAACAGCGGACATAACCTGAGTGATAAGAGGTGTCCAAAGGTCTGGACAGTATGCAAAGATGTCCAGGGGGACCCCGTCCGGGCCTGGTGCCTTGCCAATCTTAGAAGAAGATAATGCATTGATGACCTCCTTATGGCTAAACGCAAGATCTATTGGATAAGTCTGACTTAAACTTCCATCCTCTCTATCTTCGGTGATAGTCTGTGTAAATGAACCACCAAATATTTTGGAAAAGTGTGCTACCCACTCTTCAGCCGACACCACCACATCAAGATGGCGGGAAGTGGTGGTATCAACCAAAAAGGGTGATTTAACCGTGCGCCAAAACAGGGAGCTGTCTTTTGTTAGACAGCTCTCATGAAGTTGGGCCCACAGTTTTTTTCTTAATTTATTTCCTGCGATTGTATTGTAGCCCTTTCTGAGTGATTTAATTTCATCTTGGTCTCTAACATGTTTATGCAGGGCTGTTTTTAGGTTACTCAGAGCTTTGCGACATTCTGAATTAAACCAGCCGTTAGTTTTTGATTTCTTGGACTTTTGATTGCTAGTCAGCTCTTCCCGTATTATTCTGACAATTTCCAGAAAACTGTCGATGATCAACTTTGGAGAAGAGTCTAGTGCTAGACAAGTGTTCAACCAAGGAAGGGCTCTGCTTACAACTTTACTAGAAATCGCTGCTGGGTCGATTTTAGCCCATTTTACTGAAAACCCATTTACTTTGTCCATGGACAATGATTGTTGGTTCAATAAACTCAGCCTGTCAGGTTCAAAAAGAACATTTCGAAGTATTAGTGAAACACTGTTGGGAAAATGATCTCTGCTGATATCAGAACCTGTGATAAAATTAGTCAATTGGCCCTTTATATTTTGAGAACAAAGTATGTAGTCAATTACACTTGACAGACCCCTCCCGTGAAACGTTGGCATAAAATCAACAGGGGGTTCGACTAGGTCATTTGCAAAATCCATTTCTAAAGAAAATAAACACTCATTCAAACAGTTACCTTCCTTTGTGTGGTGATAGTGTATTAGTGGGGAACCATTTACATCCGTAAGACCACAATTACCGTTCTTACAATTAGTACATAATGGCATGTTAAAATCCCCTCCCCATATCAAATAAGATGCTTTGGTAATGAGCTTGATCCACTGTTTGTTCAAGAAAGATGTTATTTCAGTTAGAGTATTTACACAGTCTGCCTGAGAGAGATTGTTGTAAAAGTTAACAAAAAAGAACGTCACACATTTTTTAAATGTGACCCTTAAAATTTGATAGTTCTCATTACACTTCAAGATATTTGCTTCCATCGATGGGAGATTATTTGCTACATAAAGTGTAAGTCCACCCTTGGGTCTGCCTGATGTACTGGGACTAGCAGGAACGTAATAGGTTTTAAAGCCTAATAAATGTATAGGCACAGTGGACCATGTCTCCTGTAAGCATAATATCTGGTGTGCTCTAACTGTAGCTAACCATGTCGGAAGATTAGTTTCCGTGCGGAGACCTGCTACATTCCAATATAGAACGGAGAAGGTTAAATAGGGGTTTGGCATATCGTTAGTTTCGAGGTGGGCCATACTATCCTCCTGTGGATACATGTCTGTTAACAGTAAGCCTTGTGATGTATCATCTAAGTTGTCAAAGGTGGCTTGAATGTGGGTAATCTGCTCAATTGGCCCTACGTCTAATAGCCTAAAGTTTTCTGCCACCCCCATATCTGCTGGTAGCTCAGTTTCAGTGGTTACAGACAATAAATGGTCAGTGCTAATGCTTAATGACCCACTTTGGCGTTGTTTCCTGGGGTATGTTCCTGATAGTTGATACTGTATTTATTGGAACTGTGGAGTGAGCCCGCCCGGATTTCCGGCCAGGATATGAAAGGTGTAAAAGGCCCTGCCTGCATAGTCTAGTACTCAGTGATGGTCAGTCGACCAATTCTAGGCAGTTAAACCTGTTGGTAACTGGTAAGCCTCTCCAACCTACATTGA
This sequence comes from Lissotriton vulgaris, assembly GCF_964263255.1. Classification (NCBI taxonomy): domain Eukaryota; kingdom Metazoa; phylum Chordata; class Amphibia; order Caudata; family Salamandridae; genus Lissotriton; species Lissotriton vulgaris. The sequence continues at coordinate 885,693,086 of NC_141696.1, read as the reverse complement.
ATGTCATACCTCTATCTCTGTTACCTGACCAGTCTACCCACTCCCTTCTCCTGTCCCATTTCCCTACTTGGGTCCAGTCCCCACCTTGACCTCCGTTACCAGGCCAGTCTGCCCAGTCCCTTCTTCTTTCCCAGTTCCCTACTTGGGTCCAGTCCCCACCTTGACCTCCGTTGTAACAGTTTACTGGGGGGTAGAAAAAGGCAAGTCTTTTAGTGTCTATTCCGTCGTTCTTAACAGTCTGGCCCATGAACAAATATGGTCAACTGTGCGGGGATCATCGAAGTTGACTATAACACAACCCCCCAGAATATTTTTCAACTCCTTACCTATCCAGGAGACCCTACGGACCATTGAGTTCTGCTCGCACAGTGCGGGGGCAGTGGTTTGTTTATATTGAGCCAATGCTGTACCTTATTTTTAAGGGACCAACTAGGTTCCGCTGTGTTGGGACTCAACTCTGGGACCCCTGTCATTATCACAGCAAAAGGGCTACATTCCGGAGGTAGATGTACTGGAAACCCAGTTCTCCCCCTGTTCCTATCATTGGCAAGTTGTACCCCTACTGGTTTAGCTGGAAGAGCCTTCTGTGAGTCTTGTATAACAGGAGTTTTTAGCACCGCAGGAGCTTTTTTCACTTCTGCTGGGGCGGGCTTCATTTTTACATTAGTGGCCGGGACGGTGGCTTTGGTTATTAAAGTTCCTACCGGGAGAGTGTTCTTATTCAAATTTTGGGCCCCTGTTGTAGCCACCCCTACCCCCTTAGGAATATTTGCGCGTGCCTTTGGAACGTTTGCGGGTGCCTGCAAATCGGACAGTTTCTTTTCTAGATTTGAAAGGGTCGTTACTATGGGCTGTATGTAGGTTTTTATGAGTTCACCTAATCTGGTTAGAAGTTGGTTGTTTAAACCACAGGTTTTGCACCCACCCTCTGGGCTGCCAGTGTCGATGGAATTTTCTATGTCTAAGGAGGGAGTTACAATATCTATATGGGTAGTTTGTAAATCATACTGCCTTAATGAATCTTGACCCTGGGCCTGTGTGCAGGGTAAATCGATTAATGCAGTATGATCTTTCCCATTTACTTTTGTTTTTGCTGGCCTCTTTTTCTTGGGTATAGCACCCTCCCTTTTCCCCCTTGAGGGTTCCAAGGCAGGGCTTACCCGTATCGGGGTAGCAAAAAGTTCTGGGGTTTTGTCCAGCGGCTGGCTCAGTTGTCAATCCGTTAGAGCCAAGGAGGCCGACAAGTCGACCATATTTTCGACAGTGTGGATTTCGACATGTGTTTCAACTAAGGGATTATTTACCCGCTGGTTATTAGGTGTCCTTACTAAGGCTAATGATGCCAGTGAAGAGCGCTTAGCTGCTGCCAGGTCTAGTGAGACCCTGCGATCCAACAGGAGTATGCCTTGGTCTATGGCGTCGTTGGCTCTATTAATATACTGGTCTATTGGGCCAATCACCTGTGCTGCACCCTGAGCAGCTTTGCTCCTCATACCTCTCGTCGTCATGATAGCTGACAATTGCTGAGGCTTAGTAGTTTACAACGTGCGAGGACTTAGCAAGATGTAATAAACAGTTATAGGTAGAATTAGTCCATAAAAGCGAGCAAAACTTTTAGTTTAAATATAAGAGGGATGGCCCAGTCCAGTCTTACCCGGTCTTTAACGGGCTTAAACGGGCCCGCCCTTGGCCCAGGCTTCGCCTGGCGTCCCGCGAGACGGGGCTTCCACCTACTTTATGCGCCTCCTGGCACGGCACTACGATGGCTGGGACCGCTAAGGATGATGGGGGATGTAGTCCCTAGGCCGCCCTCCGCTCGGCGGCCTCACTGGGCAGTTGTAATTGCAGGCGAGGCAGCGGGAATACGGCTCTGTTCCTCGCAGTGACAACGCTGAGCCCAGATGGTCTTTACAGGCAGCAGGTAACAGCGATGTGTGTCTCTCATTAGCCCCGCTCAACAGGGACTTCCACCTACTTTATGCGCCTCCTGGCGCGGCACTACGATGGCTGGGACCACTAAGGATGATGGGGGTTGTAGTCCCCAGGCTGCGCTCCGCTCGGCGGCCTCACCGGGCAGTTGTAATTGCAGGCAAGGCAGCGGGAGGACGGCTCTGTTCCCCGCAGTGACAACGCTGAGCCCAGATGGTCTTTACAGGCAGCAGGTAACAGCGATGTGTCTCTCTCAAAAGCCCCGCTCAACAGGGGCTTTCACCTACTTTATGCGCCTCCTGGAGCTGCACTACGATGGCTGGGACCGCTAAGGATGATGGGGGATGTAGTCCCCAGGCCGCGCTCCGCTCGGCGGCCTCACCGGGCAGTTGTAATTGCAGGCGAGGCAGCGGGAGGAGGGCTCTGTTCCCCGCAGTGACAACCCTGAGCCCAGATGGTCTTTACAGGCAGTAGGTAACAGCGATGTGTCTCTCTCAAGAGCCCCGCTCAACAGGAGCTACCACCTACTTTATGCGCCTCCTGGCGCGGCACTACGATGGCTGGGACCGCTAAAGATGATGGGGGATGTAGTCCCCGGGCCGCGCTCCGCTCGGCGGCCTCACCGGGCAGTTGTAATTGCAGGCGAGGCAGCGGGAGGACGGCTCTGTTCCCTGCAGTGACAACACTGAGCCCAGATGGTCTTTACAGGCAGCAGGTAACAGCGATGTGTCTCTCTCAAGAGCCCCACTCAACAGGGGCTTCCACCTACTTTATGCGCCTCCTGGCGCGGCACTACGATGGCTGGGACCGCTAAGGATGATGGGGGATGTAGTCCCCAGGCCGCGCTCCGCTCGGCGGCCTCACCAGGCAGTTGTAATTGCAGGCGAGGCAGCGGGAGAACGGCTCTGTTCCCCGCAGTGACAACACTTAGCCCAGATGGTCTTTACAGGCGGCAGGTAACAGCGATGTGTCTCTCTCAAGAGCAGAGAGGGGTAAAAATGGGCATGGCCTCAGAACACCACTCTGCAACGCAGCCCCTAGAGCATACTGGAGGTTTCTGGTGGGCTAGCTGGCCCTCAGGGACCCCCAGTATTCAAGGGGAATTTGTTCCCCCTCTGCAAACGCGCCAGGGGCGATTTTGCAGAGTGCTGCATGAAGGGGGCGTGGCCTCCAGTGCGATGCCAGTGGGTTTTTTTAAGAGGGGGACTGTGTAGCCCCCCTTATTTTTCCATTTTTTTTGCCCTGGGGACCCCATCCCAAAGGGATTGCCCCCTAATTTATTTATTTTTATATGTGGGGGGCCCCCTCCTGAGGCTTCTTTTAGCCCTAGGGACTGCATCCCCCAGGGCTCTGCCTCTTGTTTTTAATATATTTGTTAGGGAGGGGGGCTGCGTGGCCCCCCTCCGGGGCCACTTCTGGCCCCGGGGACCCCATCCCCCGGGGCCGGCCCTCTTTGTTGGGGACCATGGGGGGGTCCACAATCCCCCCATGGTCCCTGCTGGCTCGACGCGTCCTGGGGGAGCCAGCAATGCTTTTCTACATGGGGAGCAGCTAACATGCTGCTCCCCATGTAGAAAAGCAATAGGCTTTGGTTTTTGGAAGAGAGAGCAGGTTTCCTGCTCTCTTTTCCAAAAACAGAAGCAGTTTGCTATGGTAGGGCGGGAGCCGCGAGGCAGGGTAGGCACCCCGGGACACTGCAGGAGCAGTCCCTGGGGGTGGCGGTCCCCAGGGCCACCACAAGGCTCCAGGAGGGGGGCCCCCCTCCCAACATTTAAAAGCCCCCGGGTGGTGATCCACGGGGCTGGGGGTTCCGTCACAGACCCCCCAATTTAAAGATTTAGTGCCCCGGGTAGGTGGGGTCCCCCGGTCCCGGTCCCATGGGCGTGTGGGGGGGCTTGAGCCTCTCCCACACAGGTTTTTAAAAAAACATTTTTTTAAAAGAAGCCCCGGGGGGTTGGGTCCCTGGGTCTGCGGGGGGGCCGTGAGCCCCCGCATACATAATATTAAAGCCCCGGGGTGGTGGTCCCCGGGGCTTGGGGCCCTATTATAATAAAAAAGAAGCACCAGGGTGGCGGTCCCCGGGGCTGCGGGGGGCCGTGAACCCCCTGCATATGTAACAATAAAGCCCGGGGTGGCGGTCCTCTGGGCCCCCCATTTTAATTATACACATTGCCCACAGGAATTGGCCCCCCCGGGGGCTAATTACAAATTAATCAGGCTTTGGTTTTTTTCACGGGAGAGGCGTATCCTACGCGCATCCCGCGATTTAATTTTTTAAAATATATTTTGGGGCCTTGGGGGTCCTTGTGGGACCCCCTGAGCAGGTCTAGGGGGTCAGGGTGTTTCTACCCTGCCCCTTAGCGTCTTTTGCACACTTGTTTTTCAGTTTTCTTGTGCCTCGGTTCTACCGAGACACAAGATGGCTGCCAACACTTCCTGGTTTGGAGTGTTGACAGACAGTTGACAGCCAATTAGCATGCAGCTCATGCTCGTAAAGGTACGCGTACCCTACGCGCCCATAGATATATCTATGATTTTACTTTTGATTTTCTCAGGAACTACTGCACGGATTTACACCATTTAACAAAAAGTGTGAACTGTGAACCAAATTCTACCTTTTTGTCAAATTTGGTGTAATTCCGTTCAGCAGTTCGGGCTGTAGCCGCGGCTAAAGGTCCCTATGGAAAATTTCATGGGGAAAACATATTTTGGGACCCCCCTTTTTTCTTGGCCCGCGCTTGACGAATCATGGCAAACATTTCAAGATAGGAGCTGAGCAGAGCGGGCCATATTCTTGGAGAATTCCTTGAAGATTCGTCAACTGGCCCCAAAGTTATTCCAAATAGAATGCTGCTGATTTCCAATGGAAACTAGGTCCTAACTATAACTACCTACTGGCAACCGCCAGTAGGTAATATATATAAATATATATATATATATATATATATATATATAATTATATTACCTACTGGCGGTCGCCAGTAGGTATATATAGTTAGGATTTTTTCCCTATGGGATTTCTGAAAATTCTATGTCTAATAACTTTGGCGTTTGTGGATGGAATTGGCTGAAATTTTCTGGAAAATGGCACATTTTGTTTCTGAGCAGCTCCTGGAAATTTGGGGGGTGTTCGGCAAGGGGGGGCTGAGATAAAAGGGGGGTCCCAAAACACGTTTTTCCCATGTTAATTTCCATAGGGCGGTTGGCCTCACTTTTAGCCCGAACGGCTGAATGGATTTCCACCAAACTTGGCAAAATTGTAGGGACTGTTAGCCTGATGTGCCTTTGCTAGGTCTTAATATATGTGCTTCAGTGGATTTTGAGAAATTAACGTTTAAAACAAGATATATATCTGTAACAGCGCTCCGGGCAGCGATCCGGTTAGCAAACTTTTCGCGTATCGGAACTTTGCGAAGCGAAGCTCATTGGCTCTCCGGTGTCTGTCAACATTCTAAACAGTCCGGAGCGGCCGCCATCTTGTCTCTCGGTAGGAACGAGAGACAAGAGGAGGCCAAAACAAAGGGGGAAATTACCATAAAGGGGCATAGTAGATCCTCGTTGATCCCCTAGGTTTTATGTGGAGGTTTTAAAAGGGCCCAGGAGGGTCAAAAAAAAAAATGTTTTTTTTTTTTGCGTGGTAAGCGCCAAGTTCGCGAACCGGAAAGCGTTCTGGGCAGCGTACTATAAGGATAAAAGAATTATAGACTTTTCTAATACTGTATGTTAATTGTTTGTTGTTTTTGTTGTTTTTTTTGTTTTCTTTATTTTTAAAGTATTTTTTTTTTATTTTGATTGTTTTTCATAATTCGTTAAACTTTCTAACATTTCAGTGTCAGAAATTTCAAAATTGAATATAGGGTGTAACATGTCCTCATTTTGAAGCAGGTTATCCACTGCTTCAACACATTGTAGTAGTTCCTGGTCTCTACTTTGATCCATAAAATCATCAATTTTGTCTTGGCTGCTCTCCTCCAGTACAATTGTAAATTGAACTTGCTGCTCGCCTTCCATTTTGCCTGAAATTTTGATTAAAAAAATATATATTAGTAGAGATAGGGCACTGTTGGGATTAATTTTAGATAGGCAGTTTTTATCAGTGAATTTATCTTTTGGCAGTGTATAGTATCAGAGTGGAAATAGGACTATAAAAAAGTGTATGTGATTTAACCAAGACAAGCCTAACTTCATTCATAACTATAATAGAGAAGTCTATCTAAATCTATAACTATTATAGAGGGATAGTATATATCTATCAGAAAAAGTCTACCATATTAAGTTATAGTGCACAATATACTTCAGTTTTAAAAATAACAACTTACCTTCACAAACAAGTTGAAGTGTTTGATAGCTATTCAAATGTGATGTACAAGTACAACAAGAAGTAGCAGTCAAAATGGCTGTGTTTTCTTCTCCTCCTTTATATATATACAGGTATATAACCAATCAAATGTCAGGTAATAAAAGTAGAAAATGAAAGGAACATTTTCATTGGTTGTCAATTCCAACACTTCAGGTGTGTTTTGTGAAGTAATTTACCTCACGGTACTTAGAGAGGTCTACAGGCTTAATGGCTAAATGAAATTTCAATCAAATTTGTGAGAATGAAAGGGATTGTTATGTAGTATGAGCTAATCTTTATTTGGTGAGAGTGTCTCTAGTCGTTTTTCTGTAAATTACTTTCCCACCTTTTTTTAGGACCGCTTTCCGGAAAGCGACCCGGTTAGCGAACCTTAAGCGTCACGGGAGTCCACCATTTTGTGTTTCGGTCGCATTAAGATACAAGATGGAGGGCAAATAATGTTTAGAATGGGTAGAAGGGGTCATGGTAGACTTATCTTGACCCCCTAGGTTTTCTGAGGGTGGCTGAGGAGGCTTATATGTGCGGAAAAAAAACATTTTTTAAAAAAAATCCGCGAGGTTAGCTTTCAGTTAGCGAACCGGGTAGTGGCCCGGGGAGCGTATTTTGTGGAAAATTAGTGAAAAAAGTTAGAGAAAAATAATAATTGTGAGTGATCAGATGTAGGGTAGCTCTGAGAAGAGCTTTTGGGTTTATGGTACATTTAGGTACTTATAAGTAGGTACCAATGCACAGTCTTAAATTCAGAATGAAAATTCTGTTGCCCTCATCTGAGAAGTGAACTCCATCTCCTCTGTAGATATCTTGCATGTAGTAACGCAAGTTATTGTTGTACAGGGAGCCCATTCCATGGTCTCTCATGAAAGCTGAAACAGATTTGTTTACATGCTTCCTCGCTTTCTCAATTTGTGGAGAAAATTGGTTGGACCACCTCCATTTTTGTCTTTGGCATATATTGGAATATACCAAGGCAGTTTGAGGTAAAAGTGCCATTAATTGCTCAAAGGTGTCCTTTAAAAGCATTTCCAGACCTACCCCTGTCAAAGTGCCCAAATCATTACCTCCACAGTGCACAATTAACAGGTCAGGTTTTGGCAAATGCATAAAGGTTTTCACCAATGGTATCAATTGGTGACATTTTAATCCTCTTTGGCCCAACCACTTAATTTCCACATCTTGTAAATTGAGGTTAGGTAAATTTCTGTTCTCAGCATACCTTTGAGCCCAGTGGATGTAACTATGTCCAACAATCCAGACCTTAAACATGGTTGGAGAAGGTTGTGCTGCAGTCAGATGAAGTGTGGTAATGAAAGGGCAGTTGAAACAGTAGGAGTTTGTAAAGAAAAAAAACTGAGGATTTCCAATGCTAATGATTCATTAGCAGTGATTGGTGCATTTCCATTTCTGAAAACAGAAAGTTAGGGTGCATGGATGTGTTCTTTGAAAGATGTAATTTGAATGGTCAAGGAAGAAACATTTAATGAAAGATTGCACTGGATACGCAGGTGCACTGAGAGTTCAGAGTTCAATTGAAACATTGTTGTGTGAATTTGCAAACATGAGAGGTCTTCCAGGAGGTGGTTGCTATGGAAAAAAGGCAGAGAGGGCAGAGGGGGGAAGGGTTTTGATTTGAAAAAAGTGAGGGAAGAGTTATGATTGGCTAATATGAGAGATATGTGAAATGAATATCTGTATTTCTGTGCTTTCAATAGCTGCAGCCTCTGGAGTGCATCCTTTTTCTTCTGCTGAAGACAATTTGGTGTATTTCTGAGACTGTTTTCAAAACTCAAAAAGTATTTGCTAAGGTGAGAAAAGATTTATTTAATTTAGATAGAGAATAGTATGATTTAAGGAGAAAATGATGAAGAAAGCTGTGTTTTTAAAATGTGGCTTTGTCTCTAGTGATATACAAATAGATTTTGTTTCTTTGAGAAATTGTAATTGCATATTCGGTGTAGCATTCTGGCATGCAGTAACACTAGTTTTTGTTGTACATGGAGCCCATTCCATGGTCTCTTCTGTAAGCTGAAACAGATATGTTGTTTTTAAAAACGATTTTTGAAATCACTTACATTTCTGGATATGTACTGCTAGAGCTTCATAGGTTGTTTTGGGTCATATTTATAAGGCATTTGAGTGTCTTTGATGTTATTTTTTCCTTTTCAAATGGAAAGCATTCCTCATGGGGCAAGTGTCTTGTAAATACGCTCCCACCTGCGCTTGGCAAATTTAGATTTTGATTATGGGAGTTACATAGCCATGTTAATAATGTCCAAAAAATGGTGCTAGGGCATTCCAGAAAACGCTTTCATGTGTCTCAAGGACATTTTCAGTCATTACCTCTTGAATGCAGATATACAATTGATTTATATGCTGTGTTTAAAAACGATTTTTTGAAATCAATTACATTTCTGGATATGTACTGCTAGAGCTTCATAGGTTGTTTTGGGTCATATTTATAAGGCATATGAGTGTCTATGATGTTATTTTTCCTTTTTAAATGGAAAGCGTTCTTCATGGTGCAAGTTTTTTGTAAATACGCTCCCTCTTGCGGTTGGCAAATTTAGATTTTGATTATGGGAGTTACATAGCCATGTTAATAATGTCAAAAAAATGGTGTTAGGGCATTCTAAAAAAACGCTTTCATGTGTCTCAAGGACATTTTCAGTCATTTCCTCTTGAATGCAGGTATACAATTGATTTATATGCTGTGTTTAAAAACGATTTTTTTGAAATCAATTACATTTCTGGATATGTACTGCTAAAGCTTCATAGGTTGTTTTGGGTCATATTTATAAGGCATTTGAGTGTCTTTGATGTTATTTTTTCCTTTTTAAATGGAAAGCGTTCCTCATGGGGCAAGTGTCTTGTAAATACGGTCCCATCTGTGCTTGGCAAATTTAGATTTTGATTATGGGAGTTACATAGCCATGTTAATAATGTCCAAAAAATGGTGCTAGGGCATTCCAGAAAACGAAAATGTCCTTGAGACACATGAAAGCGTTTTCTTCAGTGAAAATCTTATCTGCAACCATGTGTTGGCCTCACCTCAAACAAGCAAAACAGGTGATGGACCGAATGTGGATCAATGACACACATTCACCCCAGTCCAAAGATCTGGGCTTAAACAAACCTTTAGATAGGCCACACCTTATCGTCATCCTGAATTAATCATTTAAAATTTTAGGGAGAGATTTATGATTGTTTTATGCCTGTTTTGTACCACTGTGTGTCATTTTTGTGATGCAGTGCTGGTGCAAAAGATTTGCTATGTTAAATAATAAGTAGGGCATTAAGTTTTTGATGACTGTTATTCATTTACTGTTTGGTAATAGTGGTTTATAACATTTTTTATTATATTTTTCCACAGATTCAACTGCAGATCTTTTCCAAATTTGAAAAATGCCAACGAAAAATCGAATTAGAAAGGCTAGAAAACGTCAAAGACAGCAGGATGATCTTTTATTGCAGCAGTCCTCTTCCCCAAATACTTTTCAAAACACCAAGAAAGCTCCGGGTAAGAGCACAAAATCATTCTTAAGAAATATTTTTAGTAAAAAAAGTATTTATTCTAAAAATGTTTCAGTTCAGAAAAATAAAAGCAATTTAAATGGAAAGGAAAGACCCATCAAAAATGTTACTGGTAGAGGAAGAGATAATTCTGTGCATGATAGTAGAAGGAAACAACAGTTTAGGGACATTCGAAAACGAATGTTCCGTAATAGGATAATAGTTAATTTATTAAAAAATATTAAGAAAGGCCAACAGAAAGCGGCATTTTATAAGAAGAAGAAAAATGTAGAGAAAATTATTGATCATGCTTTTGAAATTAAGCGAAAGTTGTTTATTTTGGTAATCAATAGAATTAGGAAACTAAGCAAGGTAATTTCTGATTTCAAAACAAAAAGTAGATGGAAGAGAGTAGTAAATCGTAGTAACTTTTGTGAAGTTTTTTCCGGAGAACGGATGCATAGTTCAAGTTGTGAGGCATTTTTTAATGAGGAGAGTTATTTTCAGGATAATGATTTGGTGTTTGCAGTTGACACCAGTGGTCGAGCTTATGAAGTGAAGGATGGTTGTCCAGTTGAAAAAGAAAAACTTGTGACAACAGAGACAGAAGAGGCGCTAAGTGATGAGGTTTTAGGAAGACGTCCTAAGGGTCCTGTGTACATTTGGAAGTGTAGTTCTATTTGCAGTGTGCGACAGGTTTCCATCAATTTGCTTTGTGATTTTATACGGACATTTAATAAGAAAAGTTTGAAGCAGAAAATGAAGTTGTTGCAAGATTTAGATCCTTGCAGAGTGAGACAAATAACAGGTTTACGTGGTCATTCACTGGCTTGTCTTTCCAGGAGAGTATGCCAGAGTGTTTTTCATCATTTCAGGATGCTAGCAGTGCATCATAATAAAGTGAGAAAATTAGTGAGAATGTTGTATTATGCTAAGAGTCCAGCAATTATGCTTAAACAATTATGTGCTGCTCTTTTGCATGGTTCTGAAATAGATGTGAAGAATATTTGTGAAGAAATTGAGTTTTGTTACTTTGGTAGTAAAGATGAGAATGTTCAAATTGACCCAGAAGTAGAGGGTAATGTTGAAGATAATGTACAGGTTTCCAGTACAGATAATTTTCAGAAGGAAATTGCCACGTTTCAGATGAAATCAAGTGAGAGGCCTAATTTCACTTGTGCATGTTGTCGACGCACTTATTATAAGAATCAGACTAAGTTAGTGGATTTATATGCAAAAAGTGAAAGGGAAAATAATAGTGAATGGAAGGATTTTGCCACATACTTGATGGTAGAAAATTATTTAGATTTGGGATCGGATCAACGTGTGTGTACTTATTGTTGTAATAAATTAAACCAAAACCAGATGCCTGCTAGGGCAGTTCATAATAATCTGGAATTGGTTGAGATTCCTTCTGAATTGAAGGATTTAAATACTTATGAATCTATTTTGATTCAAAGTATCCATCCCTTTCAGGCTATTGTAAGAATGGAGCCAAAGACAGGGAAGTTGCCTCCAGCAGATTTACAGAGAGGATTAAAGGGAAGAGTTGTTTATTTGCCTCTAGATTTGAACAAAAACATTAACACAATTGGAGTAGAAAAAGTGGAAGAGGAACCTCTGGTTATCTTGGTTAATGGGGTTCCGACAAAGAATAAGAAAATATGGCAAGATTTAGTGGATGTTAGGAAAGTCAAAAAGGCAACATTGTATTTGAAGAAAAATAATAAGTACTATAAGAATGTATATGTTGCAGAAGAGGAAGTAAGTGATGAAGAGGATAGCGATTTGTGTGCTGGCCAAATTGAGAAAGTAGAGGCCTCTAAAAGTGAAGAAATATATGAACATTATAGTGTTCATCCTTTGCATTCCAAGGAAGTCATGGGGAATGCTATTGAGTTGTTTCAAATGAAACAAGCCAAAGGGAGTCCCATTAGTGTTTGGGAGGAAAGTTTGGAAGCTCGGTGTTTCCCACAGCTATTTCCCACAGGTCGAGGAGGAAGATATGATGAGCGACCTCATCAAATTCCTGCGTCTGAATACCGGACTTTACGATTGTATGCAGAAGATCCTAGGTTTCGTCAATGCATTCCCTATTTGTTTCATCTCCTGTTTGAAAGCGATCTGTCTGGACTGTCATATGCAGTGAACCACATCTTAAAAAGTGGTATACAGATGCGAAACATCTCGGCAAGTGATTTTATGCATAAAGTCAATGTCCAAGACAGTATTTTGGATTCTCACTTAATTAATCTCATGGCGTGTCAGCGTGGTACTAATGAGTACTGGTACCGTCGTCATGGTGATTTAAAATGTATGCTGAGGAACTTAGGAACTCCGACATGGTTCCTCACTCTGAGCTGTGCCGAGTATGGCTGGGAAGACTTACTTGAATTTCTACGAGAGGCAAATGGAAATATTGAAAACATTGAATTCAAGACACCTGGAGAACTGTGTTCTTTGGATCCAGTGAATGTATGCAGGTACTTCAATCATAGATTTGAAGCTATGATGTCTTTCATCACAAATAAGAAGAATCCACCTCTTGGAGAGGTGTTGGATTTCTTCTGGAGAAAGGAGTACCAAGCAAGAGGTGCTCCTCATATACATATGTTGTTGTGGATCAAGGATGCACCTAAATTTGGAACAGATCCGGATGACTTAGTGATGAATTTCATAGAACAGTATTCTACGTGTGCTGTTCCAAACGCAACGGAGAAGAAAAGCCTAAGAGAACAAGTTCTACGTTTCCAAAGCCATCGTTGTGGAAAGTACTGTCGTCGTAAATTCAGAAACAAGGACAAGTTCTACACCAAATGTCGTTTCAACTTTCCACGACCGGTGATTTCTAAAGGAAGAGTGAACAGTTTGATGTCTTCTCTGCGACATAATGTGACGAGGAAATCACCCAAAAATACTTACAATTTGAAAAGGAACGAAGAGTCCAAGTACATCAACGACTACAACCCAGTGATTTTGTCCATATGGAATGCTAACATGGATATACAGTTTGTGGCTGACAATTGTATGGCTGTGGCTCGGTATGTGACATCTTACATCACCAAAAAAGAAAAGACAGAACTGAAGGATATGTGGGAGGACATTTCCCATGAAAAGAGCCTCAGCAAGAAGTTGTACAGTTTCAGTCTGAAGATGTTGTCGCATCGAGAAATCGGAGCTTACGAATGTTCTGATCGATTGTCTTCAGCAAGTCTCTATGCCAAATCCAGGAGTATCGTTTGGGCGAGTCTTGGTCTTGCTGCAACGCGAAATCGAGTTCTAAAACCTGTCCGGGAAATTGAGTATTTGGCAGAAAAGGAACCAAACAGTACCGACATTTTGAAGACCAACATGTTGGATGCATATTATCCAAATCGAAGCAGTCACCTTGAGAATGTTTGTCTATATGAGGTTCTACAAAATTATATATTCAAGAGGAACATCAAAGAAGATATTGAGAAAGGAGTGTATGCTGTAATTGGAAGTGAGGGATGCCTGGTCAAGCAAAGAAAATGCCAATTAGTAAACCATCGAAAATTGAGTGGCGAATCTCCAGAAAAAAAGGAGTTCTTCTATTTAGCACTTTTGCAACTTTTCAAGCCTTGGCGTGCAGAAGAGGAACTGCTTGGAGATTTCCTCTGTTACGAAGACTCTTTCACTGCTGCTAAGGAGACCATAGAATGTCCTGCTTTTCCCAAATATCAAGAAATGCTAACTTTGGAAATTGAGCAGGAAGCAACGATTGCAGCCGAGATTGCCAGAGACAGTTCTCAGGACATTCAGAGTTCTGTTTCATTGAGTCAAGAACCACTTGGAGGACCTATTATTGAAAATGAAGCTGCCACTGCTATGAATGAAGTGGAAAGAGCCATGGCACATGCTCAGGAGGATTCAGTTAACTTAGAAGACTTGGAAAAACAACTCAACGTTGAGCAGAGGAAAATATATGATGAAGTTACCATGCAAATTGAGCATGGATTAAGTCATGAGAAGAAAGAGTGCTCATGTACATGGTTGAAGCCTGTCCGACTGTACGTGAGTGGAGAAGCGGGAACTGGAAAAAGTTTCCTCATTAAAGCAATTTCTTGTTATTTGCAGGAAAGGACTGAGTCATCGCTGTCTTGTGTTGTCACCGCTCCTACTGGACTGGCAGCACATAACATTAAAGGTATTACTTTGCATCGTCTACTGATGCTGCCAGTGGAGCATGACAACAAATTACAATACCACAAGTTATCTGGGGATGCTTGCTGTGAAGTTTCAAGAGTCTTGAGGAAAATGAAACTACTTATCATTGACGAAGTAAGCATGGTTTCCAATGTCATGCTTGCCTTTGTGCATTTGAGAATGCAAGAAGTACTTAAAACTGAATATGATGTGTTATTTGGTGGCAAACACATCATTGTTTTCGGAGATCTTCTGCAGCTGACACCAGTAAAAGGTCAACCTGTGTTCAAAATACTCACGCATGAAGATACCAGGAAGTGCCTAGGGAGCATTGGCAACGTCAATATATGGTTAAACTTCAATTATGCTGAACTGCATGAAAATATGCGTCAGGCGAAGGATGAAGATTACAAGAAAATTCTACAAGATATTAGAATTGGAAAAGTGACCGAGCATGGAAAAGAAGCTTTAAATGCATGATTACTTTCAAATTTATATCCCGAACAAGAGATTGTGCCTGAGAATATTTTTCAGAAAATTACTGAGAAGAAATCTGGAATATGTTTGATGCCAACTCTTGCAGAATGTGCCTTCTTCAACAACAAAATGTTGAATTTAGAAAAGCAAGAGATTGTGAAACTTGAAGCTATTGACAAAATAGAGCATATGGGATCAACAATTATTTTGTCAGAGAATTTGAAATCAAAATTGGATTCATTAGAGAAGACTATATCTAAAACAGCGGGTTTTGAAAAGACTTTGAATGTGTGTTTAAATTGCCGAATCATTTTGAGAAGGAATTTACATGTTGAAAGAGGTCTGGTAAATGGATCAATGGGTAATGTTGTTGATTTTGAGAAATACAGAAATAGAGATGGAATAGAATTTTTAAAAATTAAATTTGATGGCATTGAGGAAGTACAGCTAATTGGTCGTTGTTCTGCTAGGTTTTTGCTTGTTAAAGACTTATATGTTCGCCGTAAACAGTTTCCTGTTTGCTTGGCATATGCGGTGACAATCCATAAATCGCAAGGTTTAAGTGTAGACAGTGCATTGGTGAATATTGGCAGTTCTGTGTTCAAGGAGGGTATGGCATATGTGGCATTGTCACGAGTTAGAACTTTATCAGGATTGTACTTGATTGACTGTGATGTCACAAACATTTGTGCGGATCTAGATTGTGTTAAGGAATACAATAGGTTAAGAAGAGAGTATGCGCCACATTTGCCTCAATATCCTTTGTTTGAGAAACGTGTGGTAGGCCGGAAACGTAGAAATATCAGTAATAGTAGGGAGGTTGTTGCAAAAAGACTAAAAGTCAATGAACCGAAAATTGTTAGCAGAAAGAAAGTGGATTCTGTTGAAGATGTTGTCGGTTTTCAATTTGAAAACAGTTCTGGTGTCAACTGCTATGCAAATGTAGTGGTTAATGTTCTCTTTTCACTAGAGAGTTTAAAAGAACAGATTCTGTTGAATTCAGAACAAATTTTATGCTGTTTGTTGAATTCTGTTTTCGAGAAATGTAGCACTGATCGAACAAAAGTAGAAAGTGTGTCTGAAGTTCGTTATCTGTTAGATGAATGTTCAGGTCAAACAGACTTCTCTGAAAATAATCAGCAAGATTGTCAGGAGTTTTTAATGTATATGCTTGATGTATTGCAAGATGAGGGTGTAGATGTAGATCACCTGTTTGGGCTTTCTTATCAATGGCAGCATGACTGCGAGAATTGTAGGGTATCAAGTACTACTAGTGTAGACTCAGAAAGATTTATATATTTAACTTTGCCAGACAGTAAATCAGTCTCCTTTAATAAGCTAGTAAATGCAGCGGATCACAACATGGAGTGTAGCCAATGTAAATCTGAAATGATGTCAACATTATTTATACGTAGATATGGACAGTATGTCATTTTAATGATCCAACGATGTAGGCCTGATGGATCAAAATTGTCAACTTTAATAAAAAAATTTGTGGCTTCTCAGCTTTCAATATCAGGAAGGACTTTTGTAACTGTAGCAATTATCTATCACGATGGTCCTTCAACAACATCAGGACATTATACAGCTTATTTAAAGTCTCGAAACGGCTGGTCATTCTGCAATGATTCCGTTGTAACTTTCAAAAAAAAATTGCCGTTTGACCTTAAAAATTCTTACCTGGTGTTTTTAAAACCAAAATTTTAAAGAAAGAATCTCGGGATTTCCTGTGAGGAATTGCAAAAGGTTCATCAAGTAGAGGGAATGTAAGTCTGCAATGCTGTCTAGATTATTGGTCCAAAACTTTTAATTATAATGTCAATTTTTAAAATCCAACTATATAAATCTGATGCAAGTAAGTCTGCTTCATAGTAAGCAGTATCAGTGTCATAGAAAAAGGAGAACATGAGTGACAAAGAAGGGTAAGATATTAGTAGTCCAGGATTGTGAAAATAATCTTAAATGTTTTCTTTTTGAAAGTTGCGAAAATAGAAAATGACGGGATTTGATTGGAAGAATTACAAGACTTGTGAATCGCTGCAACATGATTTGGCCTAGTGGAAACATGTGGTAGAATGTGAGAAGTCTTTTCTTGTATGTAACATATTTTTCAAAATGATGGAGGTTTTCTTTCAGAAAGTGGCGGGCTGACAATATTTATAGCACAACAGAGTGGACGCTGTTCATAGGACATCCTTCGACGTTATTGAAAGTAAGTTAATTTTAAGGAGTTTTGAATTCAGATTTCTTAGGTTGAATGGTTTTTTTAAACACAATCATTTTGATTGTGTTTTTTTCCCCGCTGTTACATGATGAATACCTTCAAGTCACTGATTTAAGTGAAATTTGATACATTCTGAGAACAGCAAAAATAAACCATTTAACATGTATAATTAATGTTCTGCTTTTTGTACTTATGATATACATTTAGAAATGTGAGGTAGATATGGAGAAACTAAGTCTTCTGTAAGTGTCAATTTTAATGCTTACAGTGCTGTACTTCTGGGTACTGTTTTTAAAAAAAAAAGGAATAGGCCTCACCTCAAAGAAAGCTCTTGAAAGCACACATCTTATTTGCATCCTGAAACAATCATTTAAAATGTTAGACAAAATTTTATGATGGCTTTACATCTTTTTTGCGCTGCTATTGCATCACTATTGTGAGACATCAGCAGTGCAAAAGAAGCACCATGTTCCAAAATAGGCCTCAGTTCATCAGCATGAAGATACTGTTTGTTTAAAATATATATCTTTAGGATTGTGTAGGGGACGTAGAGAAGCAGAGGCTTCTGTAAATGTCAAAGTTGTTGAAAAACTGTTTCTTCTTGAACCTTTTCCCTTTTCTTTTCTGATTTTTAAATACATGTTGTAATATTTTTGGAAATGTTTGTTCTCTCTTTTACAGATTGAAAGTATGAAAAAATATTTTAAAAAGGTAACAAGAATTATAAGGTAAATGTTTTCTACTCTTTTTACCCGCAATGCACTGCTGATGATGTCACTGACCATGTCATGAATGATGTAATAAGAGGACATGACAAACTTCATTGGTAGGCCTTCACATGCTTTATCTGCTCTGTATTCTTCAACAAGTGTAAAATTGATCTGTAACCCTGAGTAGGTCTCACCTTAAACAAACCTCAGGAGAGATCACACCTTATCGTCATCCTGAATTAATAAATAGATCTATTAAACAGTATCTCTGGTTTACTCCCTATAGCTGTCTTTCTTTTAACATTACTCTCTGTTTACTTCCCTTATACTAACTCTTCTTTTTTTTTTAAAAATATTTTTTTGGTTCGCTTCAAGTTCGCGAACCGGGCAGCGAACTGGAAAGCGAACCAAAAGAAATAGAGCTTGCCAGAGTGCTAAACATTCTAGCAATTTTATTTGAAAGGGGAGGTAGTTCTGAAAAGAACTTTTTTTTAATGTTTTTGTTGTTTTATTTATTTATTTATTTTTCTGAACATTTTTTGTTTTTTTTGTATTTTTAGAACAGTTTTATGTTTTTTTGTGTTTTTCATGGAGGGGAAACAACAAAAAAACAGGCATTGAAAAGGGCTCAACAGGAGCAAAAAAAATTACTGCTTGGGTGGGTTAGGGCACTTATGGTTTTCAAACACCAAGTTGATTAAGTTCACGCTCATGTTCCCACATGAGAGCAGTGCACCACAATATATGCACGTTAACTTCATGTGCTTGAAGTTTGGCTGTATGTTTGGCACAGTTTCCTGTGCCTCTCTTCCAGTAAAAGATATACTTGATGTTGATCTGGGCACAGGAGTTGTCGGGGGATTATCTTGAAGGTCCCTTAACTCTGCCCGGCTGTAATTTAATGGATGCCACCTGGCCATATGGCGATGCATAGTATAGTTGCCCATACTATACTTTTTGTCAGTGCCTCGAGATAATCTGCATTTGCAGATTAGGCAGGTGGCATACTTGGCATTAACCTTCTTCTCCCCTCGAGGGATTGAGAAAAACTGCCATATAAAACTTGTTTTCCTTCGGGAAACACGGGGCAACTCCTGAATAAATTGAGGTTCATCTGGGTCCTCTTCTTCTAGGTCCTCCTCTTCCTCCTCTCTGTTGGAAATGAATTGTGATGGTGGTCCTCTCTTGTCATGAGGAGGTTGAGGTGGTGGTGGGGGTCCACCAGCTGAAGCAAGGATAGAAGCCATTGCAATAATATTGGAAAATGGTCTTTCTCTCACCAAGATGAAAGTCAGAGTGAGGAAAGAAGGAGGGGTTTACATGATTTGGGAAAAGCAAAAGTTCTGAACCAATGAAAAGTGTTATTTTTAGGTCACATGACCTAGTCATACATCATTTGGAAACCAAAAGTGAAATGAACCAATGAAAAGTTTGATAAACAAGTCACATGACCTGTTCCGCTTACGTTACGCGGTGCGCGCCGCGTCCCGGATCGTTTCCGGTTCGCGGTCCGGAGCACTTCCGGGAGCGCTAACGCGGCGCGTCATAAGACGCATTACGCGACAACGTGATACGTCGTGCTTCCGCGACGCGTCACAGTTCCGCTAACGAAACGTTTACCGGTTCGCGTACTAGATCGCGGCATCAAGATGAGCTAACGGAAAGCTTCCCGGTTCGCTTACCGGAAGCGAAGAAAAAAAATATTTAAAAAAAAATTATCAATAAACATCTAAAATATATTTTGGGTTTTAAAGAAGAATACATTTTACAGCTACAGATGTTAGCTTTTAAAAAACCAATGAAATTCACAGAAAAAACCATAGGTTATAGACCATATATAGTTAGGAATTTGCATTTACAAAACCTTGAAAATTCACTGAAAAAACCATAGGTTATAGACCATATATAGTTAGGGATTAGCATTTAAAAAACCTTATTTTACTCGCACAAAACCATTGAAATTCCATATATAGTTAGTTGCACTAACTATATATCGCGGACCCGCAATCCACTGCTAATGATGTCACATATTACATCATTCATGACATGGTCAGTGACATCACTGATGACATCACTGATGACATCTCAAATGACATCACTGATGACATCACTGATGACATCTCAAATGACATCACCGATGACATCACTGACATCTCATTTGACATTACTGATTACATCACTGATGATATCATTTATGTGATAATACATCTTCAGACTCTAATATAACCTTAGATACACTCAGTGTAAACAGGCACTCACAGACTGTCACACATCCATGGAGTTACTCACACACCTAGTCAGTCATGCAAAGAATCAATCACACCTCCATTTCCTCAACTATACAGTTATACACACCTTACTTATTCAAACATATACTAACACATATTTAGTCTCTTATACAATCCTTGATACAAGTTCACAATGATTCATACAGTCACTCTCACATTCACTGGCTCTTATGTTCAGTTATTTATATATGTCAACTCTCACATGTACTGTGTTTTACATATGTACTTACTTTGACATGTAGAACTGAGATATCCATTCACTCACGAATATACTCATGCACACACTCAACTGTCCATACAGCTGTTTCTACATGCACTTTTGAACCCATACACCTAGGGAATCAACTGCTCACACATCTATGCACAGAGTTATACACCTCCCAGCCACCCACACACATACTCAGTCTCCCCTACAAATACTTGGGCAACCATTCAATAACCCATATAGTTACTGATATAGCTACTGATTTAAACATGCAGCAGTTTACAGAAGAACATAAATAATGATTGCCAAATTAAGACACTTTAATCACTAACCCATGCACTCAGTGAGACACATTTAATCATTCTCTCATACAGTCAGTCATGCACCTACTAAATCCTTCATCCAGACACTTATACATCCACTCATTCTTCAATATGTAAGACATATTTTAACTTTACAGAAACATACAGTCACTGGGTGTTGTCATCAGTGATGTCATCAGTGATGTCATTTGAGATGTCATCAGTGATGTCATCAGTGATGTCACTGACCATGTCATGAATGATGTAATATGTGACATCATTAGCAGTGGATTGCGGGTCCGCGATATATAGTTAGTTCAACTAACTATATATGGAATTTCAATGGTTTTGTGCGAGTAAAATAAGGTTTTTTAAATGCTAATCCCTAACTATATATGGTCTATAACCTATGGTTTTTTCAGTGAATTTTCAAGGTTTTGTAAATGCAAATTCCTAACTATATATGGTCTATAACCTATGGTTTTTTCTGTGAATATATATATATATGGAACCATGGTCCATAAATATCGGACTATGGCTCAGATTTATAGATGATGTATTCTTTTTGAGGGAGAGTAAGGAGTGTGATCTCCTTGAATTTGAATTTGTGGAACATCTTAATTGCAATACTATGAATTTGAAATTCACAATGCAATATTGCCAGCAAAACTTTGACTCCCTTGATATTAGGTTGACTGTACAAGAGGGAAAACTGACTACAGACTACATACTACAGATCTCTACAGAAAAAAGACCGCAGGGAATTCCATCCTCCACTCAGCTAGCTGCCACCCGCCTAATTTCAGATGGAGTGTTCCGTATAGTGAGTTCTTGAGAACAAAAACAAATTGCAGCACAGAAATCTCATACGAGAAAAACAAACAAGACAGGTCATGAGATTCAAGAATATGGGATACCGGACCAAGATGCTCCGTAGAGGTATCACGAAAGCTGACTCTATCAGCACCTCCCCGGGGCTTCACTCATGTTGGGAGGGGGGCCATGCAACCCCCCTCCTGGGACCCATGATGGCCCTTGGGACCACCAGGACCAGCTCCTGCAGTGTCCTGGGATGCCCACCCCTGGGACACTGCTGTTTGCTATGACAGGGCGGGAGCCGCGTGGAAGGTATGGGGAATCACTGACCCTACATTCATCCATAGATCCACACATGAAAGATAGTGGGCATGACACATCTGCGTGGAATGAATGGAGTGTTGCAGCTGTAGCAATACAGGGCCATTCGAAGTTCAAGTATCAGTTTTTGGCACATGGAGGGTAGCCAATTAGAGCCAAGCTCATGGTTGGATGTTAGGTTGCACCAACATGTGTACCTATACATTCACTCTGCCAATCCCCAAGCACTTATAAATTCACTACACACTCTCCTTGCACTACTCCAGTGGTTCCCAAACTTTTTTGACTCGTGGCTCCCCGACCGGGTTGGCGGCTGGCTGCGGCTCCCCACCATTTTTTTGCCAGTGGGTCAGGCAGCGCACTGTGCTAGGCACGGATTTTTGGCTTGAGTGTTTTAGGCCATGCCCCCTGTTGCATCAGCCACGCCCCTTTGAGACCCTCCCCCCCGTCTCCCTTCATCCCACTTGGGGCCCTGCATTTGCATGGATGTAGGAGTGCTTCACCCGTCATGCTACTAGCTGCATGGGTCTGTGTTTTGAAAAGCGCAGCTGGAGTGGTGTGATTGTGCTGAAGCTGCCCCTCTGCAGGATTGGGGATGAGCTGATGGCTCGCCGTCTGCTGCATAAGATTGTTTACATGCAGGAAGGGTGTCCTTCCTGCACATAAACAATCTTCCCCTCAACGCAGACACCCTTGCACTTTGGTGCAAGAGTGTCTGCATTGGCGCCAGGCTGCTAAATTTAGCACCAGCGCAGGAGGAAATGCAGGGATGCACCATATTTTTCTAAATATGGTGCAGTCCTGCATTTCAGAAGTGGTGGAGTACGGCATTAAGCCAGAAAGGCTAATGCCTCACTCCTCCACTTCCCTTGTAAATATGCCCCTGGGTTGTAAAATGCAACATTTGACCAAAGACCGCCCAACGAGATTCAGGCAAACTTGCTTCACTGACTCAATTGGTACAATTCAAACTCGGTATTAGTGGTTCAACTCTGAAAAGTCTATAGCATGGGGGCACAATTCAAGTCCCAGCTTTAGGGGTCCAATGGCGGCATCACAGAAGAAATTAGTTATAATTCATATAGAAATAGCAAGTATTCTCGGTGATAGGTGAATAAATAACATGATAAAAGATTTAGTTTATTCTGAAGCACAAATATACATTCCTCATTTCTACATACCTCTTTCAAGCTACTTTACTGTTAAAGCCAAAAGCACCAAAATATTAGAGCACTCTAACAGGCACAAACAAATCTATGATTGTTCAACGTTTTTGAGAAATGTGTTTTGGTTTGACAGAGTGACACTGCCTTTCGATTTTACATTTTAAAATGTGTGTTTCTGAGTGTTCTTTCCGCCTGAGCTTCATTCTGGGGTGAGCCCTTCTGAGAAACGGATGAAGGAGTACACTGGCATCAGCATGGGCTGAACTCAGAAAATTATTCCATTCTACAGCGTGTATGCTAATAAACAGATTTCTAAACAGTTCCTCGTTCGAGGAAACCCAAATCTAGGTGCTGCAATAACAAACGTGCAAAGTGCCCAGTTTGCACAGCTCAGACGGTTGAAAGGCGGAGTCATCCAGGTGAGGTATGCATAATCTCCTGTGCACACAGATTTATACAGCAGGCAGTCAACCCCTGAGTACTTTTAGAGGCGCGAATTGGCAACCGGCTGGCCGTGTAAATCACTCTCTTCCCTAGTCACTTACATTTGAAGTTGAAACAAGCACACCCCCACAAGGCTCCTGAATCGCCACTCAAACCACAATGAGATGCACCACACCTCCGACCCCGTAAGACACATCCTGCGCAGCGCCGCAGCGCCCCTGGCCTCTCATCACGGCGCACCGGGGTGCCGCGGCGCACACTTTGGGAACCACTGCACTACTCTAATGATCCAGTCTCTACGTACTCACATGTACAATGACCGAGACAAAGTTACATAACCAAAGTTTTCCCCACTGCCAGAGGTGACATGGTTGCATATTCTGTCCACAGCACAATGTAATGTGGTAGGGCCCAGGGGCAGCATCTTGCATACATAATGAACACACAGACACAGGTAGATAGATAGTGGAACTGGGTACAGGCATGTGCGCTCGACTCCTTTTTATTACCAGGGCCACATGTCCAGTGACATCTGTGCTGAAAGCGCGTGGGGTGAGTGTAAGCCAGCCCTCCAGGAATGGTTTGTGCTCACAACAGTAATCATTGGATCAGACACAGAGGTTCAATCATAAAGGGTCAATGATTTGTGCTGCACTAAGGTAGGGGCAGCAGATGTGAAATAATACACAAAAGATTCTATCGTAAAGGGTCAATGACTTGTGGTACACTGAAGTAAGGGCAGCAGATGTGAAATTATACACAACACATTGTATCATAAAGGGTCCATGAGATTTGCAGCACTGAGATAGGGGTATCAGAAGCATTCAGCTTGTGCGTAGCCAGCGATGATGCGTGGTGCGGGTGAACCGCACTTGGATCAATGTCTGTTGACTACTGGACTGCATCATCTGCAATCGCGACTCAATGTGAAATGTGAGCCCTGCTATCCACAGTGTAGATCGAAGGCAGTAGTCCGCACAGACATTGAGGAATGCTTTTTAGCACTTCCTCTTGACAAAATCTGAGGACATAGAGTACAGTTCACTCTGAAATTAATAAAGCAAGACTGAATTTAAATTATGTACCCTGCTGACCGCAGTGTAGGCTGGATGCAGCTGTCAGCAAGGGCCCATGGCTTTGTGGTGTTGATTTGTGTTGCACAGAGTTAGTGGCACCTGAAGTATTCAGTGGGTGCGCAGCCAGCGATAATGCGTGGTTCGGGCAGGCCGCACTGGATGCAATATCTGTTGCCTAATGGATTGTGCAATTAATAAATCAAGACGTAATTTTAATGATAAGCCCTGCTGACCGCAGTGTAGGCCGGAGGCAGTAGTCAGCAAGGGCCCACAGCCACATGGCATTGACTTCAGCTGCACAGAGTCAGTGGCTCCTGAAGCATACGGGGTGTTTGTAGCCAGCGATGATGCGTGGTTTGGGCAGAGTGCACTGGGAGCAATGACTTTTGCCTAATGAATTCTGCCTTAATAAGTCCACGTGCCGTTGACTTATGGTGCACTGAGTTAGTGGTACCTGAAGCACTCAGTGTGTGCGCAGTCTGCGATGATGCGTGGTCCGGGCGGCCCACACTGGCAGCTATGTCTCTTGCCTACTGGACTGCGTCATCTGCAATTGCGACTCGATCTGAATTGTGAGCTCTGCTGTCCATAGTGTAGATCAAAGGCAGTAGTCTGTACAGACATTACTCTGTGGTGCTGTGCTGCTGGGTCCGCAGGGGGTCTGTGTCGATGAGGCTGGTGGTCATGGTGGAGGCCTCCTGACAGGATGAGGGCTCCCGCCCTGGCAGACACTTTGGCCTTCCCACAAGTGAACCATGCCCAGAGCCCCAGTCTATTTATTTATACTCCTATGCTGGAGAGGCGTACGTTGGACCAGCCCACTCTGCTTCTGCTTCCAGGACAACTCAGCTACATGACCGAGATCTTCCCCACTGCCTGAGGTAACATGGTTGCGTCTATTGTTCACAACACTACAAGAACCAGCAGTATATGTCCACATGGAGAGGTTTGTGCTCTGTGATGTAATTTGAGATGTCATGAGTGATGTAATGAGTGATGACACTGACCATGTCATGAGTGATGATATATGTGTCGTAATCAGCAGTGCATTGAGGGCACGCAAGTTATAGTTAGCTGAACTAACTTTAGCTGGGGAATTTCTATGGTTTTGTACGAGTGAAATGTCCAAATAAATATAATGCTCCTGAAATCTATTGTTTTTTCAGTGTATTTCAAAGGTTTTTTAAATGCTAATTTCTAACTATAACGTGCCTGAAACCTATGGTTATTTCAGTGAATTTCAAAGGTTCTTTAAATGCTAATTTCTAACAATAACGTGCCTGAAACCTATGGTTTTTCAGTGAATTTCAAAGGATTTTAAATGCTAATTTCGAACTATAATTTGTCCCGAAACCTTTGGTTTTTTAAGTGAATTTCTAAGGTTTTTTTAAATGCTAGTTTCTTACTATGCCTATAGAGATAGGACATGTGAAGAAAAAAGAAATAATGCACAGAAAGAAGCAAAAGAAATGTAGAAAGAAGCAACAGAAGCACAAAGTCGAAGAAAAGTGCAGGAAGAAGCAAAATGTGCAGAAAGAACAAACCGAGGAGCAGAAAGAGGCCTTGTTGCAAAATCATCCTGTGCCCACACATTTTTCAGACGGGTACTGATGGTAACTGACTCTGACTAACCAGGCCTCGAGCCAGTGCTATGCTAAAAGACACTTAGAATTTAATCAAAACACCTACATACACTAGGGAACACTGTGCGTTGGGGTACCCCTGTGATTAGCATGACCTCCCCTGTAAGGCCCTTAAGGGGATTAAAAAAAAACTCTAAGTCAGAGGTGCAGAAATATGCTACTTTAACTAGTAGTCACGTTTGCAGAGTGATGGAGAAAGGGTGCTGATCGTCCAACCAACGCTCAGGAATTCTGCTGCGTAGGATTTACAGGAGGTACCAGGAGGGACTCTTAACCTCCAAACTCCCTCAGGACTAAATTGGACTTCATCCCCCATCCCGTAGTCTGCCACAAGGCACGTTTGCAGAGTGCTAGAGAAAAGGGGCTATGGATTCCTAAGACATCTTAGCAATCACACTGTGTGGGACTTACTGGAGGTAACAAGAGGGGTAGTTGGCCCACGAGGACATCCTTGGGGGCCAACTTCCCCCAAAAAAACCTCCAGTCAATCCCACACAGCAGCATTGGTAAGTACTTGTACCAGACCATGCCCACTTTGCCCACCCCTCTACAAACGCACTCCCTGGGATGCTCTCGGATGGGGATTGAAGTTCCCTATACTGCTCGGGGTCCTTTAGGGGCCAACAAGCATACCTTTTACCTCGAGTGTGTCCCACACAGTGGGATTGGTGAGAGGTAGACAAAGGCCATGCCCCCTTTCTCCACCACTCTGCAAACGCGCCCCCTGGCGCGCTGTAATTTGGGGAATTAAGTCTCCTTGAATCCTCAGGGTCCCTGGGGTCCAACTAGCCCACCAGGTACCTCCAGTAAGCACCACAGAGCTGCGTTGCAGAGAGGTGTAAAAAGGGGCATGGCCTGGACCACTTCTCTGCAACGCAGGCCTGTGGCACTCACTGGTGGTACCTGGTGGGCTGGTTGGCCCCAGGGGGCTCTCAGGATTGAAGGGGAATTATTTCCCAAAATTTAAAACACGCCACAGGGCGTATTTGAACACATGTCACCTCAGGCCCGCCCCCTCCCTTCACCACTGTGCAAATGCACCCTGTGGAGCGTTTTCAGTTGTGGGATTAAGTCCCCTTGAATCCTGAAGGTCCCTGGGGTCCAACTAGCCCATCAGGTACTTCCAGTAAGCGCCACAGAGCTGCATTGCAGAGTGTCATTAACAAGAATTGGCCCTTAATCTTAAGTGATCCAATAATAGGTGCATGTCTACCTAAAAGACCCTCGAAAACCTATAGCAGAGGGCAATCAATGAAAGATGAGCTCATAAAAACTAGTCCAGAAGTCATTGAGTCATCAAGCTGGTTACAAACCCACACAGGCTTTTTTACCTGTAAATCTTGTAAAGCCTGTTTACAAAGTGAGAATAGAACTACTTCCTTTTGACTTAAAGGAACATAAAATTAATAGGCTACTTACATTTAAAACTGAGTATGCAGTTTATGTATTGTCCTCCCCGTCCAATTTGCTCTATGTGGGTAGCACTAAGCTCTCTGTCCACAAAAGAATCTTACAACACCTTAGAGTAATAAATAATCAAGATAATACATATCCGGTTGTAAGACATTTTAAAGCCAACCATGACTCCAAAAGTAGAGAGCTCAAGTATTTTGTCATTGATTGTGTCCCTGCAAGCAGAAGAGGCGGAAATAGAGAGGAGAAATTGCGCCGCCTTGAGACCCAATATATATTAGAACGAAATACAAACAGCCGTCAGGTCTCAACATTACAGAGGATTTCTTTACTTGCCTTTAAACATTCTAACAAGAAAATAGTAGTAATAAATTACCTGGAACTCTATACAGATCACATATTGGTCAGGTACACAACTACCAAAAGGAATTCTGGAAATATATGTCTTTTAAAATGAGTTTTAAACATAAATTATATGTATATATTTATAACTTATAGTTTATAGTTTATAATGGAACAACATTTTATATATTTCTTATATGAGGTAATTACAATGATAATTAATTTTAGCCAGTATTTAACCATTTTTAAGGTTTTTATTCTATGGCTTATCTATTAATTATTTATTGTGTAACTATGATATATGATGATATGAGCATAAAACAGTTCCTTTAAATCCATTTCGGATCAATATAAATATCCGTGAAGTGTTAATCAATATTACAGTATACATATATATTGATTGCTACCTGATATTTATTTGGTATTCATACCAACATATGATCAATATCTCCAATAACTGAAAGCACTATGCACTTTATACCTGATAATGTGGTACAGAAACAACGGAATAGCATCCGGACTCCGAGGCTACCGTTCTGGATTTTCTGCTTTAAACCCGCCAAAAAATTTAAAAAATGCAAAAAACAGAAAAACTGGAGAAAAAATAGAAACTATGCAAAACAAGCTAAATGCTGCTATTTACTATGAGTAAAATCAATTTTTATGCACTACTTTGCACACATTTATTAGGATTGTTGGTTTTGCACATAACAGCTTTTAATCAATTATGATTTTAGCCTGAGGTTAAATTATTTACATTTTACAAGTTGTTTATTTATTCTTGCATTTAATGAACTTTTGTAGTTTTTACTAGGAAAAGTAACTCTTCTATATCTATGCAACTTGTAGGCTAACTCATGTGATTGACAATGTGTATATTTAAACCAATACCCTAGCGATCTTCTGTGTCATGTGATCAAGCGCTCTGGGCAGCGCGAAACGGGTCATGGCGATTTGAAGCACTGAATAAAGAATCTCACCTGCACAAAGTTTGGGTCCATATCCGTTTCTTTGCCTGGAGTTCCTCGAGTGTTCAGGAGATCGGAATCCTTCGAATATATGTATATATATATATATACATATATATTAAACCACAAAAGTCCGGTTGCTCCTGGCGCTCACTCGGTTGCGATCCTGCGTGGGTGCCGGTCACCCTATTTACGAATCAACAAAATTTCCCTCTCCAAAAGGAAATAACGCAGGATACCTCTGGATGCTTGTAAAGATGTTTTATTTAGGCAAACATGGCAACTGCCTACCAACGCGTTTCGCCAGTTACAGCTTGTGAACAAGCTGTAACTGGCGAAACGCGTCGGTAGGCAGTTGCCATTCCTAGTATGACATTCCGTAAGGCAGCCTCACTCAGGGATAAGTTGAGTAAGAATGAGATCAGCACTAACTTCTGCAGGGACAATTAAATCAAAGGATTTTTTACATGCATGAACTGCAAGGCGTGCAAATACAGTAACAATGTTAAAAAGGTCTGTGGAAGAAAAAGAAAGAACTATAGGGAAACATCTTACGTGCTTATCAGAATATTGTGTTTATGTTCTGGTTTGCCCTTGCTCTAAAAAATATGTTGGAAGCACGATGTTTCCTGCAAAAAAACGTGTGTTGGAACACATGAGGGCAATTCATAATAAAGATCACAATTCACCGATTGCCCGTCATTTTGAAGAACTCCATAGCAGTAATCGCAATCTTCTAAAATTCTTTGTTATTGACAAACTCCCACTAATGAAGAGAGGGGGCGATAAAATCCGGAAGTTGCGACAATTGGAAAATCGCTATATTTTAGATCTAGACACACTTATTCCCAGAGGTCTTAATTCTGAAGAGGAAATCGCATGGCATCTGGGGGAGTGAAACTGTAATTACCTTGCGTAGCAGACTGTTGTCTTTTACTTAATGTCTTCTGATTTCTGTTTTTTGTATACGTCTGTATACAGATTTTGGAAGAAGAATCATGATGTATTGTATTTTATCTGGATTGTAACTCAGTGAGCATCCTGCGTGCCACTTGGTTTTAATTTTATTAGTTTAATTATTGAGAGCACAATTACAATCTTTTTATAATTTTCCATTATCACTAATACTGAGTAATACAAATGTGGTATGCTGTTTATGGAGGATATTAGTACTTTAGTATCTGATTTAGTCTTTTCTCTTTGTTTAGGCATTGAGAAGTAACTGCTTGCCTGTGACCTATGCCCTCTGGGGACACAACACGAAGCGTAATCAATTTGGTGTCTACATAGACTATCATATAATTTTTTGTCACTTGACGAAATTTCAGAGACAGTATTCGGTATACGCACATGGGTTATGTTCCATTTCCAAAGCATGTGGCATTATACTAGATATGATTGTATGCACAGAGGTGCACTATTTATTTAGCATCATTTAAGTCATATGATAATAGCTGGTAAATTTGACCTGTGTTTATGATAAATAGAACATGTTAGAGTTCTTGAGTACTGTTTAAAGTGGCTTATATTTAACATGATGTTAGTCCATACACAACAACAGATTGTTTACCACTACAAGATGGCTCCCAAGTTAAGCCTCACTCAGTCCTTTGTTTATTTTCACTTATGCACGTCCGTAATCACATGAGATTTGTGTTCTAAACAACTTTATTTAAAGTTTCTGTTTGACCGTATGAAACACCCGTGATCAAGGCAAGTGTATCGCCGAAACGCGTTGGGACTTTGTTCCAGATGCCTGATTTTCATGCTGTAAGGAATTAAAATGAAGAAACCTTTGACCACATTTGATTTAAGGTGGTAATTGATTTCGGAGTGGAGTGCATTGACGTGACTTTGTCATGTCTTTTGACTATGGATACAGAACAGGGAGACCTCTCACCCTGTGGTGCACCGCAGTATATGTGTACCGGTGTGTTTGGAGGACGTGAAAATGGATATATATATATATATATATATATATATATATATATATATATATATATATATATATATATATATACATATACATATACATATATATATATATATATATATATATATATACATATACATATACATATACATATATATCATATATATATATATATATATATATATATATATATATATATATATATATATATATATATATATATATATATATATATATATATATATATATATATATATATATATATATATATATATATATATATATATATATATATATATATATATATATACACGCTCCAAAGTCGCCCCAAGCAACGAGAGGCACTCAAGCAGCAGCGGGTTACAGCAACCTTTTATTCGAGTACGAGCAGAAACACTCAAGCCGATCCCTTAACCAGCTTGTCTGTCCATAATTGCCTGATGCGTTTCAGAGATTTACTCCTTCCTCAGAGGCTGTGACAGTCAAGTATGCGCTCTGTCGACACCAACCACGCATTTAAATAATACCTTGCACGTGTGAATACAACTGCTCAGGATGAGTCTGTGCATGGAATTCTGGGTCTTGTAGTGTCCACAAATAATTCCCTCGATGGGTGCGCTAATCTTTCTGCCGGAGTATGGTTTACGTGCCCTAAACGGTAGAACCGCTTCAGATTCAATGGGGGCAATTACATACAACAGGGTGAACCATACTTCCAGAATTGACTACATACTCCTTGACCTATTTTTGTGGCGATTTGTCGTAGATATGGTTGTAATATCTACTGTAGACAGTGACCATAACTTGCTGTCTTTAACATTAAATCACCCCTGGGAAGAATGTAGGAGCTTAGCTAGACCCTGCAATCTTGGGCCCGCATCTTTGACTATTCCATCTAATTGTAGAAGGCACCTCAATTGGCGCAAACTTGCCCTAGATGATGGGAAAATCCAGGCCATTGGCCAACTTGTGGATGTCTCCCTAAGTAAGATGGATACCCACCTCTTAGAACACTCTGACCCTTCTACAGTTACAGCACTGTTCCAGGAGACCATAAGCTTAGTAGGTAACTTACTTATGCCAAAAATCCATGGGGACAGGGAGAAAGGGCGCCCAAGGCCAAAATTGAAGCAGGGTTGGTATACACCCAAGTGTAGGTAGATGAAATCTTCCCTGATTGAGGCTGTGAGGACCAAGTCACATCCCTTGATCCAGCAAGCCAGGAACAATTATAATTGGGTGGTTACTAATGCCAAAAAAGAATGGGAGGATGCTTATTGGCACACACTTAGAGAGGCTTCGGCAGGGCGGGATGCTGGTCGCTTTTGGAGCATCATTAGGGCAAAGAATAGGCCTGACAGTGACTTAATCACCTGTAATATAATTGGCCAGACTTGTTTTGACCATTTTTCTGGCCTTTATTCATGTCAATCAGTAACCTCTTCCACTTTTGCCCCTCCCAGCCCTTTGGCAAAACCTGGAGATAACATCTTATTCCCTTTCACAACTAAGGAAGTGGAACATGCGATTAGTTGTATTGTGCCCCAGAAAGCAGCTGGCCCGGATGGTATCCCTGGGGACCTTCTTAGATCTAACACTACGCAATGGGGGAAGTTTATTCATACACTCCTCACTGCAATTGCGCGTCTATCCCTGAATCCTGGAAGGGGCCGAGGTCGTCCCCATTTTCAAAAAGAGCCAGAGGGAGGACCCAGCTAATTACCGCCCTATTAGCTTATTAGATTCAACCCAGAAAACAGTAGGGAAGGTACTACTTGAGAGAATCCACCAATGGGCTAGCGATAATCAAGCGGGTTTCAGGGCAGGTACCGGGACTATTGAGCAGGCCTTTAGGCTTTTGTTGCTTTATTGGAAAGTGGTCGTTTTAGGCAAAGGCAGTCTTTACCTCACATTCATCGACTTAAAGACTGCCTTTGACCGTGTACCCAGAGGGCAGCTATGGAGAGTGTTGGCAGACATGGGGATTCCATCTAACATCTTGTCCATTCTGGTGAGGCTACACGAAGGCACCTTCACGCAAATGAGGTGGGGTCGCGAGGGGCAGAAAACAAACAAGATACCGATGAGTAGAGGGGTCGCCAGGGATGTGTTCTTGCTCCCAC
The DNA here is from genome assembly GCF_964263255.1 of Lissotriton vulgaris. Lineage (NCBI taxonomy): Eukaryota > Metazoa > Chordata > Amphibia > Caudata > Salamandridae > Lissotriton > Lissotriton vulgaris. The sequence continues at coordinate 885,660,672 of NC_141696.1, read as the reverse complement.
CCTTTTTTCACTATATGTGAATGGGGTTGTTGAGCACTTACTTAAAATACCATCAGATGCTCCATCCCTGGCGGGGGAGCGAATCCCCACCCTCTTATTCGCTGACGATACGCTCCTAATATCAAAGACCCCGGTAGGCCTCCAAAGCCTCCTAGATAACTTTCAGGCCTTTTGTGCCCAACGTGGCCTAGTCATAAACACTGACAAAACCACGTTTTTAGTATTAAATCCTCCGAAAAAACTTGGTCGGCTCCCTGTTCTTAATAATGTATCCCTGGAGAGGGTCACTGTATTCGAATATTTAGGTATCGTATTTCAGATACTATGCAGTGGAACCCCCATCTCCATAAAATGCTGCTGGGTCACAAGAGGGTTGTTGGGGCTTTCTACAAGGAACAGCGTTCTGCCATGACTCGGCCTATTGCATCAGTCATTGACATCTATAAGGCTACGGGTGTGTTAGTTCTGCCCTTTATGGCGCAGAGCCTTGGGGTACATCCATTACTGATTTGTTGACAAGGTCCGAGAACAAGTTTTTGCGGGGTATCATGTCACTTCCACAGAGTACTCCAATGTTACCTCTTTTGCTTGACCTTGGCTGTAAACCCATTAACAATCTGGCAAAACTTCGACCCCTGCTATTATGGGCTAGATTGTGGCGAGCGCCTGAACTCGCTAAGTACGCTAAGGGGCTAGCGGAGGTGATGTCAATGGTGGGATGGCAAAAAATTAAATGGCTTAAAGACGTTAAATATCTCCTTGGTAAGTTAGGTGTTGGCGAAGCCTGGGATAGCCGGTCCTCCCCACCAAAGGCCACTCTAAAGACCCTGTATTGGAAGTGGGTCACCAACAGAGTTAGTACAGACCCATTTCTTGGCAGGTTAACGAAAGAGTACCTTGAACATAAGGAGCTTCCAACCCGGGAACTTTATTTAGACCTGGTCCGGAAACCTTATGACAGGGTTTTAAACTTTCAGTTCAGGGTTGGGTCTCTCCCAGTTCGCACCATAACTGCCCACTGGAAGCCGCCCTCCCAAACTGTTCCTTTCTGCCCCTTTTGCCAAACAAGTGAAGAGTCTGTTCCCCATATACTGTTTGTTTGCCCGGCCTATGTTCGACCAAGGCAAGTATGGCTTAAACCCATATGTCGGACTATGGGAATTAGGCATTCTAGTGCGGCACTCCGTATTTTAATATCGGACACCCGGCCATTGTATGCCTGTGGTGTCTCGAAATTCTTATCCTGGACATGGTCCATTAGAGCCAAAAGGCTAGCATCTAATGTTTAATTCTTTTTTAACCAAGGATATCCTTACATTTTAACTTTTTTATTCCTTTTTACTCTTTTCTGATAGTCATATATTTTAAGATTGAACACTGTAAAGACCCTGTAGTAATCTTAAATTTAACAGTCAATTTTATATTTGCACTGAATATTATTTGTTTGTACTACTGTGAAGCTTTTGTGATTTGACTTATCGAAATAAAGCCTTTTGACTGACTGACCAGAAAAGTTTCTATTGTGGAGTTTTGGAACTTGCAAATATTCTTATAAAACCAGCAGAACTTCGAATTCCGATTTACTCACCTGTTATCAGGAGAGAACCCAGTGCTGCGTCTTTTAGCCCAGCACTGACCCTGAAAAGTAATTCTAAGCATACTTACCAGTAACTTGTATTTCCTTCCATAGGAATCCATTGTGTGGTTTTCACCAGAAAAGTTTGTGTTGAATTTTGAAACGTACAAATTTTCCTCTAAAATCAGCCGAACTACAAATTGCGATTTACTCACCTTTAAGCACAAGAGAACCCAGTGCTGCATCTTTTAGCCTAGCACTGACCCTGAAAAGTAATTCTAAGCGTAATTACCAGTACCTTGTATTTTCTTCCATAGGAATCCATTGTCTGGTTTTACGCAGAAAAGTTTCTAAGTGTCTATTTTCACAAACTAAAAATATTCCTTAAAAATTGCCTGTATGACTTAAATGCATTCTTTCGACTGGTTACAGGAGAAGCCCCCGTGCTGGATCAAGGATCCACCACTGTGTAAGAAAAAGTAATGTTAACACTTCTTACCTGATAAGTGAATTTCCTCCCATAGGATAACATTGGTGATTCTATGTGAAAAAGTTTCTAAGTGTCAACTTTTAAAATACAATAATATTCCTTAAAAATCACTACTGTAACCAAAACGCTTTTACTCAATTGTTTACAGGAGAAGTCCCAGGACTGAATCTAGGATTCAGTCCTGTGGTTAGAAAAGTAATCCAAAAAGTAACTAATTGCATTTAACTAGAAGTTCACATTGAGCTCAATGTTGCATTGTGTCTGGAATTGTGTTGTGCATTGCAACAACTGAAACTACTTTACTTAAAAGTCTATTGTTTATTTGCAAAGTATTTAAACTAAAGTAATTCATTCTGAGAAAGTATATTTTGTAATGTAATGGATAATGTAATAATAATGTACTTTAAAAAATAAAATATCTAAAAATAAATAGTTTAAAAAATTTAGTGAATCAGTATCAAAACAAATAAATATAACAATTAATACATTTAAAAATTGTCATTTATAAAACCTTTGAAATTCACTGAAAAAACCATAGGTTTCAGGCCTGATATAGTTAGGAATTAGCATTTAAAAACCTTTGAAATTCACTGAAAAAAGTATAGGTTTCACACACGTTATAGTTAGGAATTAGCATTTAAAAAACCTTAGAAATTCACTGGAAAAACTATAGATTTCACACATGTTATAGTTAGCTGGACATTTCACTCATACAAAACCATTAAAATTCCCCCGTTATAGTTAGTTCTGCTAACTATAACTCGCACGCCTGCAATCCACTGCTGATGATGTCACATATTACATCACTCATGACATGGTCAGTGACATCACTCATGACATCAATGATGACATCTCAAATGATATCACTGATGACATCATCCTTGTGAAAGAGTGGCAGAGTTCCTCTCACCCTAATACAACGTTTGATACACATATTGAAAAATAGACACTAAAATGTTCAAAACAATGGAGATACCAATACTAGTTAGAACAACATATTCAGTAATTCCAAAATCTACATACACATCCACTCATTCACCAACAGTTCTATATAGTCACTCATACATCTACTCACTCATAATATGTACGCATACACCTATACATCCTGTTACACACCTACACTCATACATAGTTACTCACACACATACTCACACATGCAAACAAACTATCAAACATCCATTTAATTGCATATACAGCTATACACACACCACTACACTTACTTCTACAGAAACGTACACATACTTACTCTCTTAAACAATCACTAACAGAAACACAGACTTTTTTATACAGGAACTCTTCCAATCTCTCACTCTCATACATACTCACTTATATACATTAATACTCACATATACTAGTTTAAAACATATGTACTTACTGATAAAGACACTATTGAGACAGTCATTCACTCACTAACACACCCATACACACACTCATCCACCCATACAGTCCTGCACACATGCTGTCTTCAAAACACATACAAACAGTGAGTCACTCATTCATGCATCTTTGCGCTAAGTAATATCCCCCAACGAACCATACAGACACTCATACTGATGCTCAAAAAACCAACTAATAACCCATATACACACTCATGTAGCTACTCACCTACCCATGCAGCCACTTATACACAAAGTGAGACACTGATACAGATATTTAAATATTTAAACATTACTCACTAATACATGTATTTTAGTAAGATACACTTAAGAAGTCAGTTATACAATCAATATTACAAGAAAACATCCATTTAGACACTTATTTACCCCTTAATTCTTCCATTGACCTTTAGATATACATATATAAAAAATATTTATTTTTTAGAAAGACACACATTCACTGGAAGATGTCATCAGTGATGTCATGAGTGATGTCACTGACCATTTCATGAATGATGTAATATGTGTCGTCGTCAGCAGTGGATACCAGGAATATTAGCCGGAAGAAAGGCATTTGATATCATTAAAACGAATTCCCAAATTTGCATCTATTAACACCTGCTGCTAACATCACACTTTAAGTGTGTATGTATATATTTGGTGGTCTTTTTCAAAAACATATAACAGTAATTGAAAATGTATGGCATTGTTCTGACCTAATACCCTCAGAGGAACCATATTTAGAGCATAAGTACTGCATTTGGTTCCTTATTTATCATCTGAACACTTTGGCTTACACACCAGTTTTGGAGAGGAGACTCTACTTCAAGATGGACTCTTTGATGGATTGTTTTTCTCCCTACAGACGTGTCTTAAGTCTGGGAACTCTTTGGAGATGAATTGCTGCCATGAGGAGCTGGACTGTAAAAGATAGGAGGAATGACCTACTCATTGGTAACAACTACAAAAGGCCCAGCTGATGGGAAGATTTTCGTGAGGATATCTCACAAGAGCATCTGTATCATGAAGCTGTTACATTGCTTATCATTGATGTAAAAGTGAGTCTGCACCTTCCCCAACCATTCCTGGTTGTTGAATGATGTTGTATCTTCTCTTCTTCAGCCCCAGAGGAACAGGGAGTAAGTTGGACTTCATAACCCCAGCATAGGTTCTGGTTTCGCTTGATGGAGAAAGTTGCCCTCAACTATCTTTCTAATGTAGACATAATTCGTGCAGTTCCCAGATGGGACTGGTACCATGAGGAACTGTTGTGGTTTCTTCTGGTCACATGGGTGCCTAACCACCACAAAATATTGATACTGACTGTCAAGTTGCAGGTCCCTAAAGGAAAAACAGGTTTAGGGAGCCAAACCACTCTCTCCAGCAATCTCCTTTAAAACAAGCATTTGCAATGTAATTGGTCTCGCATTACTGAAAATTTAAGCTATTGGCGCTGCATTATTATTTGCAACACCAATACCTCAAACTTCTCAGCAACATGAGACCTATTGCATTGCAAATGCTTGTACCTATTTCGGTTTTACCATCATACTCCTTAGTTTATACATTCCAGCAAAAGAACTTTTAGCTAAATGCCAGAACTGACAGAGGGTGTCACACAAACCATAGCGCCACTTGTCAGCTATGTGCCAAAACAAAACTGTTTTCTGCTATCACATGGATGACTTCTGTTTCCTGTGTTCACAACCAGACATGTTTCACAAGGACTAAATCCACTCACAATAAAGCTGGGTGCATTTCTGTGTGAAATGTGTTCTATGCAAGAAAACTTACTCACTAACCTGGTTATCAATGTCAAGTCAATAATTTACGTTTGCCATGTTCATATATGTTAGCCTAAGTGCCCCAACATATTTGCTTGACTTTTTAAAGCATTACGGCTCTATTTGTTTATTTAGAATTTTTAAAAGGCTGACGTTCCGCTATGGTCATACATACCTCTGATTGCCACTCTAATATAACCGTACCTACAGATGAAGTAAAATACCGGTAATCAGCACTATAAAATAACAGTATGGTTTCTTGAGAAGCAGTTACACTGTGGTTTTAAATTTCAAATATGCCTTGCGCATCTTACCTGGTCCATGGTTTTGCGCGCAACAGTTCCAAAGCCTTTCATGACATCATCTATTCTTGTCCCGTCTTCAATGCTGCCCTTTGACGTTTTGCAATAGGAGTGTGCCGTGAGCCACTCGGCCTGCGCATCATGAACTTTCCGCCATCTTGTGGCTGGAGGCTCCAGCCACTCTGTGCTATTCCAGGACTAGGAAGTTTCTTTGCCAACAATGCTCCGTTTTTTTTGCTTCAATGCTCTTTTGTCAATAAAGCTTCTTCGTTTCTAAGAGGACCACGAGGACCAGGGAGTTTCAATGCCAACCATGCTTTGTTTTTTTGCTACAAAGCTCTTTAGTCAATAAAGCTTTTTCGTTTCTAAGAGGACCACAAACGTCGCTGCGTCTTCACTGCTTTTCATCTCATGCTCTGCTCCACTTGGATCTTGCAGCACCGATTTGAATGTGCTTCCGCTCAGCATGGATTTTGCCTTTAAAGTTCCAACGTTTGGGCAATGAGTTCTTCTCTTTAAGTCACCGGACACTTGTCACAGGACTTTGCCTATGTAAATGTGTGTAAATGTAAATGTGTGTGTCTTGTAAAGCGCACTGATACCCGGAGGCGTCCTGGCGCTATAGACCGCTGGGGAACCCGTCCTGGCTTTCCCTGTGAGATGTTCCCTCCTGGGTATCTCCAAGGTGAAACCAGGCATCCCCGGCGTTTGTGGGGGCCCGTTGTGGAGATGAGGCAAGCTAATGCCCAGAGTTGCCGAGTGTGATCCCTGGTTAGAGTAGGCACAGAGGCGAGAATGATCAAGTACGCTGACCCTGGTTCACGACCCTCGTCGGGGATTGAACCCTGGTCCTGGGCCGTCCTCTGCTTCTGGGTCTTCCGCCTCTAACCATTGAGCCACACCACTCCACTGAGCCACACCACTCTGCCTACAATTCTTGCGGTGAGTTCTCTGTTCCTTATAAGCCAAGGTGTCTTTTTGCCTTCAGTGGGCGGTATATCTGCTAGCTGGGCATTATATCTGCTATCAAGTAGTTTGTTCCTTTAGAGCTTTTGTTCCAAAGAACTTTATTTTAGTTGCACGTTTTCTGGAGCTTCTTCTACTCTGCAAAGTACTGTTTGCGTCTTTTCAGTGCCTGTCCATCATCATCACAGTGACACGCACAAATATTACATTTTAGTTTTTTTTGTTGCTGGTTGCAGTCAATAGAACTAAAAAAAATTATTTGTTTATTTCGTTTGACATGTCATATGCTATTTTGTAAGCCTTAACTAGTCATGCATTTTGAATGTAATGTCATAGTTAATTTTAGTTGCTGTATCCCTGCTTAAGGGATGGGAGTGGGTCCTAGTCCCATGTCTCTCATTCACTCATGTTTTCTTTACAGATGGTGTATCCCTGCCTAAGGGATGGGAGTGGGTTTTAGTCCCACATCTCATTTCCACGTTTTTTGTAACTGTTAAAGGGGTGTTTACCTTTGTTATGTTTGGTCCGGGTGTTGGCCCCATTTCCAAGTCATTAGTCCCTGTACCATGTTAGACATATCTTTTAACGTCCTTCCTTACTTTTTTTTTTAATAGTTTTTATTAACAGCACAGAGTAATGGAAAAAATAATATTAAATAAATGAATAAATAAATAAACAGAAGATAACTAAAACATCATCCCATGGAAGAGTCATCTTAACCAAAATCAGGCAGAATGGGTGTGTTACCAAATATTTCATAATTTTACATTTTACATTCAGCAAGGAACAATCCGGGAAAAGTATTACAAAAACAGCCATACTTACACAACACATTGTCAGTTTAAAATAAATTGTCAATAGTTCACATACTAAATAAAGTTACTCCAGATTTTTTCAAATTTACGTAAAGATCGAGCACCTCTAAGCCTAGCCAAAGCCGCCTCCATGCTATGAATTTCGTTAACCAGAGACCACCATTCCATTATATGTGGGGGCTGAGGGGAAATCCAAGCACGAGCGATAGTTAGCTTGGCACAGTATAATAAGATGGTGGTTAAGGCCTGTTGAGGAAGAGAGACATCATGAATGTCTAATAAAATAGATGAAGCCGAGAGAAGAGGTGGTCTAACCAATTTCAGATTCAGCGCTTGATCCAAAGCAGACCGGAACTCCTTTAACATTGAACAAGGGACCAGCATATGCTCCATGTTAGCCCCTACAAGATTACGATTGGTGCGATCACTAAGTGTGGTATTAGCCGACCATTTAAGAATCACTTCAGGGGTATAGTATAGCATACAAGTTGTTTTGAATTGTTGTAGCCCAAGGCTTGATGATTGTACCAAATTATTTAAATTCGAAAGGGAGTGAGCGATCTGATTAGAATTAATCAAAAAGTTCAGCTTCGAACTCCATTTCTCGGCCAATTTAGAGCAATCATCAGTCCTATATGAAATAAAGCAGCTATACCCTTCACTTATTAAAGATTTTGTTTTTGTTGAATACAAATAATTCCATATATCTGAATCTGCGAATTCAGAAATTTTAATCTTATGAATCAAAAAATCATAAATTTGAATATACTTAAACCTAATTTCTTCGGTCAAATTAGTTTTTAAGCGTAACAAAATCTACCAAGCCCTGAGCACCATAAAGATCCCCTAAAGTAGCAATACCATATACAGACCATGATTTTGCCCAACCATCGTTAAAAATCCTGGCACGACCCGGGTTTCCCCAGAGTATTAATTTGGGATGGAAAAAAGAGGTTTTACAGAAAGACAAAATGTTAAACCAAATCTTTCCAGTATCCCTAACAGTCTTAAATTTAACCCTTTTAAAATAATTAGGGTAATTTAGTCTTAACAAAAACATTCTGGCGTTTAGTTTTAACAAGATAGTATGATAAAAGAGCTGCATTTCTGGGTTGAGCAAAGAACACAGATGACCAATGAAAGTGGCCCAAAAGTATAATTTAAAATCTGGAAAATTGAGTCCCCCGTATCTAAAGAACCTTTAAGTAGCGCCAAAGATCTATGTACCTTCCTATATCCCCATATGAAGCTACTAAACATTCCATCGAGCTTCTTAAAAAAAAGATTGTTTAAAGCTAACGGTATAGATCGAAAAAGATAAAGACATTTCGGTAGTATTTTCATTTTAATCAGGTTGATTCTGCTTATAATGTTTATGGGGGGTTTATGCCATTTTTTAAGTAACAGAGCTGTTGATCTGATTAAAATATTGTAGTTTATTGCAATTATGTCGCTAATTTTAGAAGAGATTCTTACCCCTAAGTAGTTGGCAGTTTTGCAGATTCCAGACACCGTAGCCAGTAATTTATAATTGGCAACTATTTGTATTTTATTTGTGTTAAGCTTGTATCCTGACACAGTGCTGAATCTATCAGCCTCAACAATCATACCCGCCAACGCCTCTATGGCATCAGTGGAATATATGGCAATATCATCCGCATATGCGGTAATTTTCAACATATGCTGACCAGATCTAAATAGAATTATTCGAGCCTGCGACGGGAAAGCAGAAAGAAAAGGTTCCATTGATAAGGCAAAAAGCAGGGGTGACAACGGGCACCCCTGCCTAGTGCCCCGACAGATAGCAAAAGTAGATGATGACAGGCCAGCGTAACTGATACTGGCAATGGGACTATCATATAATGCTCTTATCCATCTAATCAATTGGCCCTTAAATCCCATAAAAGACATAACAGACCAGAGATAGTCCCACCCCACTCAATCAAAAGCTTTCTCAGCATCTAATAAAATCATACCGAGTTGGGTGGACTCTATCTCAGCCATATCAAAAACGGTGATAGCTATATTGATGTGGGTCGTTGTATCCCTGCCCAGTACAAAACCATGTTGTTGAGAGTTAACAATCTTAGGGATAAACGGAGTCAATCTGCTAGCCAAGATTTTAGCAAAAACCTTTGCGTCTGTGTTGATAAGTGAGATGGGTCTATAAGACCCATACTCATCTGCTGGCTTGCTCTTTTTTAAGAAAAATACAATTTTTGCTGTATTCCAAGATTGGGGGGCCTTGCCTGTAACCCCGATAGACTGAATTACCAAAACAAAAAGGGGGATTAATTCCTCTATGCATATTTTGTACAGTTCGATCGGAAGGGTGTCTTGCCCCGCAGCTTTTCCGGGTGGTAGAGATAATATAGCTTGTCTGATCTCAAACATAGTAATCTCTTCTGATAATTGCTCCATCCCTTGTATATTATGTTTATCCTTAATGTTGTTATTCAAATAATCTGAAATATCTGCTAAACTAGATTGTTTCTCAGGAGTATATAAAATGTTATAAAATTCAGCAAATTCAGCCAGAATCTGAGCTGGCTGGTTATATTTAACATTATTAGGGCCTCTAATACTCTTTATAAAAGTCCTGTATCTGCTGCCACTGGAAAGGCAGCTCAGAGAGTAGCAGCCCAGGGACCACCTAACCACCCCACTACTTTTTCCAGAGAGGGAGAAGACAGTGAGAGAATTTAGTAAATGACCCTTAGCCAAACTTAGAAAGTGCCTTCTCGGCTTCCTTCTCATCGGTAAAGAAATAGGTATGACCTCCTTTGATAACTTTAAGGCGGGCTGGTTCCTGTAGGAACACTTGCCCTCCAATAGACTTAAAAGGATCGATAAATTTCTTTAGCTTCCACCTCCTATCCATAGTTGCTTTGCTCAAATCAGAGCGTACAAATAAAGACAGATTCTCAAATATGACTGGAGCATTGGGGCGTGCTTTAAAAGATACAGCCTGCCTTAAAAGAAAATTACCAAAGCATATTAGGATAGGCCTAGGAAATTTGCCATCCTTATTCCTCTGAACTAAGGGGAGACGATGAGGTCCCAGTCGGCTAGGTCAGGGAAAGCCTTCTGTAGTAGCTTGACCAAGTAAGCCATTGCATCTGAACCTTCGGAGCCCTCGGGATGCCAAAAAGTCTTAAATTAGATCACCTTTGGCGATTTTCTAAACCTTCCACCTTTAGTTGAAGGGCAACTATCTGTTTGTCGTGTTGAGTCAGAGTGGATTCCGCCCGGGCAGACCCCTCTTCAACGTTAACCACCCTTTGTTGAAGATCCTCAATATCTTGGGATATCCCCCCTAGATTGGAAGCCATTTCAGATAATGAGTTCTGCAGCTTGGTGTTGTCATCTCGTAGTTGCAGAAAGTGCCCTTGTGCTTCGACTCTATGATTAGTTAAAGTTTGCAAAATAATATCAAAAGGGATAGAGTCGAGTCTTTGTCTCCAGAGGTGTCAGGACGAGATAAAGAAGAGAGGATTGATGTTGTTATCTCCGGGGTCACCGATTTCGATGGACTAGCTACTTGACCAGATAAGTCCAGAGAAGTAAAGGAAGTCGTATTGGTTAGTGGAGTGGATCTGAAGGTACTGCTGAAGATATTGCTGGCTGCATTATGGAAGCCAGATTAATGCCAGCAGATGGAAGCACTGGTTCAGTCCCCAGGGCTGGTGGAGACACGCTGGAAGCGGAACAACTTTTCTCAATTTCCGATATTGGTGGAATAGTACCTGATAGCCGCAAGGTCAAATTCTTGACCAGCCCCTTAGCCTGGATCCATTTCCTCAGGGGGCTTTTATCAGTAAGGTGAGTCTTTTTAGAGGTAGGAGCGGGAGCAGTGATGGTACTTGGCAAGCCCTCTGTTGTACCTATTCTCTCCTTCTTGCTCTTCACCTTCATCTTGACTTTCAGTTTGGCTTTGTCCTTTCGGCCAGTTTGAAGTTTTGCCACTTCCGCAGAAGTCCCGATGGCAGAGTTAACATCTTCTCCTTCCTCTGCCTCATCTGTCTCCTCATATTCGTCATTTGAGCAGCCCCTCTCTGATTCCTCAATCCCCCCCTCGAGGGGGATAGAGGCAGTTAAATCAACCCCAGCCAAAATATTCTCCGGACATCCAGGCTCTAGAGCGAATGCCTCTACTGCAGTCCGGCCGTCATAATCCAAATTCAAACTTCCCTCATCCAAGTGCTCCACAAGCGGTCCTTCAAATACAGCGGCCTCCCCTGGTATCCCTAAAGTTGCGGTACCATCATTGCTGCCACTCCCGTCGATATTAACCGGCAGGATATTAACCGGGATGGCAGCATTATCATCAGCTTCAATAAGATTAACACTGTTTCCGTCAAGCAGATTTATATTGGTCCTGCAATTATCCTTATCACCCCCTTTCTTATAGTCAATATACCAAACTTTGGGTGAGACAAGCACAGTTTCCTCAGGTAAAATACAGACAGAGGGGCGAAGAACGTGCCTGCTTATTGCTGGACCCTCCCGCAGGTGGCTTCGCGGGGACCGTGACGGGAATAGTGATGTGGGTAATAGGTGGACCCACTACAGAGGACACAGCAGATGAAGCCCTTATAGGAGGTACAGCAAGAGCTCCTGGCGCTGTGGATGGTGTCCCTGACTCAGCCACTGCCACTGCTGCCTTGGTTGCTCGCGTTGATCTTGGCACGTTTTTGGAGCCATTCTCCCTGCTAAACCCGGCTCGAAGCACCTGGTAGTCTGGTCTGGAGAAAGAATCAGCTTTCCCCGCCCTGTCCTCAGCCCTGACTAGCCGCGCACCGAACGGCGGACCAAACGTGGTATCGTGTATCGCAGGAGCTGCAGGGAGCGTTGAGCGAGCCAAAGCCACAGCATTCACCGCGTCGTTATCTTTCCGGTCCGCAGAGCCGCCCAAACAGTCGAGCGATCACAGAAGGCAGCAGCTGTCCCCGGTCACCTCCTCCAGCCTCTCAGCGCCATCCAGGGTGCAAACAGTGCCTCGCAGCACCTTCACGGCAAAGATCTTCTCCTCCTGCACAAACATGGTGGCCCCGTCTCAGGCTAGGTTTACGAGGGATCCATACAAGCCAGGCTAAACTCCCCGGCAGCCTCATATGCCTGCTAGCTTCACTCCCCGCTGCAGGCAGCCCTAAGCACTCTAACTCCCGGAAGCATACCACGTTGCATGCTGGGAACTGTAGTTTTTCTGTAGCACCACAGTCTCCTCTGCTGTCAAATCTCACTACAGGCAGTGTAACAGAAAGAGGAAATAGCAACCATGTTCCAATGGTATCAGTCCGCAAACTAAAAAAGAAGCAAGCATTTGCAATGCAATAGGACACACATTTACGTGAGACCTATTGCATTGAAACGGGAGTGCGGGCAGACGGGAAGGCATGAATGGGAGTGGGGGAGGGGCATGGGAGGCTGAGAAGTCAAGGACTGCAAGAGGGGGCAGGGGCGACACAGGGAAGAAAATAGTGTTGGAGTAAAGGGGCCAGTAACCAGGGAAGGACACAAATGAGGACATGGCCGTCAGGAGGAGGGACTAACAAGACTAAAACCAATCTGAAGGCAGCATTTACGACCTAATCCAATGAAAAAGATGGGCGGAGCTTCCACAAAGCTTCCGAGCTATACTGAACACTGCATGCCTCGCAAAGCGCGCAGCGCATGCGCTGCAATGCTAGGCTCGACCTAAAAAGAGACTAATTGAGTCCTCAAAATGTCCTTGGACTCTAATTCACTTTGGACCCTGTCTCTAACTGGACACTGTTGATAGAACACTGGGCTACCAGAATATGACTGAGAGCAGTAGAAGCAAAATCTACTTTTTTGATTGGGGTCCTATCTTTTTGGGTCATATACATAAAAGGGAGTACTTGAGAAGTCCAAAGAAATTCACTTCAATGTTCCAAATTAACTTTAGTATTGAAACGTTTCTTAAGAGCCTTATTACATGAAAATATTGTCCTTCTTAGAAATCCAATAATGTGGGAGCCATGAAATAGTGTTAAAATTCAAAAAGTGTTCTTTATTCTTTTAATAATTATCCAATTTCAGCCCAGCCAAAGTATTTTGTTCCCAAAATGGGACTTCATTAGGGCTGAAAACAAAAAATGTAATATACATATATGTATAAATAAAACAAGAAAGAAAAAACAAAACCAGCACATTACACAACATCAAAATACAAATAGTTCATCAAAATACCTTTACAACTTCACAATAAAACAGATCATGGCCTCCTACCCTTACCAAGAACAGGACAAAAACATGTAAAATTATCAAATACACATCACCCAATATATTTGATCTCATACTAGTAGTAAATCCTCATGGAAACAGTTTTCATTCTCACTTAATTGGTGCTAATATTAGACAATATTTATCCCGTCTGCAATCTGATCAAGCGGAACAAAAAGTACCCATGCATTCATCCATATGTTCGTATAATGAGTATTAATGACTTGAACATTGAGACCTGAAGAACAGATCACATTTGTGACAAATTTGATTAGACAAAAATCATGCAACTTGATAAAAAATCCACATGCCATTCTCCCTATATATATCAGTAAACATCATGGAAAATTAGATTAGTAGTTCCCATTTCAAAAAACCTTGTCAAATCATAGTTGTTACCAATTAAGTATCCAACCCTGCCATCCCACTTACTTTTATTCCACTAATTGATGATTCATCATCAATAGTATACGTCACAAAAGGGTTGTGCTTTCTTTTCCTCAGTAGGATTTCTAAGAACAGAAAAATGTCAAGGCATTCTGTCAGACCCTTGCCTTGTTGGTATATTTACAATTATAAATTACCAAAGAATTTGACTTCTTTTGGAGAGTAAGTGTCTTGAAAGAATAATATAGATGAGCACTATTAAGCCTAAAGTTCTTCAAAATTCAAAGTATTTGACTACCCACTGCCGATTCTTTGCGCCTCACTCTATACTCTCACAATAGTAGCAACAATCCCATAACCAATCACCACTGACCTGTGCTTATTGCTCACATATCTACTTCTAAAACATCATCAGAATACATTATAATCTAGTGGAGAGCCAGTATCTCAATAGATTAATATACTCAAAATTAGCCAGCATCAATTATTATGAGAATAATGAAAATCCACCTCCCCACTACCATTCCCTTGTCACTGGCTTAATCTTCTGGCTGCCAGCACAAAGCATCCTAGGGCCAATCTCCACTAACCTGTTGGTATTGAAAGAGGGATGCAATGTTCCTACCACGTGGAGCCTTCTTGTGAATCGTTGAATATCCCTTCACCCAATATGAGTAAAAATCGGACCACTCATATTGCCCAAAATTCAATCAGTCACCATCCAAACACTGCCACCTGATATCCATGCTCTGATCTGATTGGAATGGGCGGATTTCAGGTGGAAGTCTTTCATTATGGACAGGTCAGTCAAATAGAATGGTTGGCCTATTCTAACACCCGCTCGCCCGAATCTTAATATTTCCATCTTTTTACTAAAGAGAACAAATAGGGAATGTGATCTAATTTATTACCTTTCTTGGCCAGAAGGTGAATTAATCAGCAATATTATTGACCAGCTGAAAGGCTCAGTGACTAATTCTAACATTGACATAGCTGTGTCAATGGTGCACACTGTGGAATGGGAGTAAAGAAGGATACAACTGACATCAAATCAGCTTTCTGGCTCCTGCCAATGCACCCAGATGATCTCCAGCTCTTGGGTGTAAACCCCTAAAGGAGCAAATGAGTTGCAAAAGCAATGCTTATGGTTTGTTCCATATGTGAAACCTTCACTTCCTCAACAATGTTTTGCTAGTCGAAAGGGCAGGTGACAATAGGAATGCAGATTACTAATTATGCGTTTGGAGGAAATGTCAAAAGAAATTAGAGTGCCTTTTGCACCAGAAAAGAACAAGGCACTGTCTACAGTTATCACATTTCTGGGCAATGAGATTGTCTCAGTAGTGATTGTTTCTTAATTGGTTGCCGACAAAGTGCTACATTGCTTGTTGAAAGGAAGAAGAGTGCATAGGACATTTACAGTATGCCTGTAAGGTGTAGGCCAGACGTAATGCCAACTGGTTCTATTTGCTGGGGAGAGGTAGCCAAACCCCATCACAGGAAAAGTATTGAGGACGGGATCAGACAAGACTTGCTGATGCAGTTTTGTTTCTCAAAGGAGTACAATATTGTACCAAAAATTGTGACAATTTGGCTTCAGAATGATTTGGTGACATGGTTAGTGGCTATCTTTTCAGATGCATCTGGTCTGGTCTTATGTTTGCTTTGTTCGCCCTAAGTTGGCAGGGTATGCCCAGACGTGGGTCCCTTGTTCACTTATAGGTTGGGTGGCCTGGAATAGTCTGAATTGTGGAACATGTAGGAGTGCGATGGTTAGCGGTTGTGTAGGTACTGCCATTGGCAGCGCTGGCAGAAGCAATGGATCACACTCTTTTGAGTGCCCCCCCCCCCCTCCTAAAACGGCCCTGACATTTAACTTTTTACAAATTAAAAGATGTTAGTCCTTTGGCTTATGTCACATTTCCTATACACTGATTTACACACATATAATTGATTGTCGCTATGTAACGTGTGTGTGATGCAAAGTGCTCTGACATCCTTTACTGGTATGAGTGGCACTATATAACTAATTCAATGTATCTGAGCAGAGAGTGGTTATGGAGAATTAGGGGCATATTACCAGGGGCCATTATCTCCGCCTTAGCTGGACTTTTTCCCGCTAAAGCGGCGATAATTTTATCGCCCTATTACCTACCTGTCGCTAACACCAGTTAGCAACAGCTAGTAGGAGATAGCGATCATCTTGGGGCCCACTTTGCATGTCAGCGATATTTATCGCTAATGACATGCAAAGTGGGCGTGCCAAGATGTTAGCGACTGGAAACAGTTGCTAATATCGCTATCTCCAATTATCAACAAAGCCTTACTTTTGGAAATATTCGCACTAAACGTGAATATCTCCAAAAGTTAACGTCTGGCCAGAGCAGTTCTTAGCCATTTTATCCAATGGAAGGTGGATAACATGGCTAAGAGCATTGTCACAATAATGCATGAATATCGCTGATTTTTCAGCGATATTCATGCATTTCGCAGGATTTTTACCGCTTTTGAGATAAACCTTGATAATATCAAGGTATCTCAGCGGTAAAAATCGTCGGAGCGCGGCGATATAATTTTAACCGCTAACCATGCATAGCGATAATTATCGCTATTGCTTGGTAATATGCCCCTTGGTCACTCACTGTTAAAGGGTGCTAGTGAGAGAATCCGTGGTGGAGTTGGTCATTGGGGGCGCCAACTAACATTGTCGCACTGGGCTGCACTGGGCTCCACTAGCGCTAAAGTTGGCCCTGATCACAACTTAAAAGATGTGAAGGAGGGGACACTACTGAAGTGCATGGGCTTGTCCTACTCAACAACAGTTTCCATTATCTAATCACCGCTGTGTGTTCTCCAAGGAAATGGAGATCATTTGACTCCACATTTCAGGGAAGACTATTTCGAACTCTTTACTTCTTGCATACGTTTGTGCTAGTTCCCATCCGATTAGTGAAAAGTTTGATTTTATGAGGAGCACGTAAGACTGGGGTTCGGTGTCTATCCTCGTGCCCGAATGTAATAAATATTGGTAGAAGAGAAATAAATGAGGTGACAACAAAAGCCTCGTTTGGTATCATTGTAAATCAGATTCAGCACACCCCAGCGAAGAATTACAGAACGGAATTAATTCAAATACCAACACTCTACATAAATTCTACAAAAATACAATCATCGCGAGAGGTAATATTTACTGGTGTTTATTTTGCATGTGAAACAGCCAATCAATAATAATTCAGGGAAATAAACTTCTGGCATTTAGCATACGAGTTCACCAGACACGCGCTGCCTCTCATGCAAGTGACAGCCTGAGTCGCTGTGCTCATTAGGGCCCTTTGGTTGATCTGGCGCTACAATCTAGTGAAGGGGGATGTTCAAAGACCACTGATTAGGGCGCCATTTTCTCAGCGGGGCTCCCAGGGCTCTGGGCGTAGTTGCATACTGAAGCTCGGCTAACAACCTGCCTGGATTCCTGAAGGAATTCAGACTGTGGGGCGAGCAATGCTGCTATTGCTGGTGGTAATGCTCTGGAGAACAGTTTAGTTCAGTATATATTAGGAAATCAGTGCAAGCTGCACTGGAACATGATTGCTTCGAAGATGGGAAACACCTGCACTTAGAATGTAGCTAATTCCTACAGCAGAAGGTCATAGGTGTCAAGCCTCAAAGTTCGTCAGTTTTCCATTTGATCTGCCTGGAAATAAGAATGAGTACTCCATTATTGCTATTATTATTATTATTATTATTATTATTATTATTATTATTATTATTATTATTATTATTATTATTATTACAGTCATCGTTATTATCATTATTATAATTATACTCCTCCTCCTCATCATCATTATTATTATTAGTATCATTATCATCATTTTTATTATTATCATCATCGTTATTATCCTCCTCAACATCATCATTAATATTATCATCATTAATATTATTATTATTATTATTATTAGTATTATTGTTGTTATCATCGTTATTAGTATTATTATTAACATACTCATCACAGTTATTATCATTGTTATTTTCATTATCATTATCATCCTCCTCATCCTCCTCATCATCATTGTTATTATTATTATTATTATTATTGTTGTCATTACTAATATTATTATTCGTCATTGCTGTTATTATTATGATAACTATTGTTATTAAGATTCGTAGTAGTATTGCTGATATTATAATTATCATAACCATAAACAACATAATAGCAAAAGCAAAGAAAATAAAATAGTAATAGTAACAGCAATGATAATAGAGATAACAATAGTAATAGTATTAGTAATAGCAACAGTAATATTTACAGCAACATTAATATTGCTATTATTGTTGTTATTAGGATTTCTAATGTGCATTTTAAGGCTCTTATGAGTTTTGAGTCCATGCCATACAGAATATTGGACTACACGTATTTCAAGTGATTTCAGTGGAACCCATTTGAGAACATACATGTGTTTGAAACATAATATCTAAGATCGTGAGGAAGTGCAAAGTCGGTGGAATGAAGGCTTTGCTCACTTTTTGAAAAGCTGTGCAAACTTTGTGACGTGCCTACAGTGGCGTGGCTAGACCTTTTGCTGTCCATGGCGGTTGGGACGTTAACTGCCCCGTGACGGCCACAGGTAAAAGCGGGGAGAGGGCGCCGCCACCCCCAAAACTTGTGCTGCCCGTGGCGGACCCCCCCCTTGCTACACCACTGCATGCCAAGCTTGGGCATAAATATTTTTTAATGAATCACGTTTTTCAGCCCTTTGAGGTAGTGGTTTACTGCTGCCATTCTGCAGTCATCATGTGCTTGAGTCCCTTCTCATGGCACCATTTATCTAATGAGTTATGGACAAGGTCAGGCTCAACAACAAACGATTTCCTGACAGCGGATAGATGTCCTGCATTTCATGGGAGGTGAATCCTGGAGCAGAAAATTAGCAGTGCTGGTCGGTTAACGCACAAAAATTAGAGTTGTACACAGTCAGGAGTCTTCGTCTGCTTGCATGGTGTGCAGAGTTTACCAGCTTAGTAGGCACATTTAAAATGTTCCTCCCCTGATTATTTACAACCATGGATTTGATGCCCTTGCCATTGCCAGCATGGTATACACACTGTATACAATACAGTCAAGATTTAGCGACCTCTGACCCTCCTGGTAGGTCGCTCCCCCTCCATGCAGCTCCGACTGTGTGCCCCTGCTACCGCTGACAACTTGCTGGTAAGTGCACTCTGGCTTCTGGGCCACTGCCCCCCTCTCTGTGACCCATTTTTGTGCTCTGTGCCACTTGTTTTCCCCCCTCTTTCTCGCCCCTTTTGCCTGTGTGCCCCATTTTGTGTTCAGTGCCACTCGTTTTTTCTCCCCCCTTTTCTGCCCCTCTGCCTGGGTGCCCCGTTTTTGTGCTCTGTGCCACACGTTTTTCCCCCTTTGTTGCCCCTTTTTCCTTCTATACCACTCTTTTGTCCCCTCTTGTGACCCATTGTGCTTCTGTTCCGCTGCTTCCCCGCCGCTGTGACCACTGCTGCCTGCCCCCTGCCCACTTGCTGCTCCTGCCTCCCAGCTGCTCCACCCTCCCATCTCCCCATATATGTCGGACGCTGCACAGACAGCGCCAGAACCCCTGGACCCCGCGAAGGCCATGACACCAGACTCCGCAACGACGCCAGCAACCTCCATGCACTCAACACCGGCCGAAACCACACCTGCTTCCAGGCAAATAGCTCTTCAGCATCGTAAAGGAACTCTCCAACTGAATCGCTAACGCCAATGACATCCCACCCTCACAAGAACTGTGCGACTCACTAGTCACCTTCTTCCACTGCAAGATCGCTGGCATCCACAACAGCTTCAACACCACAACCGCCCCGACTCCACCAGACTCCACCTCCCCACGAACACCACCAGCACCAACCACCTGACCTTCTGGTCTAACGTCAACAAAGACGAGACACGCAAGGTCATGAACTCCATCCACTCAGGATCTCCGTCAGACCCATGCCCACACCACGTATTCAACAAAGCAGACTCAGCCATCGCCCCCCAACTACGGAAGGTCATCAACATCTCCTTTCGAAACAGGGACATTCCCGGAAAGCTGGAAGCACGACAAAATCAACGCCCTCCTCAAGAAGCCCAAGGCGGACCCCAAGGATCTCAAAAATTTCCGGCCTATCTCCCTGCTCGCGTTCCCGGCGAAGGTCATTGAGAAAATCGTCAACATACAATTGGCCCGCCACCTCAAAGACAACAACATCTTGGACCCGTCCCAGTCCGGATTTAGACAAAACCACAGCACCGAGACAGCCCTCATCGCCGCCACAGACGACATCTGGCGCCAACTAGACAACGGCGAAACATCAGCCCTCATCCTCCTGGATCTGACAGCCGCCTTCAACACGGTCTGCCATCGCACCCTAAAGACACGCTTCCAAGAAGCCGGAATCCAAGAGAAGGCCCTCGACTGGACCACGTCCTTCCTCTCTGGCAGAACCCAGAGCGTCCGCCTCCCACCCTTCCGATCCGAAGCCACTGACATCATCTGCGGCGTCCCCCAGGGCTCATCTCTCAGCCAGACGCTGTTCAACATCTACATGGCCCCACTCGCACAAGTGGCCCGCCATCACGGCCTCAACATCATCTCCTACACCGACGACACCCAGCTCATCCTCTCCCTCACCAACGACCCGCACACCGCCAAAACCAACCTCCACGAGGGAATGAAGGCCGTCGCCGACTGGATGAGGAGCAGCCGTCTGAAGCTGAACTCGGACAAGACGGAGGTCCTCAACCTCGGACCCACCCCCTCAGCCTGGGACAACTCCTGGTGGCCGACCACACTGGAACAGCACCGACACCCACCGACCAGGCACGCAACCTAGGATTCATCCTCAAATCCTCCCTCTCCATGTCTAAACAGGTCAGTGCCATCTCCTCCTCCTGCTACAACACCCTCCGCATGCTCTGCAGGATCTACAAATGGATCCTGACCCAAACAAGAAGAACGGTGACACAGGCCCTCGTCAGCAGCAGACTGGACTACGGCAATGCACTCTATGCAGGAATCCCAGCCAAACACCTATGACGACTACAACACATCCAAAACGCCTCCGCCCGACTGATTCTCAACGTCCCTCGCCACAGCCACATCACCCCCCACCTGAGAGACCTACACTGGCATCCCCTCAACAAGAGGATCACCTTCAAGCTCCTCACCCACGCACACAAAGCGCTCCACAATGCCGGACCAGCCTACCTGAACAGCAGACTCAGCTTCTACACCCCCACCCCCCAGCTCCGCTCCGTCAGCCTCGCCCTTGCCGCTGTCCCCCGCATCCAACGAATGACCTCCGGCGGCAGATCCTTCTCCTACCTCGCCCCCAAGACCTGGACAACCCTCCCTGTCCACCTACGGCAGACCCAAGACCTACTCGCCTTGAGAAGACTCCTCAAGACCTGGCTCTTCGAGCAGTAGCAGCACCCCCTCCCCTCAGCGCCTGGAGACCTCACGGGTATGTATTGCGCTTTACAAGTACTCTGATTGATTGATTGAATTTGCCAATGAGTCCCATAATCTTGGGCTTTCCTTTTCCTGTTTGGTGTCTGTTAAGGAGTCCTAAATCCAACACAGTTATAGTTAGGCACTTCCAAAATACGCTACCTAACTCAAAGTACAAAACTGTTTCATTAACATTAGAGTTTAACTCTAATTATGGTTAAGATTAGGGTTCAGAGGAAGACATGACTGGGGCTAATGCCTAGACCTTTATGAATCTAATGGATTTCTGAAGGAAAGTTTCTCTAGATATGCTTATTTTTGTGAATGGTCCAGTTAGTTTTCAGCATTCTTTGGCACATCAATAGTGTACTTTTTAATTCAAAAAGTGTTCTGAGCATGACATTACTTTGTATTCATTGTCATCATTAAGAAATCTAATAATGTCCTACCCTAAAATAAATTCTTTGAACATCCTTGAACAGATTACAGTATGATATTTTATGTATTTCAGGTAGCACAGACCTATATTCATGGAGCACCAGAGTGCTTTATAAATAGCCTTTTATTGGGATGTCTTATTTGTAGAGGTGCATGGTGTTCTGAGTTTAGTTAAAGCCAAATTATGATGAACCAAACCCAGATCTGAAGTAAATTTGCTTTGCTCGTCAGAAAGACTTTGCTGGAAATTGTACAGTGCAAATCAGACAAAGATAATTGCAAATATCACAGATCACTGGCCTTTGGGAGTGACTAAATAAAAACAGTATCTTTTTTTATTGATTTTTTAACTTTTTTTTGTCCTCATCTCAACAAGAAAACCTGCCGGTCTTATGTAGCCGATGTTACGATCTGAGGGCCACCCGGCTTACCGCACTCGCTTAGGTCACCCGACAGGTCCTGCTTGTGAGGGAACATGGTGTAATCATTGGACCAGCTATATTAATCTTAGGTTACGTACCCAATCCATGAGGGGCTGCCAGATGTTTGTCAGCTTGTCCCCTTCTCCTTCATAATCCAGGTGAGCCATAGAAAATGTGGCTTTAAGCCAGTCCTCTCTTTTCGGAGGTAGGGGGTCTTTCCACTTTTTACAGACCTCTCTCTATGTAAGTAGTACGAGATATAGTAGTAACCCTCTGTGAGACTGCGGTGCTGTCTGACAAAATGAATCTTTCAAACAACAGCGGTCCCATGCATTCAAAAATAAAAGAAAAAACAATAAATATAGAGAGAATCCATTCTATATTTTGAGTGACATGTCCAGCCGGACAGCGGTCTATAATTTTACTTAAATACACAATTCAAATCCAACAAGATACCTTCCACTGATCACCTGTGTGGTACACAAGCCTGTGCCCAACACTAGCAGGTCTTAATGCAGAAGGTAGGTTCACAAACAGGGAAAAGGCTTTTAAGGCAAACAAACGTTTTCTGTGTAGTAATTGCAGTTATACAGAAAAATCAGAGGAACACCATTACATTACATAACAATCACGTTTTGTATATGGTGTCACAGGAGTCGACGGCGTTTTGGTCCCCCTATTAGTTATAGGGACCATCATCAGGACATTGAAATAATGCCTTAATTTTGTTAACCTCTAATTACCTGGGAAGGAGAAAGGAAAAGGATCACATTTATTGGAAGAAAGACTCACATGTTCAGAGGTGGGTGACTTAGTGATAGTGAGGCACTGTTGTGAGCAACGCACTAATTACATCGGTCAAGGTCGTGATAGTGACCGGCGTCGGCATGTGACTAAAGGGGTGGAATACCCCTAGGTGGCCAGGTGACTCAAGGGTTGGAATACGTCTAGGTGGAAGTCATTGGACATGAGGCTCAGGGCTGGCAAGCGTGAGCATGCTTGCAAGTGGTATATCCAGCCATATGTGACTTATAAAATTGTAAGCCAGAGGGAGGAGAAGTGGACGTTGCACGAGTTATGGTCATGCGCTGGGAGCCCCATGGTTGTCTGGCTAGTGCATGTAAACAATTGCGACCTGTGGGTAGGATTACTAATCAACGAGGTGGTAACCAAGGTGCACGTAACAGTCGGGGCATGCCGGATAAGATGCAATTAGAAAACTGCATGATTGCGGGTGCCTGGCAAGTGCATTTTACCGTTAAAACAGTAGGGTGAACTAGCGGTAGTGTCCTAGGATCACGTCGCGGTCGGAGCATGCCGGGAAGGTACGCGCCAAAGGGCGCAAGGTACCAAAGAAGCTTACCCGGGCAATAGAATTATGCCAGCAAGAGGAGGTACCCGGATAAGAGTACTACAACCCTAAAATTAAAGTTAAGTGGTTAGGAGGGAGGAATGACAGCATGACTCATGAAGGGGTCAAGGAACGAGCGAGCTCTTACCGGATGAGTTGCTCTGCGCGTCGCGGTAATAAACCAATATCAACGGCGCCAGGATACTGCCTGTTGAAAAGGGGGAAACCATAAGAATCAGGGCTCAATGTTTTGCATGAAGGAAGTACATCGGGCTGTGCAGCGCTTACCGGTTGAGTCGGAGTACAGGATCTGCCTGGCGTGCTCGGCGAGGGGACGTGCAGCGTTACTAGTACAGTGATGCCGATTGGGTGAGGGGCGTGCCAGAGTTTTAAACACAAACGAAGGATAGCCAACGCGCTAAACACAAATGAAGGAACACCAACATGGGGGCCATATTGGTAGGGATATTCACATGAATGAAGTACACGGCAGAATGATTAATGGTGACAGTACATAACCATAGAGGGGTCCAGTGATTCACTGGGAAATCAATTCATGAGAAAGCCAATACAAGACGTGTAAGCTAAATATAGGAAACAGTTAAAACCAAAGCATTTAAAAGAATACAAAAGTCAGTTTGGACACAAAAAATAGGGTTTAGATAAGAGAAGTCCATTCCTCTTGGACATTCAGACCAGAGTTCAGACTGTCCGTTTTCAGTATCCAGCGTAGCTCTTCTCTGTTAAGCATTCGGGAGAGGTCACCACCCCTGGGTGGGATGATGACTTGTGTAATCACTGTCCACCGTATGTCATTTTCCGTATGGCCTTTATTCGCAAAATGTTCCACCAAAGGGGCATTAGGTGTTTTGCACCTTATCCGGCTCCGATGTTGAGAGATTCGAAGCTTTATTTTCTGCTTGGTCTGGCCAACATAAATTAGGTTGCATGGACAAAAGATGGCATAAATGATATTGCAACTATTACAGTTGGTAAAAGTTCTCAATTCATGTTTTACATCTTTATACACAAATTCTTTGGAGTCAATTGAAAAATCACATACCACACATGAACCACATCTGGAATGACCAGTGAGAGGGGGCAGTGACCAAAGGTCGTGGAGGGTGGTATTCTTCACACTACTGGTTGGTAAGGCAGCTCTGACTAGATGATTTCTCAAATTTTTATTTTTCTTTAATGCAAATAGGGGGGATTTCCATTGAAAGGAACCAGAATTCAGAATGTGCCAGTTTCTTTTAATGCTCTTTTTAACTCGGTTAGAAACAGTAGAGAAGGTGGTGACACATACTGTAACATCCGAGGTTTGTTTCTGCTTAGGCTCAAGAAGTGTCTCACGGGGGCAGTACCAGGCCCTTTTCATTGCGTTTTTAATTTGGCGCCTTGGGTAGACTCTGGTTTTGAGCTTGTTGAGCAGTATATTTGCTTCACTGAAGTAGTCCTCTTTTCTAAAGCAATTTCTTCTTAGCCTCAGGAATTGCGAGTAAGGAAGACTATCCCTTAAGGCCCTAGGGTGGCAGCTATCCATTGTTGACTCAATTGGGGCCCCTTGTTGTTATAAATATAACTGTGTGCAAGGGCTTTGCCTTCCTCCCACTGCTCCACAGTGGTTACTCGCCTCGCTACCCGGGCACGAGCGGGTTTTATATTTTCTTCCCCTACTTATTCCATCAGTCCCTTCCTCCAACGTAAGACCAGAAACTGTTATGTCTGATACGGCCCCTTTGTATTCACTTGAATACATTCAAAAGATCTGTGCAGGCCCTTCTCTATTTACTGACCAAGAAGAATCCAACACAACTGGGAGTTCTAACCTCTCAGAGGATTTAGAAAAACAAAAGAAAAAATATGTACGACTAGAACTAATGTCCCTCATGCTCACCCAATACTTGAAATCCAACACTATATCCCTTGGATTACAAGTGAGAAACATTCCCGGAGTGTTCACTGATAACCCCAAATTCATCACCAGTTTTAGTGGCATTGGTACCACCTGCTCACGACACTGGCTAGTCCTGAGAATAGAAACTGCTGGTGAGGAACCCAAAAAACTTGAAGTCATCATTAAAGATTTGGAAAAGCAAATAACGGATGACAAAACGATTACTGATACAAAAGCCCTCTTTGATAAAACTGTCTCAGAATTTCATCGCATTGAACAAAACAAAAAGTCCAACAAGGTGAAGAAAGACATTAAAACCCTTACCATTGAGCGTACTTATCCCTACCTACAAAAAGACTTTTACGCAAACCGCTACTTTAACTCCCAACAACAAACCCCAAGACCTTGGGGACGTTTCAATAAAAGAAATACTGTAGTTGGTTTTACAGACTCTTCCGCTGAATCTTCTGACAGCTCAGATCCCGGTGAGGGACAGAGTGGCCCCACACACAACCAAAGCCATTTTTTAGCCCGAGGCAACTCCGAACCCCCAAAGAGAGGGAGAGTAAAACAACAACAAAGATGGCACAACCCACCAGGAGAACGTCAGACCAGACAGAAGTTTTACCAATGGTAGGCAAAAATAACACCAGTTTGGATATTATCCCCATTTTCAATATATCCAACCATACTCTCTCAAATCAGGAATCTTCTATCTTAAGTAAGGGGTTATCCCTTGTCCCCACCTCCTACCCTGATTTTCTGAATCTTCAATCAGAGTTAATGGGCTTTTTTCGTAATTTGCGATTAAAGGCATTTTTTGAACGTAACCCTTCAGAACCTAATCCTATGATTACCCCATTTAGACCTCCTTCCACTTTTCTCCCCAGTGCCAACATGATCCCCAAAGAGATCGTGACATTTGAGAAGGTTATCCTAAAAGAAATATCCGAACTTGAGAAAACACATCTATTCATACCCTACAATATCTCACTTGAAGAAAAAACTGCCATTTCCAGCCTTAAAAACAATACTAACATGATTATTAAACCAGCAAACAAGGGCGGGGGCATAGTTCCACAAGACATTGGGAATTATAAAAATGAACTTTTACGCCAGGTCTCTAATACGGACCATTATTGCAAACTTCCCAACAATCCCACCAAGGACATACAAACCTTGGTGAATCAATTAACCTCAGAAGCAATGGACAAGGGTTTCCTAAGCAAATATGAATACGATTTTCTTAATGTTACTAACCCTAGAACTCCCGTAATTTACACACTGCCCAAAATCCATAAGAGATTGGTTGATCCTCCAGGGAGGCCAATCGTCTCTGGATGTGGTTCCGTTCTTGAGCCATTGGGCCATTATGTTAACTTCTTCCTGCTGGAATTCGTGCCTGCTACCAGATGCTACATCAGGGACAGCATGCATATGATTAACCTCTTTGAAAATCATCCCTACCATCCCGAAAATGAGACTCTATGCACATTAGACGTGGAGTCTCTTTATACCAACATTCCCCAGAGAGACTCACTCCTCGTGATGGAAGGTATCCTAAAGACAAGAGCACGTCCACATAGGGTCCCCACTCTATTCATAGTCCAACTTTTAGAGATTTGTCTGACACAGAATTTCTTTACATTTGACTCACAATACTACCAGCAGGTGGGTGGAACATCTATGGGAGCAATTTTTGCTCCCACCCTGGCAATTCTCTACATGGATTGGCTGGAATGCAACACCATCCTTTCTGACAGCAATCCTTTCCATCAGGGATAGGTTATATGGAAACGTTATATAGATGATATTTTTCTCATCTGGGGTGGGTCTACAAACGATTTTCCGGGACTCCTGCATTGGCTCAACAATAATTGTAACGGCCTCACCTTTACCTTGACTCATAGCAAGACCAGTATTCCCTTCCTTGACCTGACAATTCAACATCATGAGGGCCTATTATACACATCCCTCTTCAGCAAACCAACTGAAAGGAACACCTTGCTGAGCTATGATAGCTGCCACCCTAGGGCCTTAAGGGATAGTCTTCCTTACTCGCAATTCCTGAGGCTAAGAAGAAATTGCTTTAGAAAAGAGGACTACTTCAGTAAAGCAAATATACTGCTCAACAAGCTCAAAACCAGAGGCTACCCAAGGCGCCTAATTAAAAACGCAATGAAAAGGGCCTGCTACTGCCGCCGTGAGACACTTCTTGAGCCTAAGCAGAAACCAACCTCGGATGTTACAGTATGTGTCACCACCTTCTCTACTGTTTCTAACTGAGTTAAAAAGAGCATTAAAAGAAACTGGCACATTCTGAATTCTGGTTCCTTTCAATGGAAATCCCCCCTATTTGCATTTAAGAAAAATAAAAATTTGAGAAATCTTCTAGTCAGAGCTGCCTTACCAACCAGTAGTGTGAAGAATACCACCCTCCGCGACCTTTGGGCACTTCCCCCTCTCACTGGTCATTCCAGATGTGGTTCATGTGTGGTATGAGATTTTTCAATTGACTCTAAATAATTTGTGTATAAAGATGTAAAACGTGAATTGAGAACTTTTACCAACTGTAGTAGTTGCAATATCATTTATGCCATCTTTTGTCCATGCAACCTAATTTATGTTGGCCAGACCAAGCAGAAAATAAAGCTTCGAATCTCTCAACATCGGAGCCGGATAAGGTGCAAAACACCTAATGTCCCTTTGGTGGAACATTTTGCGAATAAAGGCCATACGGAAAATAACATACGGTGGACAGTGATTACACAAGTCATCATCCCACCCAGGGGTGGTGACCTCTCCCGAATGCTTTACAGAGAAGAGCTACGCTGGATACTGAAAACTGACAGTCTGAACTCTCGTCTGAATGTCCAAGAGGAATGGACTTCTCTTATCTAAACCCTATTTTTTGTGTCCAAACTGACTTCTGTATTCTTTTAAATGCTTTGGTTTTAACTGTTTCCTATATTTAGCTTACACGTCTTGTGTTGGCTTTCTCATGAATTGATTTCCCAGTGAATCACTGGACCCCTCTATGGTTATGTACTGTCACCATTAATCATTCTGCCTTGTACTTCATTCATGTGAATATCCCTACCAATATGGCCCCCGTGTTGGTGTTCCTTCATTTGTGTTTAGCGCGTTGGCTATCCTTCGTTTGTGTTTAACACTCTGGCACACCCCTCACCCAATCGGCATCACTGTACTAGTAACGCTGCATGTCTCCTCGCCGAGCACACCAGGCAGATCCTGTACTCCGACTCAACCAGTAAGCGCTGCACAGCCCGATGTACTTCCTTCATGCAAAACATTGAGCCCATGATTCTTATGGTTTCCCCCTTTTCAACAGGCAGTATCCTGGCGCCGTTGATATTGGTTTATTACCGCGACGCACAGAGCAACTCATCCGGTAAGAGCTCGCTCGTTCCTTGACCCCTTCATGAGTCATGCTGTCATTCCTCCCTCCTAACCACTTAACTTTAATTTTAGGGTTGCAGTACTCTTATCCGGGTACCTCCTCTTGCCGGCATAATTCTATTGCCTGGGTAATCTTCTTTGGTACCTTGCGCCCTTTGGCGCATACCTTTCTGGCATGCTCCGACCGCAACGTGATCCTTGGACACTACCGCTAGTTCACCCTAGTGTTTTAACGGTAAAATGCACTTGCCAGGCACCCGCAATCGTGTAGTTTTCTAATTGCATCTTATCCGGCATGCCCCGACTGTTACGTGCACCTTGGTTACCACCTCGTTGATTAGTAAGCCTACCCACAGGTCGCAATTGTTTACATGCACTAGCCAGACAACCATGGGGCTCCCAGCGCATGACCATAACTCGTGCAACGTCCACTTCTCCTCCCTCTGGCTTACAATTTTATAAGTCACATATGGCTGGATATACCACTTGCAAGCATGCTCACGCTTGCCAGCCCTGAGCCTCCTGTCCAATGACTTCCACCTAGACGTATTCCAACCCTTGAGTCACCTGGCCACCTAGGTGTATTCCAACCCTTTAGTCACATGCCAACGCTGGTCACTATCACGACCTCGACCGATGTAATTAGTGCGTTGCTCACAACAGTGGCTCACTATCACTAAGTCACCCACCTCTGAACATGTGAGTCTTTCTTCCAATAAATGTGATCCTTTTCCTTTCTCCTTCCCAGGTAATTAGAGGTTAACAAAATTAAGGCATTATTTCAATGTCCTGATGAGGGTCCCTATAACTAATAGGGGGACCGAAACGCCGTCGACTCCTGTGACACCATATACAAAACGTGATTGTTATGTAATGTAATGGTGTTCCTCTGATTTTTCTGTATAACTGCAATGACTACACAGAAAACGTTTGTTTGCCTTAAAAGCCTTTTCCCTGTTTGTTAACCTACCTTCTGCATTAAGACCTGCTAGTGTTGGGCACAGGCTTGTGTACCACACAGGTGATCAGTGGAAGATATCTTGTTGGATTTAAATTGTGTATTTAAGTAAAATTATAGACCGCTGTCCGGCTGGACATGTCACTCAAAATATAGAATGTATTCTCTCTATATTTGTTGTTTTTTCTTTTATTTTTGAATGCATGGGACCGCTGCTGTTTGAAAGATTCAAGTTCCCCGAGGTCCCTTGTTGACTCAATTGGGGCCCCTTGTTGTTATAAATATAGTCTGACAAAATGAACCATCGTCCCCGAAAAAAACTAGTAACAAATTAACATCAATGTTGGCCTTAAAAATATCTTGGAGAGTGTCACCGATTTCCTTCCACAAGATTTTTTAATCAGGGCACTCAAAAAAGATGTGGAGTTCATTGGCTATGGGCGTCATGCATCTTAGGCATTTTGGTTTTGGAGTTGGAGCAAACTTGGCTATCTTTGCTGGGGTGTAATACAGTCTATTGATGACAAAAAAAGTGATTCTTGTTTAGGCTAGCGGGTTTGATGTATTTATATAGTACTTTCAGTGAGGGCTCGAAAAGGGCATCTATTGATGGTTCAAGGGGGGTTGATTCCAGGCCGTAGATAGAGATGGAATCTCCAAATCTTTGGCTTGTAGTAGATGGTTATAGAACACTAATATCTCTTTCCTTATTGGATGTACAGATTGACACAGTCTTTCAATATTCCATATTCAATATTTGAATCTGGAAAACCCTGTACCAATCCTAGCCCTCAGAAATTCCCAGGGGTGGATCCCCTCTGAATCTACCAAGTCGGACCAGATAGTTATGCCTGCTCTCTTGATAGGTACCGCCAGACTGTCTCTAAGGCAACAAGGTGTTCCGGGTGAGCCCCAAATAGGAGCTTGTTCTGAATAATAACCTATACCCCATTTGAGTCTAACTTTGTACCATATTTCCAGAGCTGCCCTCAAAACCTTCAAGCATATTCGCTTGAAATATTTTAGGGCCCCAAATTTATATAAGAAATCCTCACCACCTCCTCCTTCTTCCGCTCTTGCCACTTGTTCCAACAACCTTCCCCAGACTGACTCTTCTGGTTTTGCAAGTAACATCCAAATGCCTTTCAACTGGAATGCTAATGCATACCAACGAATATCAGATAGAGCCAGCCCCTTTTTGTTGAGTCTGCGTCTCAATTTCTTCCAGGCCAACCTGACCCCCCTGTCCCCCCAAATAAAACTCCCAATCTTACTCTGTACTTTACTAATACTCTTGTGTAGAAAGGCCAGAGGTATAGTAGTAAATAGATAGGAAAGCTTCAGGAGAATGACCATCTTCATGGAGGAACATGGCGGCTGCTAGCTAAACGGCTGCTGCTCGGCTCCCCTTGGGTCTTTCTTATGCCCATGAGTTCTTGCTAGGGGAGTTTAGTTAAGTATTTTTTGCCGATTTTTTGTTCAATCCCCCCCACCCACCTGACGATATGCGTTTTGAGCAGGTACCCTTCAGCTTCGGTCTTCCAGGACTTTCAGGCATCTGCGGTGAAGAGAGTGGAACAGGCGGAGTCAGCAGTTCAATTTGTGGCTGGCATTGGGAGGAAGCAGCCTGGACTCAGTGGAGACACGACTCAGCTCTTTTCCTGTTCCGGGTTGCAGGAGGTAGAGCTAGCACCAGTACATGCGTGTCCCCAGCCCCCAATGTTTGCGGCGTTCGAGGAGCAGACGCCAGCCTCCAGGTAGTCGACGACTTTCGCCCCGCTACCCCTCAGAGGTTGCCATTCACTGGAGTGACAACGAAGGTAGGAAGAAGTTCTTCTTCCTCTCGGGGTCACCCTCTAAATTTGGTTAGATCAGTGCCCGAACCCCAAAAGGCATAAAGATAGCAGAGGCGCAAGAGGCACAATCTAAGGCACCAGTTAAGTGTATGGAGATAGGAGAGGCGCACAGACTGGGCAGCACAGGCGGTACAGCAGTAGCAGTATCAGAAATCTATGCACCCCAAATAAATAGATATACCCTTCATGCGAGAGCAGTCCACTCTTCAAATCTTGATAAACCTGTTTATCCTCCGTTTATTTCTCCTGTAATCTCCGAAGTGAAGGCCCTTACAAGACGGTGCAGACTTAAAGGGGGCACCACGGACGAAGGTATTGATCCTAAAGACAAAGAGGTAGACATTGGCAAGAGAAGAGGAAGGGGTAAGAAGGGGTCTTCCTCCAAAGTTAAAATTACCCCCTCTCTCAAAACCTAATATAAAGTGATGTCCACCTCTACCACATCCTGTACCCTGACTGCCTTAGCAGGCGACACCTTAAAGAACACGAGCCAGGGTAGCCTCCCGGAGGCACTTAGTTCCTCGAGTTTCCCAAAGGAGAGGGCAGTTAATAACTTGAATACACCAGACATAGTCTCTGTTAGGACGCATCCAGCAGTAAGTCTCTTAAATAGGTACTCAGCTTTGGGCATAAATGAACCTCAAGCTTTGCCTGCAAAATCACTAAAGGCTTCCAACTCTGTACCCTCCAACCTCACAGATGAAAACGCAACTATGGATGGATCGGACACAACAGACACAACTGATACATCATCACATTCATTGGCTGACATATTACTTGTGATGAAGGATGAAATTACTAAAAGATTTACCCCCACATGCATCAAGCACTTTTTCATTCGCAAACGGTGCGATTCCTTAAAATCGGCCGTTTGCGAATGCAAAAGTGCTTTTTGGGATGCATGAAGCAATTTTAGAAATTGCAACATGGTTGCGAGTTCTAAAGTTGCGGGTGCTTTTAAGAAGTCGCAGATGTGCGACTTCTTAAAAGCAATGCATCATCACTTTTGACAAGTGAAAATTCGCACTTAGGGTTCCAAATTTACCGAGTGGTTGAACCACTCGGTAAATTTGGAAAAAGTGTTTAAAATGCTTTAAATGTTTTTTTTTCAACATTCATGTTACGGACACACATGTCCTTAGGACATGTGTGTGTGCAACATGATGCGAAAAATACATTTCAGGGGTGCATGGGGGGGTCCTTTGGACCCCCCCCTGCACCCATGAAATTTTCTAAGTGCCACTCGCAATTTGCATTGACTCCTATGGGCCTTTTGGCCCATAGGAATCAATGGAAATTGCGAAAATTAACTTAAGAATTCGGTATTTCTTTGGGATTCGGTAAAAAATGCGATTTTTACCGAATCACAAAGAAATACCGAAAAAAATGATGCATAGCATTTTGCATTTCCTAAATAGCGATTCCTTAATTTTCGCTATTTGAGAAATGCAAAATCCTAGATTGATGCATGTGGGGGTTACTGTGTCTGAGACAATTCACGCAGAGATGACCAATAGATTCTTAATTTCCGAAGCGAACCAGGCAGCAATCC